>NC_081412.1:419564730-420183730 GCF_030272615.1 Cryptomeria japonica
AACACCAAAAAATTTATGTGGAAATTTAGAAAGGGAAAAACCACGGTGGGATTGAGACCCACAATATCATAATATCATGATCAAGGGTATAATAATATTACAAGAGGGGAATGCACATGCATTCAGGCACAGTGCCTAGAACTCATTGCTCAATTACAAAATAGGGCTACAAACCGAAGGAAGGCACACTGCCTTACAAGTGATTAGAAATGATAAAAAGAATGACTGAACTGAAGAGTGGCATTTACAAATGCCAAATTGCAGTTTCGGTTAAGTTCACAATCGCTCATACAATCTTAGCACACTCACATCACACACCAAAATACTCAAATGAATTGGTCTTGTATATCTACACCATCAAATTAAATCAATTCCCATGTCGGCTCAAAAGAAATCACATAACACACAACATGAAATGTGTAACAACAAGTTGGCTCAATCCGATTACAAATCCATATGTGGACCAAAACAAATTGATAAGAAGATTCCCACATGATGACTCAACCACCTCGAACTCAAAACCAGTCACCGAAATCATCCCAAAGATTCCACACAACACGTTACACCGAAATAACTCTGTTCTTCCTAAATTATCAGATACCAGTTCTTCAATCTTGCCTGAGAATCAATATCGGAGACTAGGATTGCAAAACAAGTTGTTTCTAACATCAAATAAAATACCTCTTTCACTACAACCAAAACTATGCAACAAAAATGGAGATCTACACAATGTACTTCTACTATGTCGCATATTGTATTCCACCTTCTAGACTTAAGTATAAATGAATATCTCGGTAGAACAAATCTGCATATACCAAATGTGATCTCTGATCTAAGTTTCCATAAATGACAACCCAAAAACATTCCTCATGCATTAATCTCTACTAGAATATTGTCTCTTTCCAAAAATCTCCTCGTTTGGCATTGATGGCAACACTTGATGAAAAATGACATTCTCACTGCAAAACTTTGAAACTTCAAAACTGCAACAAGTCAATAAGCTCAACAAACTCCCCCTAAGAATATACACCATTTTTCATTCCTCTTTCTCCCCCTTTGATAGAAATTCCAAAGATAGGTATCCACCAAAATTTATGTACAAGGGTGTACTCAATATCTTACATGAATTTAAAAATGTCTACAAAAATGTTCTTCAAGGACTACAGGTGATCATCCCAACCTTTCTTCAAATTCTCCAAAATGTTGATCAGAGCACTAAATAGATAAGGATGCATCTCTACTCCTCTAAGATCTATCGATACACTCTTATTTAGAGCATTCATATCATCCTACTGACTGCTCAACAAGGTGTCCAACTGGGGAGTAATTAAATTCCCGAGTTCTCCCACTATGCCAACTACTCAGTCTTTTTCTTGATTAAGGCTCTTGATTTTGTCGAGTAGAGCCATCACCTGAGCTTCATAGTTACTATCAAAAATTGATTCATGGGCATAGGATTGAGAAATACTAGCTAACTGTCCTTCACATTCCTTAATCTTCTTATCTATCTCTATTGTGAACTTGGGCAAAAGAAGACATGCCTTGTATATCTTATCACCTTCATCTAGTGCCTCCTGAATAGTCTTCAAACCGGAGATCAAACTAACTCTATCGCCTTCAACCATTTTCAAAATTGTCCTTAATCACATAGCATTAAATTGACTAAGGACCTTTCCTTCCACTGCTTTCTCTAAAGACACGAACTAATAATCAACTACCTTTAGCATGCTCCTCAGTTTACCGGAGGGTGAGTCTATTGAATCTTGCTTAAAAGATGACAAAATTTTCTCCAACACACTTGTCACCATAGATATGAGCTCTTTATCTTCAAAGTGATACTTCAATAAATGTTCACTCACCTTGGCCTGTGCAAGTGTTATAAGTTTCAGTTCTTGGATCAGAGATATATAATTAAGATCTATAGGCCCTTATGTGACATTTATGTCACTGGTAATCTGCTTGCCTTTGTCCACGGTATCTCTTGCCACTAGAAATTATTCAATCTTATCTCCATCCTTCTCCTTCTCTGACTTCTTTGCTTCTTCTTCTTCTTTCTCATCATCCTATCCCTTTTCATTTCCAACCTCCTCAAATGCCTTCTCTGATTCAACATTTATTACCAAAGGAGTTTTATTAGCTTCACTAGAGTTAGTAATCTTATGATTATCAATAGTATCATCTCCAACTACATCTTGTACATTTATCTTCTCATCCGGAATGGAGGTATCATCCTATGTATGCATTTATGAAGGGGTGTCATCTTTTACCGAATTTACTTCATACTTGTTTTCTTCCAAAACTTGTTTCAAAATTGTTTGTCTCCTTAGCCACTTCATCTACTTTTTCGATCATGATCTTATTAACTCTTTATTTCTTCTAAATCTATTCTTCACAATCTTAAGGAATCTATCAACTTCACTCTTAGAAATCAAAAAGCACAAATTAACTAATACATACTCTTTTATTCTCTCATCTTCAAGACTGGTCATATGCCTTCTAGCATCCAAAATTTCATATAAACCCTTCAGAATCATTGATGATAATTCTATCAGGGCTTTTCTATATACATTCATGTATTCTACAATGACTTCCTCTATTGCTCTTTGATCATTCTCATCACATTTCTCATAATATTTAGATATATTATTCAAATTTCCTTCCTTCACTACTTCATCAACTATCTGACTAAGTGAAATGGGGGGGAAAATAGTGTAGTTACATTTTAGCTTCCCATACTTTAATGCTCCATAAACCTCATACTTGGGCTTCTTGTTGGGTTGAGGTCTTTCGGATTGTTCAACTACAACTTCAGGGTTTTTTCTTGGTCGACCTTCATCGAATGGTGGCTTCTGACTACCCTGGAAGAGGTAGCAATCTTCTTCACTTCCCTCAATACTTCATCCGATTTTGTCTCTTCCTCAATAGTGGCTGCCACATAGAATCTCTCGGGCTTCCCTTTCTTCATCTTTTGTGCTCCACTAGATGATTTGGTTTGAGGTTTAGGTCAAAGGACGGGCTTTTGAGCCCTGGAGGAAGGTGCTTACTTTATTTTCCTTTTCTTTAGAGGAGTCACTAGTTTAGTCTTCTTTGGTTGAACCATGTCCCCCTCTTTCAAGATATTCTGTTCTCTAGCCCTGCGGACAACTTCCTTTGTTATTCCCATATCTTCAGCGAGCTTCTCTACTTCTTTTCTTACGCTCTTTTGCATATCGGGCTTGGTAAATTTGAGAATGTAAACTTAAACTTTTCTCTTTATAGGTTCCAAATCTCTCTTCCTTTTCATCTACTGGCTTGCTCAAAAGATGTTGAGTATACATGTCAAGAGTATTAGCATCAACTTCATACCCGATGGGCATGATCCATATTGTTCTTCATTCTACTGCTTCCATTAAGAATTGATCAATATTCACCATGAATCATATGGTGTCCTCATCTTTCTCTACAATATCCATCGAGATCCTTTCCCTACTCTACATCATGCCTTGGAAGGATTTGAAGTAACCCCATAGGATAGCTTTATGTGCTTGAGCATCTCCTAATTCTTTTAAGGCTTCCTTGATCTACACCACCACTGGTTTATCATATGCCCATTGAATTTAGCCTATACCAGGGATCTCATTCATGAAATAGAAAGCCAAATAGACAATCAAAGTGCGAAACTTAAAAACATGCTTCTTATCTTGCTTTATCTTCTTCAAATTGCTCATTAATTCACTTAGAAGTACTCCACACAAGTCATACAATTTGTTCTCCTTCAGAATTTGATCTGTTGCATAAATTTTTGTATTGGAGTTTGAGTTTGCCCTGCTAGATTGATATACCTTATATCTCATTACCATGGATGCAAATCTAACATCATACTCAATAATATCACTTAGTTTCGTCGATCTGCTATCATGCTGAGAATCGATTGTTCGACACAATTTGCCACTGGTAGGGGGGTGAATTAGTGGTTCTCAAACTTTTCCCTTAACTATCCTATGTGAGTATACTGGTTATCAGATCTAACAGAAGGCAGACTTACCGGTTAGATTGGAGATTATCATAAATGCATTCACACATGAAAGGCACATCACATAACACCAACATATATGAGGAAAACCTAAGATGGGAAAAACCACAGTGAGAAATGTTGTTGGAGTCTACTGCTCCAATCCAGCCTCACAATGAAACTCTAATAAAAAAATTTAGGGCACCAACCCCTGATTTAAGGCATCAACCCCTAATTTAGGGCACCAACCCAAGGAGCACCAACCCCTGATTTAGGGCACCAACCCAAGGAGCTACAACCCCTACACCGAGCTCCAAATCAGTGTTATACAAAGATAGAAAATCAATACATAAGTTGTAACCCTAATTACAAGTGAATCTTGCAGCCACTACATATAATCTCTCTACTAGTATCACCCCTTCTCTGCCTTACCGGTTCTCTACTCTTCCCGTCACTATGCCTCTCTTCATCTCTCTGCTGGATCACTATCTTCTTCTCTCTGCTACACTCTTTTGCTACTACCTTACTGGTTCAATTATACCAGTTACCTTTCCTTTGCTTCTGCTCTATCGGATCTCCTCTTCACTTGCTTTGCACTTCAACACTCTCTGTTGTTTTCCAGCCGACTCTAGCATTATTGGTTGGCTTCACTGATGCTCTCTTGTAGCTTGCTAGTTGATTTAACCTTACCGGTTAAACCTCCGCTAAAACCTATTACCGGGTGTCTCCCTTCTTCTCAATCTCTATGATGCTTTGCAGATATCACTTTTCATCTACTTCTCTATTTTGACTTTGGCATTACTTGGCAGCATCTCTCTCTGAGGCATCATCAAATTCTATCTTTGGCCTGCATATTTATGATCAAACTTTCTTGCCAAAAGCAACATTCAAACTTGGCACCTTAGGGGTTCTTCCACTAATCACGAGGCACATCAAAACCAATCGAATCTCATTCGATCTGATCTCCTTGATTGATGAAAAGCAACACACCAATCAACCCCGCCATTATTGTGCCTTCTAGAACACGCCTTCTATTTTTAGTAAGCACAACCCTGTATGTCAAGCTGCATCTGTCAAATGCCATAAATGTCTTAGTTGTTTCCTTTGACAAGCAGGCACAAAGATCGGATCGACCTTCCTTGATCAACTCACCAATTGCTCCTTCAATTTGCTTCGAGCCGCGAACCCTCTGCAACTGATCCATGAAATACATAGTCAACATTAATGTTGGCCTACCACTATCTACCTTGTTAGTAGGCACATCACCGAACTCTACATGCCGACCTATGCATGCATGCCACCTCAACACCACGTGTCATCTATGTCGATGTCTATCATAGAAAAGACCTCTATGTTGGTTGGACTTGTTCACCGACAATCAACACACAACCGGTCCTTCTTTTCTGTTGGTTCTCTAATCTTGTTGGTGTCTCTCACTTTTCTGGTTAACCATCATGTATGTGCTTTGCTACTCTATCGGTGGAACACCTTAACCGGTCACTAAGCATATCAATCCATCACATGCTCATCTTCATCAGATGGGAGCCTAACACATCTGGACCTTGTCAACCTTATGGTGGACACACTTACTGGTAACCAGCTTGATGACACCATGTCATCAACCTTTAGCAAACTCCATCTTTAATCTGGCAACATCCTCTGTATGTAGCTTCTTAACATTGCCTCTATCTTTATCAGCTCGGACACCATCTCAACCGGTTTGTCAAAGTGACAAACCCATCACTTCTTTAATCTTCTTTCTCTGTCCCAATGACACATCTTGACATCACATGCTAATCCGATGTTCATCTTTGATCTCACACTTTGGAGGCTTGCTCATCTTCCACATTAGTTAGCCAGTCTATGCATCCAATCACTTGCCTTTGCCTACTTTGACTATCTTATCCTAGGGAGTCATGAAGTATATTATGTATGATATGGGATAAGTAAGATATTACCATTTACCGAAGGGGAGGAATAGAAAACTGCAAATCAACTGCTAAACACCATTGGAGGAAGATCTATGTCACTTGCCGATAATGATGTGACTTCATGAAAGAGAGGATACATCTCCAACTTGACATAGTTCCCAGTACCATTTCCATATGTCATCTTTGCTCACTGAAGCAACACACACTCTGTCAACACTTTCTCTTTCTCGATAGGAGTCATGCTAGTTGACGTCATACTAGCATACCAGTTGCACCGGTAACCCTTCATTAGGTCATATTGTAGTGAGCTCTACCGGTCACACTCTTTTTGGTTCTCATTACTCACTAGTCACTTCTCTATCATGCTTGTTCAACATCAACATGCATACTCACAAACTAGTTCCTTTTTTCCCAATGTTGATATGTAAATCGGTTACTCCAACATGCTTACTTGGTGGCTTCACTGTCCACACTACCGGTTAATAGTACTAACAACCTATCAACTATTCTCCCATAGTGGTTGTCCTCCTTTATGCTATATTGATCAACATCAATGACAACACAATGTTAACAATCTCCCCATTTGACATTGATGTCAGCACATGTAGTATCTGGTATATTACAGATCTTTTCTCCCCCATTAACAACAATGGAAAAGGGTCTTGATAGTTGGTGTACTGCAAGCTCTCTTCCCCTTCTGTACTGGTTGCTTGTTCCCTTTTTACCACTATGCTCTATAACCTCTCAACTATCAGCACTTGAACAGGACAACAGACACCAAACAGTTTGACATATTCTCCCCCTATGTAGGTAACTCCCATCTCCCTATATATTGGTCCATGTTGCAGTAGCAATGACACTTGATTTCCTCTTGTGTCAAGTGTATCAGGTACCAATCATAAGATATAACTATGAAATCCCCCTAAATCATAGCCCTCTGGTCTTTATTTTCTGTCAAGTCCTAAACCGGTACCCCAAACTGCACTTTGTACCAGTTGAAGTGAGCATATATACATGTTGATGGTCTTTCACTTCCATGACATCCATCCCATCTTTGTGACATAAACATACTTGACCACAATTCCAAGTCACATTGACTCCATGTCAACTCGCATACCGATTGACATCACGATATTTCATACACCTAGGATTGGCTACTTTTCCAACACACTGTCATTTAGGATAACTTTTGATATCATCAGAGACATAAATTCACCTATCCATGCTACCGGAGCCACTACAACACAACCCAGACACATTGACTCGCATATACCACTATACCGGATAATATCCATACTGATAACACACTTCACATATGGGTTTACACTATCAGTTCACTATCTTCACGGGGACACCTTGTCCATTAGACTATGTCTTCTTATGTCACTTGTCTCTTATCCCAATTACACTTTGAACTATACATTGACACAAGTATGAGTGTGTAGTCAAAGAAACAACCACACATACAACTATCTCACCTTTTTTCTTTTTACCAACAACAACCTGGCTTCTCCTTTGTCCTTTTCAAGCATTTGGGGGTGAATGATCCGATCAACATATAGCTCCCCCTAAGGATCTGCATCTCCTTTAAACTTTAGGAGATATCACCTGTGCATTGAATGCACAGTGTTGATCCATGGTCATGTCTTCCTACCTCTTCTTCCATACCATTTTGTTTTCTTTCCTTTTCTCATTTGCAGTCTTTGGAGCAGGTCTGACCTTCTTCTGTTGATTGGTCCTTAGGTTACCAGATTCTGCCGCATGACTGGAGATATTGTTGTAGTAGCAGACTGCATCTATGCCAATCTCATGACTGGGAAATCTTCTATCATATCGGTTTTCACTTCCTTTTCTAATCAAGCAATTGTGGCTAGCTTCCAGTCTCCATGGATTCCATGCATGTGTAGGTACACTTCTCATCCTATTCCATGCAGGTCTTTGTTGCTCATATCTCTTATAAATGCTTCCAAACTGATCATGTTTATTCCACCGGTTACCATAGGATGGTTTGATCTTCATCCTGCATTCATGACTTCTATGGGCAAACCTATTGCAGTTATAACACATGACATTTGCATAACTGGGACAAGGGGTATGCATGTTTCTATACTTTGCAACTTCGTGCTGATGTGCATGGTATCTATGGGAACCTAAATTGTTTCTCCTAGATCCCTTTCTACACTCTTCTGCTCTATGGCCATAACCATTACATGCAAAGAAGTAACCAGAGAAGGAGGTCTTATTACTTACAAATTTGTTTTGCCAAACATGAGGTGATCCTACCGGTTTGGCATCTCCATTTCTTCTTCTCCGGGGATGGATCTTGGATTGTCCACACTTTGCAACTCTTGTTGGTACTATGGGTATGTGTGGCATTGATGTTTTGTCATTGATGTCAACACTAGTTGTTACCGGTAGACAGATTTACACTGGCTGATATGGATGGTTACTGACAGATAGGTTACCGGTATAAGATGTAGTGTTACCGGTAGAAGAGATTATCTAGTTGGCACTTTCGGCATGTTTGGATTAGTAAAGTATATTGGATTTCATGTGTTATATGCTCCATAAGCATGTTTTGGTCAGTTGGTATTGGCTAAATAATTGGATGTTATCATACACACTGGTAAACCCTTACCGACACTGGTTTAAGGCTTTACCGGTAGAGCTTTCATTGAGGAATCATGATAAGATGCACAATTGGTGTTGGTGCAGCTTCTTCAAAGATTTCAGGATGTTGAAGATGTTCTTTGATCGTGCTTCAATTGCTTGAACACATTGCTTTGGCGTGGTGGACCCAGAATAGGTCTGGTACCTATCTAGGTTATGGACTGGTATCATGTTAGCATGTACTCTACACGTTACCTGGATGATTCGAGATGTTTCATGGATTTGTTATTATTATGTTGGTCTTAAGCCGACATGGCATATCATTGTAATAAGGAATTATGTAATGATATTATTGTAATATCTTTAGGTGGCCGACCTAATTGGTTTAGGCCTTAGGGTTTGTATAAATAAGAGGTTGAAACTCTTTGTAAAGTATCATGGTTATTGAAAAGGTCATGGTTAAGGAATGTAATGTGCGAATATTGTAATATCATTCACGCAGAGGAGTTGATCGATTATTGGTGATCGGATTGGTTTCAGAAGAGGATTTAGTCCTTCGGCATTGAGCTTAATCAGGACTGTAATCAGGCATAGTAGAAGATATTTCCAGTAGTTCACTCTATTGGATTGTTTTCCATTTATCTTGAGAAGGTTGTAGCCTCTCTATAGTCAGTGAGACTCTTTGTAATGAGTAGTACGCTCTAGGCAATGTGCCTTCTTGCAAGTGCAAGCCCCTCATTGTAACACATACTTTCTGCAGAAGTATCATCTAACTGTGGGTAGGCTTCCCACCGTGGTTTTTCCCTTTCTGGATTTTCCACATACAAATCATGGTGTTATGTGGTATGATTTCTTTGCTTTGATTATCTGGTTAATTATTGTTTACTGGTATCTATTCCTACCGACATCTGTCTATATCGGTACTTGATTTGTTTAAGGTTGTATTGTGGATTAAAAGTTATAATCTGTTAACAAATGATTCACCCCCCCCCCCCTCTCAGTTGTTCATGGGTTATCCTAACAACTCTTCCATCTAATCTCTCTTTATCCCACACTTGCCTTGTCTTGTGGGTGGTAGCATTTCCTTGTCTTTTACCAGTGGGAGATCTTTTAGGTTGTCTTCTTGTATTCTTTCTTTCAGTGAAGCTATCTTCTCCTAGCTTCCCTTTTCCTCTGGGATCTACAGTGTTCCTCCTTGCTGCACTGGTCTTTCTATTTATATCATCACCAGTTGTAGTCAGATCAATCTTCTTCCTCAGAGCATATCTAACTATAAAGGTTTGTTCCTTTCCTTTTCCATTTGAGGAGACAAACTGAATGTCATTGAGCGGGACATCCTTGCTTGTGGAGCATTCATTGGTACCACATCCTAATCCACCAGTATCCTTGGAATGTTTTTGTTGGCTTAGCATCATATCCAAGGCCTCAGTGCTTCCATTAAACCGGATCCTCATCTTGAGCTCATCTTGACACTTCTCAAGGTCTTTTTTGATATCTTCCATTTTTCCTTTTAGATCCTGACATTCTTTGTCCTTTATCTCCAATTCTAGCCATAGCTCCTCACATCTCCTTTCCTTGGAATCCAAGACTAGTTTTAATTCGTCACTCATTCCCTTAGCCTCTTTCAATTGAGTTATCAACATACTAATCCTTTTGTTTGACTCTTCAAGGCATGTCTTCAACTAGTTGCATTCTTCATGAAATGATTTCTTATAATTTTTAAATTCATTTCTAGCATTTTTCAGTTCATCAAGGGCACTTAGCAACTCACCTTCTAGATCAACTTTTGCCTCAACTTCTTCTTCATCTTCTTCATCACTCCCAAATAGATCTTGCCGGTAATATTTATCTACCTTGTCACCTTCTGATGTGTGCACTTCACTTTCTATTTCTTGTGCCATGAAGAGATGAGCTTAATGGTATTATGAAAGAATAAGGATCTGGTCAACTACTGAGAGGGGGGAGTGAATCAGTAGATAGAAAACTGATATAACATTCACCAATCTTAGAATCAACCTTTCCGAGCAAACTCTAAACTGACAAGTTAAACCACTGAACTAAAAATGCAATATCACTGCCAAGTTTAACCAGTTGACTATTATAGAAGATTAACAGTAAACAACTTGAAACTCACAAATATCCAAATACTTTACTAACATAAGTAAAACCTCATTTTAGATTGTTGTCGGTTAACATAACATATCAAAGTGGATTAAGAAGTTAAGAAATTCAACCATAGTAAACATAAACACAAAAATATTCACCACTTGACACAATATTTTTGACGTGGAAACCCAAATAGGAAAAACCACGGTGGGGATGAATACCCACAAGTATTCTGAACTCTTCTCAATTTCATCCTCTTAGGAGCCAAGCCTATTAAAGCTTTACAAAAATTCCTCTTAAGAACAAATCATGTTAGGGACCACCCGGTCAAGGGATTGAATATAATGCCCTATTAGAAGCAATACCCTATGAGGAGTAACCTCGGTAGAGGATTTGAAAACCAAGCTAATGGACCACTTGCTTAGAGGATTTGAATAACATTAAGCTTGTTAGAGCTTACCCAGTTAGGGGATTTTACTGTTGTAATTGTCAAAAAACAATAGGGGTTTGTTGATCTATTTGAATAGCACTACACTTGCTTGTTCAGATCCTTTTCATGCTCCTATCTGCCTTTACACAAACTGCAAATATATCATCCAGTTCGGCAACCACACTCAACTACAACTTTGCCAACTCTGAAACAAAACAACTCATCAACCTTATAAACAAATCAATAGGTCGGTAACACAACAAAAACCTAATTCTCTCATAGAGATTACAAACAAGTCGGTTCAAGTATGACCATTGGATTACATAACAATATCTGCACATCGTTCAGGATAGCCTCGACCGCTCCTTGATCACCGCTTCATCGAACTCTGTAACTCATCACGTGGTTTGAATTACATGCAATGAACTTACTCATTCCCTAGACAAAAATCATTATCTCAACGTGCCAAAAACACTTTGAAACTCTTCTCATACAACATGCATACGTGTCATAATCATTACCACTCATCATCAGATCATAAACCAATATAACAAACTTAATCATTTAGGGTTTATCATATCAATAGGTAGGGTTTACCGGTTCAACTCTCTAATACTTAGCAATATCGGTTCACTCCACAAACTCACCTACCAGTTATAGTTCCCTTCACTAGCTCTTCCTATCGGTTACAAAACATCATTATAACAACATCATTACTGGTTACAATTGACATCAATGACAACATAACATTTCATTAATGCGATCTTCATGCAAATGCCAACAATCTCCCCCTTTGGCATTAATGGCACTACAAATATCAATACCATTGATTGTTATGATTGTGAATAGGAATCCTGTTTTGCATTTATCATGTAATCTCCATATCTTCAGCTGGTAGCTGGCTATAGACCTTCTCTCTATCAATCATACAATTCTTCTCCCCATAATCACATAGTTCTTCTCCCCCTTTGACAGCAATGCCAAAGAGAAAGTAAAACATGCAATGTCAAACTTCACTGCTAAGCATCAACAACCTTCAACTTGATGCTCCCCCTATGGAATAAATCCACTTCTACACCAATCCTGTTGTAAAATTCTGCAAGTAGCTTCGGAACTGATGTAATCTACATCATGCTCAATTGACATCATGAAGGGGTACAACCCCTAGCTGACTTCTAAGATACTCAAAAGTATTCTTAGGTAGAGGTTTAGTGAAGATACCTGCAAGATGCTCCTTGGTAGATAAATCCTCCAATAACACATCTTTACTCTGCACTTTTTCCCTCAAGAAATGATACTTCAATTCAATATGCTTGGTTCGTGTGTAAAAAATAGGGTTCTCAAAAATATTTATGGCACTAATATTGTCACATAAGATCTTTACAAGTTTTGAAAACTTCATCTTGAAACCTTCCAGAATATGCCTCATCCAGATAGCCTGGGTACAATTCATATAAGTTGCAACATACTCAGCTTTAGTAGTAGACTATGATATACAACTATGTTTCTTGCTACTCCATGAAACAAGTCTTCCTCCAAGAAATAATGCTCCACCGATTGTGCTTTTCCTATCATCAACATTACCTGCCCAATCTGCATCTGTATACACCTTCAAGTCAAAGTTACCTTCATATGGATACCATAATCCATAGTCAATAGTGCCTTTCAAATATCTGAATATCCTCTTAGTTGCTATCAAATGTGTTTCCTTAGGATTCTTCTGAAATCTAGCAACTAGACCAACTACATGAGCTATATCCGGTCTGTTGTGAACAACATAGTGCAATTTCCCAATCATTGACCTGTACTCCTTTTCATCAATAGGTGTGGCTTCATCTTCCTTAGACAATTTACAACATGTAACCATTGGTGCCCCAACTAGTTTACACTCACTCATACCAAATGTCTTTAATACCTCTTTCACATACTTAGACCGTGTGATGAAAATACCACTCTTCATTTGTTGTATTTGCAAGCCTATGAAATTTTTTATCTCTCCCACTAGAGACATTTCAAACTCTCTTTTCATTTCATTTGCAAAGACATTTCTCATGTCATCATTACCTCCAAATATGATATCATCTACAAACACTTCACTAACCAGTATCTTATCTCCTTCAGATTTGAGATATATGTTGTTATCTTCACCAGTTCTTTGAAAACCTATCTTCATCAAGTGTGAATGAAGCCTTTCATACCATGCTCTTGGTGCTTGCTTTAATCCATTTAATGCCTTGTGCAATTTTCATACCATGTCTTTTTCATCAGTCAAAGCATAACCATCTAGCTTGTCAATGTATACTTCTTCCAGTATTCCATTCAAAAATGTTGACTTCACATCCATCCGATATAATTTGAATCCCTTATATGCTACAAATGCAAGTAAAGTCCTGACACCTTCCAGTCTAGCAACTGGTGAAAAAGTGTCACCACAGTCTTCTCCTTCTTATTGTGCATAACCTTTGCAAACCAATCTAGCTTTGTTTTGGACTACTATACCATCTTCATTCAACTTGATCCTGAATACCCACTTCGTACGTATCACATTTTTATTCCCCAGTCTAGGTACTAGGGTCCATGTATTGTTCTTATCAATTTGATCAAGCTCCTCCTCCATAGCTTTGACCCAATGATCATCTCCAAATGCTTCCTTAGCAGTTCTAGGCTCAATAGTGGAGATCATGCAAGAATTCTCTCTAATTCTTCTTCTGGTTAACACTCCAGCATCCTTATCTCCAATAATTTGGTCAGGATTGTGATTGAGTCTCACATACCTCGAAATAACATGATCATTATCTTCAGGTTCTTCTTCTGAATCTACATGTTCTGGTTGAACTAGTACAACAACATTCTCTTTACCAGTTTCAGGTTTCATTGGTTCTGGTTCCAAAAACAGAATGCAAGGATCTTCATCCTTTTTCTCCATATTGGTTTCTCCTGATACTTCAAGATACTTATCCACTCGAACATCAACACTCTCAATGATTATATGTGTATGGTTGTTGTAACATTTGTAGGCCTTACTCTTGGTGGAGTAACTAAGAAATATACCTTCATCACTTTTAGCCTCAAATTTACTACAATAGTCACCTCTCTTAATAAAACATTTTCTACCAAATATCTTAAAATAATTAACATTAGGTGATCTACCATGCCAGTATTCATAAGGAGTCTTATCCTTACCTCTTTTTAACAAAATCCAGTTCATAGTGTAGACAACTGTGCTGACAGCTTCTCTCTAGAAATTTTGTGCTACACCTCATTGTATCAACATCATTCTAAGAGCTTCAAGAACTGACCAGTTGTTCCTCTCTGCAATACCATTCTACTGTGGTGTCCTTAGTGCAAAAATCTACCATTTGATACCATTTTCTTTATAATATCTAGTGAATTCCTCAGAAGTAAATTCACCGCCTTGATCAGTCCTCGGACACTTTATCTTCTTACCACTCTCCTTTTCAGCTAAGGCCCTGAATGCCTTGAACTTACTAAATGCTTCTATTTTATCCTTCAAGAATGTGACCCACATCATTCTTGAGCAAGCATCAGTGAAGATCATAAAATATCTATCACCTTGAATACTTTTAGTCCTTATTGGTCCACAGAGGTCAGTATGAACCAAATCTAACATATGTTCTGCTAAAAAAGACTTGCTCTTAAAAGTTGAGGATGACATCTTTCCCAACTGACATTCCTTACATAGAGCATTAACCGATTTTCCCAACTGAGGCAAACCTCTCACTGTCTTGGACTTACTCACTTTAACAATGTTATCAAAATTTATATGACAAAATCTCCTATGCCAAAGCCAACTATCATCTACTTTAGCAATTAAACAGTTGTTGACTTTAGGATTCAGGTGAAATAGGTTACCTTTAGTCTGCTTGCCAGTTGCGATCAGTTCACCTTTGCTCCCATAGATTTTTCACATAGCATTCTCAAAACTCCAATGGGTATCCTCTATCATTGAGTTGAGCAACACTCAAAAGATTGTGCTTTAGTCCTTCAACCCAGTAGTCATCATCTGCACTACTCTTTCCATTAAGAGAAATAGTTCCCTTACCTTTTACCATGCAGGGTGAGTCATTACCAAATCTCACAACTGCACCATCAAATTCCTTCAAAGAAATAAATTTGCTCTAGTCACCGATCATGTGATGTGAACAACCACTATCAATGATCCAATCATTAGAATTATCCATACATGAAACTAAATCTTTCTGATCAGATGTCTCCTCTTTAATGGCTACAAAGACAATGTCTTCATTACCATCACCCTCAGATTCCTCATCAGTGATACCACCATCAACTGCAATAAGGCAATCTCTTTTTCCTTTTCCCTTGTACTTCTCGAACTTCTCTCACTTGTTCTCATTATCACCATTAGGATAGTTAGCTGCGATGTGTCCAATATTGTTCCATGAAAAAAATTTCAAAGGTAATTTACCTCTGTATTTACCGATTCCTCTGGGCAACCGCTTGGCCAACAATGCTTCAAGCTCAACCAAAATGTCTTCATCATCAACTTCTCTACTGGATCTGGATTCATAACTGTGACTGACATCTCTACTTTTCCTCATAGATGGGCTAGAAACTGAATCTCTAAATGCAGACTCAGATTTTTGAACACTACCATCATAACCATTTAATTCAAAAGCAGTAAGCTTACCAATGATAGAGTCAAGGGTTACCTTAGTTTTGTCAATTGATTTTAGCTCCTGAATGGCTGCAACTCGGATAGCGTAGACCGGTAGTAGGGTTCTCAACACCTTATTAACCACTATGGCATCTTCCACTTTACCATCAACACTCTTGATCTCACCAACTATCTCTTTTATCCTTAGACCATACTGTTGTATATTCTCACCTTCATCCATCTGCATGTCATCAAACTTTCCTTTTAGACTCTCTTCTTTGGCAATCTTCACATATTCATCATCACTATAAATCTCTTCAAGCTTCTTCCATACCACATATGCAGTCTCCAAACCATGAACATCAACATACTCTGCATCAGACAAAGAACTGATAATAGTCTCCAGTGCTTGATTGTTTTCTTGTTGCTCTTTCTCCCAATCATCAGTCATAATCCCACTAGGTGCAATATATTGAGTACCAACATGTTCCCAGTATTGACTTCCTAGACTCTTGATATAAATTTTCATTCTATCACTCCATATCTTGTAGTTCTCTCTATTAAAATTCGGACCTTCCTTCTTCATCATGTTCTATAAGATCTTTACCTCAAGTTGTTAGGCTTAGACCTTAGAGGACCCTAGAAGCTCTGATACCAATTGATGGTATGATGAAAGAATAAGGATCTAGTCAACTACTAAGAGGGGGGGGTGAATTAGTAGATAGAAAACTGATATAAATTTCACCAATCTCATAATCAACCTCTCAAAGCAAACTCTAAACTGACAAGTTAAAGCACTGAACTACAAATACAATATCACTGTCAAGTTTAACCGGTTGACTATTATAATAGATTAACTGGGAAACAACTTGAAACTCACAAACATCCAAATACTTTATTGACATAAGTAAAACCTCATTTCATATTGTTGTCGTTTAACATAACATATCAAAGTGGATTAAGCAGTTAAGCAATTCAATCATAGTAAACATAACCACAAAAACATTCACCACTTGACACTATATTTTTGATGTGGAAACCCAAATGGGAAAAACCATGGTGGGGATGAATACCCACAAGTATTCTGAACTCTTCTGAAATTCGCCCTGTTAGGAGCCAAGCCTGTTAAAGCTTTACAAAAAGTATTGTTAAGAACAGATCATGTTAGGGACCACGTGGACAAGGGATTGACTATAATGCACTATTAGAAGCAATACCGTGTGAGGAGTAACCTCGGTAGAGGATTTAAAATCCAAGCTAATGGACCACATGATTAAAAATTTTGAATAACACTAAGCTTGTTAGAGCTTACCCAGTTAGGGGATTTTACTGCTGTAATTGTTAGAAAACAATAGGGGTTTGCTGATCTGTTTGAATAGCACTATACTTGCTTGTTCAGATCCTTTTCATGCTCCTATCTTCCTTTACACAAACTGCAGGTACATCATCCGGTTCGGCAACCACACTCAACTACAACTTTGCCAATTCTTAAACAAAACAACTCATCAAACTTATAAACAAATCAATAGATTAGTAACACAACAAAAATCTAATTCTCTCGTAGAGATTACAAACAAGTCGGTTCAAGTATGACTGTTAGATTACATAACAATATCTGCACATCATTCAAGTTAGCATCGACCACTCCTTGATCACCACTTCATCAAACTCTGTAACTCATCACGTAGTTTGCATTACATGCAATGAACTTTCTCATTCCCAAGACAAAAACTGTTATCTCAACGTGCCAAAAACACTTTGAAACACTTCTCATACAACATGCATACGTGTCATAATCATTACCACTCATCATCAAATCATAAACCAATATAACAAACTTAATCGGTTAGGGTTTATCATATCAACAAGTAGAGTTTACCGATTCAACTCTCCAATACTTAGCAATACTGGGTCACTCCACAAACTCACCTATCGGTTACAGTTCCCTTCACTAGTTCTTCCAACCGGTTACAAAACAACGTTATAACAACATCATTACCGGTTACAATTGACATCAATGACAACATAACATTTTATTAATGCGATCTTGATGCAAATGCCAACAAAGTTTCCTCATCATCACTGCTGCAGCTGCTGACCGATCTAACTTCATCATTAACACATGTCTTTATTCTACTGTCCTTCTTGCTTTCACAAACCAATCTTGCAGTTGTGGGCTCATTTCCATAGAGCTTCTTCAGTCTGTCCCATAGGATTTTAGCAAATCTGCATCTATCCACCTGTGAGGAGACATCACCAGATAGCCTACTGAGTATGGCCTCCATAACTTCATCATTACATTTGTTTCTCCTTTCTTTTTCAGGATTGGTGGGAGGACTGACTTTAGCAGGGCATCCATTTACCACTGACATCCATACATTAAACCCAAGGGAGGAAAGATAGACTTCCATCCTATGACTCCCAATAGAAAATTTTGAACCATCAAACACTAGAGTAGGGGTGACACTAAACAGACCATTGTGTCCTAAAACCAAAATCTACCCAACATGGAGAAAGCTTTTCTGACTGGGAACCTATGCTCTGATACCAATTGTTAGACACAATGTGCCTTTGAGAGGGGGGTGAATAAGTGGTTCTCAAACTTTTCCCTTTAACTATCCTATGTGAGTATATTAGTTATCAGATCTAATAGAAGGCACACTTACCGATTAGATTGGATATTATCACAAATGCATTCACACATGAAAGGGACATCACATAACACCAACATATACGAGGAAAACCCAAGATGGTAAAAACCTCTGTGAGAAATGTTGTTGGAGTCTACTGCTCCAATCTAGCCTCACAATGAAACTCTAATTACAATATTTAGGACACCAACCCCTAATTTAGGGCACCAGCCTAAGGAGCACCAACCCCTGATTCAAGGAACCAACCCAAGGAGCACAAACCCCTAATTTAGGGCACCAACCCAAGGAGCTACAACTCCTACACCAAGCTACAACTTAGTGTTCTACAAAGATAACAAATCAATACATAAGTTGTAACCCTGATTACAAGTGAATCTTGCAACCACCGAATATAATCTCTCTACCGGTATCACCCCTTCTCTGCCTTACCGGTTCTCTACTCTTACTGTCACTCTACCTCTATTCATCTCTCTATTGGATCACTATCTTCTGCTCTCTGCTACACTCTTCTATTGTTTCCTTACTGACTCAATTCTACCGGTTACCTTTACTCTGCTTCTGCTCTGTCGGATCTCCTCTTCACTTGCTTTGCACTTCAACACTCTCTGTTGTCTTCCAGCTGATTTTAGCATTACCGTTTGGCTTCATTGATGCTCTCTTGCAGCTTGTCGGTTGCTTTAACCTTACCGAATAAACCTCCACTAAAACCTATTACCAGTTGTCTGCCTTCTGCTCGATATCTATGATGCTTTGTAGATATCACTTTTCATCTACTTCTCTATTTAGCCTTTGGCATTACTTCGTAGCATCTCTCTCTGAGGCATCATCAAATTTTGTATTCGACCTGCATATTTATGATCAGACTTTCTCACCAAAAGAAAAATTCAAACTTGGCGCCTTAGGGTTTCTTCCACTAATCACGAGGCACACTGAAACCAATTAGATATCATTTGATCTGATCTCCTTGATCAATGAGCAACAACACACCAATCAACCCCACCATTGTCATGCCTTCCAAAACACGCCTTCTATTTTTAGTAAGCACGACCCTATATGTTGACCTGCATCTATCAAATGCCATAAATGTCTCAGTTATTTCCTTTGACAAGCAAGCACAAAGATTGGATTGACCTTCCTTGATCAACTCACCAACTGCTCCTTCAATTTGCTTCGAGTCGCAAACCCTCTACAATTGATCCGTGAAATACGTAGTCGACATTAATGTCGACCTACCACTATCTACCTCGTCGATAGGGACATCACCAAACTCAACATGCTGACCTGTGCATGCATGCCACCTCAACACCACATGCCATCTATGTCAATGTCCATCATAGCAAATACCTCTATGTCGACTGGACTTGGTCACCGACAATCAACAAACAATGGGTCCTTCTTTTCTGTCGGTTCTCTAATCCTATCGGTGTCTCTCACTTTGCCGGTTAACCATCATGTTTGCACTTTGCTACTCTGTCGATGGAACACCTTAACCAATCACCAAGCATATCAATCCATCACGTGCTCATGTTCATCAAAGGGGAGCCTACCACATCTGTACCTTGTCAGCCTTACCGGTGGACACACTTACGGGTAACCACCTTGATGACAGCATGTCATCAACCTTTAACAAATTCCATCTTTAATCCGACAACATCTGCTATCTGCAACTGCTTAACATTTCCTCTATCTTTATTAACCCGGACACCATCTCAACCGGTTTGTCAAAGTGACAAACACATCACTTCTTTAATCTTCTTTCTCTGTCCCGGTGGCACATCTTGACATCATATGCTAATCTGGTGTTCATCTCTAATCTCACACTCTGGAGGCTTTCTCATATTCCACACTAGTCAACCAGTCTATGCATCCAATCACTTGCCTTTGCCTACTCTGACTATCTTATCCCAGGGAGTCATGAAGTATATTATGTATGATATGGGATAAGAAAGATATTACCATTTAGCGGAGGGGGGGAATAGACAACTGCACTTCAATTGCTAAACACCAGTGGAGGAAGATCTATGTCACCTGTCAATAATTATGTGACTTCACTGAAGAGAGGATACATCTCCAACTTGACATATGTACTAGTACCTTTTCCATATGTTATCTTTGCTCACTGAAGCAACACACACTCTGACAACACTTTTTCTTTCTTAGTGGGAGTCCTGCTAGTTGACCTCATACTAGCATACCAGTTGCACTGCTAACCCTTCATTAGATCATACTGCAGTGAGCTCTACTGATCACACTCTTTCTGGTTCTCATCATTCACTGATCACTTCTCTATCATGCTTGTTCAACATCAACATGCATACTCACAAATTGGTTCCTTCTTCCCAATATTGATATGTAAATCGGTTACTCCAACATGCTTACCTAGTGGATTCATTGTCCACACTACCGGTTGATAGTACTAACAACCTATCAACTATTCTCCCATAGTGGTTGTCCTGCCTTATGTTATACCGGTTGACATCAATGACAACACAATGCCAACGTCGATTACCTCTGTCATTGTTGTGTTCTTCACATTTCTCAAATCGGGGACTTCACTGGTTGCATTCAAACATGTCACTGCCTGTATATAATTCTTAGTAATCTTGTATAGTTTGTCTAGCCATATGAATTCATCATGGACTTTGCTCAAAATATACCTAACCCATTCGGGTTCATCGAAAATTAGAAAGTTCACGAACTGAATGAAACCCTTATCCTGCAAAGATTTGAAATCATATATAAGATTTCCCATACCATCTATAATGTGCTTGGTGTACAGAGATAGAATTTCCACATTTCCAAGCTCCTTGATATTGCAATGGATGTATGCCCTAATGTCTTCAACATGCAATACGTTGTACGAAATAGATGAGAATGCACCATTTAGATCATCTTCCATTGATTTGTATGGATGCTTCTTTAAATGAGGCTTTGCCCTATCAATTATCTCGACAACTAATGGAGTCTCCACACAAGAACTAGATGATGCAATTATCAAAATCTAGGTTATGAACAAATAGCTTCTAACTTCAGAAAATACCTTTTTAACTTCAACCATATGCAAGAAATCTTTGCCAAATCTTCACAAGCTTTATTTTAGTTGCACAATCTTCTTCACCACACTCTTCTTCTCTTTTTCTTCGTACGCAATATGTGAAATGAATATTGAAATGCCTTTTTATCCTTCAAATACCTAACTTTAAGGTGCAATAAATGCTCAACCCTAAAGTCCTTCCAGATGCCCTAAATCTCATGAACATTGTACCAGAGCATCATATCATCATCAAATCTTCTAGATATCTCTCACAATTATCTATACAACCATATATAATCATCTGCAACCTACCGTAGCTAGTTACAGATCTTAGAAAGGGGATTTTAAGGATCTACATGAAAAGCTTCCCCCTAAGGCCAAATGCCTTAGTTACTAGATGAAGATCCAACACCGAAGTTAGGTGTGGACCCATTTGTTGCATTTGAATCTTCCCTTTTAACCCACATCTTCTTGTGCTTCTCTTTGATCTCTTCAACCTTTAATTTTCCCTTTTCATCTATTTTTTTCTTGTTTGTCGGAGCATTCTTGCTCACATTCTTGCTTCTAGAGTATTTTGTAATATGACCAAATTTGTTGCAAGCATAACAAACAATGTTGTTTCTTTGATTAGGCCTGAAACTACCTTGATCTCCTTTTGATCTGCATTAATTAGTAATATGTCCAAATCTTCCACAAGCATAGCATCTTACATTTCTCCTATTTACCATACTTCTGCATTCAACTAACTTATAACCATACTTATTACAATTGAAACATTGATTGGAGAATGATATAGTATTCTAATTAGCTCTATTTTTGCATTGACTTGCCATATGACCAAATTTATTGCAAAAAAAACATTTAGCATTGAATTTATAAGCATTAGGTTGTCTTACCGGAGATCTCTTGTTCTTTTCATGATTGCTTTAACCAGATCTAGAGGTTTCTACTTTCTCAAATCCAAGTCCTCCCATATTACCTTTATTCTTTTGACTTTTCAGCATCTCATCTAGCTTAGCCGAACTAGCATTGAATTTTTCTTTATACTCATTAGCAGTGGTAAGTTCATCTCTCGGAATTATTCTCTATCTTTCAAGATCTTGCTCATTATCCCAGGACTATATCAATTCAAGCTTCAGCGGGTCATTTTCATGATTTAATCTAAAACATTTATCAGATCTATCCTTTAGTGACTGAGTTAGACTTTCTTCATTCTTCTTCATGTCTTCAATCTCCTTTGTTAGCTTCATCACAATGGATTGCATTTCATTCTTCAAGATTGCATTATCTCTAGCAAGTTTTTCACATTCATCTGTCTTGTCTTGATTATCAATGCATTGCTCTTCTTTCTCCTTGAGTTTATCCATAATCTCCTTTCTCTTCTCTTCGGATGTGTTCACTTGATCTTTTAATGACTCAATAAGAAATTTTCAGCATCACTCGGATTTGTTCTCAGGTCACTTGCCTCTTTTCTTGTTGCATCTAGGTCTTCAAGTGTCACAATAAGTTGTCTTTGCAAACCGGAGTCCATTGATTCAATATTTTGAATCTTCCTCAAGTTGTTAGGCTTCCTCAAAGGAAATAGGATTTGATACCAATTGTTGGAATCAATGAACACTGAGAGAGGTGGGTGTATCAATTTTATGCAATTAACAACTTTCTTAACCTGATTCTTAAACCACCTGATGCAAATGAATAAAAGCAAAGTTCAAAAAACAAATGCAAACAAGCACAAAACCATAACACCAAATCTTTTACATGGAAACCCAGAAAGGGAAAAACCACTATGGGATTGAGACCCACAATATTATAATACTGTGATCAGAAGTATAATAATATTACAAGAGGGGGATGGACATGCATTTAGGCACACTGCCTAGAGCTCACTGCTCAATTACAAAAGAGGGCTACAACCCGGAGGAAGGCACATTGCCTTACAAGTAATTACAAATGATAACAAGAATGGATGAACTAAATATTAGAATTTACAAATACCGAATTGTAGTTTTGGTTAAGCTCAAAAGGTCTTCTTCAACTATTTTGTCTCTCTGCTCTGTTTTGTTGCTCTGTCATATACCGGAGCATAAAAACTTTCAATCACACACACAAAACTTCACACAATCACTCTTACAATATTATAAAACTCACATCTCACCACATCACACACCAAAATTCTTAAATGAATCGTTCTTATATATCTACACCATCAAATTAAATCAATTCCCATGTCGGCTCAAAAGAAACTGCATAACACACAACATGAAATGTGTAACAATAAGTCAGCTCAATCCGATTACAAATCCATATGTAGACCAAAACAAATTGATAATAAGATTCCCACATGATAGCTCAACCACCTCAAACTCAAAACCAGTCACTAAAATCATCCCAAAGATTCTGCACAACACGTTACACCAAAATAACTATGTTCTTCCTGAATTATCGGATACTAGATCTTCAATCTTGCATGAGAATCAATACCGGAGGCTATGATTGCAAAACAAATTATTTCTAACATCTAATCAACTACCTCTTTCACTACAACCAAAACTATACAACAAAAATGGAGATCTGCACAATGTACTTATACTCTGACGCATACTATATTCCACCTTCCAGACTTAAGCATAAATGAATATCAAACTTCTGGTAGAACAAATTTGCATATACCAGATGAGATCTCTGATATAATTTTCCATGAATGACAACCCAAAAAAATTCATCATCCACTAGTCTCTACCGGTATAGTGTCTCTTTCCAACAATCCAAATGTTTGCCCCAAGTCAAGAGGATAATCCAAAGTTAGAAGAAATGAGTCCTAGCATAAATCAAGATCAAGATACCATGACTCTCCAATCTAATGTTATTTTAGATCAAGATCCCAACTACCAAGAATCTTATGAAGTTCCCCTCATCATTTTGTATTCCATTCATGATGACCCCCTTCCATCTTAAGAGCAAAGTGTCTTTCCTAGTCCCATTCAACATCCACTTTCTAAGCAAGATCATGATATCTCTTCTATCCCCTCCAATGATCCAATTAAAAATCAAGAGTGAAGCACAAACTCTAATGATCCTATTCCAAGTCAAGATCAAAGTATCCCTTCTTCTAAGTTCAAGCATACACAGTCCCTATCCTCCAAATTTATTTTAGGTCCTTTTATTCTAAAGTCAAATCCCTCCTCCCTTCCATCCATATTAGGACCCTATGTCCCTTCATCCACTATTCATATGATCCTTAGCTCACAATTAGATTATCCTATCATTAATCAAGATTAGCAAAGGCACACATCTTTGAGCACTTTCCAACCATCTACCTACATCAACCCGTCCAAAAGACCTCCATATTGTAGGTTGAAATTTTTGCGAACTCTAGAAGTTTATAAAATCTCTCCTACTTCCTTAGGGAAGGCTCCCCTTTCACTTACTACTCTATCTATTTAAAAATGAATACAACTTCTGACTTCTAATCTAAGATTGGGTGGTACATCATCCTATTCTCTTTTTTCAGAATACATGTTATTCTCTCCTCTTTCTTCAGGAAAGATTTTACAATATAGAGGAGTAATAATTCTTACACTTTCAATGTTACAAATAAATTCAAAATGTAGGAATGATAAAATACAAATAAGTAAAGAAGAAAAGTTTCCATGAAGGCACAAAGTTCCCTGTTGCTTCTCTAGGACAAGAAAATAGTGTTCAAGCTCAAAGTCTTGTAGTCACTATAATCCTATCAACCTTTACAAATAACTTTTGTAGCCCACAGTTGTGTACTAAGACAACAAAGTAAAGCACAACGTCTTTATCTTGATATCCTATTATAACTTTTGATAATCTTTTGTTGCTCAAAGTCTTCAAATCACCACCTCCTTATCAAGATAACAAAGAAAAGCGCAAAGTCTTTGAAATTCTATTATATTATATTTCAGCTAACTTTAATCTTGAAAATACCAATATGAAGCTCAAAGTCTTCAAAATGATATCACCTCAACAACACCTTTACTTGAGAAAAATTAGAATTTACAACAAGAATGACATAAGAACACCCGCACCATAAACAACCATGAATCCAACACAAAGTCTGAATGCCAAATCTTTCTTCTTATTTCATCAAATTTGTAAAATCACAAGAGGAACACAAAGTTTCACTTTTTCTCTTCACTTTGGTAGAGTTTTGACATATATATTAAAGATAATAAATGGATCTAAGATTCAAATTACAAAGAGCAACCTCATATATATAAAGGAGAGGTGTTGCATGAAACTAGGAAAGTTACAACTAATTTGTGACCAAGTCAAAGGTATAATTCGATTTGACTTAGGACACGTGCAAGTTCTACATGTAAAAACATGAATACAAAATGACACTTGAGGTGTCAAAGTCTTATTACAAAATGACACTAGGCTAGAGATGTATAAAAATGACTTAAGTGTCTGGAGCCTCGTCTTGTTTCCAACATTCTTCACCAATGGAGTCTTAATATCCTCTCTTGGTAGCCTATATTTCATAGCCATCTGGTCCCAATGTGATGAATCTGACATCTAGAATGGAGTAACATAAATGGATTTGAAGAATTCTCAGAGAGGGACAAAAACGACCAAATGGGGGTCATGAAGTGCATTTCGGACTTGTAAGTCTGATTTGCATTTGAGAAGGGTCAATTTATATAGGTGCATATCGGACTTATACGTCTGATTTGCACTTATGCAAGAAAGAAAAATTGACTTTTGGTGTGAATTGGGGTTATAACCCCGATTTACACCTAAGAAGGAAATATGGTGCCAATTGGAGTTACAACCCCTATTTGCACCAAAGAAGGGAACATGGTGCAAGTCGGAGATACAACTCCAATTTGCACTGACTCTTAGCACTTGGAAAAAAATGCAAAAGGAAAATGGTGTGGGTTGGGGTTATAACCCCAACTTGCATCATTAAGGGAAGACTCAGTGTCGATCGGGGATATGACCCTGATATGCATCGTTGGGTAAGACCTCAGTGTAGGTCGGGGTTATGGCCCCAACCAACATCATTTCAAGGGGACTCGATATAGGTCAGGGTTATAACCCCGATCTACACTAGAATGGCCAGACTTGGTGCAGGTCGGGGTTGTAACCCCGCCTTGCACCAGAAAGGGGGAACTTCGTGTAAGTCAGGGTTGTAGCTCTGACTTGCACGAAAATGGGAGGACTTGGTGTAGATCGAGGTTACAACCCCAAATTGCACAAAAAATAGGATTTCTTAGGATTTAGGTGTAGGTCGGGGTTATAACTCTGACTTGCACCTGACATGAAAGACCTGGCTATGAAGTGGTATAAATCAGGGTTACAAACCCGATTTGTACCAGACTAAAATTTTTGAAGGTAAAGTGTAATTCAGGTTTGTAACCCCAGTTTACACCAAAACACAAAACAAACTTAAAAGGCATAGAAAGGGACTAGAACATTCGAATCAATAATCGAGGGTCCTAAATCATATGCAAGGGGAAAAAAGACTACCTCGAAAAGTGTGCTTAGAGCACGTAGACTACAAATTGGACAAAATTTGTAAGGGTTGTCCTGTTTATGTGACTTAGCCAAAACTGAGGACAACACATCATTCCTATTCATCCATGAATCCCATTCCTTTGGAAGAAATTTGGACGTCAAGAATAAAATCCACTTTTCCAAAAATCCACATACATCCAAAGATCAACATGTCCAATCTAAAAGACATGTCAAATGCAAGAAAAAATTGATCCAAAAGCAAAAAGAAATATCCAAAAGACTAAAAAGGCATCTATTTTGGGTCCTTATGTCCTGAATTCGACATCCACTCCTCCATCAAAACCTCAAAATCCAAAATCCTCTTTTCCTTCATCACTCCACCACCCCTCAAGGTGTGTACCAACATTGATCTTGAAAACATTTCTATCCACCCAATCACAAATCTTCCAACATCCTATCTACTATCCAACACCTCTTTTTCATCCTTCCATCCCTCCCATTTAATCCTTTGCATAAATCCTTTATCTGTGAAATAGGCATTTGTGTCATTTTGTCACACACTCACCCATGCTCAATCTTGTGTTTAGTCCAATTCCTAGATATCTATTCATGAAATGATTCAAAATCCGAGGTTGTTCCTCTTTAACACTATCTTTTGGTTGGGATGCATACTCGATCCCGAAAGAGAATCACTTATTGTATCTTGATACTGACATCTACTGATTACTATATCTCACACACTTAGTCAATTGTCCTAAGTCATTGTGGTTTCTTAGGTGAAGACATGGCTAGTCAAAAATTTAAAATCCTACTTCAAGGCCACTTTAATTCTCTATCCCACGTGAACTTCATGGCTTACAAGCCAATGTGAAAAAAAAAATGATAAAAGCAATAGATCAAAAGATCAAAACAAAAGCATGAGCAAGAAAATAAATACAAAAATGCAATGAAATACAATATCAAAATGCATGGCTTTGGGAACATGTGAGTAACACCATCAGGGCTATGGATGCTTGGTTGGAAATGGAGCAATATTCGTGAGATTACAACAATAACCTCGTCGGAGCTATGGATGCTTGTTGGCAGCGAGGCTCTATCCAGGATGATTTTGAAGTTAGGATAACTCACGTAGCTAGTTATGTTGAATTCTAATGATTACAATGATCATAGGAGCTAGAATAAACCCCATTTGCACACACATGGTGGTGTAGTCATGACAGGAGTAAATCCTCAAAGAGAATAGTCTAGACCATGCAACAAGTTAAACACAACACAAATGACTCAATGCGATGGAGGAAATGCAGAATCAAAATTATATTATATCAAGAATTCAAATGTAACTAGCCGACAACATGCAATCTTACAAGATTCGGCTCACAAGCTTGAGTACAAACATGCTCAAATATAGTATCCAGGATCAAACAATAATGTGATCCAACTTCGGATCTTCTATCTCTATCTTACTTGCCAAAAACTTGTGCCTATTAGCTTGATTACAATGATTTATAAGATATTCAAAACTCAAGGATGATCCGTGTCGGCCCCAGATAGAACAATTGTCGATGAATAAGATGGAATGTGCAAAACAACAAGGTTGGCCTCTGCCAAAGGAATCCCTCTGAAAATAACATAAAATGATGTGCAGACCCAAAGAAAGGTTGGCCACAAGCCAAGGAATGTTGGAAGCAATGAAATTAGGTTCCGCAAGCTATGGAAATGATCCACAAGATTCTCCATTAGCAAAATAGGTCCAAGTGGTTCTAGTGCTTTGAGCTAGAAAACTATCCTACATTCTGGAAGCAATAACTTACCAGAAAAAGATCCAAACATCCTGCAGACTTAGGATAAGGTAGATGAACATGTCCACAAGCAAAATCTAGCTCCACAAGATTCAATATGCAAATGCAAATAAATGCAAAGAGAAATGTTGAAACTGCAAAACAAAAAGAAAAACAAAAAGAAAATGTTTTTGGTTGATGCAAGATTTCCAAGAACCAGGGATGCTCTTGCATCACATGGGTAATCAAAGACTAAGTACCTTGATCCAGTTTGAGATTATTCTTCCCTCTTTATTATACTTCCTAGTCACTAGATATGTTTGGTTGAATTTTCTGGAGGTTCTAAGTGTGGGTTGGGTCTCTATCTTTAAAATCTTCAGGAACACTTATTTGGGTGGCACTAGATGTTGTGATGATTTCACGCATTTCCCTTTTTCAAATGAAGACCTCTATACTTTGGGGAAATTTTCATCCACCCTATCCTTCCTACCACATCTCCCATTAACTTTCCTCCAATGTCCATTACCCTATCTACATCCATCTTATTTTTCCATCTTTGATCTTGACAAAGCTAAGGATCTTCATAAGCATCAGACATCCTCTCTACTTCACCTTATCATTACCCTCTTGTCAATATCCCTTGTCCTATCTATTCCTTGCTTCCATCACCCATCACTATCTACGATCTTTCTTCACCTTATCAATACCCTCTAGTCCATATCCCTTATCATATCCATTCCTTTCTTCTATTATCCATTACTACCCATGATCTTGCTTCTCCTATTCATATCCTATCTCCATCCATATCCCCTTTTCCATCCTTGATCAAAACTAAGGACAAAAAGAAAAATGCAAAAACATGGTTTCAAAAATCTCAAGCTATCCCTTCATGTGGATCACACACCATTCAATGCACCACACCATTGTCTTACACTGCAAATCCCTTAGCTTGGAAACATGTTATCCATTGTGAGATAGTCCTTGGAAACCAACTCACCTCTGATTCCATAATAAGTTACCTCCATTTTTTACTAGATCCTCCATACATTAATAATGTTCTACACCTTGCTAGACATTGGGGCAAATAAAAACATGTTGCTTGAGAATAAACCCTGACATGTCTTTTATGCCAATCAATGATCTAGACATCTCCAAAAATCAAAAAATCAAAAAAAAAACCTTAACAATTATAAAATGTCCTAAAAAATCCAAATAAAATCATAAAAAATCCTAAAAAATCCAAAATCATAATATGTCCTCAAAAAATCATCCAAAAACATCCAAATACAATCCTAAAAAAATCATCCAAAAAAATCCAAATACGACCCTAAAAAAATCATCCAAAAACATTCAAATATGATCTTGAAAAAATGCAAAAACATTGAAAAAGCTCTTGGAAAAAAACTACAAAAATCCAATACATCGAAAAAACTTATTGTCATGCCTGTAAAGTGTGATACCTATAGCTGCAACACAAAACATTCAATAGATCATTACAAGCATGGTTAGCAAATTTGGAACAAATAAAGATAAAACCATGGCTAATCGATCTATCGCCTCCTAATAACTGCGAGTGTAGATTTGCTCTCAGATCTAGATAAGAAAATTCCAGTGACTTGACTACACCTAGATGGAGGATTTAAGATGATAATGATGCATTTAAGCTAGAAAAGAGAATGATTAAACTACATGATTCAACAATTATGCTAGAAAATAAGCTAGATCTAAGAATGCAATTGCCTATAATAACAATGCTCAAATGATATGCTAAGAGATATTATGCCTATAGTAACAAAGCATAAGATGCAAATGAGATGGGATGATTATTGCTCCAAAATGAGGTATATTTATAGGATTTCCAAAGCCAGGGGTGAGGTGGTAGGAATCAATGATCAAGATTGAGTCTGAAGATATCAATGGTGAAATTGGAGGTTGGAAAAGAGGTTTGTATGAAAGGGAACATTTGTCATCTCTATGGTGACAAGTGTTAAGAAGCTTCTAAGAGAGGTTGGATGAAAGGGAACATTTGTCATCTCTATGGTGACAAGTGTAAAGAGGCTTCCAAGAGAGGGGACATGTGGCCCAAGAATGCCACGTGTCTCAAGGGGAGAGTATCCACACCATAGGAGGTTAGGATGTGAAAGCTAAGATAGGTTTAATTAAACTCAGGGTTAGATGGAATGGGTTAGGTTAGGTGGTTAGAAGTTAGGAGGCATGTGGGTAATTTGAATTTAAAAATTCAAATAATAGGAAAAGACTAATTAATTCTCAACAACTCATAAATTGATTTGTTTTAATTAATTAGAAGTTTAGAAGAAATGATTTTAAATGGCGAGGGATTAATTAATTTGAATTAATTAATCAAAGGGGACTATGGAAATGAAACTATTAAATAAATCTTTATATTTATTAATAAGTAGATGAAAAGGGAGAATTTAATCAAATTGCTGATGAACTCAATAAAATTGGGGAGGGGGATTAATTAAATAATTGTTTATTCAATTAATTATCTTCAGACCATTTTTAGGTGTATACACTTGCAATAAAATATCTCGCAAGAAATCAAACACCTTAGCAGATATCTAGCAAAAACTTCGCATGAAGTTAACAAAAGGATAAAACTATTTTATCAACATCTACAATCAAACCGATCAAATTGTCTTATCAATCGCATCAACCAACCACAAACATCATCATCTTATCTTAAACAATGAAGGTTACACTTGAAACCAGACAGATCTGTCTTACACGGGATATTCAAATCTTTGAAACCAGACATTATCAACCATCACATCAAGCAATCAAATAAAGACAAGGATTAGTATGGCTGCTAGATTTTGTCCAAGTTAGTCTTTATCTTTTATCAATTGGTGACAGATCATATCCCTATGCAACTCAAGGATGTCCACAAGTGGCTAGAGGAGCCAGGATGATCATGATCTCTTTCTTTGTTTGTTGTTTGTGGTGTGAACCAATGAAGTTCTAGGGTAATGGTACCTTGGGTGTCTGTGTTGGTATGTTCATTTGGCAAGTATCCTATGCAAAAATGTCAAGGATAACTATGCTTGTGACTATCACACATACCTTGACCCTTGGTGCTACACCCAGAATGGAGGGGTTCACTCCTTGTATGCAATGTGTTTGTTTCTGCAATGAGATATATTTACACCTTGGTTCGTCATACCTTGGTGTACAAAGCTCCATTGATACATAATAATGTTCAATGATGATTATGGTGCACTAAAAATAAAGGCACAAGAAGTAGTGGTCATATCTTTTCCAATCTCTTTTAACTCGTCTTCTCATTTCTCCCAATTCCATCTCAAATCATTTCCTCACATCAACTATTCCATCCATCAATCAATTCTATTTCCTAACATTCTTCACTTCTTACTAATCATTCTTCACTTTCATAATATCTTCATGATTCATTCAACTTCCATCTATCATTTGTCTTATACAGGATGTGTCCTTCTTGAAACCAAACACAATCATCTATCTTTGTCTTATACAGGATTTGTCCTTCCTGAAACCAGACATTTTGATCATCTTTGTCTTATACAAGATGTGTCCTTCTTGAAAATAGACTTGATCTTTATCAAATCGATCAAAACAATCCAATCAATCTAATCAATCAATCTGTTTATCTATCAATCATTCCAACAATCTCTTCTATCCAATCAAATCCATCATATCATCAACTAGCCATTCTTTCATCTAGAATTCTTCTTCTTTTGAGAGATCATTAATGCCTTTAATGCACAAAAAATATCTCAAGGGGGCATCCTACTTCCATCTCTCAACATACTGGGGCATGTTTTCACATGTTGGGGTAAGAATTTTTTTTCATTTTCTTTGAAACAACGTCATTTCGGCATTCTCTTAAAGAGGGGCAAATGTAGACACCTAAAATGTCTCATCCTTAACACACTAATTATTCATCCTATTAATTAAATAATTCTTTAATTATTTATTCTTTTGAACTAATTTAATCATCATCATTTCATCGTTACTAATTATTCTATTTCTCCCTCTAATCATTTAATCATTTAACTCCTTTTCTTATATTAATTAAATATTTATTATTTAATTAATTATGATTTAATACTTTTATTTAAATAATCTATATTATTTATTTAATTAAATTCAATTTCAAATGATTAAATAATTTCTTTAAATTATTTAATTAACTAATTCAAATTTCAAATTCGAATTTCACCAAATTGTAATTTCAATTAATTACATGTGCATTTCACTTTTCGAAAATCCAAATTTAAATTAAAATGAAATGTGAATTTCATCTCAAAATCCTATAGCACATGTTGAAAATCTAACTTCCACTAATTTTTAGTCTAATTGAGCAATCAATTCAGTCAACTGAGTAATCTATCCGGTCATCTCCTTAGTTAACTTTGAATCGGTTTTTCAACTCTCAATCGACTTTTTGGAATAGAGCAATCAAATCAATTAATAGACCAATCAGCTTTTATCACTAATCAATCTAATCAGTTCATTGGTCAATCAATCTAGTTGACTCATCAGTCAAATGAGTTAAAATCTCAGTCAATTTTGTCTCAAGAAATCTTAGCCATTGATCAATTATGTTCTAGGATGAATCTCAACAGTCCATTCTCATCCTCTAGAATCTACAAATTCAACCCATTTCTCCTCAATTTTCCTTAACCACTATCTTCAAAATTATTGTGTCTAACTTATGCAAGTATTTTAGGGCAACACTGAAAGCCACGCCAACACGATGATGAAGAAGAGAAATGGAAGCTATGATTCAAATCAGTAGAGGGAGTTTTCATTAGATTGTTATTCATTATATTGATTTTGATTCTATTTCATTGCTATCTATTGGATTTTATTAATTATAATTGAATTCTAGTGGTCAATTCATATATTCTGATTAATTATGCATAAAAATCCTGTAGAACACCTACAAAAACTGTTAGCAAAAAAATTCAAATTTAAATGGAGACGTCGAAGTAGCACTACAAAGATGTCGAAATAGCGCTACGGAGACACAAAAGTGCAGTCTTAGATGTCATTCTGAGAACTTGCGAGTAAAAAATGCTAAAATGAGCAAAAAATGATTATATTCTAGGGACGTGGGTCCCACAGGGCATGCCAAAATGAAGATGAGTAAATGTTAAGAAGGTTAGATTTGTAAACAAAACGTAAAATAATAATAAAGCAATCAAAATAGAAACTAACCTCTTATACCTTCCTCTTCCTCCTTTGATTGAGCTTGAAGTGGAGTGCGCCCTTGATGTCCACTTGATTTTCTCCTTAAATGAAGATTGTGGATTTCTATCCATTACACAACAAGCTTGTATTGGATTGGATGATTGGGTGATGGATAGATATTTCTTAGATGGGGGATGAATTTGCCATTATGATGGTGTGATTGATGGATTGCAAGACTCAAATGAGCAGCATGAGATTGCATGAAAGGTGGATGATTTGTGAGGAAATGAGACTCCAATTTATAGATCGGAGGAGGCCAAAATGGAAGGCCAAGATTGATTTGGAATGGAGGGATAGAATTGAGAGAAAGAGTGGGAGAGGATTGAGAGGACGAAGTGGGAGAACCAAGGCATTTCTTCTCTCCACACTTCTCAAGATTCGTGGGGAAGAGCTCCCAAGTACACTGGGAAGAGAAAAAATAATATAAATTCCTTGGGGGAAGGGAGGAGGAATTAAAAATTACAAAATAAGAGATGTGTGGGAAGATTAAATGAGAAAAGGAATTAAAAATTCCTTGGGAAGGGGAGGCATGGGGAGATTCAAAGAATTTGAATTTCTTTGAAAGGATCAAAGTGGGTAGCATTTAAGGTTGGAGGATGAGATGGGAAAGCCATTTATGGAAAAGAGTTGACTCATCCCTAATCAAGGTGATTAGGGATGTGCAAATGATTAAGGGGATTGATTAGGTGGCTTAATGGAGGATTATAGTGCAAATGGGCAAGTTAGGAGGATGTGACATGAGGAGAGATAATGAATGGAGGAATATAAAATTGGGGGAAATGATAAGCATGATTAAGGAGTGATTAATTAGGCTAATTAAGGATTAGAAGAAATGATTTGTAGGAATCAAATGACATAAGTTAATTAATTAGAATAAGAGGAATTTAGAAGAATTAATGATTGAGATGACTTTAGAAGAATGGGGAATAACTAATTTATTGGCAAATAAATTATCGTATTATAGTGATAAAATTAATTAAATTTAAATTAATTAATTTTAAGAGGAATAAGAATAAACATAACTAAATTAATTAATTATGTAGAAAGGCTTAAATTAATTAAATATCTAATTTAATTGATTTTAGACATCTATGGGTACATTTCTTCCTTTGTCCATCAAATATTATCCAACAGTTTAACCCTTAAGAGTTCACATAGATTATAGTCTATATTTTTCTTTACCATTTGATGTGCAACATATACTATCGTAAAAGAAGAAGGTCCCTTTATGTTTTTGAAATTCGATAGTGACCAAAATAAACTCAAAAGGCTATATTTATATATATGTATGTATGTATGTATGTATGTATGTATGTATTAGATATATATAATACATAAATAATACACGCACACATAGTTCCTATCCACTTAGGGCTTTGCCATCTTAAACATATTTTCCCTTTATAGCACAAACGTTGTTACTCTATTTTGCCACCAAGTACAAACAACATTCCGGACCAACAAAATCATTTGGTAACTTATGAAAAAACACTCCTGACCTCTGAAGGAGGGTCGCATAAGATCTATATTTGGTTCTTCCCCTTAGATAGTGTTCAGTTGATTAGTTTCCAGGAGAAGAGGAATCAACACCAACAGAGAGTGCAAACCCATTCTCAGTTTTATCTCATCTACTTTCTTTATCCAAGTTATCATTATCTTATGTTTTTATTCATTCAAATCAATCTTCTTTACTAGACCAGTCTTCTCATACTTTTCACTGCATTTTCTAGCAATATGCCCTAATTTGTTGTAGTTGTAGCTTGTTGGACCTTGTTGCAGTTCATTTGTACCCATCCTATTGTTTTCATTCCCTTGATACTTCCATTACTTCTTAAGTTATATCTCCATTCAATAGCCTTGTTCCCAAATTTGTTGAAAGCATAACAATATCCATTGAAAGACTAAACATTTCTACCATAGTTTGTATTTCCATATCTATTCCAATTCATCCTCCTTATGCAAACATTTGCCTTGTGCCCAAACATATGGCAATTTTAACACTATCCACTAAATGATTGTGATCTAATTTGACTTCTACATGCACTAGCTCTATGTCCAAACTTATTACATGAAAAACAATTTTCATTGAAGGTAAATTACCTAGTTTTAGCAGGAAGGGTACTTTTGACATTATTTCTAGTTTAGATCGAAATGTAACCTTGTTGATATTTGTTGGAGTTAATCAATTCATCCATCACCTTTTCTTACCCTTATTCTACTTGTTGAAGATCGTAAAGCTTTCATTTTTCTCTAGACCAAGTCCACCTTTATCTCTTTTATGTTTCTGAGCATTCAACATTACATCAAAAACTTCATTGCCTGCTTTGAGCTTCAATCCTTTGTCAATCTATTATTTTGCAGCTTTGAATTATTTCTTCAACTTAGCCACTTCCTCTTCAATTTTGGTTCATTCTTTGGTTTTCTCATCAAGTTTTTTCTCAAAATCATCATGACATTCTTGCCTTCATCGAGTAGACCCTTTAGGTAGGTAATATTTTCCACTGCTTTCTTTTGTTTATCTTTGCATTCATCTAGATCCATCAATGCTGCTCTTAATTCTCCTTCCATATCCATAATAGCACCAACCTCCCAAACATTAGGGGTCCATTCTTCCTTTTTCAGACATAGTGTTTAATCCTTAGATCAACCTTGGTGGTTAATTTGTTTCTTTAGAAACTTGATTCTTATACCAATTGTTGAACACGCCGTAGGACTAAGAGGGGGAAGGGGGTTAATTAGTCCAGACCTTCAAATACTTACATGTTGATCTTCAAACTTTGAATCATAAGCATATAATCTTGGAGCAACAATAACAAATTATGAAAGTATGAAATATAATAAACACATGAACATTAGATTTATGTTGGAAACCCAATTAAGGAAAAACCATAGTGAGATTCAAACTGACAATATACATAATTTCTTACGATGTTACCTCTAGAACACCTTGATCTTGAGAGGATTAAAATAACTAAGGTGCATAACTTTAGGGCAAGATATGAATTACTTGCAAGATTGAAACTTACTGTTTAAGGGAAAGATATAGAAATATGCCAAGAGACTCACTTTCTTCCGACAGAGAAATAAATTGTTGAATCAGAATGAACAAGGTCTCCTGAACATAAAATGATCTTGAACCGTTGTTTCAAGAAACAATATCATGTCAAACTCTTTTATTTTTGAAACACAATCTCTGAACTCTGTCACATTGAGAATAGTATCATCAAATCATCAAATAACTCTAGACTGATGCAACAAACACAACCGTCAATGTAGATCAACAACAAAGCTTGTGAACAACCAAGGGAGAAACATAAAACACTAGAAATTTCAAACTACCATCCACAACACCATGTCATTAGTTCAAAATAAGGAATGTAGTGCATTCACTGTATCGCTTCTCTGTACATATAGAATTGACCCGAACCCAAACATACATAAATTCAACTGTAGATTACTTTGAGCACCAAAAGTTGAGAAATAATAAGATATTATATCCACAAGTATTATTCTAGCACTACATAGTCTTTTGATATAGATATGTCACAATCTGAATTAGAGAGTATTCTGCACAAACTTTACTAGTTGTTACATTACATAGACCAACATACCTAAAATCTGAAGACTATGAACACACACAACTATCATACTTCGATCACATATACATCAGATACACATCTGCCAAATTCCATAACAAAAACCAAACAATTAGACTGTTCACTAGAACAATCACATTTCTCTAAAACATCACTTTATTACATGAGAGTCACTAATAGTGCATAGGAAAATTTATACAACATCATTATTTGCAATACATATGCTTCCATAAAACTGCATGACTTTTGCATCGACATGTATCAATTGCACATATATCAATTGGATAACTTTTTGACTCAGAAGAATAAAGAATTTCTTTTGAACTAACAAAATAGCAAAACCTCGACCAAATAGAATCCACCTTCACACCTATAACATTCACTGAATCACTTCACTACACCATACCATACCCAGACATGCTAGACCACTTCTGGATCAACAAGTTTGACATCAATGACAATATAATCTTGTATTTGCAGCAAATGCCATTATGGATTTTCCTTTTTTTCTCTCCAGTTTCAAGCAAACTAATTTGGGAAACACTAGACCTAGGCAACATGAGGCATACACTTCCTGAAGAGGGTTTCAAGCCTTGATGAAGATGTGGGAATATGATCTAATATCGACATGAGATCTTGTCTCAGTTCTCACTTATCACAAAATATAACATGGTAACAAAGCAAATTTTTTTGGTATAGTTCATTATGTTTTTTGATGTTTTGAGAGATTCAAATCTAGAGCTAGTGCATTTCTCAAAAATATAGTATGCTCTTCTCTTGCATCCTCAGATGATCTAGAGATTTAGAACATCTTAGACAAAAATAAGCAATATCTATGCACTCTAATTTGCATATATGTTTTCCTTGTGAGATCTGGGTGATTTGTAACTTTTTGGTAATCTTAAAGGCATATTTAGCCTTTCCATAGCAACCACGAGGCATTATAAAGTCAATATTAGCTTTCATTTCACAAAAAAATATAGACCAAAGGAATCTATTGCAAAATATGGTTTTAGTGTGGTTCCATAAGGTGGCTATCAAATCATAGCACTTTTAGCCCAAATGTACTGCATCATTGCACTCAGAAGGACCAAAGACAAAATTCTCATATTTTAAGAAGTTGACCTCTAAGAAAAAAAATTCAATCTCACATGTCATATGACGTACCATACCATATGCATCAATGATTTAAAAATTCAAAAAAAAAATTGTGCACAGGCAATGTGTTGGTGCTTCCAACTGATTACTCTAAAAAACTTATAAAGGGGGGCCAATTCTTATTCTCAAAGTCCTTAGATTAGTTTCCAATGAATAAGGATTAACCCTAAAGCTAAATCCTTCTACACTTTTGGTTATGCAAAACCAAGGGGAGTAGCCCTATAACAACACCTAAAGATCTAACTTGGATATTTTGTGAGGTATTGTATAGCAGAAATATTCTCAGTTATTGAACCAAGAAAATGTAAAATGATTCATTATTTTGGATGTTATCTTGGATTAATTTATTTTATTGCTTTGCGAATATAAAACTTAAATATAGCCTACTAGATACATGAAAATAAATTTTGATTTTGAATTTTTGAATTTTCTCTTAAATGAAAGACTCAAATCCTTTAGATCGGTGCCTTAAATTATTGTTGGTGTATGTGGTTTAATCCCACTTACTTTAACTTAAGTTTCACTTAAGTAACCAACATTTAATATTTATTGTTAGGTAGTTGGGAGTGGTTATAATCTACCTACTCTCATTTATGATTAAGTCACATGTCCATGTCTTGTGATCTCTTCTCTCATGCCTTTTGCCTTTATAAGCAAGGCTAATGTACATTTGTACTCACCCCTCATCTAAATACATTTTTTTAATTTGTGAAATATCATCTCAGTTGCTTGTTCTCTCTTTGTTGTGAAGGATGGTTTGTATATTGGCTCCTGGGGTTTGGTGTAAACCCTAACAATTAGGACTATAGAGTTAAATTATAATAGTGAAACTTATGCCTATTTAAAAAATGGATTTAAAACCAATGGGTTCATGAAATCAATGCATTACATTAATTTACCCTATTGTGATTCTAATACAATTCTACTTTAGATCCTCAACACCACACCCAAGATCGTTATGTTCAACTCAAAGAAAATTTAGTCCTTTTCTTAAAAAGATACAACAAATTGAACATACACTATGAAAACATTATAGAACTGAAACACATGAACCTTGTCCATTATATTTCAAAATATTTTAGATACAATTGTTGTCACAAAGGATTGCACCTTGATGCTAAGTTGGGAGCTAAGCAATCTTGTGAAACATGGAAAGATCTTTAGGCTTGTGGGTTGCCTATCATGGAGATCAATCTCTAGAGGGGTTGGTTCCCTTGATGGACCTCCTAAAACTAACTATCTTGATGGGAAAAAAGATAGAAGGATTGCTTGAAATTGAAAAACTATCCTAGGAGGTGATGCACCAAACGTTCTTTAGACAACTTGTTGTCCTAAACTCACAATTGCTCTCAATAAATTAGCTTTTCCTTATACACAACTCTGTGGGTACTTTGCACATGGATTATGGATAGTGTTTTGGTAGCCTTTTCTAGTTTTGTATGGTGGTGTGTTTGTTTCTTCTTCATTGTGTTGGTTCATTCTTAGTTTTTTCCCTTGGGAGGTGATAGGAGAAAAAATGAGCTTGTGTCCTGTGGGTGCTACAAGAGGAAAGAAAAAAATTAGAATATTTTGGACTTTGGGAGTGTTACTCCCTACATGGCGAAGCTGCATGGTCATGAACTTTCTATGACCAAGAGATTTGTGAAAAGGGTGGAAGGACCAAATCTTAGTGGTGGAAGGCAAGGAGTTGACTATAACCGAAGAACTAATTATAGAGATTACGAGCCTTTCAGCTAATGGGAGAAAAGTGTTTAAAGATAGGGGAGCATCTGATTAAGCCTTGAAGATGTTTTTCAAAGGTAAGGAAAGAAATAAACTTGTCAAATTTGTGAATGGGAGTTACGATAGGAAGTTTATTAAACTTGTGTGAGATTAGGTAGATAAAGTTTTGAAGTGATATTTCACATTAGATGGTCGCTTCACAACTATTTATGGGTTTCATTTTGTTCTGCTAAATCATTTTCGCCATAAGCTTGTTGTGTCTTTTCCCTTCTTCTTGCTTGCTTCCTTGGAGTTTGGGATCAAAGAGAATGCTAAGAGTTCCAAGTTTCCCATCTTGCATGAGGGATTGATTTTGTTAATCATGTAGCACTTGAAAGCCCTCCCCTCTCTCTCTAAAGGACCCATAGATGGTTACAAATCAAGGGTTAAGATTTCATTTGATTTTGTCACAAAGGATGCTGAGTCAGATAATGATGTGGGGTGTAAGGCTGAGGAGGATGCGGGTTCATTTTCTGATCCTATTTTAGAGAAGGAAAGAGGAAAAAAAAGTCAATTCTACCAAGAAAAAAAAAATAATCTAGGCTTTGTGGATTGATGGGTCACAAACTAGGGATGAGGATTTTGGTAATTTTTCTATCTCGGAGAAGGACAATAAGAGAAATTCTGGAGTTGATAAGGATTGAGGATGTGCATTAAAGTCATTACAATATTCTTGATAACAATGACATCCATGATTTAGATGGTGGTAATGTTGGTCTTTTTCTTGAAGACCTTACAGATAAAAGGGAGGACATTTATAATGTGTTGGGCATTGTCAAGGGAAGTGTGGTTAATCATTTTCAACTAGCTAAAATTTTTCATATGGAAATTAATCAAATTAATATAAGACTTCATTCCCTACAAAATTATCTCAATAAGGACAATGTTCATGATGTACGAACTTGTGAGAGTGGTGTTCTTCATTATGCCCCCGAGGCCGTGAAACAATATGTAAACTCATTGAGAGCCCTGTTCGAGGATCAAATTCAAAATTTGAGAAATGATTTTGATGGCAAGATACAGGCCATGGAGAGTAAGATACAAAAGATTAATTAGGTTTTGGAAAAAAATGTTGATATTAGCAAAGTCTCTATTAAAAAATTATTTTGTGGTATTCTTCATGCAAAGCTTAAGGAACTTAAAGATGATCAACATGTACATATGTTGTTGTTATAGGGGAGATGATGGGTACTAGTCATCAAGGTCCTAGTGCAAGGACTAGAGGCAAAAAGGAATTCATGCAAGCATAGAAGAATGACTTATAAAGGTTTTGTAAGATGTATCAAAATATGTACTAACAAGAGTTGGAAGCAACTAGCACTTTGACCATGTTAAAATAGTTGTCTTGTTTTAGCTCGTGTTCGTTGTGGATCTGCTATTTCCTTCCTTTGGGATAGCTTCTTGTTTATTGGTTCTGCTGTGGTGTTGTATTGTCTATCCTTTGGTTAGCTTTTTGTTCCTTGGTTTAGCTGCTTGGTAGTTTCAATTTTTTGATTTGCAACTGCTTGTAAGGAGTTTTAGGTCCTTTCAAAATTTTTTTTACGCGTACTCAAAAACTATAAAACATCTCTTAAATAAAAATAATTATAAAATAAATTAATAATAATAATTCTTAAATAAAGTTAAATAAAAAAAAAAAGGAAAAAAACTTAACTAAAAAAATCATGATAAAAAATTGTACGAAAGTGTTTAAAAATTGGAGACCATTTTTTCTTGACGAAAGAGTACCTAGTCCAAAAAAATATGTTTTATTTTTCAACACAAAGACAAAAAGAACAATTAAGAATTCATTCATCTCAATCTCTCCTCCTCAAACAATTTGCAAAGTCAGTTTTTTTAGGTTGCACTTGCACTTGTAAAATAGCTTTTGATTTCTAAACACTCATTTTGATTCAAAATTTAGTATCAAATCTAAAATTTCATTTATGATTAAAATAAGAATTAAGAGGTTGATAAAGAAAGAATTGAATATTAAAATGAATAGAAGATAAACATCTTTAAAAATAAATTAAACAATCACACAAATATTAATCTATTAATATTTTTAATGAATAATAAAATATAATAAATTATATTACTTGTTTACAATATTTTCCTTCTAAAAATTAATAAATGTTTAAAACATTTTAAAAAGATTTAAAAAGTCATCAATCAAATTATTATTTTTATTCCCAATCATTTGAATTTTTCTTCAAGATTAAGAAGCCATCACACAAATTTTAATATATTAATATTTTTTATAAATAATAAAATATAATAAATTATATTACTTGTTTACAATATTTTCCTTCTAAAAATTAATAAATGTTTAAAATATTTTAAAAAGATTTAAAAAGTCATCAATCAAATTATTATTTTTATTCCCAATCATTTGAATTTTCTTCAAGATTAAGAAGCCATCACACAAATTTTAATATATTAATATTTTTAATAAATAATAAAATATAATAAATTATATTACTTGTTTACAATATTTTCCTTCTAAAAATTAATAAATGTTTAAAACATTTTTAAAAAATTTAAAAAATCATCAATCAAATTATTATTTTTATTCTCAATCATTTGAATTTTTCTTCAAGATTAAGAAGCCATCACACAAATTTTAATATATTAATATTTTTAATAAATAATAAAATATAATAAATTATATTACTTGTTTACAATATTTTCCTTCTAAAAATTAATAAATGTTTAAAACATTTAAAAAAGATTTAAAAAGTCATCAATCAAATTATTATTTTTATTCCCAATCATTTGAATTTTTCTTCAATATTAAGAAGCCATCACACAAATTTTAATATATTAATATTTTTAATAAATAATAAAATATAATAAATTATATTACTTGTTTACAATATTTTCCTTCTAAAAATTAATAAATGTTTAAAACATTTAAAAAAGATTTAAAAAGTCATCAATCAAATTATTATTTTTATTCCCAATCATTTAAATTTTTTTTCAAAATTAAGAAGCCATCACACAAATGTTAATATATTAACATTTTTAATAAATAATAAAATATAATAAATTATATTACTTGTTTACAATATTTTCCTTCTAAGAATTAATAAATGTTTAAAACATTTTAAAAAGATTAAAAAAAAGTCATCAATCAATTTTATTTTTTATTCCTTCCCTATCATTTCGATTTTTCTTCACGGTTAAGAAGCCCCATTAAAGTTCTAAAAGGAAAATTCTAAAGGGTGAATGGAGGTGAAGCAAAAAGGTAAATTCATTTGAAGTTATTTTAATGTGATTCTTTTATATTCCGTATTTATTTTAAAATAATGATTGAAGGAAAAACAAAGAAATGCATTTTTATTAATTAGAGTGATTCCTCTAATAAATATATGTCTTAGAATACTTTTAAAAATAATCTTAATGTAAGTAAAAAATAATATGAAAAAGTAATTTATCTATTTATAAGATCATACTTTTAAATTATATTTAAATTATACATAAAATATAAAATCAAAATTAGTATTATTTTTACATCAATTTAGGGTGTACAAAGTGAGTAAATGATCTGTTAACATTTACTTTTATATTATTGTTTTAAATTATGGTCTATGGAATAAATGTTTATTAAATTATTCATAAAATTTAGAATTTAAAGCATTGCATTTTTCATTTTCCTTTAATTTTTTAACATAAATATGAATATTTCATTTCTTTAATAAATGTATAAATTAAATATATGATCTTTTCACATTTATATTTAAATTATAATTTTAATATCACAAAATATATATCATTAAATTATTAACAAATTGCAAAATCTAAATAGAGTTCAAACATATGTTCTTTAAATTGTTTTCATAAAAAATATCACTAATAATTTTCATAAACAACATGATCTTTACTTTTTGAACATTTTGTTATTTCCATAAATGTCTCTAGCATCTTTCTAATATTTCAATTGCCTTTACAACATTTTAGATCCTTTTCACATTATTTTTACACTTTTATCATCATGCCAATTTAAAAATTTATAACGATCTTTTATTTCAATTTTTTAATAGATTCTTTTCACATTTATTTTACATTTTTATCATCATACCAATTTAAAAATTTAAAATTATCTTTTATATAAAAATATTTATTTAATAAAATATAACTTTCTTGACCTATATTTTATTATCCTTTAAATTTGATGGATTATAAAAGCTTCACTTTTCTTTTTCAACTTCTAAAGAAGAGATCGATCTTTCCCTCTCCTTTTCAACATCATTATCATATATGTAAAAACAAGAAAATTTGAATCTAATATTAATTTCAAATAAAGAAAGATAAATATAACATCAACATTATTTATCATAAATTAATTTCTTATGATAAATATACATTTATTTTTAATATTAATATATATTTAAAAAATCTTATAATATACATTTTTTTTTTTTAAGACTATAGGAATGGGTTTAGCCCCTTATCTTTATAATGTGACAGTTGATAATGAACCTTGTGACCCCTTGTTTGAAATAGATGCTTTCACTCAATCAAACTAGGACCCTACCTTGTGACCACTTGTATACAACAATGCTTTCAACCAATTGAACCATGACTTTCACCCACATAAACTATATGTTATATTAGATAATTTGAACATTCTTTTACCTAAAAATTTATTCCTAGTTATTAATATATTAATAATTAAAAAATCTATATATATTATTCCTCAATTATTAATATATTGATAGTTTTTTAATATATTATTAACAATCTTTTAATTTCCATAAGTTTTATCTTTTTTTAGTCTATAAATTAGATAATGGACCTGTCAATCAAACCAGAACTCTACCTTGTGACTACTTGTCTCCAACATCCAATCTAACCAAAACTTCCACCCACAAAGATTTGATCTATTATATATTAGATAATTTTAACATTTTACTTTCTATAAATTTATTTCTCAATAATTAAATAAAAATCAAATTATTAAAATTAAGCATTTATGACACAGATCAATAGCAAAAATCCTCAAAACACAACAGATTTTCACACCATTTTTACTGGCCCAATCTTCATAATCTGTTTCCACAATGCTATTAAAACTAAAAAAAATAATTGAAAAGCTATTATGTTATGTAAATTTAGAATTTTGAAGAGGTGCTATGGAGAATAACCCCAGCTTGAGAGATCCTCCCCTAAATTGAATTAAAAACAAATTTAAGGTTGTGGAGTAAGGATGACCGAGTGCTGACGCAGGCGGCGCTGCACTGTACTTGTCATCCCAAAACAGACAGCTGTGCAAATGAGGTGAAAAGCCAAAAAACACAATTTCAGCTGGTAGCAGAGGTCAAAAAGGGAAGGGTAATTGGTGGATAAATCAAATTCCATGTATAGCACAGCCATTGATCTTCAGGCATGTATAAAAAATACCTCCCTTTTGCTTTTTCTTCAGCCATGAGAGGCGGAAGCGCCCCTGCCTGTGCTCGTGCCCGCAGCCCATTTTCTCCATAGCCCACAGAACAGAGCCCAGCGCCCACCCTCCAGAAAATGTACGGTATGCAGTCCCCTGAGCTGCCTGGGGCGGTTCTGAGGCTGCACAATGGAGAGCGGCCCAGCCCCAGCCCTGCCCGGGGAGGAGCTGTGCATTATTATTCAACTGCCTCAATACAGAAGGTCAGAAGGTTCAATAAGCTCATCCTCCTCCTCCGCCTCCTCTCACTCTGCTTCTCTCTTGCAGCTTCCATTTTCATGGCTATGAATACCCATACGCCCTCTCCTAGCAACAACACTTCAGGAACTTTACCCACTTCAAACAAGGCAAATTGGTATGATTATGACGCCTTTAGGTAGGTTTATTTATCCCTTCAGCTTGCTTTCTCTTTGCTTTCATTTTGGGTTCTTTTTCCATGTTTCATCTGGTTTTAGCTTGTTTTCCTGTTCTTCTCATTGCCCACAATTTGTTTTGGTTTGTTTAAAATGTGATTAGGGTTTACTTTCTCATCACGTTCATCTTGTGTTCTTTTTCTTTGTTCCATCTGGTTTTAGCTTGTTTCCAAGTTCTTCTCATTGGTTTTAGCTTGTTTCCCTGTTCTTCTCATTGCCCACAATTTTTTTTGGTTTGTTGAAAATATGATCACTATTTGATTTTTAGGGTTTACTGTGTTTACTATTGAAGACATGTTCAAATCTGTTTTACCCTGCTTTTTAATACTCTAATTTTCTAACTGGTGATGAGTTTTTGTAGATATGTGTTTGCTGCAAACGCTATCATTTGTATATACTCGTTAGCCCAAATGGGTTTGGTCATGTGGGAGCTTTTGAGGGTCAACACTTTGTTGCCTGAGATGATCCAAGTTTGGTTTGATTTTGGCCATGACCAGGTAAGCTTTCAGTTTTTGTAGTTTCTGCAGCATATGGCCCCCACTCTTTGGATCTGTCTATTTCTGTTTTTAGATTTTAGCATAGGCAAAATCAAAAGGAATCAAACGTTTTGTTAGGGATTAGAATGATCTAAAATGAATGGAATGGATTTTAGCAGTAAAATCATTCAAAAATGGAAATTGTGTAGATTGCTGAAGTAAAGGTAAAATGAGTATTATGCATGATTCTTTGATTGTTATTAGATTTACAGTCAAAACAAGTGAATCTATAGGTTCTGTAATAAACTTTACCCGATTGTCAAATGACTGAAAGGGAATTAGTTACCTGTGACAAAATGATTTGGGTAGAAGATGATTTTACTGGAGGAAAGTATTATCTGGCCAAAAAGAAGAAAACCAATAAAAATTGTGAAAGATCAAAATGAAAGATTCGGGAATGTTGACTCACTAGGAGCAAGATTTTACACTAAAGGATTACAGGTATAGTAAGCAAGACTCTGTTTGCTGCTCTATTATCATTATCCTTGCCTTATAAATAGCAGAAAACAAGTTACTTCTGTTGCAGTTCTTCATCACAAACTTGCCTATAACTTGTTATATTTTACATTAAGGAATGTACATCTTCCGGTGACATTTGCATAAGAAAATTAATTTAAATAGGTGATGTCCGTCAAAATTTCAAATATATTATCAAGTTTTACAATAAAAAATTGATATAAAAATATCTAGGAACCTCATAAAACTTTTTGGGAGCCTTTTATCTTGTGTTTGATATTAATGCCATACTCTTCAGCTGACTGATTTTATTCGGTCTTCGTAGCTGTAAAATCTTTTATTAATACATTTACAAATAGGATTAAAACAGATTGGATTATAAAATTTATTGTTTTCATTAATATTTTGGATCACTTTATGATTTATCAATTTCAATTGATAGTTATCTCATCTTGCTGATGGATCATGTCATTCAAAATATTAATGATTAAAATAAATTTTAAGTAATTTAATTCATAAATTCTGTCTGATGTCTTTAAAAGTAATATTCAAAAGAATCCCCAGAATACTGAAATTGATTTCTGATAATCTCTAATGTTATGTTGCATCTATTCAGAGATAATATGTTTACGATTAAAATAAATTTTACATAATTTAATTCATAACTAATTCTGAGTGTCATGACCTCACCTCTCTTTTTCCCTAACTAACTCTGTAAGAACCATTTCTCTGCAATCTATGTGCAATCTATTTTTTCTTGATAAATCACCAAAAATGATCCAAAAAATCTTGATCACATCACCTCACTCTACTTTATCTAGCAAGAGGGCTTACTTTTTTCCTAACTAATTCTCAGTGTCATGACCTCACCTTTCTTTTTCCCAAACTAACTCTGTAAGAACCATCCTCTGCAATCTATTTTTTCTTGATAGATCATGAAATATGATCCAAAAAATCTTGATGTACTTGTTACTTTGTTTTTGACTAATTCTCAATGCCATTGCTTCACCTCTCTTTCCGTAATTAGCTATCACCTGTCCATATCATCACATTACCTCACTCTACTTTATCTAGCAAGGAGGGCTTACTTTTTTCCTAACTAATTCTGAGTGTCATGGCCTCGCTTCTCTTTTTCCCAAACTAACTTTGGAAGGACCATTCTCTGCAATCTATTTTTTCTTGATAGATCATGAAATATGATTCAAAAAATCTTGATGTACTTGTTACTTCTAGGCATTTATGCTTCGCCTTTCATACCAGAAACAAGAAGATAACCCCCCCCAAAAAAAGAAAGAAAACAAAAAGAAAAATCATTTCTTGCCAATTTAAAAAAATTTCAATTGTGATCTATTTTCTACCTAATACAGAGCTAATTGTGGTGTCCGAGCATGAAAAGGTGAATAAATAATTTGAATTTGTTGGTGGAATACTTACAGGCATTTGCGTACATGCTGATGTCAGCGAGCTCAGCTGGGACGACATTAGCACAGAACATGAGGAGGGGACAGATATGGATAGCGATGGATCACACGTGTAACGATGTGAATGTGTTTTGTGTGCAATCAGACATTGCAATTTCTCTAGGGTTTGCAGCTTTCGTATTCGTGGCGTGCGCGTGTTTGCTCTCTGGTTTCCGAGTCGCCTCCTTTATTATTACCAACTCTCGCTTCACATTTAACACTTGACACCGGCACGCCCCTGTCGTACAACTGGCACCTGGCGGGGCACAAAGCTTGTCAAGTCACGTGTACCTTTACAACCAAAACAAATGCAATTTCCGGGAGAATATGCGTATGGGCTACGGGCTACCTATTCCTTATTTATTTGTATTCTTATCTGGAAAGTATTTTAATGCAACACCAGCTTTTTGCGGGCCCCGCTTATTGGTTATTGGCAGTTGTGTGTTGTATTGGTTGGTACTCATCATTTTGCCTCCAACTTGGAAGCAGTTTGGAGCATTTTTTTAAATTTTATTATCAAGCTTTGAGCAATTTTATGAGATGAAAGTTTTGTTGAAGAATTTATTTTATTGGTTGTAATTTAATTGGTTGAATTTATGGTATGGTACATTTTTTAAGTATGTTATTTATGAAGGTTTAAATTTTTTATAGGTGTAATAAATAAGAGAGATTGAAATTGTGTCTTTTGTAATTTTGGTTTAATGAATCTTGTAATCTTTGCTTTTTGATTTGCATTATGATAAGGTGATCAACATAGTCATACATCTTGTAGTAATGAAAGATCTCGTTCGAGTTTTTCAAGACTTAGTCTTTTTGTTAGATTTTGTTGAACAATCTTTTTTAATACATTTGGTTTGAAAAAAGAACTCTTTGCAATTTTTAATATGGAAATGAATATTGTTTTCAATTTTGTTCATTTTTGTCACTTGTGTAGCGATACAAAATGACATCTTGCTTCTTGCAATTGAATAGTGTTGCTCAAGTTTTGGTCCCAAATTCAAAACTTAACTTGTTCTATACCATTTTACAAGTTATGTGAGTCATACTTCTAAGTTGTCGGTGTTTTAGTTGAGCTCCAAAATGCTTGTCAAAGTTCGACAGTCCATTTTGAACTAAAGCTTTCATTTCTTCGTGTCTTTTGTATCTTGTTGGCCTTATTCAAAAGTTCCACTTCTTGGGTTGATCTTTGACACTTCACTTAATGTTAAGTTTTCAACATATTTCCCTTGTCGAGTTTTGATGTGTAAGGTTGAACCTTAGTTTTTTTTGTTTGGAAAGTCTTTATCTAGTGTTTAAGTCCAAGTTCAAAATGGAGCATCGGACTTTAACAGTGGTTCTCAAACGATTGTTAGGATTCAACATTGAAAATGGTACTGCAATACAAAGGATTGGGTGCAATGTTATAAAGATTCAATTCAAGAAGTACTTTGGAACCCAATGGAAGTTATGGTAGTTTCTTACGAAACATTTTGTGTTTGAAAGCAAGTTCAAGATTTGGAGGCATTCTACAACACCTTATGACAAACCATTCTTTTTTAAGGCATGAAGAGGATTATTGGTAGGAGACTTGCACATAGTCATCCAAAGTGAGTTCTAAGGCATGAAGCGAAACCTGACAAAGTAATTTGTAGTTTTTGAAAGGTGATTAAGTGATGCAAGTAGGAGGAAAGTCGATCATTGATGGCATTGTAAAGTGGCAAATACAAGTATTGAATGCTTGGTTTTAATTTCTTTCCTTTTATGTTCCAAAGATCATTACTTACGATTCGCCATGTCAGAAACAGAGAGAGAGAGAAGTCAAGGTATAAGATTTTTTATGCTAAGGGCATCATCACAAAGGGGTAAACTACTCAGTAGAGTAAACATAATTTGAGCTTAATTTCACTTCCATTTGAGGATTGCAAGAAAATAGGAGGTATTAGGGTTTGGAATTTGGATTGTGGTGGGTTTACTAGGGTAGAAATAAACATGAATCATGAAGTATAAATTTTTGGGATATAATCACCTTAATGGTTTGGAGTGCATATGTTAGAGGTAGGCGATACTAAGCTGGGTTATGTGAATCTAGATGAGTTCTGGTAGAGAGTAAATGACCCAAATTGTCGCCCAATTACCAAAAAAATAGTGGACAATAGGTTATCCAGGTGACAACGTTCCCTGTAGTTGTTCAATTTGTAGATTTGGTACTAGAGTACATTCACAAGTACGAACCAAATATTGAAGAAATCAAACCAAATATTGAAGAAATCAAAACTCAGGATAATAGGGTCTTGGTAATCTTCAACCTTGTTACCATCCAAAATTTATTCTGACTTTCAAATAGAGCAGAGTATGCTCATTGGGACTTTGTTTAGTCTCAGTGCAAATTTAGCGTTAAGAAAGGAGTGTATAGGAACATAATCGCTAAAGAGTGGTTCACATTGTCGAGGAAAGGACAATCCAAGCTGCCCCAAATAATTCACAAGTCATTCTTAAAGGGAGAAATTACGGAAATGATTGTATTGTTGCATAGGCTCAAAGGAAATGAAGACACATTCAACCTAGAGGAGTTGATGTTTTTCTTCGTCTAGGTAATTTATGCTAGAACTTATTATCTTGATTGGGCTAGCTTGATTAGCGATCAAATACATGATATGATCATTGGGCTTCAATGGAACAAGTTTTTCTCTATGTCCTACCTGTTATATGCCCTAGCTTGTACTCGGTATTGACCTCAACTAGAGTTTGTTGAAGATTTTGATGATAACATTCATATTTATTATTACTACCTTGGCTTGAAGTTACATAAAAGTTGCACTAACTGTTGCAAGGTTGATTAGAATGAGCTTTTTATGTGTTGAGCACATTGATGTGAACATGCTTTGGTTGTCATTAGTGACTAATTGGTATAAGTGATGTTGAACTTTCTATGCAGTTGAGTTGTGAGATTTGCTTTGCATATTTTCTATGTTGCACATCTATTCACGCAGTTTGGATATGTTGTTAAGCTATGTTTAGAAATGATATATTCTAGATTTGGTGCTCTAGATTGTTGTGACGAGGAAGATGTGTTTACCAATATGTTTGATAGTGTTTTTCGTATGAAATGCATGCTTCGCATTTCTCCGTGTTACATATGGTTTATGACGTTGCAGTTTTAGAGTTAAGTTGATAATGTCCCTAGATTCATTCTATTCAGTTGGCACGTGTTCTTGGACTTCAAAAGGATGATTTTCAAGTTTGATGGTGTTTACTCTAGGTTTGGTCGACCTCAAGTGTTTACACTTCACATTGTTGCTCCGATTATGGATTATTGTATAACGTGTTTGATTATTATTTTGTTCCTAGTTAAGATGTGTTGTGGTCCACTTTACATTCTTTTCTATCGCGGGAATGTTTAGTGCTGACTTAATTTGAACTATGTTCGGTTAAGTTGCTTAGCCGACCTTGGGAGACTGCGCATATGTGAGGATGATATAAATAAGGGTAGAGATAATTTGTTGAGGATGATGTGGGTGGTGTGTGTGAAAGATGATCTATTTTCCTAACTGTTTGATGACTGATGTTGAGTTGGTGAAAAGTGTTGAGTAGTGTGAGCTTTCATGTGCTGGCTACCAAAAGTAGTGAGCCAAAGGTATCTACAGATCTTGTGGTTGTAGAAGTGCATCAGTGTTGGATTATTTCTCTTTTATTTTTCTTCATTCTAGTAATGAGCCCTTTGATAGTGAGCCTCTCTTTCTTTCTCTCAAGCAATGAACCCTTTGGCAGTGAGCTTTTCTTTGTAAAAATCACCTTAATTGCTGTCACCCTAACATGTGTTCATATATTGAGAATAACTTCTATGTGGTTTTTCCCCTAACAGGGTTTTCCACGTAAAATCTGGTATCTCATTGTGTATGGTGTGCTTTGGTGTTTGCATGCTCATATCTTTATGTGGATTATGTGTTAAGTTATTGCAAAACTGATTTAAGAAATAGAATTAAGATTTTATACAACTAAATCACCACCTCCCTCCCAATTGTCTTGTGCGTTAGAATATTCAACAATTGGTATTAGAACTTTGGTTCCTTGGAGAAGAGCTTAATTGCTTGAGGAGATTCTGATTGCGTACAAATTGACAATCCCCATGTTTGATGGATCTAACTATGCTTTCTAGAAAGTGAAGATGCAAGGTTACATGATTTCTCTTGGCTATGAAGTATGAAAGTCTATTACAAAGAAGTATATTAAACTGCAGACTAGGGTGATCACTTTGGATGAGATCAATGATTTTGAAGACAATGGAAATGCAAAGTTTTCTATCTTTAGTGCTCTTTCTAAGACTGAATTAACAAAGGTTGTATCTTTGGAATCTGCTTATGAAGTTTGGGATAAATTATAAACGACTTATGAAGGAGTTGATACTGTTAAAGAAGCCAAGTTGTAGAATGCTAAAACTAAATATGAATGCATGTGGATGGATGAAAGAGATGATATAACTAGCTACTTGTAGAAGATAGATGATGTTGTAAATGAGATCAAAGGTCTTGGAGGTAACTTACTAGTGGAAGATGAAGTTGTGAAAAAGGGTACTAACAAATCTTACTACTAAACCCTATAGCTCTAAAGTTTCAACAATAGAATAATTACATAATCAAAATAAGTACACTAGAGAATACTTGTATGACTCTTTACTTCTTGAGATGAGAGAATTTGGTACTTCTAATGCAAGAATAGAGACAACATTTAAGGCTACTAGATCAACGAAAGATGAGGAATCTGATGAAGAGAACTTTGATGATATTGAGGAGAACTTTGTGAGAAGGATGAAGAAAGGAACTGGAAAGTATAAAGGTAAATTTCCCTTTAAATGTTTCAGATTTGGAAAGATAGGTTATTATGCTTATAGATGTCTTGACATAATTGCAAATAAACGGATTCAGTAAGAAGGTTTATTATGTTAAAGTAGATGCAAATATTTCTGATGATGAAGAAGGCAATGAATGCTTGTTCTTGGTCATAAAGGAAGAATCTTGTACTGCTAACCCTGATATAATTGTGAAGGAAAAAGCTTTCGAAGATGCTGCTAAAACAAAAGGTACCATTGTATATGTTTTTCATGCTAGAAGAGATAAAGATGAATGGACTATTGATAGTGGATGTTCAAATCATATGACTGGTGACAAGAGTAAATTTGTAAATCTTGAAAAATTTGATAGAGAAGTTGATAGATTTGAAGATGGTCAAACAACTAAGATAGTTGGAGTTGGTTCAATCAACTTTGATGGCATACATAATACTAACACTGTTTTCTATGTTAAAGCCTTGAATATAACCTTTCAAGTGTTGGTCAAATGTGTGGAAATGGATATAATCTTGTTTTTCAGGATGATGGGTGTGAGATCAAAAAAAGGTTTGAAACCTTGATTGCAACAGGAAAGAGGATAGATGAAAATGTATATCAGTTGAAGACTACTGGCGGATATTGCTTGATAGCACAAATTTCTAAGATTTGGCAATGGCATCAGAGGATGTGTCACATTAATTTTGATAATTTAGTGAGGATTAGTCCAATTCAAGTTGTGAGAGATTTGTCGAAGATCACAAAGCCCACTAATGATATTTGCAAAAATGTCAAGTTGGAAAGCAAACAAGGAGATCTTTCAAAGTTAAGGAACAAAATTCTACTAGACTATTGGAGTTAATGCACATTGATCTTTGTGGACCGACCAGAACTAGAAGTCAACAAGGTGACATGTATTTCATGCTCTTAATTGATGATTACTCTAGAATGACTTGGGTTACTTTCTTAAGAGAAAAGTCTAAAAATTTAGAAAATTTTAAGAAATTGAATGTCATGGTTGAAAATGAGGTAGATAGAAGAATAAAATGTTTGAGGTTTGATAGAGGTGGAGAGTTTACTTTTGTTGAATTCAATACCTTTTGTGAGAATCATGAGATAAGAAAATACTTGTTTACTCCTAGGACACCACAATAGAATGGTGTAGTTGAAAGGATTAATAGATTAATTCAAGAAGCTTCTAGAACAATGATGAATGAATCAAGTTTACTGGAAATCTACTGGAAAGAAGCAATACACATTGTAGTACACACTCTTTATAGAGTACAAATTAGAAGGAATCATGTGAAGACATCTTATGAACTTTGGTATGGAAGGACTAGCCATCTGTGAAATATTTTAGAGTATTTGAAAGTAAATGCTATATTAGGAGAGATGAAGAAAATTTGGGAAAGTTTGATACAAGAGCTGATGAAGGTATTTTTCTTGGCTACTCTACTAAAAACAAAGCTTATAGGTGTTATAACAAAAGAATCAGAAGAATTGTTGAAAGCATTAATTTGAAAGTTGATGAAGACACTTCAAAGAATACAGTTGTGGAAATGGGATATGAATCTGCCGAATCTACTAGAAAATTAGAAGAAGAAAAGGCTGAAGAAATAGAGGTACCCGATGATAAGGAAAATGCTCCAGAAATTGCTCCTAAGACTTCGAGATATGTGCAGAAGTCATTAAGAGAAACAAATTATTGGAGACAAGAAAAAAGACATTTTCACAAGAAGTAAAGTTGCTGAAGAACAAGTGAACTTATGCTTAATTTCAGAAACAAAATAAAAAATAGTGAAGGATGTTTGTAGTGATCAGCATTGGATAAAAGCTATGCAAGAAGAATTGGAAAAAATTGAGAAGAATCAAACTTGGGAACTTGTCCCAAGACCGGTTGACAAGAATGTGATAGGAACTAAATGAGCATTTCAAAACAAATTGGATGAGGATGGTCACATAGTGAGAAACAAGGCAAGAATTGTATGTAAAGGCTACTCACAGGTAGAAGGAATATATTTTGAGGAAACTTATGCTCATGTCACAAGAATGGAAGCTATCAGAATGTGTTTGGATTTTGCAACACACAAGGATTTCAAGATCTATCAAATGGATGTGAAGTTTGCATTCTTGAATGGAGAACTGAAAGAGGAAGTATATATAGAATAATTGGAAGGATTCAATCTATCAAACACTCTGGATATGGTCTATAAATTGAAGAAAGCATTGTATGGACTGAAGCAAGCTCCAAGAACTTGGTATGCAAGGCTTGATAGGTATTTTCTAAAACAAGGGTTTCAAAAAGGTACTACTGACAGTAATCTCTATTTTAAGGTTGTAGAAAATGACATCTTGATTGTAGTTGTTTATGCGGATGATATAATCTTTGGATGAAATGATGGTATGTGCAAGAATTTTTTTGATGAGATGCAAGAAGAGTTTGAAATGTCTATGATTGGGGAGATGGATTTTTTTCTTGGTTTACAAGTCAATTAGAAGGATGATGGTATACTTATTTAACATTCTAAGTATGCTAAGGAAATGTTGAAGAAGTTTGGAATGAAAAATGCTAAACCTGTATGTACTCCTATGACTATTGGTTGTAAGTTGAGCAAAGATGTTGAATCATGGGAGACTAATCAGAGCATATATAGATCAATGACTGGAGTTTTATTGTATTTGACTACTACTAGATCGGATATCATGCATGTTGTTTGTCTTTTGGCTAGATTTCAACAAGATCCCAAAGAGACACATGTTGTTGCCGTGAAAAGAATTTATAGATACCTGAAAGGAACAGAAGACTATGCTCTATGGTACCCTAAAGGATCTAATTTCACTTAGATTGCCTATTTTAGATGCAGATTGGGCTAATTGCATGGATGACAGGAAAAGTACTAGTGGGGGTGCATTTTTCCTTGGACCATGGTTGGTTGCTTGGTCAAGTAAGAAACAAGATTTAATATCTCTATCTATTGTTGGAGATGAGTATATTGTTACTGCTACTTGCTGTACCCAAGTATTATGGATGAAACAAACTTTGAAGGACACTGGAATATCACTTGATGAGCCTATTTCTATCTTTTGTGACAATACCAGCACAATAAACATTTCTGAGAATTTGATACTGCATTCAAGAACAAACATATTTCAATTTAGTACTTCTTGAGGGAGAAAGATTTGAAGAATGAAGTGAAGCTTGATTATGCACCTACAAAGGAACAAACTGCTAATATTTTTACTAAATCTCTTGCTAAAGATACTTTTGAATATCTTTGTGAGAAATTGGGGGTTATTACCCCTCTTTTTCGGAGCTAAATGCATATAAAGATGCATTAGTCCAATGAACTTCACGAATACTATTATTCCAGACTAATGATTTGATGCTACCTCTTTGGGGGAGCTAGGTGCAATTGTAAGTTTCTGAAGAGTTGAACAAAATGAGTTGATAGTTTTTGTATCTGAGCCTTTGTCCTCGATGACAAAGGGGTAGAGAATGAGAAGATAATTAACTTGGCAATTTGGGAGAGAAAGCGAAAAGAACTGGTTTCTTGGATTTTGGTATGAGAGTTGTTGTCGTTGGTGTGTTGGCATCAATTAAAAAGGGGGATATTGTTGCAAGGTTGATAAGAATGAGCCGTTTATGTGTTGTCATTCATGTTAACATGCTTTGGTTGTTATCAGTGTCTGATTGTTATAAGTGATGTTGAGATTTCTTTGCAATTGTAGTGAGAGATTTTCTCCACATATCTTCTATGTTGCACATCTATTCATGCCGTTTGGATATGTTGTTAAGATATATTTAGAGATGATATATACTGGATTTGGTGCTCTAGATTGCTGTGATGAGGAAGTTGTGTTTAAAAATATGTTTGACAATTTTTCCGTATGAAATGCATGCTCCACATTTCTCTGTGTTATGGTTTTTGGCATTGCGGTTTTGAAGTTAAGTTGATAATGTCTTTAGCTTCATTCTATTCAGTTGGCACATGTTCTTGGACTTTAGAAGCATGATTTTCAAGTTTGATAGTGTTTACTCTAGGTTTGGATGACCTCGGGTGTTTACACTTTATATTGTTGCTCCAATGAATATCGATTGTTGTATAACATGCACAATTGTGGAGGCACCTATGACTGATACTACGTTGGCACTAGTGGAGGTCCCACTGGTGGTGGTATTATTGTTGGGCCCTGTACCTATGGTGCCACTTGTCCCTATACCTGTATCGGTGTTGCCTACACCTTTACTTGAGGGCTCTGTCCTCCCCTCCCTCATCCCCTCCTCTAAGCTCTCCTTCCCCATCCTCTCTTTGCTCCTCCATCCTCTCCACCTCTACCTCCCTCCTCTCTATCTCCTCTATCATCCCCATCTCCTCCAACAACTTGATCGAATGCTTGTGCCACCTCATATGGTCCCAATAACCCTATAATAGTGAGTCGTGCTAGTCGGTGGAACTCCCACCACACTACATATGCACCTATCATCCCAACATCTACTACATCTAGCCTTGGATCCCAGTCCACTAGAATAATCCTTGTGAAGCTAGTCTATACCATGAATGGGCTATGGTGTCTCACCATGTGCATGTCTCTCGTGTCACCCATGGGTGTGTAGGCTCCTCACCAATAATATCCTACTGCAACCCAAATTGTCTCATGACTCGGTGAGGCAGGCACTAATCTATAACATGGACCATTTGACCCATCAACCAACATTGCGTCTACACAAAGGCTAAATAATATGCATCCCCAACCCACTACTCACATAACCTATACGACCGCCATGTGAATTCCATAATCTCATTAATACATCACCGCTAGTAGCCCATGGAACTCACTCAAATATAATACAGCGGTCCTCCATATATATCAATGAATGGAAATTGTAGCTGCTGACCTCTAACCCCCCAGTGGTTGACATACAACTATATGCTCAAACACCCATATATGTAGCAATGTGACTCTAGTACCCTTGATAGACACACATGTGAATACCGTGGTACAATTTCCTTGGTAGTGTGTACCCCTAGGCAAACTAAAGAACATCCTACATAATAAGGTATAGCAACTTGGCCTAACCTATTGAGAATCCATTCCCAATGAGGTTGGGCATCATTTGTCCACTAATTAGCCCACAAAGATATAACACCAACCTTAGAATCACCGATGTTGCTCCATGGCCAACTCTAGTATCATCCACATTCGGTCTATCAGTAAGTCATCTATTTGACAAACTTCACGTAGGTAATGGTCTCTATTCTCTATTCAGTACTCTAGGATCACTCATTGAATGGGCACTTGTAGTATGTCCCACAAGTCATCTAGGGTAATAGACACCTCTCCTGTTAGAAGATGGAATAAGCATGTGTCATTATGCCATCGCTCTACAACTATCATCATCATAGTTGTATGTGCTCAAATCTTTGGCCAATCTAGCATGTACTAAAACCATCCTCTCCATGCTACCCAATCTGTGCTGATAATGCATGGCCATTGACCAACACTCCCACAACTGCAATTGACCTAATGACTCCTGCATCCATGATTCAACCCATATCAACCATCTTCTTTCTATCCTAGCCTAACCATTTCCCCTCCCAATGGCTTGGGGCATCCCCTAGATGCCCCTCGTACCTTTTCCCTCATCCATTTTCTCCCCCATAGCCCCTTCCTATGAAGACGAACTTTCTCCCGATTGAGACAACGAAACCACACCACCTATGCCATTTTACAAGGCGCAGATGACATTTTCCCAGTCCACTTTCCCTCCCCTTTTCTCGCACAACACAAGCGTTGATTCTCAAATTGACACCAGTGCATGTGTCGATTCTCAAATCGATGCTAGTGCATACGCCCCACCACCTGCATAGAGGGTGATTCATCGCAAAGATGCTAATCCATGGACGTAGATGTTGAACAAGCGATTAACGTCTGGGCCCTGTCATGTTTTCTTCCTCATTGATGATCCTGATTTATACCTAGATACCATAAATGACAAGTGGGATCATGGGTACGTATCGATGGGTTGTACTTGGGTGGCCATTGGAATAGTTTGACCTTCTCACCTCATTACACATGTCATGGGATCCACACCATCTTCATAAACTCTGCTCCTAAGCTCTATAAATGGGTGTATGAAAATGACTCTTCTATGGGCCCCGTGTGGCCTATATATGTCCTTTCTTCACCCTTGTGTTGCCCATTCTCCACCTTTTTTCTCCCTTTCTCCATCCCCTTTATTCTTTTCTTTCCTCTCCTTTTTTTCTCTTTTTTCCACTATTTTCTTTTTCAAGCTTTTTCCCACAAAATAAAGTTTTTCTTGATTAAATTCTTGAGGGGGCATCCCTTACTCGTATTTCCACACTAGGGAATCCTCTTTCTTATTTTACCCATTACCAATCCTTGGCACTGCATAAAGGGGGCAAAATGAAGACGTCTAAAATTAATTAAATTTTATTTTAATTAATTTTGTCACTTTAGTCATACAATTAATTAATTAATTTAATTATATCCCATTCTTCTAAAAATTAATTCAATTCCCAAACTTAGCTAATTTCTTCAACATTCTCCTCTAATCTTGATTAGTTAATTAATCCTAATTAATTAACTAATACCTTGATTCCAACAAATATTCTTCATCATTTAGCCTAATTAATCCTAGCCTAATCATAATCATCATTTTCCTCAATTTTAAGTTCCTCCACTCATTCTCTCTCCTCTTGTCCCATCCTCCTAATTCATCCACTTGCATCCTAATCCTCCATTATCCCACCTAATTACCCTCACTAATCATTTGCACATTCCTAATCACCATGATTAGAGATGGGTCAACTCTTTGCCATAACTGGTTTTCCCATCTCACCTCCCAAACTTAAATACCACCCACTTTTTTCTATCCATGGAATTTTGAATTTCTTGAGTCTCCCCATGCCCTCTCTCCCCAAGGAATTTTTAATTCCTTTTATCCTTTATTTTTCCAATGCGTCCTCTTTTTTGGAAATTTTTAATTCCCTCTATCCTTCCCAAGGAATTTTTAATTCCTTTCTCCTCTTCCCATGGTACTTGGGGATCCCTTCCCCATGTACTTGAGAAGTGTGGAGACAAGAAATGCCTTTATGAGAAAATCTCTTGGATCTCCCACTTGTCCTCTCAAATCTACTTCATGATCTTTCAATCCTATCCCTGCATCTCCTTTCAATCTTGACCGTCCATTATAGACCCCTCAAATCTATAAATTGAAGTCTCCTCTCTTCACAATTAATCCATTTTATACACATTGTTATGTTGTCCATTTGAGCTCAAGCAATCCATCCATCATACCCTTATCATGCCCAAATATAGCCACATTATTTCATTATCCATCCCTCAAATCATCATCATCTTTGTTGTGTTTGGAGAGAAATCTACATCCCTCAATATCAAGGAGAAAATCAAGTGGAGACAAGGGAACAATTCCACTTCAAGCTCAATTGGAGGAGGTAGGAATAAAGGTATAAAGAGGTTATTTGTTTGTTTTGAATGCTTTTGTTGTATTTCCTGATTAATATATGTAAACCCCATTTTCCATTTTTCTCCACATCACTAATTTGAATTATGTTCGATTAAGATGCTTAGCTTACCTTGGGATATTTTTCATATGTAAGGATGATATTAATAAAGGATAATTTATTGAGGATGAATATTGATAAGAAAGTGTGAGTCATGGCATATGTGTATCAGTGTATGCGATGAAGGTGTGTGAAAGAGGATTTATCTCTTTGATTGTTTGAGTTGACGATGAGTATTTTTTGAGTTGGTAAAAAGTTTTGGGTAGTGTGGACTTTCATGTGGTAGCTACCAGAAGTAGTGAGATGAAGGTATCTATAGATCTTACATTTGCAAAGGTGTATCTGTGGTGAATTCTTTCTCTTATTTTTCTTCATCTAGTAGTGAGCCCTCCGGTGGCGAGCCTTTCTTTCTTTCTTTCTTCCAGGAAGTGAGCCCTTTAGCAGTAAGCCTCTGGTAATGAGTCTTTCTTTGTAAAAATAACCTTAACCTATGTCACCCTAACAAGTGTTCATATATTGAGAATAATATTCTCTGTGGTTTTTCCCTTAGCAATGTTTTCCATGTCAAATCTGGGGTTTCATTGTGTTTGATGTGTTATACTTTTCATGCTCTTTCATGCTCATATCTTTCAGTGGATTAAGTGATAAAGTAAAGTCGTGGATTTGATTTAAAGAAAAAATTTATAAGTTGTGTGGACAAATGATTCACCTCCTCCCCCCAGTTGTCTTGATGGGAATGGATCTTTCATGTATCTGTATGACTCAATTTTATGTTCTCTTAAGTGGGGTTCTTGTTGGGTTCTTTGATTGATGCTTCACAGGGCTAGTAGATAAGGTGATCCTTATTACCTTATCAATTCATTCTAATAGAGGAATCTTTGGGTATCTTCTTTGTACACTCTTAGTCAAGAGAAAGCTAGAAATAAACTATGGATATTGAAGGTATTAATGACACCTTTTTTCAGTGATGATAGTCTGATAGAGATCACAATCATTAAGAATATACTCAACACATACCACAACCTCAAACCAACAAATCCATGAAAATAATAAAATATTTTCTCATTGTTTTCTTATAATTGACCATAGTAGAATTGTTATGGAGTAGGGTTTTTGAATGAGCAATATCTGATGCAAATACCTCAAGCTCCCTTTGTTCTCCAAGGGATGAAAATATTCCCCATAGAATTGGTTGAAGCATTTAAATCAAACCTGTCATCATGGCATACCAAATGACTATCTTTTTTGTAGCATCATAAATTGTATATCGTTTACAATTTCACTTCAAGCCTAGCATTTGTCTCAACAATTGTGATTGAGAATATCTGATTGTGCCTGCCCTAGGACCAAAAATACATTATGGATCACCTATTCTTGTGGCTCTAACTTTGTGTAACCTAAATTGGTTGGAATAGGGCATCCAAAGCCCTTGTCCTCTCAATTTGGCTCCAATTTTGAATATTTGAAAATTAGTGTTGAGCCCTTGATGATTGTATCCCTTTGTCGGTCTCTTAAAAAATAGTTGCAAGAAAAAAGATGCAAGTCACATATAAATGTTATTCACTTTTTTAATTTGAAATTATAAGTTTTGGTAGTTATCTAATTATCAATCTTAAGAAAATTTAATTCAATTGTGCAATCATTGTGGATATTTTAAGCATTTATTGCAAGTTTATAGATAGAAAATTTGAAGATAATTTTCAAAGAACCATCCTTGGTCTACATCAAGTCACATTAAGGACCTATAATATTACATCAAATTCATCATAAGATCTAAGCTAGGGGGTGGCAATATAACCACCCTGCATGCAGGGCTAACTATATTACCTTCCTACTAACTAAGAAAATGAAGGACTAATTTTCTACCTAGCACGGGGTCGAATCGGGGGTTGTAGCGAAATACATGATATAATTATTTATCATTTTGTGGGCATTTCCCTCTAGCCCTTGAGAGTAAGCACTTTTTATCAATCATTATCTATATTATGGAGATGGACATCAACGTGAGGTTTGAATTAGGTAATATTATATACAACACAACCATTTTTCCCTCTTTTCATGTGTGTATGTCCATATCCTGAAGATCACAATCGATATAGTTAGAAAGAGAAGACATCAATGAACAATCCTAGGCTTCAAAGAGATGAAAAGAATGAGACTAGGTTTCCTAGTGTGTGTATCCTTCCAATTATAATTCATATTTGCAAGCATGGTGGCAACCTAGAGAGCTCCTGATATCATTTCTATCATTGCCTTCTTCATTTGATCACTCTAGGTCTCCAATACCCAATGCCCCTATTCTTCCTAATTTGGCTTCAGTTTTGTCATAGGTGGCCATCTACATTTCATTTATGGATTTTTACTTCTATCATAAATTTTCGTCTTCTATTATATGCTTTTTTAGTTTACTTCATAATTTTCATCACTAGCATAGTCATCTACATGCATTTAAATCAATCACATCACACATAAAACACAAAGAAGAATGGGGGTGTAGATGTAAGATAATTCAATTATCCTTTGAAGACTAAAGTAAAATTCATTCATACCCTTTCTTTTAATAAAATGAAATAAAACAAAGACGAGAAAATATTGATTCTAGCTAAAGGGGAGGGATCCACCCAAGAGGAGCCCTACTCAGAGTGGGACCCCACATTATATAATTTCAACATTGCACTTACAACTATCTCATCTCTTACTACTGAAGGATATAGATCCTCCCGATAAGAGCCATAATAAGAGGAGGGGGAGCGTGTGTTCATTAGATTAGTGACGAGGCCTGCACCCTTAGGGAAGGATGCCCCCATAGTCCAAAAATTAAGGGGGCAATATTAATTCTAGGTTAATGAACATGTGTTAGCCTTGGAACCCATTTTGATCATTTCATTTTGGTGAACTTGTTAGTGAAACTATATATCTTGTGATTTATAAATCATAAAATGTAATTTGTTGTGCATTTATTGCTACACTTTATTAGTCTTAGATTTAGTTTGGATTGCCTAGCAACTTTGTACCTAGGTATATGTTTGGATCTCAATGCTTATAAAGATATATCTTGCATAATAGTACTAATAACAATGCACCTAGCTAATCTTTATTCTCCTATGTGAGAGAATTTTAATTTTTATAAAACTTTGTTGTATTTAGAAGTTAGATTTAATATTAGTTTGCTAAGGTTTAATTAAATCCCCTTGGATGGAAAATCATATTACTCTTATTTATCAAGTGGATGAGGGGTTTTTCACATAGAAATTCTAGGTGCATGTTTCTTGAGAGAGACCTTATAAGAACTACATGTGAACTAGATCTCATCTGGAAGAAAGTATTTAGGTATTTCTTTAAAAGCAAATGATGCCTTGTGACCCAAGTACATAGAGGATGGTTTAGAAAATAGCTCCAATGTTTGGGATTGTTCCTAAACATGCTTGAACTTTTATCTTCAATTTTCTTTGGTTTGAGGTTAAATTTGTTATTAGATGGTTATAAATGAGTTAATAATTTATAGTGATAACTCATATCTAACAATGATGTGAAATTAGAATAAAATAGGATCTAATGAGAAAAATTATGGGTATTTTTATTGGATACAAATGGTCTACTTGTTATAGCTATGTGGCTAATTTTGGTTTGATCTTAGGATGACATTCCATAGGATTGTTTGTCATTTAGAAGAAGAAATTATAAATGTATACACCTAAAAATGGTCTAAAGATAATTAATTAAATAAACAATTATTTAATTAATCCCCCTTCCCAATTTAATTGAATTCATTATCAATTTGATTAAATCCCCCATTCACCTGCTTATTAATAAATCTAAGGATTTTATTCAATAGGTTCATTTCAATAGTTCCCTTTGATTAATTAATCTGAATTAATTAATCCTCCCCCCATTTAATTCATTTCTTCTAATCCCCTAATTAATTAAAATAAATCAATTTATGAGTTGTTGAAAGTTAATTAGCCTTTTCCTATTATTTGAATTTTTAAATTCAAATTACCCACATGCCTCCTAACTTCTAACCACCTAACCTAACCATCCCCTAGCCTAACCCATTCCACCTAACCCTGAGTTTAACTAACCCTATCCTACCTTGCACATCCTAACCTCCTTATCCTAACCTCCTATGGGTTGGATATTGTCCCCTTGAGACACATGACACTTATGCCACATGTATCCTCCCTTGGACAATTTCCCTCTTATGAGAAAAACTTCTTGATACTTGTCACCACAGAGATGACAAGTGTCCCTCCCTCCAACCTCTTCTCCAACCTCCTCCAATTTGACCCTTGATATCTTCAGAATCAATCTTGACCATTGATTCCTGCCACCTCACCCCTGGCCTTGGAAATCCTATAAATATCCCCCATTTTGGAGTACAAAGGATCCCATCTCATATCATTTTAGGCATTGTTATTATAGGCACATGATTTCTAGCATTCTAGTTTAAGCATTGTTATCATGTTTTGCATCTTAGATATAGCTTAATTTGATCATATTCTAGCTTAATTGCATCATCATCTAGCTTAATCATGCATATCATTAGCCTAATTAGCTTCTTGGATCAATCTATCATAATCAAACACTCATCTAGCTTGCACATAATATCATTTTAAATCCTTTGTCTAGGCGTAGTCAAGTCACTAGGATTGCTCATCCAGATCTGAGAGAAAATCTACACTCGCATCTTTTAGGAGGCGATAGGTCGCTTTGTCATGGTTTATCTTTTATTTGATTTCAATTTTCTAACCATGCTTGTAATGATCTATTGAGTGTTTGTGTTGTAGTTGCAGGTATCCTACTTCACACACACGACAATAAATATTATTTAATAAGGCTAGATATTTTGTCACTGTATATAAATTATGTGTTTGAATGAAGTGAGTGTATTCTCTTATTTTGCAAGTCGATATTTATCTATGTGTGCATCTTGAGTAGAGCCATCTCATATAGTTTCAATGTGATTCTTATGTGCTTATAAAATTTTACCCCAAACCTATAGTACTTTAAAATTAGGTTCATGAATCACTTCATTGTGATAGACATATTTAGGTCTAGAGTTGACCAAAACTTGTGAACCCTTATGATAGTGTGGATTATATGTACTTTTACACAAGACCCCCTAGATGTTGAAACTAAGTTTAATATGAGAATAGTTAGCTGGCAATCTTCATTACCATGTAGATGATTGATGCCTTGAGATATCCATTGTATATTAAGGATTAGTTGGCATTCATCAATAACACTGAGGTCACAATGGAAAGATAGATATCCATGTTATGATACAAGAGTTGTCAGTTGGCTATCACCTATGCCATGTAGGTGATAGATTATTGAAGCTATTAGTTATGTATTGTATTGGGTCTAGTATTCAATTGTCACTAGTAGCATGGAGGTGATTGATGCTAGGAGATATATCCATATTGTGAAGGGGTTAGTTAATATATCACCAAGGCCACATGGTGTTATATGTTTTGTAAGGAGGGCCCCCTCTTTAGTCTCCGATTGTAAGTCCTTTTATTTAGTATGTTTGATTTCTTATGAATGCATATTGAAATAGTCATTATTTAGTAATGTGTTTATGATTGACATTTGATACTTCGAGGAATTCGAAAGCACAATCTGGAATGATATTAAAACTGTCGAAATTGTAGTTCTCTGTCCTATCGCTAACTATTCTACAGATCCTGTCGCTAGGTTACAACAACTCTTGTAGAAAAACTATAACAGTTCCTGTCGCCAGAAGCATAACACCTTGAAGTGATAAAACTTTAGGAGATATGTGTCATGCAATTTATATGATTTATGAGATGTATTTCAATGAGGAATTAGAAGTATGAAATTAATTTGAGGTGTATGCGGGAAAATCGGTTCAATGAAACATAAATTATGGAAATTATTCAAAGACTTGCCCACACACCAATGGGACTCTTGGTGCAAGTTATGGAGCTATGATGAATAGCTCAACTTCCCAAGGGGTGTTCCATTGTTCTCTATCTCACAAGGTCTCTCAAGCCAATGCCTTTGTTCTCAGTTCACTGAGCAAAGTAACTTAGGGATGACAAATGTAAGAATGAGGGATATTTTAGATCAAATTTAGTATGAATGCATCCTATCTATGCATGATTCTAACAAATGAACTAAACTAGATGATAAGATGACAAGATTAGTAAAAATACTATCCTAACATGATATACTAGTTATATGATTTAATCTAAGATGATAGAAATGCATCTAAAATGATTATTAGATTTATTTCTATTGCAAAGAGAGACTAGATGTTTGCTAAAATTGAGTATAAGTATGATGCTAAAGACTTGGATTTTTTGAAGAAGTAAAGGGCTCTATTTATAGGGAAAATAGGGCAATGGATGGTCAAGATTGGATGATCTTATCAAGGGTCAGGATTGAAAGTTAATCAATCCATGTTTACAATTCTCACCAATGAAATGGTGACAATTGTCAACAAGAGGTTGCTTGAGAGATGTAAGAAGTATTAAATGTTTGAGAAGACCTCATGGTTACCTTAGGAGGTAAGGGTTAAGGTTAGGTTATGGTTATCCATTGGATAAAGCTTTTACCTAAGGGGTAAACTCTTGTGCAAGGGTTAAGGAGATAACCATGGTCAAAGCAATGAATGCTTGATGAGACCCCTGGGTTAGATGAGGGTTGAGTTAGGAAAAAAGTATCTAACCATGCCACAAAGGGTTAGTTAACTATTAATGGTTTGAAAGACTTTAGAGACAAATTTGTAAGAGTCCTTCCAAATTTGGGAGTATTCAATAAGTTAGCTTGTTGAAGGCATAAAGGCTTTAATGCCTTTGGAAGTCTTTACTCCAAATTTGACAAGTGACCTCCTCAAATTTAGGGAAATGAGATATTTGAAGGATTTAGACTAATTGATTAGGATTAGACAGATTCTAGAAGAATTCAGGAAGAGGGTTAGGAGGCAAGTGGGTGAGGGATAATTTAATTAAAATAAATTGCTTTATTTCAATTTGGTTGCAAGTGGGGTTTAAATAAATTAGATTTATTTATTTGGGGTGAACTATTTAATTAAATGTAAATTTAATTAAAAGTAGAGAGAAGGGATTTAATTAAATAAAATGATTTATTCAATTAAATGATATAAAAGGCTTAAGTGAATTTAAATAAATGAATTGAATAATTTATTTAATTAAATAGAGGAATGTGGATGATTTAATTAAATTAGATTTAACTAAATAGAGGAATGAGAATAAAATGAACATTAAATATTCATTTAGGAATATGGTCATTTTTATACGTCTACATTTTGCCCCTCTTTGAAGTGACGTGTGTGCACATCTTTATTCAAAGAAAATTGATGTGTCGTCAAAATTGATCATGATCAGTGTGATGTCGTGTATCGAGATGTTCATGTCGTGCCCCAGATTTGATAAATGATATTCTAGATTTGATAAATGATGTTGATAATGCCCCCTCAGGAGATGAATCAAAAAAATTGAAAATTTGATGTGATTCTAATAATTGTTGATAAATTTCACCGCCTTTTAAAATCTTGTCTATGTTGAATGTGTTAATTTGATTCATCTCTCGATAATGATGTTTGTTAGGGTTAGAAGTGAGACCACGAGCAATTTACGTGTTCCACCGCTTAACCCTAATTTCCGTTGACCCTATAAAAAGGTAAAAAGTGGTTTTATTTGTATTATTTGTGCTTGTTGACTTTGGAGAAAGTGACATTTGGAGAGAAAGACAAAATGCCGGTTCCCCATGCTTCTCATCAATTCGAGCACGTTCGTCGGTACCGGAGGCCTGCCACGTATGGACCACTAGTAAGTCATCAATGTTTGCCCCTGTTTGCTTTTTGTTTTGTCATTTTTAGCTACGTTTTTTTATTTTTACTGCGGAATTTAACGGTTTAGCACGTAGGGTCTGCACCCTAGTGCATACGATAAAAAGGGTAGCGCATAGAATGTTAAAAACTAGGGTAGTGTTCGGGTTGGGTTGGGTAGCGCATAATCAGTTTAGGATAGCGCATCTGGGACTTTTAGCGCAGAGGGCTAACAGGCTAGCACTTAGGGGGGAAAGGGTAGTGCGTAGGTGAAACCTAGCGCATAGTGTCAATAGGGTTGCGCATGGGTAGAACAGGGTAGCGCATAGGGTAAAGTCGACAGTGCATGGCAGAATTTGGATAGCGCATAGGTAGCAACCTAGTGTGTAGATAATTTTTTTTAGTGTGTAGGTGGAAAATGTTGGAAAAAATAGGATTTTGTGAGGGATTTTGAGTGGAATGAAGATAGGTAGGTGTAGGTAAGTGTCCGCCAATTTTTATGGGATGGGTGCGATAGTCAGTCTGCGTGCTTGCTGTGTGTTGTTTTGATAAATTGTCCGATATTAATTTCGATATGGTGTTTTGATATGGACTTTTGATATGGATTTGATAGATAACTTGATTTATTTTTCAATGTTTCAAGTTGATGTTGATCTGGGGTTGACATGGATGTGAAATTTGAGTTGTTTTTCAAGTTGATATGGACTTGATAGATAACTTGATTTGATTTGCATTGTTTCAAGTTGATATGATGTGAAGTTGATATGGATGTGAGATTTGGCTTGTTTTTCAAGTTCATATGGATGTGAAACTTGAGTTGTTTTTCAAGTTGATATGGATTTGATAGATAACTTCATTTGATTTGCATTGTTTCAAGTTGATATGTTCTGATGTGAAACTTGATATGAAACTTGATTAGATTTTCAGTGTTTCAAGTTAATATTGATGTGATGTTGATATGGATGTGAAAGTTGAGTTGTTTTTCAAGTTGATATGGATGTGAAACTTGAGTTGTTTTTCAAGTTGATATGGATGTGAAACTTGATTTGTTTTTCAAGTTGATATAGATGTGAAACTTGATTTATTTTTCAAGTTGATATGGATTTGATAGATAACTTGATTTGATTTGCATTGTTTCAAGTTGATATGATCTGATGTTGATATGGATTGTATATGATGTGAAACTTGATTTGTTTTTCAATGTTTCAATTTGATGTGGATATAATGTTTTGATATGGATTTTTGATAGGATAGTGGAACTGATATTGGATATGTTTTGCTTGTGATAGGAGCGGATTGGGGTTGTGCAGTAGCGAGAGCGATTTCCGAGATTGTGGTATTTGATTCCACGATTGACACAGGCAGACAAAAATATCATTAAGAGATGTGGATTATCTTCTTTGTTAGAGATGCCTCGGTATATCATTAACCGAGGTTTATTGAGAGCTTTGGCAGAGAGGTGACATAGTGACACCAACACCTTTCATTTGGTGACAAGTGAGATTACAGTGACACCTGAGGATTGCTACCAGATTTTGCGGATTTCCGTGGTAGGTGCACTATTGCCATACGAGTAGACCAAGGAGGGCTGGACATAGGCTCTTCGCCAGATTCTGCAGGATGATATAATTTGTGGATATGAGATTCCCTGGCAGGAGTTTATTGATTTGGATTACGCCCCTCTACCATCAGTACTGACAGGTTTCATAGGTGGCTTTTTATGTCCCGACCATAGGTCGAAGGGACTAGCAGTGGGATGGGGGTTGGTCTTGGAGGACATGGTGACGCAGGGTCGCCGGTTTGCATGGGGGTCCGCGATGTTGGCCCAGTTATACAAGGACTTGCATCAGGTGGTATTCTTGGGGTATGGGAGTCTATCAGCTGGGGTTACGTTGCTACAGGTATGGGCGTGGGAGCACATTCCCGCAACGAGGCCACTTGTAGACAGGGCTAGGCCAGTTGGACGAGCCTATGCACATGGATACATAGGGATAGTTGTCTAGCGCAAGTTGGGCAAACTAGAGCATTAGAGGAGGGTGCTTGATGATATTGACATGATCGTCTAGAGACCGTATATGGATTGTGAGGTGTGGGCGGAGGATAGATGGAGATGCCTTATGTATACATGTCCCGATTTTTGATAGGGCAGACACCCTTTGTTATTGAGAGATTCCTGCACAGCCGAGTTCAATGATAGTATGGATGACAACAAGGGATTCCACAAGGAGCATGCTTATATGCTCGACGGAGGCAGGTTGTGCCAGAGTGGGGATCCACTATTGATAGCGTTGCGGCGGTTGAGGAGTACATGCACCTAGCTGACCAGATATGAGATTATGCCTACGAGATAGTGGATGCAGGTATGACAGAGGATTTCTCCGTTCTTTTTGTGGCTCATGTGGTGGCCAGGATATCTGATCCAGTGGAGATGATTCCCTCTTTTGATGAGGATGAGGATGAGTAGCCCGAGAGGCTAGGGAGACGGAGAGAGGAGGGAGAGGTGTTTGATGAGGGAGGTGGGGATGGTGAAAGATTTGATGATGGAGATGGTGGAGAAGGTGGCCGAGGTCAGCGTGGAGATAGAGGGAGAGGAGATTGGGGGAGGAGAAGAGATAGAGGTGGAGTTGGTGTGGATAGAGGGATACAGGTTGAGAGAGTAGTGTGGCAGGCCGTGGAGGATAGAGGCAGGGGAGGTTTGGTGATTGGAGCTGGGGGTGGTGGGCGAGCAGGGGATGTGATAGCAGCTGTGGGTGGGACAGATGTTTTCAGATGACCTACCCAGAGGAGGAGGTAAGATGTTTTACCCCCACTAGTACCGAGGACAGGGAGAGGGATAGGGGGTACCACGACACATGTACCCCTCCAGATTCAGATTCCTACTGACCGAGAGGATGCTCAGATTAAATCCTTACGGTTATCAGTGCAACATCTGTAGACAGTTATTGGCGCATCAGCGTCAGATTACTTAGCTTACCGTAGAGCAGGACATAGAGAGAGCATCGGGGTCAAGTAGAGGAGCTTGCAGAGAGATTGCAGAGAGCGACAACAGGTGCCCCGATGCGAGACACACTGAGGGAGATATGATACACTACCATGGCGGTCGAGTACTATAGGTGGTTGTATGAGGACCTAGTCCCTAAAGAGAAGAGGGCCCCTAGCTTTAATGCTAGTCAGTCATCTCAGAGTCAATCAGGGACAGAGAGTAGGGGTGTGACTGGGCCACCTCGACATAATCCACTTGGAGATCCAGGTGCTGGGACATCTGCCGCGAGACCATCACCCTTAGGAGATAGTCATACCTGAGAGACCTTGTCTCTATTGTATTTTGATCATTTGTTGTATTTGGTACAAACATGACATCTTTTGTACACTTGATCATTTTTGAGATATATATATATATATATATATATATATATATATATATATATACGACACCGTTTTCTTTGATCCACATGTGATGTGTTTGATGGATGATGCTTTATATATGATCTTGATGATTCTATGATGATGTTGCAATGCTTAGATAGATGCATGTGATTTGGTATTTGATGGATATGATATGATGATGTATGATGCATGATATGTGAGATGTATCTTGAAAATGAGATGTATGATAATGATATGATGTGAGATGTATGATAATGATATGCTGTGAGATGCAACTTATTGTAAAATGATATGCAACGAATTGTAAAATGGGATGCAACTAATTATAAAATGATATGTAACTAATTGATCATCCTCATTCTTTCGTTTGTCATTCTTGTATAGTCACATGTTATTGCTTTCTTTGTGTTTATCATCATTGAGCTGTTGGGATATGTTGAAAATTTATACAAGAATAATGGTATAATTGAACCATAATGACCAGAGAAAAATTTACATGATTTTTGATTTTGCAAGATGGCACAAGCGTCGAGGTATAATTGAACCAAGACGACCTGAGTGTGGCTTGCATATAAACATACAAGATTAAACCAGTTGTATGCGCAAAGTGGAACCATGTCTTTAGTGATATGCTTTGAATCACGTCATGAGACAAGTATTTGCACAGTACAAGTGATCGCTTTACAGACAGGAAACTAAAAAAATATTGGAGTCCCAATTACTTTCTCTAGCTCGATGCATTGTTGAGAAAATTTAGAAGATCCAATAGTTCAAAAAAATTCAGGTGCAAAAAATAGTCAAAACATTATGCAAGATGCAATCATTTTATACTTCAGAAAATCATCCATCATGTGTTGTGAATCTGTTAAGTGTATCAATGTTTTGTTCTCGTGATTGTTTGTTTGTTTGCTGGAAATGATGCTCTTAGTCTGCTGCAAGTTTTGACTTAGGATGGAATGTTTGATCAATGTTGCCCCTAGCTAAATTTACCTCCTGACGTGGATATGTACAGTGATTACCAAGCCATGGTGGGATATGATGAAATGATTTTTGAATAAACTTGGATAGTGACTATGCTAAGTATATCCTAGATGATGCTATTTTGATAAAGTGTTGGGTGATGGCCGATAGTGCTTGATTGTGGATATAAAAGTTTGAGAGTGTAGATAGATAGAGGAGCCGTCCTCTCATAATAGCGCCTGTTACCAGGTTTTCACCAGTTGTTTTTATTGCACCTTTTTGTTTTCTTTTTTTAATTAATTAATTAATTTATTTATTTTTTGAATTTTTTTGATGTTTTTTGATTTTTTGACTTTTCCGTGCATTAGTTTGCTCAAGTATAGTATTTCTTCAAATAGATGTTTTTAGTTGGTTTGTCGAGCACATCTCTTTCTGAAGTTGTTAGCTGATAAGCGCCTGATCCATAGGCTGATATGATGACATAGGGACCTAACCAGTTAGGTTCAAACTTTCCTTTCTTTTCTAAATCCGATTGATTTCTGAGAATTTCTTTGAGTACTAGATCACAAATTTTGAAAATCCTAGGGATGACCTTGTGGTTGTAGCTTTGGCACATGCGTTGCTGATATGCTTTGAGGTGAGTATAGACATGTTGTCACTTTTCATCTAGAAGTTCTAGCTCTTGTAGTCGGTTTACTCGATACTCTTCATTTGGAATGAAGCCTTTGAAAGATACTCTGAGAGATGGGATTTCCACCTCCAGGGGTAAAATTGCTTCCGATCCATATACCAATGAATATGGCGTAGCTCCTGTAGGTGTGCGGATGCTAGTTCTATATGCCCAAAGTGTTGGATTGAGTTGCACGTGCCAATCTTTTCCCGCATCATTCACTATTTTCTTGAGGATTTTCAATATTGTTTTGTTGGATTCCTCGACTTGACCATTCTCCTGTGGGTAGTAAGGTGTAGAGAAATGATGTTGGATTTTGAGTCGGTCACATAATTCTTGCACTTCCTGGTTTTTGAAAGGTCGTCCATTATCTGTGATGATGGAACTTGGAATGCCATATCTGCAGATCAAATAATTAAGAATGAAAGAGGTAATTTGTTTTCCAGTCATTGTGGTCATGGGAACCACTTCAATCCATTTGGTAAAGTATTATGTTGGGGTGATAATGAACTTGTGTCTATTTGAAGATGAAGGGTGTATTTTGCCTACTAAGTCCAGTCCCCACTGGAAAAAAGGCCAGGATGTTGTGAATGGCTACAATTCCTGTGCTGGTGAATGTATAAGATTGCCATGGATTTGGTAGTTAGGACATTTCTTTGCAAAATGATAAGAATCCTTTTCCATTGTTGGCCAGTAATATCTCATTCTTAGAAGTTTTTTAGCAAGAGTAGGACCACTTGAATGTGTGCCACAGATACCTTCGTGAAGCTCTTGTAAAGCAGAGTCAGATTCGTTACGATCAAGGCAATGAAGAAGAGTACCATCTAGACCTCGACGGTAAATAGTATCAACTGTCAGAGTGTAACGGGCGGCTTGCCGGATAAAGTTACGCTTTTTATTTTGAGATAGGTCAATGGGTAGGGTATTGGTTTTGAGATAGTCATATATTGTTTCGTATAACGAAGAGTCTGAACCAGTTAGGGTATAGATAAAATGGGATGCAAAATTGTCATAGGCTGGGAAAAACAATTTCTCTACCAGAAACTCATAACGACTCTATTGTTCTGGAATTTGTAGCAGTGAAGCAATAATAGCCATTGCATCGGCTGCTCTATTGTCCAACCTTGGTATTTTCTCGAAGGTGATGTGTACAAAATACTGTTTGAAATCATCCACCATTCGTTTGTATGGTAGATACTTGTCATTTTTTGTCTGCTAGTCATTGTTGATATGATTTCTTCGTAGACTTTTAATTTTGTGATTCTCCATTCCGCGACCATTTTGATTCCTGTAACCAGTGCCTCATACTCAACAATGTTATTTGTGCATGGAAATATGAGTCTATATGATCTTGGTATGGTGTTTCCTTTGGAAGTGATGAACAAGATGCCGACACCTGAGCCATGTTGAGTGTAGGAACCATCAAAGTATAGGGTCCATTGCTTGGTGTTAAGAGTAAAAACATCCCTATCTAGAAATTTGATCTCCATTGGTTGTTTATTTGGTAGTGGTGCATCAGCTAATTGATCTGCAATTACCTATCCTTTGATAGCTTGATGCTCTATGTAGTGGATATCAAATTCGCTAAGAATCATTACCCATTTAGCCAATCTGCCTATGAGAGCTGCTTTGCTGAGTAAGTACTTTAGTGGATCAATTTTTGCTACTAGCTTGATTGTGTGAGCTAGCATGTAGTGTCGAAACTTTTGAGAAGCAAATACCACTGTCAAACAAGCCTTCTCAATGAATGTATAATTGAGCTCATATCCATTCAAAGTTCTACTGATGTAATAGATAACTCTTTCTTTTCCTTCTTGATTTTCTTGTGCTAATAGTGCCCCCAATGATATGTCTGTTGTTGATATGTAGAGAATAAGTGGCTTCCTTGCTATTGGTGGTACCATAACTGGTGGGTTTATTAGGTATTGCTTGATTTGATAGAATGATTCTGCACATTTGGCTTCCCATCTGAATGATACATTTTTATGTAGCAAATGATTGAAAGGTAGACTTTTATCTGCTAGTTGGGCGATGAATCGCCTGATTGACTGGAGCCATCCCTGCAAGGATTTGAGTTGGCTGATGTTTTTAGGTGGTGGCATCTCCATGATGGCTTGTACCTTTGTTGGATCTACTTCAATACCTTTTGCTGACACGATGTAGCCTAATAACCTGCTTGATGTTACCCCGAAGACACACTTCTTAGGGTTGAGCCTGACTTGAAATTTCTCCAACCTTTAAAATTTTTTCTCCAATATGCCTAGATGTTCTGCCCGGGTAAATGACTTAGCTAGCAAATCATCCACATAGTCTTCCATGAAGGTATGCATCATGTCATGAAAGATTGTCATCATTGCTCGTTGATAAGTTGCCCCAACATTCTTTAAGCCAAAAGACATGACATTCCAATAGTATATCCCCCAGGGATAGGTGAACGCTATTTTATCTTGATCCTCTGGAGCTATCTTGATTTGATTATAGCTAGAAAAATCATCCATTAGTGATAACATTGCATGGCCTACCGTGAGGTCTACAATTATGTCGATACTGGGCAAAGGAAAGTCATCCATTGGACAGACTTTGTTGACATTTCTAAAATTGGTGCATACCCTGATATTGCCATCTAGTTTTGAAACTGGCACAATGTTGGAAATCTATTCAACATAGTCTATAGGTTGAATAAATCTGACATCTAATAGTTTCTTTAGCTCAACTTTGACCATGAGTGCTACATGTGGATTCATCTTTCTTAGTTTTTGCTTAACCAGCTTAGCTCTTGGAGCAATAGACAAGTGATGCATGATTAAATATGGATCAATCCCGGGCATATCTGCGTATGACCAAGCAAAATTGATTTGCTTTTCTTTGAAAAATTTGATAAACCCTTGTTTTTCTGCCTCTGTTAGAGATTTTGCTAGGTGTATGTTTTTGGCTGCTTCTATTGTACCAATGTCGATTGATTGAGTGGGCTAACTCAATATGGGTGATCGCTCCTGATAGTGTTCAGGAAGAGTGTCAGGTCTCTCATCTTTAGGTGCCTCAAAAAGGTTCTCACCTTTAGATGCGTCCTTTATTTTTACTTTTTTTTTGATCCAGTGTTGCCATTGATTGGTTTTTAGTAGTAGATCCTTTATTTCTTTCATTTTTGCGATTGAGAGATGTGGCACTCCCCTGATTACATATGTCGTTACTTTGTTCACTGGTAGAGTCTGTTTTTGGGTTAACGGTACATAAGTAATGGATAATGGAATCATCATTTGGGAAAATTGGTAAGTCATGATTTTCAGGTTCATCCCAATCTATGAGGTTAGGAAAGATGAGTGGTAAAGAGTCATTGGGTGGGTTGAGTTCAGCTACTGTAAGTGTTAGGATGGAGGTATCATCAAGGTTGGGTGGGATATTAAATAAGTTAATGATTTTGTCGAGGTCTTCGATGTATCATCCTCTGTGTAGACTTGCTCGTAGTGTCGCTGCTCATTTTCCTTGGCATCATAGATATTTTGTGGACCAAATTCAAGTGGTCTAAGCTCTATGCCTTGTTCTTCTTGAGAAAGGGGTGTATGACTGGCATTTGCAACAATATCTTGAGTAACATTGGAACAATTGCCCCATTCATATTCATTTGAATTAGTCTCAGAGATATTATCCCAGATTCTTTCAATGCTGTGGACTGTTATGTTATAGGACGAAAATAGGTCCTTGATGATTGATACTAGTCTGATAGTTTTCTTTGATTTTGTATCAGATCCTGCTTCTACTCTTTGCATCTGCTCATATACTGTCTCTCTTTGGGGAGTAGTGATGTTGTCAAGGGGTGATTCTTCTTTGTTTGAAACAAGTTCTTGAACATGATGTACTTTTACACAAGGTGCCTCTTGAATGGTTGACTTTGCGTGTTGTTTCTCTTTTTCCTGGTATTCATGTTCCTTTTGTATTATTTCTGCTGATTCAAATAGTGCCTCCTGCCATGAGTCTTCCTTGTATTTCTTCTTTGCCTTCCACTGAGTTTTTTGATATTTATTTGGTGTCTTCTTTGGGGGTAGGGTGTGTTCATAGCCCAATCCTGTATTGTCTTTAGAAAACTGTGAAGGAGGATCCAATGGTTCTGTGACACCTTCCTGATGCTTGCCGATAGGTCCTTTGCCAGTGTATCCCATTTGTTGCATGATCAGGTAGCCTTTTCCATACAACTGTGTTGGTATAGCTACTTCCATAGTAGCTTCTTTGTCTTCTTCCTTATCCTTGTATAGCCAACTAAGGATGTCCTTTTCCTCCGATTCATGTGCTAGTGTGCCTAGTTGAATAAACGTGCCATCAAACTTGGTGATGGGATGTGTTATTTGACGTGTTGATGCTGAAGGTAACCCATGAGATTTAGGCGATGCTAGTAAGTTAATTAAACACAAGGGTTCCAAAGAGTATTCTCCCATGCCTTGTTCTTTGATTTTCATTTTCTGTTTGAAATCCATAGATAGAGATTTAGGCTTTTCTTGTTGAAGATCTGGTGTTGCGGAAATTTGTTTTTCTCTTTTATGTGGAACCAAACTATCTTGGGCTGCCCCCATAGCATTACAATGTTGAAAAGGGTTATGATATGCTGAAATAGAAATCTCCTGTCCATTGTATGGGAACTTAACACATTGGTGATAAGTTGAGGGTACTACTTGCATTTCATGTATCCAAGGTTGACCTAATAAGATATTATATGTGAGGCCTATGTTTAAGACTTGGGACATAGTGTCCTTTTGTATTGGTCCCACTTGAATTGGCAACACCACTATTCCTTTGGATGATCTTTCTTCATCATCATATGCTTTGATAGTGATCTTTTTGTGTGGATCAATAGACTGCTCAGAGAAGCCTAATGCATGGATAATTTTTAAGGTATTGAGTCCAACTCCTCTATCTATTAACACTCTTTTGACTCTATGCTTGTAGAATAAGACTTCAATATGGAGTGGAGTATTGTGTGGATGGCTCAATGAAATATTATCCTATTCAGAAAAGGTGAGATTATGAGGCCCTGTCATGTGAGCCACCATGGCTTGGAATTTGTCAGTATCCAGATTCTGGGGTACATTTGTTTCCAATAGTGCTTGTTCCAAGATGTCCTTGTGTTTTGGTGAAAGTTTCAACAACTCAAGTATAGATATTTGAGTAGGATTTTTGCGCAGTTGATTGACTAGGTCATATTGAATCTTGGGTATGGTATTTGCCGTTGACATATGACCCTTAAAGACATATTTTTGAACTTTGGTGGTTACATTGATTTATTCATGTTCTCATTTGTCCTTGATTGTAATGCCATTTACTTGATTGTCATCGGTTGATATATGATTGATGGTGTTATTGTATATGTGATTGATACGAGCTCCACGTGTATCGTTTGATGTTGAAGCTCCATCCTTGTTGTAGTTAGGAAGAGGATTCTTAAAGGCGTCATGGTCATCATTTGTCTTGAGACCGTTGACTGTTAAATCGCATCTATCAATCATGTCTTGAACAATTTTTTTCAGCCTCATGCAATCATTTGTTTGATGTCCTTTGTTTCGGTGAAAATCACAAAAGTGTAAGTCATTCCACCAAGGTGGTTTGACTTGTGGTTCAAAGTTGTTGATTGCTGGTAAGGAGATAATTTTGTTTGCCAGGAGCTCTCTGATTGTCCTAATGGTGTGTAGACGCGTTTTGGAAAGTTTTTGGTGTTACCTCGTGAGTTTGTATTAGGTCCTCGATTGGTGTTATTGTTTTGGGTATTGTTGGTGTTGTTTGTGTTAAGATGATCTTGATTGGTATTTGGTGCAAAAGTGTTAGTACCTTGGTTAGCACCCTTTTGATTCTTGGTAGTCTGAGGATTTCCTGATAAAGGTAACACTGGTTGTTTGGACTTCACATCATTAGCTTCATTTCCTCCTTCATTTCCAGTATTTTTGTTTCTGGTCCAGAACATGGATTTGTCTAAGTTATTGTTGTTTTGGTTATTGTAATGAGAGTTGGATGAATTTGTTCCTTCTTTGAAGAATTTCAATGTTCCTTTCTTTACACATGCCTCCTCTACTTGGATGACATTTTCAATCAATTTGGCAAAAGATGGTATGCATTGGAGTTTGAGTATGTAACTCATCTTGTTATTCAAATTGTTGATGAAAATTTCCATCTTTTCCTTTTCAGGCACATCTTGAGGATATCTCGAAACCATTCATCGCCAACATTGAAGGAACACCATGAATGTTTCGTTGTTCTTTTGTTTGGTATTGCAAACATCTAGCATGGTGATGACATGTTGAATATTGTAGGAATATTGAGTGATAAATTTCTTGACTAATTCATCAAAGGATTTGACAGGAGGTGTGATTTTAGATAACCATTCCATTGTTTGCCCTCCCAAGCTTCTTGGGAATAATCTCAGTAAATAAGTGTCATCATGGGCAAATTCTAGGCTCATGGTACAAAATTCCCGGACATGATCATGTGGATCACTTTTCCCATCATATTTATTGAATTTGGGAATGTCTGAATTTGGGGGAAAAGGTACCATGTTTAACCTTCTGTCAAAAGGATAAGGACAAATTTCATTTAAGGAATACCGTACTGTTGATCCTTGTTGCATGTCTTGCATTTGTTTTTGCAGTATTTGCATTTGCTGTGTAAGAGCAACCAAGGGTGCATTTGTTTGCCGAGGGAAGAGTTCTTCCCTCTCATTGTTTCTAGTTTGGAATGACATGTGTAGTGGTATGTTTTGCTTAGAGTCGCATGTGTCCTCTTCTCATTGTTGTTCTTGATAAGTATAGAGTCGAGACCTTGTTTTGAAAGTGTTTGTATCAAAGTCTTTAGGAATTTTAACTCCTTTGCTTGCAAGCATGAGTAGGTATTTTTCTTTGTCAACCTCTATGAGTCTTTCCATAAGTCTTTGAAATGAGTCACTTTCTTGGCATTCCTGAAGGAGTTCTTCAGTGATCTCTGTGTCTTCTAGATTTAGATAGTCAAACGGATTTGATAATCTTTGCCCCATATTGGACTTTGGTTGTGTTTCGCTTTGTTTATTTCATTGAGAGTGAGTGATAGCGGGTATCTAATAGAAACTTTCTGTGATGAAGGGAACAAATTCCTCGTCTATGTTTTGTTCAGGAGTTGGTGGCTCTACTTGAGGTACGTTGTAAGTGATGCAAACTTCTGAGAAGAAAGATGGATTGATTTTTCCTCTGTGATTCAAGCGCTGGCTGAATGCCGCTTTTTGACAGAATTCTCTACTCCTCAATGGTTCCTCGTCAAAATTGTTTGTTTTGTCTTGAAGATACAAGCACATATGACAGAGGAATGTTTGATGAGATTTGAAGAGTTGGTGATTGATGTATAAAAACCTATTCCTTTTAGCAAGTTTTTGAGAACTAGGTTGTTGTTTCCTCAACTTAGTGTTGTGATAAATACTCTTTCTTCTCAGAATATGAGGAGTAGTCATGCATAGGTGATCAATGGTTTCCTTTGATTTTTTTTGGATTCAAGATATATTGTTTGGAAACTTAAGTCTACTTTTATCAAATGAAGGTTTAGATGCCCCCTCACGACAAAGTGCGTCAAATGTTATGGAATAAGAGATTTCCTGATATAGAAACTTGATGTGACAACTTTAGTTTGAAACAAGTATGTTTTTGGAATAAAATCTGTTTGATTGGAGGACCTTTCGATACGTGTGATGGTGTTACCTGATTCTGATAGGAAAGATGTGTTAATCCTTTGACTAGTTTTTGACTTTTGACAACTTTGTTCTAAGGAAATCTTGCTTTTGGAGTAGTTTTGATACTCTGATTTTGAATTTCTGTCTGATGGAGTTTGAGTGAGGACAAATGGCTTCCTAAACTGTTTTTAGAATTTTCAAAAAAAAATTCTGTTTTGCTCTTTGTTTTCTCAGTTTTGGCTATGCGCTAAACCAGAAACCCAATGCACTATCAAATGTCTCCATGCGCCAAGTTGCCCTTCTGACGCGCTAATTTGGACTATTTGATTTTGGTTTGGTTTTAAAAGATACGCGCTAATATGTCCTACCAATGCGCTATCTTTTGACCTCAACGCGCTAATGTTTGATCACAACGCGCTAAGATGTTGCTCCAACGCGTTAGGATGTTTTCAACAAGCGCTAAGGTTTGAACTGTTGAATGTTGGGATTGTTTATGCACTAGAATTCAGAACTGATGCGCTATGTTGAAGCTTGTATGCGCTAAAAGATGGTTTCAAAGCACTAAGATATTGCTCTTACGTGCTAAACTGCCCTAGTTGTTTTGTCTTGGTGGTTTTTCTGTGATTTTTAAATTTTTTCTCAACTGTGATGGATGTTTTTCTGAAGTATAACATGAAAACATAGCATAAAAGAGATAACCATTTTGCTTAGTCTAAACAAAGAGTGTATATTCTGTGAGGATGTGTTCAAATCCCCAGTGTTTTAATAAGTTTTTATACTGATAATACAATTCAGTCAGACTCTTTATTCAAAGGTCATCGACAATACCATAACCCACTAGTCTCGATACTCCGTCAGCTCAAACAACCTTGTCACCCCCTACGGGGCGCCCGTTTTTTTGCCTTTTACTAGAAATTAACTCAAAGTGAATTGTTTCACAATTGAGTAGTTATCTTGGGAGATATATGGTGAGTAATCTTGGAGGCAGATTCTTCTCCACCCTTGCACTATGATATTTCAAATGTCCGGATACTGACTCGACTCAAAGTTTCTAATGCTAAGGTTTGTAATCAGGCTTCTTGTTCGGTTGTTAGTGATAAACTCCCTCAAGAGGCTTCCCAACCTTTAGAACAAAGGCTTTACTAATCGTAAAGATACTGGGGGAAGGCTAATCATTGCGCGCAACCGTTGAAAAGGACTTTCGTCACTTTCCACTTTTGATTATAGTGGGTTGGAACACTTGGCGTCAAAGTCGTTCCCCACTTAGGTCATTCCCCTCACACCGACCAAAAAAATGGCTTTAAGAGTTGTTAACTCCTCGAGAGGGCAGGCCTGCTAAAGGATTTAAATGCTTTTAAAACACTGAAAGCATAAGAGTGGTTTGGCTTTTTGATCACCCAGTTAAGGGGAGAGCATATACCTTCCACTTTCAAAGCAAGTCACACAAGTGTTCTTTTTACCCTTTTATCGCAATGATTTGTGAAAGTATACATGGAGATATTGCTTCATAAAAGCATGGTGTTTATTTTATTGCTCCAAATCAGTGATTGTCTAATTTAGTGAAAAGAAACTTGGTCAACAAAGAAAAGATTTTGACTTGGTCAACAAAATAAATCGACAAAGGGGAAGAATTTCCCTCTTTTACTTTGAATAAAACTTGACAAGTGAGGTTCTTTTACCTTGCAGAATTTAAAATTGATCCTTTTAAACACCAAAGGATGGTGAGGTTCTTTTTAAAGCTCTTTTGCAAAATGAAATTTTGTTGGTTCTTTTTAGATGCCCCAGATGAAAATTTTCTCCTAAGAAAGCAAGAAAGATTCTTGTTGTTGTTCTTTTTAAGTATCCAAAAACAAATGTGAGTTCAATTTTAGTTTGACAAGGAATAAAAGAAATTTTAATCTTAACTAACTTAGCAAATTTAGTAAAATTTAAACTACTTTAATCCTAGCTTAAATAAAATAGACTCCAAACCTGCAATCAAACTGTTAGTAGTCTGCAGAAAATTAGTTAATCAGTTAGCAAAAAAGATGGTTTCGTGGACTTCCACAAGTCTAATTTGAGGTTTCTGTTAGAAATTATTTACTTCTTTCTATCTGTGATGCACTATAGAATGCACTAGATGCGCTATAGAATGCCCTAAATGCGTTATCAAAAATACCCGACGTGTTGAACTGTTTTCCAGATGAGCTGGACTGTTAAATTCTGGCACTGAAAGCTATGGGAAATATTAAAAAGTCTATGCGCTAAAGAAGGGTTCCTACGTGCTAAGAGATGAGTCCAACACGCTAAACATTAGACTGGATGTGCTAAAGTTTTAACCGGATGAGCTATGAAATGTTCCCTACACGCCGATTCTCGTTTCGCGAGTACCTACAAAGTTGGTCATATTCAAAAACCAATTTGATTAATGGGGTTATGCCCCATGGTGGGCGCCAGAAATGTATGCGGGAAAAGCAGTTCAATGAAACTGAAATTATGGAAATTATTCAAAGACTTGCCCACACACCAATGGGACTCTTGGTGAAAGTTATGGAGCTATGAGGAATAGCTCAACTTCCCAAGGGGTGTTCCATTGTTCTCTATCTCACAAGGTCCCTCAAGCCAATGCCTTTGCTCTCAGCTCACTGAGCAAAGTGACTTAGGGATGACAAATGTAAGAATGAGGGATATTTTAGATCAAATTTAGTATGAATGCATCCTATCTATGCATGATTCTAACAAATGAACTAAACTAGATGATAAGATGACAAGATTAGTAAAAATACTATCCTAACATGATATACTAGTTATATGATTTAATCTAAGATGATAGAAATGCATCTAAAATGATTATTAGATTTATTTCTATTGCAAAGAGAGGCTAGATTCTTGCTAAAATTGAGTATAAGTATGATGCTAAAGACTTGGATTTTTTGAAAAAGGAAAGGGCTCTATTTATAGGGAAAATAGGGCAATGGATGGTCAAGATTGGATGATCTTATCAAGGGTCAGGATTGAAAGTTAATCAATCCATGTTTACAATTCTCACCAATGAAATGGTGACAATTGTCAACAAGAGGTTGCTTGAGAGGAGATGTAAGAAGCATTAAATGCTAGAGAAGACCTCATGGTTACCTTAGGAGGTAAGGGTTAAGGTTAGGTTATGGTTATCCATTGGATAAAGATTTTACCCAAGGGGTAAACTCTTGTGCAAGGGTTAAGGAGATAACCATGGTCAAAGAAATGAATGCTTGATGAGACCCCTGGGTTAGATGAGGGTTGAGTTAGGCAAAAAGTCTCTAACCATGCCACAAAGGGTTAGTTAACCATTAATGGTTTGCAAGACTTTGGGGACAAATTTGTAAGAGTCATTCCAAATTTGGGGGTATTCAACAAGTTAGCTTGTTGAAGGCATAAAAGCTTTAATGCCTTTGGAAGACTTTACTCCAAATTTGAGAAGTGACCTCCTCAAATTTAGGGAAATGGGATATTTGAAGGATTAGATGGATTATAGAAAAATTTAGGAAGAGGGTTGGGAGGCAAGTGGGAGATGTAGGAAAATGCAAGTGGACGAGGGATAATTTAATTAAAATAAATTATTTTATTTCAATTTGGTTGCAAGTGGGGGATTTAAATAAATTAGATTTATTTATTTGGGGTGAACTATTTAATTAAATGTAAATTTAATTAAAAGTAGAGAAGGGATTTAATTAAATAAAATGATTTATTCAATTAAATGATATAAAGGCTTAAGTGAATTTAAATAAATAAATTGAATAATTTATTTAATTAAATAGAGGAATGTGGATGATTTAATTAAATTAGATTTAACTAAATAGATGAATGAGAATAAAATGAACATTAAATATTCATTTAGGAATATGATCATTTTTATACATCTACATAAGGAATTGCATAATCAATCTTAAAAGTGTGAATAAGTTTAGAGTATAGAGTTTAACTTGTTAAGTTTGAAAGTGTGCACAATATATTTGTATAAGTTAGGACTAGATTTTAAATCTGAAAAGAGTGTTTTATTAAGTCATTATAGATTTAAACCTAAGTTTAATATTTATATAATTTGAGATTGCTGTAGGAATTATTTTCTCAGGAATTATAGAAAGTATTTATCATTGCATATCATCCCCACTTGATTCATTATCTTCATCCCTTAGGTAAACAACCACAATATCCTTCACAAGTCTATGGATCACGGATTGACACAGTTAGGAAGAAACTGAAGGAACCAACACTCAAGAGAAACCCAAGGTAGAATTTTCTCATATTTAGACCCTCACTTTTGCCCAACATTTTATACTACTCCTTTTCATGGTGGATAAACTTGTTCTCGATGGTCTAGGGGTGATATATGTAAGAATCAATTGAATTGATGGTTCAACATAATATGAGATTTTTTTTAATGGAATATGTGGAATGTTTTATTATACTTATTCCTTATTTGGTGATTATTTCAAGTAGTATAAAATACTTGCTAATCATTACAATTGGTGTAAAGGATCAAGGAAAAGGATAGGATCCACAGTGTAGTATGCGATGCAATAAAAGGGTGGGTCTTAGTGAAGTAGGTGATGAAAAGATGCATGCAATTGTTTCACATCTTTTTCCTATTGCTAGTTGTGCATTGTGTATGTGTTAGTCAAGTTCATTATGTACTTACGTAAATGGCCTCAAATATTGTGCATATTGTTATACTTATTTCTTTTTCAATGATGACATCAAATAGTATGAGATGTTTTAGTGTTATTATAGATGGTTAGGGATTGGAAAAATCATGCGACCCATGGTGTAGTATATGATGCATAAAAATTCCTTTTGTAGAGGGATTCTACTTATAGGCTTATGTGTTAGTGAATAAAATAGTGAGATGATGTATGCAACAAGTTGCATACACTTCCATTGTGTTTGTTGATCTTTATGAAAAATGTGATGTATGTGTGGATCATTCACACTAGATATTTGAGATGTGTGCTTTGACCAATGACTGTTGTATTTTTTATGTATGTATGAGCTAATCATTGTTGTATTTGTGATGTGTGTATGAGCTAGTCATTATTGTACTTATGATGTGTGTATGAGCTAGTCACCTTGTGTATGTGATAAATGCTTGAGTCAGTTGCTATGTGAACATGGGATTTTAGAATGAAATCAATCCCTATGTGATTTTGTGTGTACTTGTACACTATAATTGGTATGAAATAACACTTAATGACAACTTGTTATCATTCTACTGCAATTGGATAAAATTGAAAGTTCACACTTAATGAATAGTCATAAGTTAAAATCAAGATTAGAGATCTCATACAAGAGGAGATGATGAACTCTCATTATAATTAGTGTAAAAACTACAAATCATCTAATTCCCAAAAAAGATGTGTAAGAAAGATCATAAAAAATTAACCCTCAAGATTTGGGTTTGGGTCTTGGAATGACACTGATATTGGGAGCTTATTGCTTTATAGTGTAAGCATATGGTTGGTAGTGTGAAGTCATAAACATGATGATGGTGATTGGAAAAGATACGAAGTCAACACTTTTAAGCTAGATGGAAGATGCTTGGTCCATTTAGTTAGCAATTCTTGTGAATGAAAAAAAAAAAAAAAATGGTAATTAAGGGGTGGTTATGATAGAAACATCTTTGATAACAATAGAATTAGGGAAGGAAAGATTTTTTTTTACCATCTATCGCTGGAGCCAAAAATAGAGTATGAAGAGAAGTGATTGGGCCTTTGACAATGTCCACCTAGTTCGTCGCCAACCTATAATTCCCAAACAATTATAGATATAGACAACAAGCTAGCATCAACACAAAGTACAAGGACTACTTGTAACATTTAACGAACCGATAAAAAACTAATATTTGTCATTTGATCATTTCAAAAGACACACATTTTATAAAACAAAACACAAAGTTAATGTTTACAAACTATTTATAATTTCTAAAATTACTTAAGCTTTACATTTAATTATTTGAACTAGTCATTCACCTTTTTGGTAAATAAAAATAAGAAAATTCAATTTCTAAGACTTTAAAGTTATATTGAAGAGAAATTATCTATTATTTTAAAATATTAAATGATATAAATATAAATACATTTGAAATCATAAGAAAATATCATATAGAAACTATTAAAATATATCTACTTTGTAATTATGTGTAATACTAAATATCCTATTTTTTAAAATGAAAAATGTATCTACTTTATTTTTAATGAAATTAGCAAAACCTTATTATGTCTCTATGTTTTGCCAATTTTGTTTATGTATTTGAAAAATAAATGAAGTTCAGAGGGCCAAATTATAGGTCAAATTTAATAAATATAAAAGACTAATTAATATTGAATCTCAATTAATATAGACAAACTTTTAAAAATAGTACTTCTGGGAAAGAGGTCTTCAACTTCCCTTTCCCTTTTGTGTATGCTCTCTGCAATAATGTTGCAGCAAACAGCAAAATAACTGAAATACAATGAAGTTTCATCAGGGTGCCATTGTCTTCTATTTTGGAATTTTAAAATATTCGCATTAAAATGTTAGTAAACTACACTAAAATGTATCCTTAATTATTTGATCACAAAACTTATAAAAACACCGATCCTTAATTATTTGATCACAAATAAGCATCATGAAATTTCTCTTTTTAAGTAGACAATTATAAGAAAAAAAAGTACCGTGAAATTTCCTGTTAAAAGAAGTATTATGAAATTTCCTCTTAAAGAAATATTATTAAGTTGAGGATTGTAAGAGAAAAGTCTCTCATCTATGGACTAAAAAGTAGTACTATGAAATTTTCTTTTAAAACAAACAATTGTTGGAAAAAAGTCTGTCATCTATGGAATAAAGAGAATTCAAAATGTAATAATAGAGTAATTTTATTCTAAGAAAATTTGAAATTTTTTGAGTCTAATGTTCTTGTTTTAGTAAAAGAAAGAAAGTTGTGCGAGAGAATATTGTAATTTTAAATTCTGTTCATGAATGTGTAGAGTAATTATTAATATTTCCAAATAAATAATTATAAAGAAGCAATTTGATTTTTAAAGTTTAATATTATAGTTTATTGAATATGTTTGTGAAGGTATTTATGTGTTAATAAAGATAAAATATTGATATTCTTTTGTTGATATGTGAATAACAATAAACATTTGGTAAAATAAATAACTCCCCGTTCTACAAGTTTCCGCTCTGCAAGTTTTGAATTTTGAATCCCTTGTGTTCATGGCGCCCGTGGAGGGTGGGGGCCAGCTTTCACCACCTGTTGTTCCTCTGCCAGACTCTGGCAAAGTGACAATTTCTGTCACTAAAGGTCCAAATGTCAACCCTTGCCTTGAGAACATCTTGGATACTTTTTCCGGGGGTAAGACTTCTTTGTGTCCTTCACCTGTGGTTGAGGTGGAAGTGAACGGTAATGTGGTTGTAGGTTTGATTGGGGCACTGGAGGGCCCTTCTCACGGGGCTACGTCAGATCCCAAGAATACTCATGAGACTGTCTCCAAGCCTAGGGAGATAGAGGAGAAACACAAGACTATTTCCAAGTTAGGGGAAACAAAGAAGGAACAACCTAAAGATGGTGCATGTAAAAAAGGCTGGAAATATGTGCTTCTGGGTGGTTTTCAAGTAGGGGAGGACCCTAGTATGGCTCCAAAAAGATTACAAACAGAGGAAGGCACAACCATTGTTCTACCTGACAAAGTTATGGATCGTATTGTGCTCAACATGGAGAACACTTTGGTGGGGAAATTTTTATTTCAAGCCCACTGTGGATATGGTCTGGAAATAGGTTGTTGCCAAATGGAAACTTAAGGGCAATGTCTCTATTAATGCTATGCCAGGTGCCCTTTTCCCACTAATACATTTGGACTAGATTTTCGACTGAGGTTTCCAACGGAGAAGGTATATTGTGGCCAAATTTGATTTTTTTTGAAAAAATGCCCACATTCGTCGTAATTCTGACTGAAATTTCCCATTTGGTTTCGACGAAGAAGGCATTAGCAATGAAAATTTTCTTTTTTTAAAAAAAAAAGTGCTCGCGTTCGTCGTAATTCCAACGACAACGACCATTACAAAATAAAAAAAGAGGCGAGGAATTCATTTGTGAATTGCAATCCAACGTAGGCGTCCGTGGTGAATTCAACCCCCAAGAACATCAAACCCGCGTCGAAGGCAATCCTGCGCAGGAGGTAGATTCAAATTGCCCTAGTTTTTAGTTTCATGTTGCAAAAAATATACATGTGGTGGTTAATTGTCCTAGTTTAATCTCGTAAAACCATAGAACTATGATTGAGGAGTGAGCATTCAAGTTTGTAGCAGCAATCCCTTCCTCCCGTATACGCGCGTGTTGATTGTTCACATGAGATCACATCTCTTTGCGGCATCGTATCAAACAATTCACGAGCCTTGTCCATGTTTCCACATTTTGCATTCATGTCAAGCAAGGCATTTGCAAGTACAACACCTAACAAAATTCCTCTATCTATTATGCTTTGATGGATGTCCATACCCTGTTCCAAAGCTCCCATTTTTGCACAGGCAGGGAGGATGCTGACAAAGGTTGTGGAATTTGGCTTTATGCCTTCCAATTTCATTTTCTTGAAAGTGTTTAAAGACTTTTCAACAAATCCGTTTTGTGCATATCCAATAATCGTTGCAGTCCACGAGAAAACATTTCTTTCAAGCATTCTATCAAACAGTTCACGTGCTTTGTTTATGCTTCCAAATTTTGCATACATGTCTACCAGGGCAGTTACAACTACAACATCTGACAAAATTTCTCTATCCTTTATGCTTCGATGAATGTCCATACCCTGTTCCAAATCTCCCATTTTGGCACAGGCAAGGAGGATAGTAGCAATGGTCATGGAATTTGGCTTTACACCTGCCGATTGCATTTGCTTGAAAGTTTCTAAAGCCTTCTCAACAAATCCATTTTGTGCAGTTGCAACTACATCTGACAAAATTCCTCTATCTTTTATGCTTTGATGGATGTCCATACCCTATTCCAAAGCTCCCATTTTGGCACAGGCTGGGAGTACGCTGGCAAACGTAACTAAAGAAATGCAATGATCAGCTCCAAAGACATCAAACCACTACTAACAAAACTGAGAGTCTAAAATATGACAGGGAATAGTGTGAGCTGTCTTGAAATAAAATATTTTATTTTCAATTTCAACTAAAACATAATTACTTAGCCATTTAATGTTATTAATAAGTGTTTAATTTATGAAAGAGATAAATGGTTGGCCACAAGTACATGAGTTAGTAAATGCACACAAATAAGTGAATTTGATATTCAAAACTATCTACAATGAATTCAATTCTTGTCCATTAGTCATTTATGTTTGCAATAAGCATCTTTCTTTGTTTTTCTTAATCTTTATTCATAGTTATGTGCATATTTCACATTCTATAATTAGGATATCAATTGCTATGGCTGAACACTAGCATGATGTTTGTGTTGTGGTATAGATGCGTGGAAACATAATTATGGGATTGTTATATTATAGAGATCATAAATCTAGATATCGCATATAAGTTCTAGCTCTTCTTGGATTGAGTCTAAAGTTGACATATAGTCATAAAGCCATTATTAGCAGATCTATCCATTTCTAGTAAAGACAATTGAGAAAGTCATTTTGATATTGAGAGTTTCTTATCTGTTTACCTATTGATCATTATTAAGCCATAATATTTAGGTCTATTTATCTCTCTTGCAAAACCTCTGCAAGTGTCCTAGATTGTCCCTACTACTCACTCTTCAATGAAATAGTGAAGTTCTAAAGATTTGTTGCACAAGATGGTGTTGAACGTATCAACAAGGCTACCATGGAAGGCATGTTCAAGCTTTCACTTGTACAACTTACAACAAATGATTTGTTGATAGAATAAATTCTTGAAATAGGAATACAATCGAAAGACAAGTAAGTACATACAAACCTCCTCAGTTGAAAGTTAAATCTGTGTATAAAAAGAGTGCATTGAATCCCAATCCATAAACACAATAGAGATATCGATGGAGACTTAATTGGATGTAGCATGTCGCACCAAAGTTGTTAGAGTATGCTAAGCTAGTACATAATGTTTCCTAAAGCCACAATAGTATTTTACCCAGATCATTATCTACCAAAACTAACTATAGTAATCCTTTTGAGGATTCATTTCATGGTGCTAGATCTTCATTTAGTTCCACTTCTTGTTGGAGAAAATAATAGTTATTTCTTGAGGTAGATGAATATCACATCAACAAAAGACAAGACCATTTCTAGAATATAACAAATTCTACTCCAACAAAAGATCATGGGGGTTTCACTAGAGATATTGAATAAGAGATAGACTTCTACTGCTGCATTAAAAGCATTGGCATGTTCTTCATTTATTGATGTAAACTCTCTGTGATGCCACCACAACCAACAAAGGAGTAAAAAGTTGTTTGCAATGCATAGATTTTTAGGATTGTCCTTTGAGAAAATAGAATTAAAGTATGGAAGCAGGATCTGCCAGCTCTTGAGGAAATCTTGATGAAAAATAACTGTAAAATATTTGGGCGAGCTTATATGCAAAATAAGCAAACTATAAATCTAAATTCAATAAGATGCTCTGTTCACTGATGATAATTTCTATTTTTTTGCCAGTGAAGAAAGACCATGTTAGACAATATCAACGAACAACAAAATAAGGAGACAATTGCTAGATTGTGGTCTAACTTGAAAAGAAAAGGTGATGGAAAATGTTATTGTTCGTGCAAAATTTGTAAGGGGTTAAAGCCTGGAAGACTTCTAATCAAAACAATGAAGAAAAATTGTAGGCTGCATGGTCACATTGAAGGTGGACATGATTATCATCCATTGGTAATTTTTTCATTATATCGTGGCGACAATTTATATACATAATAAATCACATGATAATGAGATCATGATCACGATTTATTTGTTCCTATCAATTTTATATAGGTCAAGCACCCCGGAGCACATGGTATGGATCAACACAACCCTGAGAATATGGTTTTCAAAGTGGACGAACATGGAGGTGTGAATATCAAAGTTGAAGATAATGATTCCATGAAAAATGACAATCATGAGCCAGAAAACACAATTGAAGATGATGGTACAAATACATTGATCCATGACTCATTTAGTACTCGTGCAGCTGATCATGATGATGAAGATGACCTTGATGTTGTTCATGATGTCCCTCTACTTGAGAAGGCATCTAAGGCCCTTTACGAAGGCTCGTAGGAAACTCTTCTCTCCGTTGTATTGTTGTTGGTGAACTTGAAGGTTATGAATGGTTTATCCAACATAACAATGTCACGCATGTTAAGGTATGTCATATATGTCATAATAAACTGTGAATCATGTTGTACCATTAATATTCTTTATTATAACAAATTATATTTTTCGTTGTAGATTGATAGGTGAGTTTTTGTTACCACCATCAAATATTCTACCTCGCTCATACTGAGAATTATCTGCCATTATGAAAGATATTGGAATGGAGTATCAAACAATAGATGCTTGTCCTAATGATCATATTATATATCACAAACAACATGAATTTTGAACTGAATGCCCTGAATGTCATATCAGTAGATATCAAACAGATCAAATAACAAAAAGGGTTCCTCGCAAGGTTCTTCGCTATATTCCCATTATTCCACGTATGCAAAGATTATTCAAGTGCACTAGCTTGGCACAATTTATGGATTACCATGCATGCAATAGAAGTCGAGATGACATTATTTGAATGCCTGTGGATGGTTCAACATTTATGGACATAGAGGAAAAGTGGCCACACTTTAAAGAAGAACCTCGTAATCTCAGGCTTTCATTGGTAGCGAACGATGTCAATCCATTTGGAGAGATGAGATCTGTTTACTCAGTGTGACCTGTTTTTGTTATCAACAATAACATTCCTCCATGGATGTCAATAAGAGGGAGCACATAATGTTGACAATGATTGTTCCAAGTATTTTATCATTTAAATATAGTCGTCTAAATTTAATTATAAGTATTGCAGTAAAATGGTCATAATAATTATGTAATGTTTTTGTTCATTCGATTAGGTAAGTACCATGTTAAAGATATGAATGTATATATCGAGCCTCTTATCGACGAGTTACTGGAGTTATGGAATGGTGTCACTATGTATGACGTCTCTAGACCAATAGGACAAATACAATTTCAATTCCATGCGATGCTTCTATGGACAATACACGATGCCCCAGGGCTAACACATTTTTGTGGTATGTTATAGTGTTTAAGTTGTGCGTGAACATTATAATTCAAAAAATTATCATATTTAATCCAATTATACATTATCTTGTAGGTCTTCAAACAAAGGAAAAATTTGCATGTCCTGTTTGTGGTCCAAAGATGAAATCTCGTCATTCAAAAAGTTTAGGAAAGCAGGTGTTTGATGAGTATAGGCACTTTCACCAAAAAAATCATAAGTATCAAAATATTGAAAAACATCTTTTCAATGGGAAAGACGCGAATACATCAAAGCCACGAAGAATGACACCTCACATGTGGAAGTTGGAATATAATAGAATAATCGTCAAGGTAATGCCATTCCAGCTATTGGTTTGTCATAAAACATCTTTTCTATTTTGTTTTGTTTATTGATGATGTGATTGGTGATCATGAAGGTCGAGAAGGCATAAATGACCACCTTCCTAAGGAAATAAAAAGCTATCCTCGACAATTTAGTAGGTTGCCCTACTACGAGCAGTTACAAATTGTTCATTTGTTTGATAGTATGCATATTGGAAAGAATATAACAGAGACAATATGGAAAATTTTGGATGGAAGGCGTGACAAAGAAAAAATTGTCAAAATATGTAGTGACATTCAAGATTCCAATCATGCAATGATAAATGTCATTCAATCAAATAGCCATGGAGACCAGATTAATATAAGTGAGCTTCCTTGGTTATTAACGGACTAGCAAAGCAATGCTATAAAAGAAGTCATATGAAAAATTCGATTTCCCACAAGATTTACTGCGAACATAAACAATCTCATATCAAAGAAAAGTGAATTTGGGCCAGGGATGAAAATGCATGATTGACATACCTTCATTAAGGTAATTCATGTTCTTGTGTTTTTAGTATGTATTTAAGTACCGCACGTACATGTACTTTTCATTATGTTACAATTTTTTTTTTTTTTTTATAATTGTTGCAGTACGTTCTACCTCTATCTCTCCCAGATGACTTCGACAATAATATCAAGCAAGTCATATATGATCTTGGAAAATACATGAGGTAAGTAGTGATATTTGTTTAATTTGTTGTATAGATATTATATTTGCGATTTGTTTTACTTGTTATGTAATATATTTTTTTGTGTCTTGAATACCTTGTAGGTGGTTGTCATGTAAATAAATCCATAAAGATGATATAAAATATTGGAAGAGAAAAATTCCTCATTTAATGTGTGAAATGCATAAGTGTCTACCTCCAGCTTTTTTCAATGCACAAGAACACTACCTCATACACCAAGTTGAGGAGATTGAATTGTGTGGACCTGTACACACTAGGTCAATATGGATGGTTGAGAGGCACTTGAAATTTTTGAAGGCTTTGGTTTGACAAAGAGCACATCCTAAGGGTTCTATGGTGGAGGGATATATGGTATACCAGACTATGGTGTACATTTCTGAATATCTTCCTAAGTTTGCAACAAAGATCCACGTGGATCGCATTTGGGATCCCAACACCATTAACAAATTCGAAGGGGAGTACTTGACGGGGAAAGGTAGATTGAGGAAAGTGAGAGGTAATTATAAGATGTTATTGTATTTAATTAATTCTTAATCTTCAAAATAAATCGATTGTAAGACGTCTATTTATTTTTTGTACAGTTGGTCGAGAGTGGGATGCACTACATTTGTATATTGCAAACAATCTTGATTGGATGACGGTATGGATTGAACATTGTCAACATTCTAGACGCACGTTAACATGGGAAGGTGTGGCTTCATTGGTTAAAGAAGCACATCGTAATGGAGATTCCAATGTTACGCAAAGGGAAATTGATTTAACATATGGTTTAAGAGATAAACAGGTACATATAAATTTATTAATCACCCATATGTTTATCAACTCACAATGCAATAAATTTTACATGTTTGACATATCGTAGGTCAAACACCACAACACTATGTGCTGCGATGGTCATAAATTTCGCATAAAAAAGTTGGATGACATGAAGAAAACTTGTGATTCTAGCATCACTGCAGTCTTTGAGGTGACAAATATTTCATCAAAAAATGACATTCATCCTCAACATTCTCAAAATCGATACTATGGCATTTTGGATGATATACTTGAGTGTGACTTTAATTCCTTCAAATTAATTTTGTTCGTCGTCAAATGGTACAAGCTATGATTGAATAAAAATGATCCTGATAGAACTGTTATTGAACATGATAATGGTTTTATAATGCTAAATAAAAGGTCATTTGAACCAGATGGGGATGAGCCCTATGTTCATCCAAGCCAATGTGAGCAAGTATTTTACTCAGAGGTTCCACATAAACCGGGTTGGTCATTTGTTGTTAGACATGATCCAAGAGGAAGGCCAATAAAGTATAATGTGATGGAAGAAGAAGATACCAAAGAAGTAGAAGATGAAGTGGATGATGATCACGATTGACAATTTCTCAATGATGATGAAGAAGAACAACAAGAAGAAGAAGAAGAAGATGATGATGATGATGGTGATGGTAATGGTGATGGTGATGATGGTGATGATGATGGCGAAGACATTGATGATGATGATTATGATGATGATGATGTTGTTGTTGGTGATTGTTTATTACCTATGTGATGGATTACATGTTTATGATGACACATGATATGTGATGCTAATTGTGATGCTCAATTACATATATGATGACACATTATGTGATGTTTTTGATTCTTATGATACGTATGTATTTATTGTTTATCAACTTACAAATGTAGTAATGCCTATGATGCTCATTTAATGGTGTTGATTTTAGGTATAGTTCTTGTGTGATGCTGTCACCCTTGGTGGGAACAGGTCGTTGACTACAAACATCGTCAACCATTTAGTTAAGGATCCTGCATAGTCTACATAAAGTAAAGGTAAGGAATTAAAAAATTTACAATGATTTTGATGACAACATCTTTTTATTATTTAATACTCTTTTTGTCTACAAAGTTCATGTTGTGTTCTATGTAATTTCGCTAACGTTTTTTATACTTTTTCTTTGTCACAGGCCGACATGGATCCATCACATATCACAAACAAAGATGTAGCTTGCGACACTTCTACCGAGTAGGTAAACCTCATTGTAATTGTACAAATTAGATGGAAGAAAACTGTTACATTATTATGTTCTTTTTCTTAGTGATTTATACTAATTTTGTAATTGTTAATGATATTCTTGACACAGATGGATGTTCGGGGAAAGGGAAAGGGAGTTGCAGTACCTGAGCACCTTTCTATGGATGTGGAATCATTAGGGTTAAGCAATGATGACCCTGAAGAACCCACAGACCTTGTGAAATTCTTTAAAATGCCTCTTATAAAAATTAGAAAAGAGATTGTTTCTTTGACAGCCGTGCATCCTACCACTGATGAGATATGATAGAGGGTGGAATTATTGTATAAGACAACAGAATACTTGCAAGTAAGCAGTAATGGAAGCTTTAATTATAACAAAAGTTTAATAATGGTTTATATTTTATTCTCTTTTATGTCATTATCTAAAATATGTACATATTGTTTTTACAACAATTTATCTGCCCTCATGAAAGTCGTTCCCATGATCAGGGTGTTGCAAGATCTTCAGGTGATGACGATTTTCTTGTATTATCATTTGCTTGGCTTATCACTCTGAGTAACCAAAACACATCATACTTGATACTGCTAATTTTCAAAATAAAGTTTCATCCTTGTTTACAATTCTTGCACTTTTCATATATTTAATGTTTGATATATTTAATGTATTATTCTTTAGGTGTTGTCAATGTTATTGTGCAAATGCTGCCGCCACCTCATCAGAGGCCACCCTCACCTGTATTGCCGACTGCAATGTCAGCAACACATAGCATGCACACATCCTCTAGTGCACGTCATATTGGCCCGCCCATTGTTGGTAGATCCCTCTTTTTCTCTATCTTCTATCATGTGTTTATTTCCCTTCAAGCATTCTTTCTTGAATTCTAATGCCATTTCATAGTGGATTCATTTTTTGTAGGAGGAGATGCACATGAGGATGTGCCAGAGGCGACTACTGCTAATAACATACCATCATTTACTGGATCTTCTCGTATTGCTAGTACGAGAACGTTGCAGGCCACATTGGTGGTGAGCGACGAAGAATTGCTTCCCTTAAAGATACAAAAGGTTCCAGGTACTTTAAAATTATTATTATATATACTCTAATTGTAATTTACTTTATGATCACTTATTTTGGACTAATGATCCCATGAATTTTTTGCAGGTAATGATATTTTCTATAAACATCTTAGTGACATTGCATTGCAGATATTTGGGCCCACCATACCTAAAAGGTGGCACATCATATGTGAACTAACCCTTATCCACTTTTGATTTCATATCATTGCTGGAATAGTTTACCTTTGATCCATTTCTTGAAGTGTAATAAATGTAGCTTCAGTTCATTTCCAAATCTAACAGGTTTGTTTTTTCTTTAAAAGGTGGAATGACCAAGAAAAAAGGTTAAAAGATGAATTGACAAACCAAATGGTGGAGTGGTTTGGAAATGACACCTTTGACAAAACCAAGCTCCTTGAAAAAGTTGGCACATATCTAAAGTATGTGAGGGACCAATACAGGACCCATTTGGAGAGGAACCTAAAGTATGAGCGTCCCCCCATGATTCTAGAGAGGGAGTGGAAGGACCTGATTTTGGATGCCAAGGAGAGAATTGAAAGGAAAAAATGAAATACACCACTAGATGCTAGAAGAAGGTACGAGATACTATTTAGAATGTAATTATGTACTAATTAATTACTCTTTATATTTATATAATATAACATATTTAAAACTTTTTATAGACTGAGTGACACGTCAAAGGCAACCAAGGCAAGGCAAGAAAAGCACAGGCAACACAAACTCATCTCTGGTGGTTACATGAAACTTGCTGCACAAATTGTAAGTATCTCATGTAAACGAAATATTGCATCAAAATATTAATAAATTGCAAACGTTTTTTTTTTATCAAACAATGCAAGCAAAATTCACGATACCAAGCAAAAATGTAGGGCTCTGAATTCAATAGAGCACCCACAAAAGATGACAAGAGAATCGCCTACCAGCAAGGCTATTCAGCCGTGGCTGATCAGCTACAAGAATTGAGTGGGCATACACAACATTCGAGTGCATTCGTCACACAGGTAAATATGGTAAACGAAAGTTGTTTCAAATTGAATACTTTAGCAATAATCTAATTGATGTTGAGTTCCAACATAAAGTGACTATATTTGTTTTAAATAAGCAAGCAATGATAACAATGTGCATGCCATTAGAATGCAACCTGCTAATTGTGAAACACCACCTGCACATGAAGGTCCGGATGTGCATCCCAGTAGTGGAGGTATTCATTTGCTATTCAAATTTATTTATTTAGCTATTAATACAATTAAACATCTTAATTTGTAATCAGAGTAGTAATTAATGTAACCTTTTTTGTTAATATTTTAGAGCATGTAGTCGGTGGTGAGCAAGTGGAGCATGATCTGGGTACACAACTTCAAGAAGGTGATGTTCCCCACTCAGGTAAATTGGACCACTGTTATTGCTTTAAACAAATATAATTGCAATTGGTGTTCAACATTAATGTAACCTTTAGTATTTCAACTCCAACAGATCTAGAGGGTGTTCAACATGTTGAGGTTGAGGCTACACAAAATGATGTGGCCCCATCAGGTAAAGAGCACAACAATTATGTTCTCTAAATTAATAAAATACTTGTAACAATAATATTTTTTTTTTTTGAATTTAACCCATTTATTTGTTATTGCAGAGGACCCCCCTTCGCTTCAGTGTCCTCGTCCTCAGTATAGGACTAGGCATACATTGAGATCACGAGCAGTTGACGGAACATTTGCAGAGGGGGGAAATGATGAAGAAACCGATGTTCCACTTAGTCTTTTCATAGCTTCAAAGAAAAAACAAAGAAAGAAATGATTGTAATCTAACTTATTTGATAATGACTAATTTTTATGTGTTAGTGAATGTAATTATGTGCTAATTAATGGTTATGAATGATGTGTTAATTAATATTGATGAATGTTGCATGTTAATTAATGTTAATCAATGTTATGTGTTAATGAACATTATGTGATATTAATGAATGAATGCTATATTTTATTAATGGTAGAAAGAATTAATGAATGAATGTTATAAGATGTTAACGGGGAATTTAGAGTGATGTTAAGGGGTGGGGGGTGGGGCCAAATGAGATTCCACCTTCACATGGTTGGCCTTGTTAAGTAGAGAATATTAGACTATTCTCGAAACCAAGTGAAGCTCAACAAGGTAACACACTTTTCAATATTTCATTATGTTGCACAGTTAATCTTATTGAATAATGTATATTGAGTCTTAATTGCAGGGTACAAGTGGAGCCAACACGAACACCAACACCACAAGTTGTTGGGTATAATGAACTCCCATATTGTCTTGTCTGTAAATGAACAATATGAGTTGCTTCTAGTGTTGATATCCAAGGTACCACTGCAAAAGATGAATATGCCTCATCCTTGTAAGTTTTTTTATTACTGGTAAGTAATGAATATGCCTCATCCTTGTAAGTTTTTTTATTACTTGTAAGTCGTGAATATTGCTCTTTAGTTGATTAAAATTAAATGAAAGACATACATATGCAGGCGCACCATGGTTGAGATGGTCCAACTCCCTAGTCTCACTCTACGACTAAGTTCATGCCATATCTAAATCAAAGACATCTCAAATACATGGTCGGTGGAAAGCTGCAAAATGCCATTTTCATACATAAGCAAGACATACACAATTGGGCAAAATCACCAAGAGAACGGTAAAAAGTGTGTTTGAGATTGTATTATGGATGCTTTTAAGGATTGTATCATGGATGCAAAAAATCTCTTCATTAATCCTTGACTCATGATTGCTATAATACTTCTTTAGACTTCTCATGTCATTTGTTGCACTTCTTCACTATTTTGGACTGAGTTTCAACTATGAATTTGCCTTGACTTATGACTGTACCTAGCTTTGTCCTATCTTTGTAAGCTTCCTCTTTGAATTGTGGTTGTATCTTTGATAATACCTTTTTAATGTTGCACTATTTGTGAGGATAACTCCTAATGCATGTTGCAAATTGTGTTCTAGTGATTGAGACTAACATAATGCATCTCAGAATGGCATAAATTGCCAGGATGGAGATATACCAGATGATTTCAAGATTGTTGTTGTAGAAATTATTCGATTTCTGTGCTTGAAATTTATGTATATATACTATTTATAGTCTACTCTATATTTCCTACTCAGCTACTCCTATTGCTTTAAAATGAAATGTGAACTGATGAATTGTATTCTATAGATGACCATTGCCTTTCTTCTCTGTTCAATTGAAATAACCCTAAATTACCCAAATGAAACTAGTAAAATATTTAAAAGCATACCAGAAGACAACACAAATTTTAGGCTCAAAGTTAATGGTCTATATATTTATATTCAATTTGGAAAATCTTACAAAACTTAGATAGTTTTCTATGAAACACTAGAAAAAATGTAGATAAATTTCTGCACAGTTTCTTTACAAATTCTTGTGATCATTTTTCCTCTGTCCTAGTATCCATTTATAAGATTATGGATGCATACAAGCTTCAGACATCCCTAAGGAAAATTAGTTACAACCATAGCTTCTTTCAAGAAGCAGTTACAAGTCTTTTTCTGTCTCAACGACCTTTTTGGTTGGTAACTCTTCTGCAACATCTTCTAACTGTCCTGGAGCATCCTCCAACTATTTTGAAGCATCTTCCTCTTGCACCACATACCTTTTGGTCCACTCTTGGAACACATCATCAGTAGGCCATGAGTAGCCAACAATATTTTTCTCTAACTTAAGAAAACTTTTCCAAGAGTTTCTTGTTTTCCTCACCTCTGATTCCAAAAAACCGTAATGTGATTTTATCTTTTCTATCTCCTCAATTGTTTTAACAAACAGAGAGGTGTCATATTTGTTTACAATTTCATTTACCCTCAAAGACAAATTAGCTCCCAGCTCATCAAGCCATACCTGTTTGTCCTTCAACTAATTTTGGCTGACAAAACCCCCAGGAAATAATTCAAATTTATGCTCAGTATATTCTTTCCTATACAAGTTAGCTTTCCTCTCTACATTGGCTCTTCCTTCTGCTAACTTAGTCAAACCTTTTGCCAACTCACATGTGAATTTGATAGTAACATCAAATCCTGCTTCATCATAGGATGTACACATAAATTCTAAATCCACTTCTCTTAGCATCCACTTATTCAAAATAGGCTCTAAAATAGCCTTGTCCTCATTTAACTCACACAGATTGTCTAAAATTCTTTTCATATTAGTGTGCACAGTGGGGGCCTCTATTATATCAGCAAAACTCAAAATGGTGGCCTTTACCTTCTCTTCATACTTACTTGCAAACAAGGCTTGAGCCTGTTTCATTTTTTCCAACTCATGTTGAAAAGTCTCAACTGGTTGAAAACTAGAAGGCATAGGAGAAGGGGGGAATTCTATAATAGGACTGGTAGGTGGAGGTCTTGCTAGAGAAGAAGAGATTGCTAGGGTAGAGGACTCACCTCCTTGGTGTTGTCCTACCAATTGACTCTGAAGTCTAGCAATAATAGTATCCCTATTGGCTACCTCCTTTTTGGCTTCATTATAAGCCTTTAAAATTGTCTCCAACTTGACTTGGAGATCAGCTTTTTCCTTTGCTTCTTTCTCTACTATTGCCACATTAAACTTTGCAGTTTCTAAGACTGTATTGGCAGCTTATACCACCCCTGTATCCTGGACTCTTTGTACTATCATACCTCCTAGAAGATTAGATCTCGAGGTATCTTTCCTTCTTCTACTTTCATCCCTCTTGAGGGACCACATGACCAGAGAAGCATTATCTTTGCTAAATGTCACTCCCTTCATTGGCTTGGTTTCTTTTCTAACTGCTTCAAGAACCAATGCATCTGCTATATCCCATTCAGGGAGGATTAGAACACCAACCTTTGACACCATCTCTCTTCCAACTTCAAGAGTGATAGCTTTGAATTCAACCATCATTTCTTTTTTAACCTTTTCTTCAACTGAATTTGTATCTTTGTGAGGCTACTCACTCATTCTCTTTTCACATCTAGCCTTGAATTGTTCAATGTTTTGTTTCCATACAAATTGCATGAAAGCCCCCGTTGTGACAAAATTGCTGTCAGCTAGAAACTCTTCACTAGCTTGTTTGACAGTGAGGTCTAATTACTTTCCCTTTAGCTCACCATCAGTTATATTCATTTCAGCACTAGGTGGCTCTTCCGACATTCCCTCTTGGGTCTCATCATAGGTGTATGCAATTTCACCGAGACTCCCTAACTGTAGCAATTGTTCGGCCACTGCTTGCTCATCTCCTATGTGAATAGGGGATTGAGATGGAGAGTATTGAGGCTCATTAGTTTCAACTTCCTTCCCTACTCTTTGCCTTTTAGGGGAATCTTTAATATCAATGACATCTTCAATGGTCCTTTTTCCTCTTGAAGTGGAAGGCTCACTTGTCACTGGCATCATCACAATATATTTAGATTTTTTATGCATCATATAATCACCAAGTGGGATAGCCTTAGCAAAGGCAGGCTTAGATAAGACCAATTTAGCCCTATCATGATCATTTTGCATTATAGCCTCCCTTTTGTTTTTTAGGGTTTGCATTAGGTCTTCAAAATAAATAATTAAGAATTTAACCTTCTCTTCAAAAGGGGTAAAACTAGAAAGAGGGTCATAGCTAGAATCAAATTGATGAATAAAATCAAGTCCTCTTTTGTATGCAACCCACTTCTCCTTTCTTAATTCCTACTCGTCTAAGCTAAATTCATTTCTAATTAAATCTTCAGGAAATTGAAATTGGTGAGGCCTACTTTTACATACTGCCCTCTTTTTGAACATGCCATTGAAAAAATCCTCAGGGTCTGCACACCTTGAAACTGTAGTTGACAACATATATGGCTTAAAGAATTCTTCAAAGTATTTCCAGCCACCTTTGGTAATTACAAAATGATGGGCCATGGTAATAGTTGGGAAAATGGTCCCTTTACCCCTATTGGTCAGCTCGACCTCTTATACTCCTCCAATCTATCTCAACACTTCTGCAATCCCTATCTTCAATGGGACCTGGTAGGGAAGTAGATAGGGGGTTCCTCTGAAGCCATATACTCTAAAAATAGTAGAAACAGGGTACAAATACATGTCTCCCCAGTTGTGAACAATCTTGATATCTTTTGCAAACTCTTTAGGCCTAAGGAATTCCAAAAGATCCTTAGGAATCCTAGGGTTTTCTACACATAAAAGAACTCTAATCTTAGATGCAAAGCATCTATCAAACTTCATAAAACTAGCATCCTCTCTATCCCAAGATAGAACAGTGCTCCAAAGTTGCACAGGCATCTCCTCTTTATCTTTAACCTTGACCAAATCCATATCTTTTGCAAAATAATCAACACCTTTGAACAAAAACATGTGCATTAACATGGAGTACCATCCAAATGGCCTATCCACCTTACCATTTTTAATCCCTACAAGCCCTGCATGAATAACATCAGTGAGGTATGGGGCAAAATCAAATGTTATTGCCAGGGAAGGGTTTAGAATTTGGGCAATCATCAGCATATAATGGGTTGGCATATGTTTCTCAGCATCTTTTCCAAAGATCTGACACAGTGTCCACTACATACCCTTAGCTCTTAAAGTAAACAAATTTAGAGAAAATGGTTCCATTGTACTGAGGCCTACAACTGTTAACCCTCCTATTTTAACAAAGAATTCTCTCAATGGGCCACTCCTAAGATGATCTCTTTGTGCATTGTAGACTTGAGCTAATGCTTCAAAATCAATAGGCTCAAGATAATTTGAAGCTTCAGTAAGCTTGAAAACATTTCTAAACTCATCATCTTTGATTTCAACTAGGGCTGATCCCTTTATATTTCTGATACATCTGGCAGCAGGGTCATAATTCTGTGCGATTAGGGTCAACAAATCTACATCCATGAACACACCAGGGACCACAAGCTTCCCCACATCTAGTTCCCAGATGCTATTCAAAGGGGCAGGGGCATGTCTTTGACCAAAACCAACTTTAAAAAGACTTAGACCTGATATCCCTATTTCGGGGTCCCTTAACCAATTTCCTTTGTCATACAGGCCATCCCCAATTTTCAAATGAGGGTTTTTTGGTACTAACTCTTTGGCCCTAGCCCCGACATTAGTTGACATGGTTAACTGCTCTAGAAAGTCATCACAGATGTTTCTGTCCTGATAGTTCACCTTTCCTGTCAATTCTCATCTGGGTGCCATTTTGAAAGTATGGAACTATGCCAATTATCAATCAAAGTAGTTCTTTAATAGAACAAAACCACAATTCAACAATTTTCAAGCAATGGGTAAGCAAAGAACAAGAAAACCCGATTTCGGCTTGAAGAATTCTGCTCTGCACCAACTTTCTCTGCAACAACTTCTTTGAAATGATACCTTCATTCAATTGATGCGAGAGTATATACAAAAATTGGGCTTCTTAACTGTGACATTAACATCGCATGCTTCAGTCATCCCTTAATGTTGCATGCTTCGGCCATCCCTTCAGAATTGAATTCATGAAAGAATTCAAAAATTTGGCTCCAATGGGTCAAAATTATCCTGAGTATTTTTTCTTTTCACTCTTTCGCTATTTCACAGAGCATAAAACCCTCGCATGTTCATCTAGAAAAGTCATGCCAACCATCCGATCAGATAGAACTTGCACTACTTTTACCTTTTGACTTTTCCTCATCCGGCAATGGGCTAAAATTCCTTTCGCTAATTCGCAAATGGTAACCATCGTGCACTTTAACCCAATGAAACTGTGCTAGCCGTCTGATCTGATAGAACTTGATTGGTCTTTATCATGTCCTGACCTGACAGTTTACCTCACTAACCGCGCACCAAGCGATTAAGGCTAGCAGTCTTCGCTGTTTCGTGAATGGTAACTATCCTGCTCCTTTGGGCTGCAAAATTGTTCCCACTGTTGGATCCTCCTCAAGATGCCTGCTCTTTAACAACTTTAATTCGATAGATGAGGGCCCTCTTATTCAGCGCTATCCACCCTGGCATTCAATCTCCTAAGAAACTGACGTGGCAACTTCTTACTTGCCTAAAAACTTCTGTGGGATCCACTTCTAAACTACCACCTGTGCCTGATAGATCACCTCTTTGTTGGTGGTATGATTCAATCTATCTGTTGGGCCCACCACTTGGTCGCCAAGTTTATTCTTTGATTTACTTAACCTCGAGGCCACATGTGACTTTCTGATTTGCCACCTAAACAACCTCGATTGCTAATTGGACTGCCATGTCATTTCGCTACTTTGTGAAGGCTAAATCTCGAGCACCTTTTGGCCACGAATCAATGCAGGCCATTGATCATTTTCTAAACCAACCACTCTTTACTCTTTGGAAAACCTGTCTGCTTCTAGGACCCGCCACTTTTCGCTATTTCGCGGAGGGTAAAACTCAATCATCTTCATCCCACAAAACCACATGATCCATCTGATCAAAAGAGAAATGATCGATCTTTAACTTTAGCTTTACTACCCTGTGGACCCACTTTCCTTTTCGCCATTTTGCGATAGCTAACTTGCGATCATCTTCATCCCAAGAAATAACGCAGGCCGTTAGATCTCAGGGACTTGCACTGCTTTTATTCCTTCTATTGACCACCTCGCCTGGGCCTACCATCTTTTCATTGCTTCGCAATAGGTAAACCACGAGCATCTCCCGACTACGAATCAACGCGGGTCATTGGATCAACAAAGAATTGCATGACACTTATGGGGCCCGATAAACATGACCATCTCTTTCAGTGAGTCTTTTTGCACCAAAAGTGTTATATCCTCGAAGACCTTTTCTTGTCGATGAGAACCATCTCCACTTTCCTCAAAATCTTTTATCGATGGAGTTACTATCTTCAATGAGTCCTTTCTGAAGTTGATCGGTGTTTTCTTTCTTCGATGCCCCTTTTATATCGATGAGACATCGCTGGGTCTCATCGATACTGTTTGAATCTTAGATACTTCGATAGAATGCTTTTAGACTTGTTCAATAACTTATGGGTTATTACGGTATCAATGAAAATGATGATTTCTTCCAAAGAGAGATGGCTTCTATGATTTAATTTCTCAAATCAAAATATTTTACTTAATTCAGATTTGACGCTCAACAGAATGACTGCACTATCACCAATCTATCTTGAAGATTTGACTACTCTTTAGATTATGATTATGACTGTCATGATATTTCATGAGACTGCTCTATCCCCATATGAAACCCTTTGTTCCCACAAATCAATGCTTTGAACTTGACTGCAACTTTATAGTGCTCACTGTCTTTGTACAGTAAGCTTGCTACTTTCTCAACTTTTGATATATTGGAGGCTCCTAGGATGGTTTCTATCTTATAGTCACAATACCTTGCTATAATTTGTAGCTATTATATGTTTATTTTTTTTCCACTCTTAACTCATAGTTCAACCGAATATGGTTCATCTTGGAATCAATGCACATCAGTTATAATCAGATTATAATCAGTCTCCATGGTTGCAAGACCTGAAGAAGGATTCTTATCATCAATTAGATGCATACTTTTGGGAATATAGAAAGACAAAAAAATATATTAGAACCGTATTTTTTGTTGAGTCATAATATGATGTGTTAATTTAGCTAAATAAGGGAACCAATGTTGTATTAGGTTTAAATCCATGATGACAGTTGAAGCTTGTTAGAGATAGGGGATTTGTAGCAGTTGGCTTGTTAGGTTATGTCACAATCCTATGAAGGTCCTTGTAAACCATTAATGTCAGTAGACATGAGACTGTTATGTAACGAATTGGATCAGCTAAACCTAGAAGTTCTGTAACCAATGAATCAACTGACTCAAGTGTATGTTAATTATCTTATGATGGTCATTTATGACCGTTATTCTTAGTAGACATTAGGCAGTTCGCTAGATGGTTAGTAAACTAGTGAGTTAGTTGGCTCAAGTGTATGCCAGATGTGGAATATTACATGTGGTATCAGAGAAACCAAGTTCAACATTGAACCTTAGGCTTTCTACCTATAAAAAAAACTATATACATATGCAGGCGCACCATGGTTGAGATAATATGCAGGCGCACTATATACAAAACTATATTCGTAAGTAAATCTTTTATTCAAATCGACAATATGAAACACAAAGTTTTACTAGAAGAACACAAGTAACCTTATCTCCTTTAGATAATATCACAAGCAACTGCCTACAGAAAGATGCAGTAATCCACAACATATACACAAAGGAAATATGACTGATTATATTATGTATGTTCGCAAAATGGTCAATAGTAAGCCTGAGGCTATATTTTACTTCTTCTCTAATGATCCTTATTGTTACAAAAGTTCCCTCATTTATATGAGGGTATACATTGTCACCAAGCATCATGGCTTTTCAGCACATAACTATTAATTAGCACTTTTGTTAACAAACTGGAAGATAAACAAGTTCAACATTCCTATGTGTTGAATGTACTTATCATCTTTATATATTAGAACGTCATTGTTTAGTGTCCTCATGTCGCTTTCTGTCTGGAAATGATTGGATAGAATATGGTTAACACAAAGTGACAATTCTTTGTCCCGATCCAACTTTGCTATTGCTCGATTATTCTCATCAATGGTCTCTTGTTTCCACTGTTCGAATGATACTAACTCACCGTTACTGTAAAAAGAGGGCACCCTAGGGGTATTCCCATCGTCCAGCCTTTGAAGCTCTTTCCTTAATTGATTTACCAATTCATCATGAGACTTCAAGTAAACCTCGGCTTCAATTTTCTCACTTGGATTAATCAGACTGTTGTCATTCATCATGTCTTCCAACTGAGACCTGAGCCTTTCATGCTCTTTCAAAGCTCTGACTATTCCAGTGTATGTTTTCCAATAGATTTTTGCAACTTGCATCATACTTCTGAACCTATGTTCAATGATCTCCAGAATCAACTTATCCATCTTTTGTTGTACCTTTTCTACTTGCTGAGATGCCTTTTCGGCCCTGTTCCTCCAATACATAGCATCTATCAAGGAATCCATGGCATCTCTGTCAACACTGTATGTCATCCCTGTTTGACTGGTACCTGTATCAATTTGAAGCAATCTTGCTTGCAGCCTCTGTTTTTCTTCATCAGTTTTCTCATATAGGCTTTTGTATGTAGAATTTTCTCAGACTAGAAACTCTATCTGATCTTGGTTCAGTTTAGCGACATCCAAATTTAGTTTGGTAGTTGTTCTAGGGTCAGTTTTTCCAACCCGCTGCACCATCAAATGTCCAAAAGCTTCTTTTCTATCAACCAATATAGGTCTTTTATCTTTGGGATAGATAGCCCACTGTAGAAGAGCCTTCTGATCTGGATCATATCCTGATCCTCTAAAGAGTTTATCAATCTCTTTTGGCATCATTTGCCTACTTGGGTCCTGTTTCTTGAGGAATCCATCAAACAACAAGGCAGAGTTCATGTCCCATCCAAAGTATAATAGCACACCAGCTTCCTTAAGCAACTATCTTCCCTTCTCAGGTGTCATTTCTCTCATCACAAGATCCATCTCCTCTTGTAACTTTTGAAGCTGCTGCTCTTCTTCACTATTTCTCATGTTATTCGAGATCCTTTATGTTGATAGAGGAATGCGGTGAATTCCTTGGAAGCAATGAAGTCACTATCAGCAATGAAATCCTCATGCTCCAGGAATATGTTGTCAGCCACTTCTCGGACATTTAGTTGTCCTATTGCCAAGTCTATTGGTGTATCCTCTTCATAACCAGGGGGTAATCCTCTCGAGGAGTGAATGGAATGATGCTAGATGTGGAAGTAGGAGACATATGAGCCAAAGGCTCTATATTCCTAATAGTATCAATGTAATCCCTAAAAACATGAGGTGAGACTCCCTCAAGTATTTCCAATTCATGCTCCACAAGTTTGTTGGCCAACTCCAAGGGGTCTTCAATATTTTGTAGCACGTTCTCATCCATTTTCCTTCTAAAAAGCTTCCATTTATAAGCCTGCATTTCTTTCTCAAACTTTATTCGCTTCACTCTAGCCTCTTCTCTGCCAATGTTCTTAATGAGGTCATCCGGTAGGTAAGATTTATGCTCTCCAACCTTCAGTTTTTGTGATGACTGGGCTATCCTTATGTATCCTTCAGGATCGAAATTGGGCCTTGGATCCCCCATAGCCATGCCATAATAATCCAATTTTGTGTGCAGCAGGCCATAACTCTTTGAAATTTTCACAATAAAATCTGAAAATACTAACAACCTAGGTATAATTGATTATTTCCCATGGCTTGTCAGATGTTCTATACTCACTATTGACAGTTGACTCACAATTTCCAGACAAGCCACTCTGTTAGGGATTGTAAGTGGTAGTAAGTATGGTCTCCCTCAGAAACCGTATACCCTAACTTGTGTGCAGTCTGAAAAACAATACCAATCTCCCCAATTGTGTTCAATTGAGGGATCTTCAGTGAAATCTTTTGGTCTTAGGAATCTTTGAACCTCTGGTGCAAGGGCATGATTGCACGGGCATCCCAACAGTCTATATAATGGCTTGACAAAGAACTCCTTAAAATGCCAATATTGATTATTCGCATACCTCTGGTCCCATGAAGAAACCCATAGTTGGACTAGTTTTCTCATCCCAACATTATCATATGTCCTGACACATAACTCTTTTGGCCATAACCCTTCATCTTGGCCCACATACAATAGCATATGCATAAGTAAGGAATAATGCTTGAAATGAACATTGATGACATCCCCCTTTAACTTTTCTAACCCATGATTCAAAACCTCAACCAAATAAGCAGAAAAATCGAAGAAGCGGGGGTCCTTAGACTGCAAATTGGTACAAATGACCATGGCTGCAACGTCCATCAAAGGATGAGCTTTTATCCCTAGCACTTGGGCAACACAGTAATAGGTATACTTGAAATATGGATGGAAAGAGTTGACATCATAGGGAGCTTTGTCATCCTGATCTAGTGGCACTAGGGACCCTGCATTCCTAGGTCTATGTATAGGGAGTCTCCACATTTTGTAAATGTGCTCTAGGTTAAATTATTCACTTGTTAACTTCTTGAGGTCAATCAATTCTTCAAATCCCCAATCCAACTCGAACACGGTGTCAATAACCTACTTTCTGATTGCAAGAATTGGCTCACCCATGTAGTTATATATGGTCCTGGTTTTAGGGTCATAATTGTTTGCCAATGCCTTCATGAGCTCCACATTCACGAATACATTAGCCACAACTAACCTTCCTAAGTTCAATTGCCATAAATTGTTGATAGGTTGAGGGGCAACTCTTCTGTTGTACCCATATATGAATAATTCATACCCTCTCAATTCTATCTATATGTCTCCAAGATCCTCAAACCGGTCCTCCAGGCCTTCCTCATTAGCTCTAATCTTCTTGGACCTCAAATTGGATGATGGGCACTGGTCAATCAAGTCCTGGGCCAAAAAACGCCCTTCCCTTTTTTGTCTTTTAGGTTTTTCTTCTGCAGCGATAGGTTCTTTTCCCTTTCTGGTCTTATTAGTTTTAGATGATGATTCCATTTGAATTTTAAAAAAGAGGTCTATGTGCAAACAACTTACTTTGAATTACTAAGCTTTATCTGTGAATTCGCCCAATTCCTGCTTTCAGTTCATCGCCTGTGAATTCCTTAATGTTGTGTCCTTTGATGTTGATCCACTACTTATGGCATATTTAATCAGTTAGTAATGGCAGTTTGGACAATGGTCACTTGGGCACACGTTTGAATTTAATGGCAATGTGACCTTCCGTGGGATTTGTTTCTGATTTTTGCGGTAATCAATAATCATTTCAATGAGGATATGTCTTTCAATCATTTGTTTCTTTAGTCCATCGATCTCTTTGTTTCTATCGACAATACTTTTGTTTCGAATATTACTTCGATCAAGTATTTTTTCCCTTCATCGAAATACTGTATTCGGTCAGTATGGCTATCTCCTCATCGAAACATATCTGATATCCATTGGGTCTTATGTCAAAGAAACCTTGGGCTTCAGTGTGCTCCTTTATTTTTCCATCGAAATACTTCTTTCATCGATATCACTATGCCCCATCGATGAATGAGTCTATTATCTCATCGATAAAGTTACATCGGCAAAACCATGCATATCGAGAACATGCCTTTTAAGCTCCTTGAAACCTATATTCTCATCGATATCTTTTATCGATATAGCTTCCTTTTGTCGGATTGATATTATTCTTTTGATAAAAATGCTCCTTTCGGTGGGTCCTTTTTATGTTGCACCGATAGTATTGTTTCCTAGAGAACTTTTCCCGTCGATGAAGACCCTCTCTGCTTTCTTCGATATCTTTTGTCGATGAAGTTATTATCTTCGGTGAGTCCTTTCTAGAATTCATCAGTGTTTCCTTCCTTCGATGGCTCTTTTATATCAATGAGACATCACTGGGTCTCATCGATCCGAATTCAAAAGGTATCGATGAGACCCAGTGATGTCTCATCGATATAAAAGAGCCATCGAAGGAAGGAAATGTTGACATCGAAAATAATTTTTTTTTTTTGATAAAAATTATCATCGTCGGAATTACGATGACTACCAAGCTTTCAACTGATGATGTAATCGACAGACATACAACATCGACAGAGTCCATTGGATTGTCGTATTTCTGATGGGTATGGCATCGTCAACCACTCCGACGCCGAGTTTTCGATGGTTGATTTTGTCGGCACTCCGACGAAAATTCATCGCAAATCCGACAAACGACCGTCAAAAATCAGCTCCGAATGTACTAGTGTCCTCTTCAAATTTACTACTGAAGAGGACATCATCATGGTCCTCTCTAGATTATGGACATATGGTAAGTACAACCTGTCTCTCTATAACTAGAAGCCTGGTTTCGATCCTTCTGTGGACCCTCATAAAATGGCCCCAGTCTGGGTCCACCTTCTGGGACTCCCACTTGAATACTGGGAAGAATCCATCTTTTGATGGATAGGCAACACTTTTGGCCACTTCATTGCTACAGATGATGTTACAAGGATGAAATCCAAATTGGTCTACACCCGATTCTGTGTCCAAGTAGCAGTTAGTAAGAACCTCCCTAACTTCATTACTCTTAAATCTAAGTTAGGTAGTTGGACCCAGACGATTGTTTATGAAAACGCCATTATTTTCTGTCAGAAATGCTCTAAGGCTCGACGCTTAAGGGTAAGTGCAAGAACATGAGTCCCACTTAGGAGGAAGTCAATGTGTTGGGAAACGTGCTGCCAGGAACAGGGGGCCATTTTTTTAAAAATAGGGACCTGTTTAGCTTCGAGTCCTTGAGGAAAAATAAAATGGGGACCTGAGGCGAAAAATAATGGGCCCCTAAGGAAAAATAAAACGAGGACTCGAGGTGAAAAATAATGGGCCCCCAAGGAAAAATAAAATGGGGATCCAAGGCGAAAAATAATGGGGCCTCATTCCTTTTTAAAACGGGGGTCCGCTATGTAAAAGAAAAGGGCCCTCATTTTCAAAAACACTTTTCCCCCTTTTTTTCGCCCTAGAGTTTCCTTATTTTTTTTGAACAGTTGCAGTGAAGAGGCAAAAAGATGAATGGGCCCCCGTTTTGTGAAAGTTGACCCCACAGTCCGCCTTCTACCTCGGGTTTAGGTCTGGGATAGGCATGGAACGCCCAGACCTTAGACTTGGACCTGCAAATTCAAACTTGTATCAATGAAAGCACAATACAGACTTCTGCAATATTTTACATGCCTGTTATTAGAGAATTTTTCACAAAATTAAAATCCATTTCACATTATACTGTGTAGATTCTGAATATGTAATTTTTTTTTCTAATTTTGATTATTTTCTCTATTTTTCATTTAATTTATATTGAATATGGTCCATAAACTTGAAATATGAACTAATTTTGTTTATTAAATAACTTTTTTGTTTTAATGTTTTTTTTTTAAAAATTACATGTCATCAATCTACACAAAATTCTTTTCTATTAAAAAAAAAAATTCAAAAAATGACAAGTTTATGTCAAATTATGTGGGCTGTCCACATCAAGTTTTTATAAAAATAATTAGGGCCAATAAATATTAATAAAAAAAAAATTCAAAAAATTCAAAAAAAATGTTTATTAATCTTGAGTGTGTTACAAATTATTTCCCAAGACGGTTTGAAAAAAAACTTTTATTTGTGTCAAAAAATGTGGGTCGTACACATGCATGGTATGGTCCTGAAACATGCATTTTTAAAAAAGTGTTTTTTAGAAATCCATTTTGAAAGTCAATTTCTATTATGTGGGTATTAAAATAAATTACATATTTGGAAATTATCTACTCAGAGGGCTATATTTTGTATTACTGACTTTTTTCAAGATTCAATCTCTAAGTGGTTCAAATTTTCAGCTCAAATGTGGTAAAATCTGAAAATCAGGGAAAACACTTCCACTTTTTGGCCAAAAAGTGGACTCAACTTCTTGCATTGACCCTTAATTTCTAATTGCAAAGCTCTTGACCCTAAATCCCTCAAGCTCAAAGGTCCCCTGGTTGATGAATATCCCTTACCACAACATTCCCCTACTACTGTAGAGGATTGTGAGGATTACCCTTTCAAGGATAGTCTCAATAATCTCATTTACTCACCTCACAAATCTGTTAAGGACACTATTGAACATTGGTCTTAATCATATATCTATAATCTTAGAATTTTAGTTAAGAAGTTTTCATTTTAATTTTTGAAGTAAAAAGTAAGGATATAGGTAGTAGGCCATATCAAATCTATAATGCCAACTTGAGATTGACCTTAGGACAATTTTGTACAATAATTTGCTTAAGTTTCATTAGGTAAAGATACTTGGTGAGAAGGTATACCCACCTTGGTTTAGCAGAACCAAAAGAAGTAGGGAATTAGCAACCTTGAAGGTTCATTCCACCAACTTATCTTGATCATAGAGTTTGACATTCCCTTAGAGTTTAGTAATTTGCAATTTTGAGGTCCAACAAATTGGTGACTCTATTGGGGAAGTTTATACTTCATTGGGAAGAGAGAGTTGAAATATTCAAAAATCTTGTTACAGACTCAACTGAAAGACGAACTTAGAACATAAAAGATTTAACTCCCTAAGAGGGTGGCAAATCTAATTTTGTAAGCACTAATACAAGATCCAATAATTAATCTTATATGTATGGGAGGAGGTCATTAAAACAAGGACACCCTATAGACCCTCTCAAAATTAAGCAGAAGGATAAATACAAGAATTAGAGAAACAAAAGTAAGATAAGGATTCATCAAAATCTATATCAAGTAACCATTTAACCTCGCCCATAAGTAGGCCCCTGACCAAGAAAATAGACCAGCATTATAATTTAGAAGTCAATAATAGTACAAAGATGGCATTTGAATACTTTAAAAAAGCAGAGAGATAATCGCAAAAACAATATGAGGAACAAGTAATAGCTAGGGTAGTAGCAACATATAATTGATCTCAAGGAGGAACATCAAGCCATCCATCTAGCCTAGGGAGTGGACATCAAACACCTAACACTCCCAGTTTCTCATCATCACCTAGTATTCAAAGGATGCATTTTACCTAGGTACACAATGTTAACCAACTAGGGACACAAGGGGAAGAGACCACACAAGAACTACAAGATTAGATTAAAAAAATGCAAGAAAACATGGAGCATTTGAGGCTTATGGCATAACAAGACGCTTTGGCTGAGAAAATGCATAATTTGGTTAATAGCATAATGCCAACTCAAAATAATGTTCCACTATATCCACCATACCCACAACTAGTTACTAATATCCATACATCCACTTAGATCCCACAAAGTATCCCTATGACTATCAGTACACAAAACATGTAAACTATCACAACTACTTATCATTCACCTTACAATGCATCTACCACTAATCCACCAACTAGCAATATTCACAGTACCACAATGCATACCAGCATTCCACAAACCTCTACTAATACCACTATTCCACCTAGAACCTCTGCAACCCAAATAAATATGGGACAATTTAATTATGTATATAATTCCTATGGACATCAAATTCCTCCATATAATTACATAGGATTGAGCCAAGGTATGTATAATCCTCCATTGCACTAGCAAGTAATACCAAACTATGCCAACCAATACACTCAACAATATTATCAATTTCATCAAGGTTCACAAGGACAGAATCACCAGCATAAATACCAATATGGAAACCAATATCAGCATCAACAAAACATGTTTGTAAGGGGTCCAATAAATGTTGATAAATATAAATAGATGGAATTTACAGGAATTCTTGGATACCCAAATCCAATCAATGATGAACTTAGGAAAGTTATCCCAAAATTCTCAGGGAATGGAGAAGCATGAGGAGAGGACAATGTGAGAAGTTTTCAAAACACATTGGCTGACTTTAATGTGTAGGAGAAGGATGTTTTTATGAGGTTATTCATGCAACCTCTCACTGAGGATGCTAGGGATTGGTATAAAAGCCTACCTGACTCATCAATTCAAAATTCCAATGAATTCAAAACAATTTTCATTGAGCAGTATGGAATCCATGTAGACCCAAAGTTTTCTCTACATGAAATTGCAAATATTCAAAAGGGACACAATGAATGAGTATCTAGCTTCAATATGAGATTCACCAAGTTACTTAATAAATTGCCTCCTCACCTAAAACCTAATTGTTCTATGAGCCAACAATTTTACATTGATGCTTTTGATTCTAAGATAGGGTATAAACTAAGGACAAGGAACTCCCCCAATTTGAACAAAGATTTTAAAGATACAATCACCATTGAAAGTAATAAGAAAGCCTCTAGAAAAGTAGGCAGGAGGGATGATGCTAGGCTATATAATCCTAAGGTGCAAAATAAACCAGCCAAGGAGGAGGATACGATGGATAAGGTCATCAATGCTTTGAAATATCTTACACAAAAGGTTGCTAGGAATGATAGGCCTCAATTCTAGAGGAATAACAGACCAATATTACATGATATGTCGTATAAAACCAATAGAAAATATGGTAGACCTATTGATGAAAAGAAAGAAAGTCTTGACTTAAAGAAGAAAAACAATCATTTTGTGGAGGATACTCCATGGTGTATGGCCACTACTGTATTTGGCACCAATTTCTGACAAATGTTTGTTGAAATTACGACAAAATTTTGTCGGAATACCGATGAAACACCCTTACAAATTTTGTCGGAAAAGCGAAAAATCTAAATTCATCGAAACCTCGACCAAGCATCATTGGACAATACCACAAAAAATGGAACCAATTTTCATCAGAAAATTGATGAAAACTAATATATTTTAGTCATCAATTTGGTAGTATATTAATATATTTTAGTCATCAATTTGGTAGTATACTAATATATTTAGTGGTTAATTTAGTCATTGATTCTTGTTAACTGGTCATTTACTTAGTCATGGTAGTCATTTATTTAGTCATTGTAATCATTAATTTTCATTTAAATACCAATTGATTTATGTCTATTGGTAGTATATTTAGTCATTTGTATCAAAACAGTTAAGAGATAGTGATTATTATTCATAAGTTTGGATGTCATCTAGATATGAAATGTTGGTTAAATTCATTTTAATTTTGAATATTGCAATACCTGTTATTTTTTTTTTGGCAAAAGTGGCAAGCCACATATAGATATATATATAAATAAGAAACTGATTCAAGAGCTCAATAGGGAAAGAATCAAGAAGAAAACCCTATATCCTTGCTCAGATATAAAGGAGAACGATAAAACGGAGCTATAAGGAACCCCTACAATCCACAAAAAGGCCACAGATGAGAATAGTGGAAGAGGATAAACTAAGATAGATCCCAGAATCAGCTCCGACAACCGATTATCAATATTGAAGACCAACCATCTCCGAAGTCTACTGTAATGTAAACCAACCATCACCAGTATCCAGAGAGAATATTCCAATATTTGTAAAGTGCAGAATGAGGAACTTAGCCGAATGAAATATTCTGAAACTAAAATATCAGTACAAAATTATCACAACCACCAAAAATGAAGCCGGTAACTGCAGAGACACTTTTACCGGTACAATAAAATCACTAGAATTGATACCAGATACCAAAAGACTAACACCTACTATCGGTGGAGATGAGAAACCAAAACACTGATGAACCCAAATAGTAGACGGGACCTTTACCGGTACATCACTGATACCAGATTCCAAAAGACTAACACCTGTTACTAGTGGAGATGTGAAACCAGAATACTGATGATACCCAATAGCAGATTGGAGTACTGGATCACAGAGAAAACAGTAAACAAAAAACCGGTTATGTTATTGGAGCATTAAATACCAGAATGTAGATGCAATTGGATATGTTATACCGAGAAGAACCAATATGTAAAGTAATTTACTAGCTTACAGAAGCGCTTAAAAAACCGGTTATACAGAGTTGAAATACAAAATGACTCACATACCAGTACTGCAAAGACTCAATGAGTTGAACTGAAAGCCCCCAAAGCTTGTAATCTCAACAAAAGTCCATCACCAATATTGAATGCAGCGAAGACCAAAATCAAATCATCAATTGTTGAACCATGGATTTCATTGATTTGATCAAAGGAGAGCCGAGGAGGAGGATAAATGTTGTTTAACTGCATAGAAATTTCATCACCCACTGGCATTATCAGAGGAATAACAGATGACTTTGTTTGTTCATGATCATGACCTAAAATTGCAAGGATGGCATGCATTTTAGAGAAAATTATGCTTTTTAATTTTGGGTTTAAGCTTCTCCTAGCGTTACGGGCAGCAATTTGGAAGGGTCTCACATTTTGCAAGGAAAGAGACCTCTTGATACTATCAAATATTCTAGGAAATTCCTCATGCGAGAGCAGAAGCTGCCTGGAGAAAAGCCCAGCCACACAATCCTGACCGTTCCACAAATCATATCGATGGATGGCAACCAAGAGTTGATTATCATTCAAATAATCATCTCAAATCATTTTATGAATAATATTTTCCAACGGAGCCCAAGACTGCAACAAATCCACTACATTGGAGAGAAATATAGAGCACAATTGTGAAGGAAAGAGAAACCTTTTCTCCTACAGATACATAAATTCTTCCCCAATAATCCTCTTGATGCTTCGTATGCAATGTTGGAAGGAGGTGTTGAAAACAAAACCCAAATGATCTTTAGAAATATGATCCTCGAGTGGCTTTTCCCAACCAGCCATTAACACACGCACTCTATAATTTCTCAGGGAGTAGTCCATAATGCAATAAACAAGGCAGACTACAAAAGCAAATGTATGCCAGTTATGAGTGAAACTTGGAAGAAGCAATATCTGTCTTAAATTCTCAAATTCTGCCAAATTATTTCATATCTTCATCTGCTGTGAAATAACTAGCAGGAAAGGGCAAAATGCTTAATTATGAGCTTATTAATTATTTTGCAGGGTGACAGAGGAAGCTGCATGTGTGAAATTAATCTTGGAAATGATTTAGATGTCATGAAGTTCAAAGGGAAACCACCATCGTACTTCCAACATGGAATTGCATAAAAAAGGTCGATTATACCATACTTATAATCTACTTGCTACACTATGGTGAACTTCATTAAATGCTCGCTCAACAAAGCCAAAATAAAATAATTCAGGTGAGAGGTTGATGGTAGGGTGAGTGTGACAACTATTTAAATAATTTTCCTTTCCTCATTGATAGTTCTTGCAAGTTGAGGATTTTTTTCTAGCTTGAAACTTGGGGATGCAGAATCTACTACTAGCTTATCACATCCCAAATTACCTAGCACATCTGGCATTTTATTACCTTCTCTGAATAAGTGAGAAATGAAACATTCCTCAAATGAGTCTATTAATGACCATGCTTGCTTTAAAATGTAGGAAATTTTCCAGTTAAATGAAAATCTGGAAATGCAAGCTTTTACTATCATAGAGGAATCTCCTTCAACATGCAACCTATGAATTCTAAGTTTTTTTGCCAATGCCAGTCCATATAGTAAAGCAAGAGCTTCAACTACGTTATTAGTTCTAGGAGGAATGGAAGAGGACTTAGCTACCAAGAGAGAGCCTAAATGATCTCTAATACAAACCCTAATTCCCGAAGCACCAAGATTTCCCTTAGATGAACCATCAAAATTTAACTTGACAAAGCCAACTGAGGGAGGTTTCCATTTAGTTAAGCTTATATTGATTGACTGACTTTCTCTACCAAATGTGGCACAAAAAGAGGGGATAGTAAGATCTTTACAGATTTTGCTAATGCAGCCATCCCAAGATGAAAAATTAAAATTGCTACTTATATTCTTGATATGAGCATTAACCTGTTCTAAAGCATATTTCTCAATTCCTTCTAAAACCAAAAGAATTGGGGATCCATTTGTCTAAAAATTCTTTTGTTCCTTTCCCACAAAATTTACCAAATGACAGTTGCCGGAATACATTTCCAGATACTAGAAAACAAAGGTTTTGTGAAAAGAGTAGGCCATGATTGAAAAAGTTCCCATAAAGTATAGGGAAGTGGCATAGATATATTTAATTTCTCCATGACATGGAGCCAACATTGCTAGAAAAAGGGCACCTAAGAAGTAAATGGTCCACACTTTCAGTTTCAGCTTTTCATAGGACGCAAGAGAAAGAGTTAGTAATGTGTAGTTTTTCCAACTTATCACTTGTTAATATCCTATTTCTTAATGCTAACCAAGCAAAACAACCTGCTTTAGGAAGTACAATGCTATTCCAGCAAAATGAATAATCTCGACTCTTCATTGGCTGGTTTTCCATATGTCGGGCAGCCACATAACCATCTATGCCTGAATATCTGCCATCTTGAGCTGGAGCTCATAATAATTTGTCCTCATGATTTGAAATATACACTCTTCTTGAAAATAAGATTTATTGAAGACTTGACCTTTGATCATCTCTAATCGGAAGATCAAGAGGATCTTTCCAGATAGCTTTCCCAAAAAATATTTCCACCCCACTAACATAATCTATCAAAAGCGAGCCCCAACAATTTTTTATAATTGGAATGGCCTCCAAAAAGAGTTCTGAAGATTTTAGGGGAGGTGGGCCATTCCAGGAATCTTCCCAATATTGAATTCTCTCACCATTATTGTAATGCCTCGCTAGGAACCTCGAAGGAAAACCCACAACAAGGGTGAAACAATTTTTTTTTAAAGTATAAACATCATAAGTGCATTTACACAACATGCATGATAACACAAGTGGAAGACTTACACCAGAATTCCTTAAGGGTTACCAGTGAAGAATTAACTTCATAAGATAAATTTCACAATTACCACTAATCTACATAATCCATCATTAACTCAATGATCACAAGAAACTAGATGTAAAAATAGATTACACCATTGAAAGATTGAAAGGATACAATATAATTCCACTTCAATAAGAATTTACACATAACATAAAGGAAATTGATAAATAATAACCCAAACTATAGGATTACATTTCTCTTCCAATACATAGCTTCTCAATATACATATAAAGTTACAACTTAACCAAATACGAGGTTATATAAGATCAAGATACAATGACCACAAGGGTCTCCAAAGAACAATAATCTCCAAACATGAGATTATGCATGAGCCACGAACCACAAAAGCAGCTGCGAAGCCAATCCTCACATGAAGATACGAACAAGAACATCTGATGGGAAGTGGCACTACCACCTGACCATGTAATTCCCAAAATAGAATCACCCCACCGTGCTAGGAGATAGCTGAGGACCCTCAAGCAAGAAAAGTCATGACATGGTCAATAAAACAATATGACTCCATAACAACACAAATAGACTCCACAATAATCTAGGTGACTCAACATCACAAATACACAAATGACTCGATATCACAAAACACAAGTGAACCGCCATCACACACACACAAGTGAACCTAAAGAGAGAGTGTCATTGCATAGCTTGATGGTTACCTCAGTAGGCCCTCATAGGTCATGGCGCTCTGTCCTGGTAACCTCTCTCGAACCTTTGACTCCAACTAAGTCTCATGCGGACCCTTCCAGCCTTTCATGAAGACAAGGTGGTCGGTTTGCCATTCTAGGCCTTCTCACTACATTATGAGCCTCAATACAAGCACTCACCTATGCGTGAGGTACAATATCTTTATTAATGTTTGAGAACTACCCACCTAATCAATTAATTAGATTATCACTTATTATCCAATTTTCGTTGGGCCGTACTGCCTACCACTTTGAGTGCAACCCCCAAGTGAAAGCCACTCTCTCAAAGGACACTAAACAAATATGGTCACTCCCTGAGGACCCTATGGTGAAGCAGACAGCCATAACACCACTATCTAGAACAAGTGGTTAAACAATGACATACTGACTCTTGGCTAACCATAAGGAAAGGACACTACATGATTAAGACAACAAAGCAATCATATATCACTTGGTCAAAGGTACCAAATACGCCACCACAAGATGACTGAACCACAGACCAGAAGTGACACAATATACACTTGCAAGGAAAACCAATTTCACTAAGTCTGCACTCAAACAATCTTTGAGAAAATTAGCACCATAAGCACTTGCAACATCATTGATTGAAAATTAAACAAAACACTCTTTTACCATTCACATCCATTTAATTTCCAAACCAATATTCCATCAGGGATAAAATTCACGTCAAATACTCAATCGAATAAAAATATGAATTCCAAAGAGGCATTTAATTCATTTCCAGAATATATCCAAATTAACCAAATTTGAATTCCTAATACATGCCTTGATTTTCATTGATAAATTTATTAATCATATAATAAAAATCACATGAAAAATCACCATTTCAATTCACTAAAACCACTTACAAAATATTTTATTTATAAAATTTAAGTTCTTATCATAGACCGGTTGTACCGATAAGGGTACAAGATCAAGCAGTGGCCAAGGCCAACCTGCAGTAGTGCTGCTACCAGAGCAACAGACACTACCTGCCGGTTGTGCTACTACCACTAGTAACAACCCTATTGACCGGTAGTGCTGCTACCGATTGGTAGCACTGCTACCGATTGGTAGCACTGCTACCAACTGGTAGCGGTACTGCCGACTGGTAGTGCCACTACCGCTGGTAGCAGCCACTACCAACCACTAGCAGTCCTACCGATCGGTAGTGCTGCTACCAACCGGTAGCAGTCCTACCGACTGGTAGCACTGCTACTGTGTAGCGGTGCTGCTGACCGGCATAGGTAGTAGACACTACCGACCCGCGTGATGAGACAAGCCCATCACGGGAGTGGTAAAGTCCAAAGGTAAACCACAAAATCACATGCTTCCAAAGCATTCTTAAAACCAATAAGCCACAAAATCGATAACCATAAGGAATGATTCATTTTCAAATTATTTCATGGGCACACACATATAGTGCCAATTCCAAAATTCAAAGGAAAATTTACTAGCAAGGTAGATGGTGAAATAAAACCCCACGAGAACTCCAAATCTTGGGCAATTGGATACTAGAAAGCACACAACAAGCTAAATCTAGTTCATTCTTTTTCAAATGGAAGAGGCAAACCAAGAAGTTGATTTTTTAGAACAAATAACAAACAACAAATAGAGAAATGAACCATTTCTTTCTTATATGCAACCATATGATTTAGGATTCACAAAACCAACAACATCAAGCATTCTTTCTTTCAATCCAAATATTCCAAAAGAATCCATAGGCAGATTTGCATTTTTAAACACACGGGAAGAAACTAAAATATTCAAAAATCAAATTTCAAACAAGAAGAGATCCTCCAACCTTGAAGCAATAGAAAGCAAAGAGATGAAGAATTTCGAATCTTGCAAACTAGGTCGAATTTCCAGCTCCTCCAGAAAGTTTTCCAGAATTTCTCTTCAAAAATTTTCTTCTTCTCCTTCCTTTGAATTCTTAGGAATAGAATGAAAATTATGTTTTAACCTAAACTTTATAGGTTAAAAGTTATTCCATCCAATCAGATTTAAAATATTTTAAAAAGTAAAAAGCAATCAGATTTTCTCTTTTCCAAAAACAATAAAATGCAAAAGTCAGAAATGGAAAAAGGTAAAAGAAAAGCTTTTTATTTTATTTTCTATTTTCCAAAATACTTTCTTTCAACATAAGCATATATCATTTAAATGGATAGGCAATTATTTATTTCCTTCCACAAAATATATTAATGCAACTTTACATAATGAAATAAGCCATTTAACCATTTAATCTAGCAAATCATTAATTAAATTAAATCAATAATCACAGAGCATAATAACTAACTAATTACGCCAACGTGAGATAGCATCATCCATTTAATTAAATAACCATTTAAATAAATGGAAGCACGCAAAAAAAGAATGATCAAATGACGACTCTTAAATGACCAAACCAAAGCACCATGACTCGCATAACAGCTAGACGAGAAAGACAACTGACTAACAACACTCACATGAGTGTAACCGTGGGTCAAGCTAGGGTACAAAAACTATCTCCTCCACTCCCATCGGATATATAAGGCACGCTCAGACCTGTGAAACTAGATGGAGTCGATACCCCGTACCTACCTCGTACTTGTACCTGCAATGTCCTGCACCAAAGAACCACATGTGCATATAGACGCATATATATACAGACATGGCACACACACCGATGAAGGAGAATCATGATGTTCCCTGTCTCACTGGAGTGAGTGAATAAAAATCATCTCCTCGCATCCCAATACACTTGCAAACATGCAACATATAGATAACGCATCACAATATAAGGTAAAAGTGTTAGTCCATGATAATGATTCATAAAATAACATTAATCAGAAGAACTGAGATACTGCATAAAATTATACACCATACATCTACATAAAGCATGAAATAACATCACATATAATCTGAATCAATATACAATAATGTTCCACTGAACAGTCATTGAAGTAAATCAAAACATACAAAAAGAGGTTGATCGAGGAGGGGTACTACAATTATGGACTTCCAAGGAAACACATCTTGTAATAATCTGCCTACAAGAGATCATGAAATTCCAAACTGTTGACCCTTTCGGGGGATTAAGGGTTGTAATGACTTGAGAAGGATTTAAGGAGTCCAAGTATTTTTCTTGCATGATTCTGCACCACTTGGTGCCTGGTTTGGAGACCATTTGCCATACACGTTTACCTCCAAAGGCAATGTTCCTTTTAGAGAGATCATGTATACCAACACCCCCTCCTCTCTTATCATGAGCCATTTCCTAAATTGAAATAAGTGGGATCTTCTTTTCTTCTGACATATTATCCCTCCATAAAAAACCTCTAATCAATTTTTCATTATGTTGAATGACTCCAATAGGGGCTTTGAGGACAAACATGAAATAATTAGGAATAACAGACAAGACATATTTTATTAGGAGTAATCTCCCTGATAACGACAACCAACGGGCCTTCCATGAGGATATGACATTCTTAATTCTATTTATAATAGCTTTCCAATAAGCTGGTTTATTGGCACCAACAAAAAATGGAATTCCCAGATATGTGGAAGGGAGGCTTTTTGAAGAAAAACCCAAAGAATCCACAATATTCCTTGTGACTATATCATTTTTATTAAAAAAAAAATATTTTAGTTTTTTGACCATTAATTCTTTGACCTAAAACTGCCATGTAGAGGTACAAAGTTTGCCTGATTTGCTTTGCCTCCTGAACGTTTTCTTTACCAAACAATAGTGTGTCATCAGCAAATAAAGAGTGTGTAACTGACACAGATGTACTTTCAATATGTGCACCCCTCCAAAGCTCTTGATCTTGCTTAGACTTAATAATTCTACTAAAAGCTTCTACCATAATTATAAATAGAGAGGGGGATAGGGGGTCACCTTGTCTCACACCTTGCAAAGAAGCAAAAAACCAGCAGGAAGTCCATTAATTAGCACTGAGAAATGAGCTCCTCAGATGCAAGCCCTAATCCATTTACACCATTTTTTAGAGAACCTGAATTTTCTCAAGACTTTAAACAAAAAAGACCAATTAAGTTTGTCATAAGCTTTCATCATATCTGTTAGGCCCAATATGGAAAGCTAATGTACTGAGAGGGGAGGGGTGAATCAGTACTTCAAATCTTTTTATCAACAATATCTTTACTATTATGCATAAACCAAAAACTGTTGCAACATAACATAAAGCTAAAATAAATAAATAACAATCATACATGATTCACTCCATAACACATATATTTTGGTTACGTAGAAACTCTTGGTTAGAGAGAAAAACTGCAGTGGGGATGGCACCCACAACTTCACTATTGCAATAATAAAGAGTGCTCGGTTAGAGCTACATGTTCAGCTATTTTTGATAGCTTACCCTGTTAGGAGTATCAAGATCTGTTAGATCTACCTTTCTAAAGGATTTTACAACACTTAAACTAAATGCTGCCCCTGGTTAGAGGCTTTACAATTTATAGACTTGGTTAGAGTCTTTTACCCTATTAAAGGTTTCTCTTACAACTTCAAAATATTTCAATAACATCTTTACAAATATCTGCAACTTTACATATGGAATGTTATAGTAGATTCTATGTGCTCAGAATAAGATTACCTTGCTTATAGCATACCTCGGTAACCCATAAAGTAACTTGGTAAACCCTTCTGTTTACTCTATTCTTTGACTGTTCTCTGAAATCCTTCTCGGTGACCTCTGTGTCTTTGTAACAGTCATAACACTTAGTGCTTTCTTATGTATCACACATGTCTTGCTTCATACACCTCTGTATATCTCTGTCTGTCACATTTTTATCCTTAATCCATGCTGTATAAATAGATCTCTTATGTCAGTGATCTGATTCATTGCTTCGATCTTACAAACATGATTTATCGAATGAATAACTATATAAAATATTTCATTGGTTAGATGACCTCAAAATCATACACAATCTTTAAGTGCAATTTCCAATGTGATAACGGTTCTATGTTCCTCGATCTTGTAACATGTTTTCCCATGTGTGTCTAGATTCAATGAATCTGGTAACACGTTTCACTTGGTGTATCATTATTTCTACTTAGTAGACATGGAACGATACTCAGTAGACAACTCAGTGTATACTGGGCTCTGTGAATACTTTCTTCTTTAACCAACTGTTCTGTGCATACCGACTGAATATTTCGGTAGTAGTAACCGACTAGAGTATATAGAATGATTTTGGATGTAAAAATAATGGCAACTTGATAAGTAGTAACAATCTCCCCTTTTGACATTAGTTGAGATGTTTGACAAAAATACTTGCAAAATTTGACTAAACAAACAGTCTATACATTAGTAAATGAAATAGTATATTAAGATATACTCCCCTTATCAATATACTGTACAAAACTCTGATTTTGCATGCTTGGTGATCAATAATCTGTGATAACTGCTCGGTTCACTGCTTTGTTCTCTGTTCCCTATCAAAATTGACTCTGTATTTGAATGAATACTCTATTTTGCTCGGTATATACTCCCCCTGTATACTACATTCCCCTGTATACTTTGATAAGATACTCAATCCCCCTTTTTGACAAACATCAAAACTTAGTTACCATTCGGTGGTGGCAACTGGTCAAAAATGGATTTATACTTTGTCCTTGCATCGGTGAGAGCGGTAGAGAGGGCATCCTTAACATTGTCCATGAGTGAATTCTGCGCTTGAATGTTAGCTAACAGTCAAATGAGTCCATCTAAGGTGCTTCCCTCTCGTTGAGTGGATAGGGAGGTAGTTTTGTTGGTCTGTTCTTGGACGGAGGAAAGATGAGGAAGGAATAATGTTTGAAGTGTCATTATGTCCATCCTTATCTTGTGTTCTTCATTCCTGAGTTCCAATTGTTGAGCTATGAGCTATTGTAGCTTGGTATAAAAATTCTGAATGGAATTAGGCTCAGTGGTCAACTTATTTGAGAGATCGATGATCTCTTTCTCAATTGCTTCTGTTTTATTTTTGATATTTTTAATGAATAAAGAAAATGTACAGAGTTTCTAAAATAAATAAAGAATGTGCTTGAGTTGAGGGGTCAACTTAGCAATAAATTTAACAAGTTTAACTTTGCCAATGGCAATAGCTTTTTGTATCTCTTCAATCATTTTTGCAGTGAGCTCCTTGTCTTTTAACTTGCTCAAATATTCAGATGCATTTACTCCAGATGTCTCTATCTTGGCTAGGAGTTCATCCAGTTGAATGTGGATGGCTGCATCTTTAGTTATTGTAGCTTCAGGTAGCATATCGGTTAAGAGTGCTTTTACCTTTTGAAGTACTTTCTTTTTCTTTTGAATAGCCATTTGCTTCTCCTATTCAGCTTTGGCTTTGCATAGTTCACCGAATTCAATGAGTGCTTGCCCCTTTAATTTGGATATATCAACATTGGGCAACACTATTGGTTTTGACAAATCTAATTTGAAACTATGCTTTTTCATCTTCTTTTCTTTACCTTTCATTGGTTGGACTAAAACAATGGCTTGTGAGGCTTGTTGACCCTCGATAGGTTGCTCGGTAGAGGCAACACTTTGGTCAGTTTCTTTAGCCTCTATAGTGTCCTTTGGTGTCTCGGTTGCAACATTTTCAGTGCTGGAAGGAGCTTGAGAGGTCTATTCTTGAGAAGTACCTTCTCCTGCTATTGACTTGTGACCTTCTGTGCCTTGCTCCGTATCCTTAGGGAATTCGGTTGAAATAGGTCGATTGACCGGAGGATAGGGCTAAACTTGCTCCAAAACTAATTCACTAGATACAAGTTGGGCATAAGAATTCCCTTCTATCATTTCCTGTTCTAGTGCTTTTGTATCCATGATATCTTCATCTACTTGTATGGTGTCAGCAGGGTCTTGCTTGGTGATATCAGGATCTTGCTCGGTGACATCAACTATTTCAACTTCAGCTTGCTCACCAGCATTCTTGATTCTAAATATTTCTTGCCATTTTTCCTTGGTCTCATTCTCTACATCCAAGTAAAGGCCATTCATCAATTTCAAAGATCTTTGCTTGACTAGGAATTTTGTGTGGCAGTTTGTCAGATGTTCGGTGATCTCATCTACCGACATGTCTAGGAAAAGATGTACCAGACTTCTTTCTCTAATCTGCTTTTCTGAGTCCATTGCATACTTCCACCTATTGTCAATATGCAAATATAATTCATTTGGAAGATATTTACATACTTCCAATGGGACCAATCAGAATTTCAATAGTGTGCAGATGACCGCTTCTTCTATTTGTCTCTTTTCATCATTATATCTAGATTCATATTTTACATATCTGAATGATCCAAATCCACCATATTGCTTCAGATTAGCATAAATTTTTTTAACATTGTGTACATTTACCTTCTTGCTCTTGACAATCTAAAATCTACTTGCATCTTCAGATTCGGTGGCACTAGACTCTTTTGCCAAAATGAGTCTCCGGGTAGATTTCTTGTAAGTTTTTGTTACCTTTGGTGCGGCAACACTCTTTGTTTTCTTAATCAGTGAAGCTATAGATGCTCTTGTGTTAGGTCACTTTGCTGGAGGAGTCGGTGAGAGCTTTGATGTATCCTGTTTCTTTCTTTTCAACACTTTTCCCTTAGGCAATTCGGTGCTTAGTGTTATAGCTGCGTCTTGGGCTTCAGATTCCTCTTCGGTAATGGCTATAATGCCTTTGATAGGTGTGGAGGAAGAATATTCTCCAAGTTTCTCCATTAATGCCTTTATCATCTTTGTTGCCTTCCTTGGAGCTTTGGGTACTACAATGCTCATTTTTACTTTTTCCTTCACTTCTTCATATGTTACATACCTCAGCTCGGTAGCATGCCTTGGTAATGTAAGAAATGCATCTATTTGCTATTGTGTGATGTCAAAATCAATCTCGTAACCCATAGGTGGCAAAGATTGAGTTCTTGGTTCCACAACATTCACATAATAGTAATCAGTGTCCAGTTCAAAACATATGTCATCTTTGTATTTCTCCACTAGCTTGGGTGGAATCCGGTACCTGTTATGCATCCTTTCTTGAAACTTGCTGAAATAATCATCCATAATATCATTAAAATTATCACCTAGCTTCTTGATGAAGTCATTGATCTGATGGGTGATTGGTCGGTGTAGTTCCCAAACAACTTTACCGACTGATGGAAAGAATTTTTTAAAATAGAAAAACATGCATATTAACAGTGATCCAAACTTTAGTGTATTGGCTGAATTGTTCTTCTTTGGCTTCCTTATGGTGTTCAGATTCTCATACAGGTTTTTTAGCAACACCTCACATAAATCAATTTTCATGCCTTTCTTCACAATTTTATATGCTAAGTCTACTGCTACATAGGGTACACTATTTTCCCTTGCCGATTGGAAGAAATAGTAACCTATTACTCTAATGGTAAACTTTAGTTCTGCATCAGTGACATTGTTCAATTTCAGTCCTCTGCAATCTGATTGTACTTCGATTAAACTGATCAATTCTTTCTATGATATCATTTTATGAGCTCGGGCATGATCATAAATAGGGTAACCGGTGATCAAATGAATGATTTCCTTGGTGATCTTAAATGGTTGCTCTTCTAGCCACATGAAGTCATCATTAGCTCTACTCAGAACAAACTTGACCCATTGGGGTTTGAATACACAGGGATAGGTTAGGGCTTCAGTCAATCCCTTGATCTTAATGTGCTCATACTTGCTATCCATTTTACCATTGGTGCATAGTTCATTATATGTGTCTTTGATTTCAACGTGACCTAATTCTTCAACTCGACATTTGGTGAAGAATCTCACATCCTTGACTAATAAAACTCTATTTGGGATGAGTGAAAATGTGGTTTTGTCATCCGGTTCAGATGCAATTTTGGGAGTTAAAGAGTATTTTAGTGAGGGCTTTTCGATGTTCTCAACAACAACGGGTTTCTAGATCTTAGGTGCCATTGCAGATTTCATATAAGAATTAACAAAAGATCCTTAGGGTTTAAAGATTTTCAAACGACAGACGCTTCACACTTAACGGATAATAACAACTTGATATGATCGGTAAACCAGCTTAACAATGCATTGAGATTGATGTAAATACCTTGAATTTTGCTTTGGAGGAGGTTTGATCGCCTTTGATTCGCTTTTCTCTTTTCTCTTGAAAACTTGGTGAGTGAAAAATGACTGCATAAATGCTTTAAGTACACAATATACATTATTGGGCTCCGTGCAGGTTAGGTCAAAAACATTAAATGCACTTGGTTCCACTAAACTTTCTTTCCTTTTTGCGCTTTAACTGAGTAACTAGACTTTCTTCATTTACCGACTTGACAGGCTTCCTGTATTCACCGACTTGACAGTCTTCCTATATAGTGCTCCAAAAGACTTTGATAGAATTTCAAACTTACTAATACATCTTAGTTATGCAGATTTTGAATTAAGTACATGATAGAATAGGAACTTAACCTTTGAGAGAATGCAGTCCCTTCATACCTTTACCGATTAATTTGGAATAGGTGCACCTAACTCGATAGGTAAGGTGCTTTATTCATTTGACACAATTTCCTTCCTTTTCCAAATCATCTGTAATTTTTCTTTTATTTCCTCAGTGTCTCCTCTAGGTTGATCTCTGCAATCTCTAGCCAAGTGTCCAACTTTGTGACAATGAAAACATGTCATACCAGGATTTCTCCATGATCTTCGGTTGTTCATTCCAAACCTTATTAAGCAGTTGACACTTATATGTCCATATCTTCCACAACATTCACACCATATCCTTGTATTGTAATCCCGTGGTACTGCAGAAAATTGTCGGTAAGGATCTGTGTGAGTTCGGTAACCTCCAGTATTTGCTCGGTGTGCAGACCACATATAGTTTTTCTGCTTAAGCCAACACTTCTTGGTACTATGTCCATATCTATTGCAGTTTTTACAAAACCCTTTGAATTTTTCCTTCTGATAATTGTTAACAGACTTTGTCCTATATTGGTTAAATGTGTGACCATATTTAGTGCAATTGTAACAATAACCATTAGACATAGTGACATTCGGTTGCTTACCTTTTCTGATTTGGCACATGTTAGCAGTATGACCTTGATTTCCATAGTAGTTGCAAATAGGCTTCTTTCTTTTGATGTGCTTCTTGTTTCTAGCTTGCTTTGATGATTCTCTTCTCTCGGTTGTATGAATTTGCTTCTCGGTAGAGTATTTTCCTTTGTAACTGAGTCCTGCTTCTTTGTTGGGTCTTCTTGTATTCAGCTACTCATCCAACATCTTTGATGCTTCATAGCTCTTCTTCAATGTTTCCTTGGATTTATTTTCTATTTCAAGTTCATTGGTCAACCTTGATATTTCAAGTTTCAGTGCTTGATTCTCATCATCTTTTAGATTTGCTTCATGATGTGCATAACCTAATTGATCTGCTAGATTTTGTTGAATCCTAGTCAACCTTATGATTTCATCATTCTTTTCAGATACTAATGCTTCAAGCTATTGTTTTTCTCTTTCTAGATCTCTTACTTTATCCCCACCTGTCCTCAATGCATCAAGATTCTCAGTCATCTGTATGCTGAAATATTCATGTCCTCTTTTCATTGCTTTTAGCTGATCAGCCAGTGCTTTGTTCTTTTCTTTCAATACTCCAGTCATTTCTTCAGTCTCTTCAGATATGCTATTCTCAGATGATGTTTCAATTTGTTCCACTAACTCTTGAGAGTCCTACAAATCATCAGATAATCTTCTTCTCACTTTCAATGATTTTTGCATTTGTCTTTGCATGTCTGCAATCACTTGATTAGCATGATCCAACTCTTCTTGCAGATACACAATTCTCCAAGATTGTTTATAACCTTCCATTGATAAGATCTTTCTCTTTAGGTTGTTAAACCCTTTTCCAAGATTCAAGCTTTGATACCAATTGTTAGGCCCAATATGGAAAGCTAATGTACTGAGAGGGGAGGGTGAATCGGTACTTCAAATCTTTTTATCAACAATATCTTTACTGTTATGCATAAACCAAAAACTGTTGCAACATAACATAAAGCTAAAACAAATAAATAACAATCATACATGATTCACTCCATAACACATATATTTTGGTTACGCAGAAACTCTTGGTTAGAGAGAAAAACTGTGGTGGGGATGGCACCCACAACTTCACTACTGCAATAATAAAGAGTGCTCAGTTAGAGCTACATGTTCAACTATTTTTGATAGCTTACCCTGTTAGGAGTATCAAGATCTGTTAGATCTACCTTGCTAAAGGATTTTACAACACTTAAACTAAATGCTGCATCTGGTTAGAGGCTTTACAATTTATAGACTTGGTTAGAGTCTTTTACCCTGTTAAAGGTTTCTCTTAAAACTTCAAAATATTTCAATAAAATCTTTACAAATATCTGCAACTTTACATATGGAATGTTATAGCAGATTCTATGTGCTCAAAATAAGATTACCTTGCTTATAGCATACCTCGATAACCCATAAAGTAATTCGGTAAACCCTTCTGTTTACTCTATTCTTTGATTGTTCTCTGAAATCCTTCTCAGTGACCTTTGTGTCTCTGTAACAGTCATAACACTTAGTGCTTTCTTATGTATCACACATGTCTTGCTTCATACACCTCTGTATATCTCTGTCTGTCACATTTTTATCCTTAATCCATGCTATATAAATAGATCTCTTATGTCAGTGATCTGATTCATTGCTTCGATCTTACAAACATGATTTATCTAATGAATAACTATATAAAATATTTCATTGGTTAGATGACCTCAAAATCATAAACAATCTTTAAGTGCAATTTCCAATGTGATAACGGTTCTATGTTCCTCGATCTTGTAACACATTTTCCCATGTGTGTCTAGATTCAATGAATCTGGTAACACATTTCACTTGGTGTATCATTATTTCTGCTCGGTAGACAGCTCGATGTATATTGGGCTCTGTGAATACTTTCTTCTTTAACCGACTGTTCTGTGCATACCAACTGAATATTTCAGTAGTAGTAATCGACTAGAGTATATAGAATGACTTTGGATGTAAAAATAATGTCAACTTGATAAGTAGTAACAATATCCAATTTGACTACAAAAGCATATGTGTTGTTGGAGAGAATGGAGTGCAATACTTCATGAGCAACCAAGACACCTTCCATGGTTTCTCTTCCTTGAAAGAAGCAATATTGCAATATTGTTACTAAAATGTCCACTATTATTAAATTTAGAGTTGAAAAAAATTAGTCGAATGTGAAGTTACATTTATTTTCATATGAATGTTTATACTATCAAACTCAAATAAATTATATATATATTAATTTTTTTATGACTATTTTATTTATTTTATATAATATAAATACATAAAATATTTAACATATATATAATGATTTTTATATAAAATAATATATCACTTATATATTATTTTATATAAAACAATTAAAATATTTTAAAAAATATATTAAAAAATTAAGAGGTTGCGGCTCCCCCTGCATGGGAGCTCGTAGAGCTAGGTCTGCAGTACCCCATGTAAGGGGGGTGTTGCGACCCCCCTGGGGATTGCAACACCCCCTTACATGGGGGGTCACAACTCTTAGAGCTATGACTCCCCATGTAAGGGGATGTTGCAGCCCCTTGGGGACTGCAACACCATTTTAAATAAATCTCAAAAGAAAATTGGTGCGAACCCAAAATAAATAAAATGAAGATTTTGATCTCCCAAAAAATGCATATGGTCACCACTCCTTCCCAAAATAGATATCTGCAAACAATATAAGAGAAAAATTAGATCTAGGGTTCTAAGAAAACAAGAGGGAAAGAAAAAAAATCTCAAAATAAAATTGGTGGAAACCCAAAACAAATAAAATGGAGATTTTGATCTCCCACAAATGCATATGGCCACCACTCCTTTCCAACCTGCAAATCTACAAACAATATAAGAAAAAAATTAGAGCTTTGATTCCATGGCTTGTTTGATGAAGCACTTTTGAGAAACCTGCAACAATAGCTTCAATGGAGGAGGCTAGGGTTAGAAAGCTTGAGAAAATGTTCAAATGAGAGGATATGGTTACTTTCCATCTTTATATATGTTAGGGTTTTCCTTTGAAGCCCTAAGATCCAATGATAGAGATTAAAATAATCTAATGGATGAGATTATTTGCACAACCCATTAGGATTGTGGCTGGAAGCCTTTTATGGAAATTAAAATAATTAATTATGAGTAGCGTCATAGTGTGGGACCATGATGTCAGGTACCCATAACTTAGTGTAACTTAAATATATATTATATTAAAGATATATATTTATATATACACACATATACATATATATACACATAAAAATATATAAATATAATATATATTTATTAATAATATATATTTATTTATATTTAAAAATATAAATATATATAAAAATATAAAAATATATATTTATATATTTATTAATATAAATATATATATATATATACATGTATATACATATAAGATATATATTTATATATATACATAATGTGTATACACACACATATGTATACGTATACACATACATATATGTGTACATGCATACATACATATAATTGTTGTCCAAGCATAAATCAAATGTTTAGTTGTGTATTTTATCTAATGATCAAATTAGTCATTTATAAATCATCGAGCTCACTTTTATCTATTAAAAAAATATTTGTCGATATTTTGATGAACATGTTCGTCAGAATTTCGACGAAAATATTTTCATCGAAATTCCAATGAATGTCGGGCATAAATTTTAAAAAATTTGAAAATTTCACACTAAATATCACACGTATCCGACGATACATCTAATTATGCATCTTTCATCGGAAATTTTTGTCAAATTTTGCAGTCAAATGAGTTAGTGGGCCTGCAACCTACCACACTCCCCATTGCAATGTATTGTAGCTCAAAATTTGGTAGTATGATGAAGAAAGGTACCATGAAAATGAAGAATATGATGATAGTTGGACTATCAATATGTTGTTAGTAATAGGAGAACACAAATCATCTGATGATGATTGTTGTGACTATGATGCTACCTGCCAAAGACAAAACAAGCAATGGCATTAGCAGGAAGTATTTTCAGACAGTGATGATAACACTGACAAAAAAGATTGGGGAAGATATGATATGGTATCATTAAGGAGACCCTCTGAAGAATAAATTAAAGTCCTCACTATTCTTCCTGTAGAGCAGGCCAAAAGCAATTATAACCTAAGGAATAGAACTATAAATCAGGATCAAGGTAAGTCGACTAGTATGTTCATAAAAGAAAAGAATTTAAAAAATGTTGATACAAGGGAGTTTGAAAACAAGGGAATGCCAAAGATAGTAGTTACTAAACAAAATTCAAATACACCAATAAATCAAGAACATCAGAAAAATAATGCTCCACAGATAGAAACTCTTAAATCCTCTACCTCACAAATAGTTGCATTTGATACTACAAATGTGTTGTCACAAAAGAAGATATATGTGCCTCTTCTTGAAATGATGAAGATCCCATAATACAAGAACAATACCATGACAAGTTAATTTTTGAAGTTCCTTTTGGTTTGAATAAGATCAAGCATGAAAAGAAAGATAAGTCAATGGACTCAGGACAAAATTAACAAGCTCCTAAAATATACTTGGGAACTACTCTTCATGATGACCCATCCCAGGTGGATCCTTTCTATCTGAAACTACTAATAAATAACAAACTAATGAGAAATTACATGATTGACTTAGGAGCAATGATAAATGTGATGTCTTTGGGAGTCATGAAGGAGCTTGGGGTGGAGGTTGATGATCATTATGGCACTTTCTATGCTATGAATAATAGGTCAATCCCTGTTGTAGGAGTCTTAAAGGATGTAGAGATAAAAATAGCATCATGTCCAGAGGCTACTTACAAAATGGACATCACAGTCATTGATGTACCCCCTAGCTATGGGATGTTACTCTCAAGGCAATGGACATGACTTGTAGGAGGAAGCATCTAGCTAGACATGTCATATGCTATAGTCCCTGTAAATGGAAAAAAAGTACAGATTGAAAGGGAGCCAAGATCACCCCATATTATTGAATATCTCAACACTAATGCTATAGTGAATTTATGTGACACTAAACTAGGAAATTTTATTGTGCAAATAATAAAACTAGAATTGAAGAATAGTGATCCAATTATAAGTCACACACAAAAATATGCTAAAGGTATTTGGAAAATGTTCTTTGATGGGGCATGCAATAAAGATGGAAGTGGAGATGGAGTGGTTTTGTCTCCCTAAAGGAAAGACATTGAGATATTCTTTCTAGTTATCCTTTGAATACATAAATAATATTGTAGAATATGAAGCCCTTTTGATAGGATTAAATTTGGCTATCAAAAATGGTATAAAAGTGTTGATTGTTTTTGGAGATTCTAAGTTGATAGTCTCACAAGTAAGGTTCAAATACTTATCAAAGAATAAAAGGCTCAAGCAATATAAAAACATAGCTTGGGAGTGTCTAGAAATTTTTGATGCTTTTTCTATAAATTAGGTAGATAGGTCTAAAAATATGGCAACATAATTTCTTGTCAATATAGCTCTGAGGTGGGATGATGTTAGGATGGCTAATATTTTAGAGGTGGAGATAAAGGCCATGCCATCTATCCCAGATAACATATACAATTGGCAGGTGTTTGAAGATGATGATGATTTGGTGAAGTTCTTACAATGCATTGATAAGTATGGAGCTCAAGAAATAGACTTCAATGATTTTGTTGAGAATGTTGATGGAAAATATATGGTCTTTGTGAAGGAGGTGGTGTAGTTAAAAACAAATAAAATCCCAAGGTGGTTGGTTTCCCTTGAAAGAGTCTTTGATGGGAATGATGCCCCAACTAAAACTATCATAGTAGAAGAAGATAATCTGGAGGAAATAAATTTAGGAACTAAACACTCTCCAAAAAAGGTGTACATAGGGAAAAATATATCTCCCAAGGTTAGAGACATGTCGATTGCTTTGTTAAGAAAATACCGACATGTATTTGCATGGTCTTATGAAGATTTGAAAGCATATAGGGAGGACCTTTTTCAATATGAGATCCCACTGAAACCTGATGTAAAACCATTCAGACAAAAGCAAAGACCTATAAACCCATCTTTGGTACCCAAGATACAGGAAGAGTTGATGAAGTTAAGGGATGGAGGAATCATAAAGCCTATTAGACACTCCTCTTGGGTTTCAAACTCGGTACCAGTAAGAAAGAAAAATGGAGACATAAGACTGTGTGTAGATTTCAGGAACTTAAATATTTCATCTCTCAGAGACAATTACCCCTTACCAAGCATGGATGCATTATTACAAAGGGTTATAGGATGTGAATTGTTGTCCATGATGGACAATTTTTCAGGATACAATGAGGTTAAAGTTAAGGAATTAGAATAATACAAGACAACCTTCACAACCCCATAGGGTACATATGTCTATATTAGGAGGCGAGTTAGATTAACAAATGCAGGAGCTACATTTTAGTGGGCCATGGATGTGGCATTTGCAGATCTAATCAATTCCATCATGGTGATATATCAAGATGACCTCACAAAATATTCAAAGAAGGAGGAAGACCATTTCCTGCACCTTGAGAAAATATTTCTCAGGTCATTGGAGTATGGGGTATCCTTGAATCTTAAGAAATGTTAATTTGCAATCACTGAAGGTAAACTTTTGGGTCACATAGTATTAAAAGGAGTGATGAAAGATACTAACAAAATCCCAATCCCTAAGAAAGTAAAAGCCATTCAATCATTCTTTGGCCAGATTAATATTGTTAGGAGATTCATTTCAAACTTTGCCAAAATTGTCAAACCTATCTGTAAAATGTTGAAGAAGGGAGCTGTGATTAAGTGGAGATCTGAAGCAATAGATGCATTTGTGGATATCAAGAGGGACATCAAGGAAGCTCCTATTTTGAAATTACCCGATTTTGGTAAGCCATTTCAGATATTCTCCTTTGCTTCTTGTAATACTATAGTTGTTGTTATGTTGCAAAAGAATGAAGAAGGACATGAACAACCTACAACTTTCTTCAGTAAGTCTCTCCAAGATTCTAAGCTAAAATATGATATAAATGAGAAACAAGCATATGCTCTCATTAAGGTTGTAAAAATTTTTAGGCCATAATTAGTTGGTGCAAAAATTATAGCCTATGTCCCAAACGCATTAGTAAAATACATTTTTAGACAGACACAAGTGACTAAAAGAATATGCAGGTGGATAAATCACATCCAAGAGTTCAATATAGATATCTAGATCACTAAGTTAGTCAGGGGGTAGGGATTGGCCATTTTAATGGCAAACTCAAATCTAGAAGCAACACAAGTAAACAATGTGGAGCTAAAAGACACCATCCCGAGTATTGAGAAAACACCATGGTATACAGACATAATATACTACTTGAAAAATATGACATGGTCAAAAGGATTGAATGGAAATTAGAAGAGGAGCAGTCTAAGAAGGGTTTATAAGAAATGCATTTTAGTGTCCGTGGAGGACATTTTTTGGCCAAAACTATAGCTCACAAGGTACTCAAATCTAGATACTATTGGCCTAATGTTTTTACCGATGCACATAGTTATGTGAGAATATGTGAACCTTGCCAAAGGTTGTCAGGGAAATTAAAATACCAAGGAGCCTTGCCTCTGAGACCAATATACATGGAAGCACCTTTCAGCCAATGGGGGATGGATTTTATAGGAGAAATCTTAGACAAATATAGTAGAGAAAACCGGTGAATTTTGGTTGCCCACTGACTATTTCACCAAGTGGGTTGAAGAAATTCTTACTAAACAATCCACAAGCAAGGTAGTGATAAAATTTATGGAGGACCATATAATAACCAGATTCAGAGTGCCTACTAGGATCACTATGGACAATGGAATGAGTTTTCATTCAGATGAGTTCACTTGATTCTGTGGTAGATATGAAATTAATGTTCTATATTCATCACCCTACCATCCCCAAGCAAATGGAAAATATTAATATAGAAATAAAAGCATGTTGAAATAGTCAAGAAAGTGTTGGGCCAAAATAAAATATCTTGGGACTCAAAACTCAGACTTGCATTATGGGCAAAAAGCATCACAATTAAGAAGGCTACATGCAAATCTCCATTTGAATTGGTTTATGGAATAGAAGCAAGGATTCTTATGCACAATCTCCCGTATGTGCAAAAATTCATAATCAAGGAAGGTAAGGATATCCCGGAGCCAATGGAAGAGAGAATGGAACAACTTGCAGAACTAGATGAGGTCAGGTTGGATGTACAAAAGCCAAATATAAAGATATAGCAAAAGGAAAAGTACTTGTATGATAAGAGGGATAAAGACCAGAAGTTTCAAGAAGGGGAGTTAGTTCTTATGTGGAATGCCAGAGCTCAGGACAAAGGAAAGCATGGTAATTTTAAATCCCTATGGATTGGTTCTTTTGTCATCACATGGAAGAATGGAGTAGACTCATATTTTTTACAAAATATGGAAGGTGGAAATATGGAATTGCTAGAACATGGACAATTCCTGAAGAGATTTTTCTCTTGATAATTATCCATCTCTAGTAGTTTAGGTTTTGTCCTCATGTATTATACCATTCCATTTTCCTATAAACTTTTTTTCTCTCTAGCTTCTTTCCTAGAGAAAACTAGATTATTGCTATACCTACTAGGGGTATACATCCCCATACAAAGCCAGCATTGGAACCCTAATTTTTGACAAAATTCAATCTTCCTTAAATTTCCTAATTAGCCATTTTCCTAAACCCAACCATCATTATGATTCTTATATTCCATCAACCTGGTAGAATATTCTATATTACTGACACTAGGCTCTGTGCATTCATGTTACCGGTTTGAAAAGAATGTTTTATTCATCTATCAGATGAGGTTATTATTGTTAAAATTTCATTAATGAAAGACATGATATTGCAAAAAAATATATCCGTGGGGTAAAATGGGCTCCCACAAGGGTAGAGATCAACATGTAGCTTCAAAGAAGAGCATTAAGATGTTCTTGATGAGAGCAATTTTTTGGCAAGACTTAGTGTGCAACTCAATGAAAAGAACACCATTTCGGGGTAGTAATTAGCACCGACAAGACAAATATAAGTTTCTTAAAAAAAACTAATTACACTAAAAAGGTTGCTTTATCGGTATAACTTCCTTTATATTTCACAGATAAACATGAGCTTCGGTGTAACATAGTCATTCTGCTAAGCGTGAAAAATGTTTTGCTGAAAGCACATGCTATAACGAAAAAGAAGCTTATCGGGGTAAGGCACTCAGGTTATACCAAAGCATGACTATAAGGCGTCGAGGAAGTTCCTTACTCCTATTACCAAAATTAATGGTTTTTAGTGTAGTAACTGAAGTGTGTCAAACTTAAAATGGTTTCACTGAAATAGCATGCTACACTGAAAATTGGTTGGGACCAACAACTATGAAAGGAAACAAGAATATTTTATTGAAAAAACCCAATGATGCTCATGCCGAAGTAGTCATTTTCGGTATAACTGTACAGATAGATAAAAAGCATAAGCACTATACTAAAATCCAGTTCTACACGAAAATGGCGGAGAAGTTGAAAGTTGCTACATCGATAAGAGTTTATGTTTCGGCATAGTTGAAGTTAATTGACAAAGGAAAAATGATTTCATTAAAACTAATACCTACATCAAAAAGACCAAGAGATGGTGAAAAAAGATGTACAATCCTTTGACATTAATATGTGTCAAATTGACATTATGTCACACAAATTTTGAATTCAAGCATTTAATGACCATTCTGCAACCATCCCATAGAGTGAAGATTCATAAAACTTAAAAGACAAAATTTACATTCATTTAGTCACTATGGATGTCTAGACAATGGAGGTTGGAACAATTCAGAGAAAGAAGAGAGCAACAAATTCAGAGTTGGTAATTCCATTACAAGTAAGTACTCAATTTTAGAGAGAATCCTTTTTCGAATTCAATTGTTCAGTTTCTATCACTATGGAGGAACCATCTAAAAATCCTAGGGTTAGAAAACAAAAGGAGAAGGCAACTCAATTAGAGAATACCTCGGAACCAAAACCTAAAAATCAAAAGGAGGGACGACACCTAAATCAAGAATTAATGGACCAATTTCCTAATTTTGGCCCTAATTCAAAGAGGTCATCTTAATCAAATCTTTTAGGAGACAAATAAGAGAATGTAGGGGATGTATAGATGCCCATAAGGAGGTATGAGTTGATGTTGTATCATTTTAGAAAGAGAAACATGGCATAACCTATTTGCAACCCATTGGTCTTTAATGTCGGAAAATTTGTAGTCCCCAACATCTTTGTTAATGTTGATTTGATGATTCTAGTAGCCAAGAATTATGATCCTGCAACCAAAGTAATTTATGATGCTATCGGGAAGCCATTGTTGCCTATAACAAGGGACTATATCTCAAAAGTGTTCAACCTAGACCTGACCTTGGAATAACCTATTGATATCACTCTCTTGATAAATGAATATTCAAGACTTAAGGATGTGTAAAAGAGGTGGAAGTTGTCATCTCATAGGCCTAGAGATGGAAATGACCTCAAGGTATTTGGTGAAGATGAAGAACCCCCATATGAGTTGGATTTATTTGAAGAATACTTCAAATACAAATATTATTCAATATCTCAAATTATGGGGATTGAGGCCAAAATTCTTATGGACATGGCTCCTATGGTGTTGGTTGCGGACATGCAAATGCATGATGCTCAACCCTTTGATTATGTGTCACTATTGGTCAACCAAATAAACAATTGATTGGATAAAATCAAAGCTAGCCCCAATGAAATTTACTTCAAACATTATTATGTGCTTATGCACATGCTCTTGTATGTTGGGCAAGGGTTGAATATGTGGATTGATAGTTTAAAAGTTAATGAGTATGATAGACATGGCATGAGGAAGCCAGTGTAGATGTGGACAACCCTATGGGATTAGAGATGCTCATGGTATCAATACTTATGTTTTGAATAGTACTTTGTTAAACCCTTGTGTCAACTTCTTAGCCAACCATGCAATCATGCCCTAACTCTAGAAATTCTAAAATTTCTTAGGCCTAAAGAGTATGGTGAGTTACAACTAATCAATCACAATTGGGGAGATTGGTATACCCTCAAACACTATACCAAAATCAAAGTGTGTGTATTTGAAGGTACCCCTCTAATGCTCCCTAAAACAGTGTCAAATAGGATTGAGTACTTGGAGATTATAAGGCAACTTGCTGAGGCAAGCTCCACACATTTAGGAGCTCATGTGAAATAGTCCATTATTCTTGGATACCTATACTTTGGAGAATTTGCAGTTTCTTCACCAAGAGTTATATCTCATAAAGGATAAGCTGGCCTAATATGGCCTAGCACATGAAGAACCTAGGGTCAATTTTGACCCTGAAGGATTCATGAGCTCAACAAAACAATCATAGAAGGTACACTCTTATGAGTATGTTCCACTTATACAGGAGGACCTGATTAGAAGTTTGAGTGAGCTACAAGATATAGATAAGTTGGAAGATTATGACAAGGTGATTAGGGCTGAGGAAGGGAAAAAGAGTCACAATTTATTGAAGGTTGATGCTCATCTAGATATTTAGGACCCCATTGCCCGTATCAATGAAAAAATTACTCATTTGGATGGAATAATTGAAGGAGTCCCTTCGAGTGTTTTGGATAGGGATACAAAAAATCCCTTGGGAAGGAATATACAAATTATAACACCTATGTTACGTATGTCCCCACAACCTACCCCCTCAATATAAAGTGATATAGAGGATATCTGAGAGAAGAATCCATCGCACGTCCCAAAAGGAGAGGAGGTTATTGTAGAAGCCATGGTAGAAAAAGAGGATATCAAAAAACTTGTTTGTGAAAAGTTTATTTTTGATGATGAGTTTATTCATCCTCAAGAGTTCAAGACAATCCTGTATAGGTACAAAGGAAAATTTCTTAGGCAATGAGTTGGTGAAGTGACATAAGAAATTGAGGGCGAATTACTTGACAAACTACAACAAGATGTAGATGGTGAAATTGCTAAAATGAACCTTGTTAGGGGAAGGCAACTCCTGCAAGATGTCGGTGTACTCATTGTACCTGGATTGGATATGATTTTTTCTTTACTATTTGATAGCTTTGTAAAAAACCATGACACTATTTGATAGCTTTGAATTTGGTTTTGACCCAGATAAGAGGTTGTTATTGCAATGGGCCTTATACCCCAAGAACAAAATTCCAACCTTGGTGGAAACTGATAAGGTATTTGGTCATCTCATGCTCCAAAGGGTTGGTGAAATAGATCCCTTAGAAACAACAAACCTAAATGTTAATGTGGCAGAATTCACCAAGGCTCAGATAAAGCATGCTGTGAAAGAAGAGACACCTATATGGCAAAGTATGAGAAAGAAAAGGAACACGTTCATAAATTGGAAGTAGAGTTGAGGTTGATTCCTAACACAAAAGAATTTTCTTATAAACGAGAGCAGGAGTTTGCTGAAGCACTACAAGAAACAAACTATTGGAGATATTAGGCAAAGAAGCTGCAAAAGAAATTGAAGAAAAAGGAAGATCAGAGAAGAAAGCATATCTATGACATGATGTCAAGACTTGTCACCCATAGGTTCAATTAAATGATGCAATATACAAATGATTATTGGAATACTTATATGGGAACCTTTAGGGCATTAAAGGAACATGCTAGCCTGACACAAAGGGTTAAAGAAATAGTTAATAAGATGTAAGATCCTAAATCTTCCAAGTTGCCAAAGAATGTCAGAAAGTTGTCGTCAAAACAGATGGAATACAAAGAAGAATTAAAAGATGATATGAATCGATTGGATACAAAAGACATTGAAAGAATTACTTCATTGTTGAATGATGATGATGCAATGTCAATGCCTCAGGAACAATGGAAATAGTTGGTGTCATAGGAGCATCCACGAGCACTGGAGGAGATTAATGATGAGGATCATATTCTTAACAACATGAAGATCATTCAGAATAGACTCTACAGAAAAGAATATGTTATAAGACACTTTGTCTCAAACATCACTACCTATAGAGGGTAGGAATATGTAGACCACTTAGGGGCTGTGAATTTGTTTCTTTTAAATATTTAGAAGACTTGTATGGTTAGTTACATTATGTAACTAATTTTTGTTTTATTTGTAAAAGACATGATGTTTCATATGTGTTCAATCTCCCATTATAAAAGAAAGAACATTTACTCTATATAAGAGATGATGAAAGATATATACTTTAAGAAAAAAAATTTGCTAATATACAGAGTATTTGTTTTCAAATCCTATATTGTGTTAAGAAGTATTATGGATGCTTTTCAATTCGAACTTGTTATATAGGTGCTAAGAAATCAAAGGTTGTTCAAATTTTTCTGCAACTATGGTCATTTCATTATTTTCAGACTACTACGTCATCGTGTGGTGTGAACAAGACAAAATATACTCTTGGATTAATTACTATATAAGCCTCTTTCTAGGAAAGATTAAAATTGCATATATGGTAATTGTCATATTGAGATTGAAGCATTAATTGCGGAATAATTAGAAGTGGGTGGTAATTTTACTATCTAACATGTAGAATATAAGAAATGAAATTCATGACTCTAAGCCCAATAGGAAAAGAAGGCACTGGTCTTAATCATATATTTATAATCTTAGAATTTCAGTTAAGAAGTTTTCATTTAATATTTTGAAGTAAAATTTAAGGATAGAGTTAGTAGGTCATATCAAATCTTTAATGCCAACTTGAGATTGACCTTAGGACAGTTGTGTACAATAATTTGTTTAAGTATCATTAGGTAAAGATAGTTGGTGAGAAGTTATACCCTCCTTGGTTTAGCAGAACCAAAAGAAGTAGGGAATTGGCAACCTTGAAGGTTCATTCCACCAGTTGGCCAGAATTGACCACTTAGCTTGATCATAGAGTTTGGCATTCTCTTAGAGTTTAGTAATCTGCAATTTTGAGCTCCAACACCACCATCAACCTAAAGGCATACCTAGAGGAAGACACTATGGTGCCTTGGCACCCATTTATTGCTAATTTCCATACCATGAGCATAAGGGAGCACCAGGACCATTCTGGGCCGACCTGTGAGTTTCTACGTAAAATTACCGAAATGGACCTTGCCTTTGATGCATGTTGGATTGAGGAGTTTTGGGTCATGGGAGATGATGATGGGTGGGATACAGATGAGAGTGTGAGGGAGGAAGAGGTCCTGGTGATAGAGAATGAGGATCAAATGACATCTAGAACTCGTCTAGCTCAAATGGAAATTAACTCCCTCTGGTGTGCATGTGCTGGTGTTGGTGCTACTAAAAAAAAATAAATCAGCTGTCTTTTTGTTTTTGTTTTTGTTTGAAAGAAGGTGAAATGCAAATTTTAAATAAGACTTCAGCATATATATAATAGAATGTAAATCTAGTATTTTGTCAAACCATCTTGTTCATGTGTTATCTTTTTTTCTATGCATGAAAGGTTATTAATAAAACAAAAATTTTCTTTTTTTGCATTGTTGAACTCTTAAAAATCTTATCCTTGAATGATTAAATGAAAAAAGACACCTTCATTATATATAGTAACCAATGAATGGGTAGGAAAATACCTGCTTTCACACTTACCATCCATGACAGTTTATAAAAAAATATGTCCTTTTGTCTTAAAATACCTAAAAGATTTTTAGAGTAATTTGTAATCATAATGAGGCTCATGTGAATCCTAAAAAAATTATGCTTTATTAAAACTATACACAGACTATAGCCAATTATACAATAGCATTTTGTGGAAAATAAAAACTAACATATTGTAGACGTCTAAAATTAATTAAATTAAATATTTTATTAATTTACTCTTTCTACATAATTAATTTATTTAATTATGATCCCCTTTATTATTCTAAGAATTAATTAAATTTATTCTAATTAATATTGTCACTATAGTCCAATAATTGATTTATTAAATAAATCAATTATCCCCTACTCTTCTAAAGTCCTCAAAATTAATTAATTCTTCTAAAATTCCCTTTAGATAATTAATTCAAATTAATTAACTAAATCATGTGATTCCTACAAATCACATTTTTTTTTTTTTTGATTGGTAATTGGCCGAAGCCTGAATAGCTTTTGACTGGAGCTATGAACCAGTGGGGACACAGTAGGGGGCCCCATCCCCATTACATATCTTTGAATTATTATTATTATTATTATGTTTCGATTAGATTGACCCCAAGACCTTCCTATCCTATGGAAGGCCAAGAGTCACAACTTAGAGTTTCATTAGATTGACCCCAAGACCTTCCCCATCCTATGGAAGGCCAAGAGTCACAGCTTAGAATTCCACTTCAGATGTCCCTAATGAGAATTGAACTTGGGTCTCCACAGTGAGAACCCAATGTTTTAGCCAGTTAAGCTCAACCCCTTGGACCCTACAAATCACTTTTCTTAATCCACACTTAGCCTAATTAATTCTTCTAGAAACCCACTTAGCATTATTTCCTAATTTTTAATTCCTCCACTCATTCTCTCTCCTCTTGTCAAATCCTCCTACAAATCCCACTTGTCTTCAATTTTTCTATTATCCCACCTAATCACCTCCATTAATCATTTTCTAGTGGCTAATCTCTATGATTAGCCACCAAGTCAACCAATAGCCATAAATGGCTAAATCCTCTTGTCCCCTTCTCACCTTCCAATCTTAAATGCACCTAATTGGGTCATTTCAAGGATTTCAAAATCTCACATTCTCCTATGTCTCTCACCTTCCAAAGGAAATTTTTAATTCCTTCTCCCATTTATTTTCCCCATGCAATCCATTATTTGGGAATTTTTAATTCCCTTGTCCTCTCTCAAGGAATTTTTAATTCCTTTTTACTTCCCAAGGTACTTGAGGATCTCTTCCCCATACAGCTTGTGGAGTGTGGAGACAACAAAAGCCTTTATGGCAAATCTCTTGGTCTCCACACCATGTCCTCTCAATCCATGTGCCTCCTCTCCTTCAATCTCCACCCTTGATTCATCTTCAATCTTGACTGTCCATTCCTCTCCCTTCCAATCTATAAATTGGGGTCTCCTCCCCTTCATTCTTCATCTCATGCTCAAGTAATCTTCTGCTTCTATAATAGTCTTAGTCTCCTTTCAAGCATCATAATTGTAGTCAAATAGCATCATAATCACTTAGCTTCCATTCTCATACCCTCCATCCATTAGCATTCATTCATTTACAGCCATCCCTCTATCCAATTTGTTGTGTACTTGGAGAGAAAACCAAATATCAATAAGGAGGCAATCCAATCAAGTGGAGCATTTGGGCGCATTCCACTTCACCGAAGGCTCAATCCGAAGGAGAAGGTGACTAGTAAGGTATAAAATGGTTTTATTTGCATTTTTAATCTTTATTTTAATATTTAACCATTCAATATAACATTGCATATTTTTCCCCTCTTCATTTTGGCACACTCGGTGGGACCCACGTCCCTAATTTCTAATCAAAATTTGGAGTTTTTGTGAATTTTAGCTTGAAATTCTCAGTTCGATGCAGCCATTTGCAAATCAACATATCCACCTTGTTGATTCAATGCATGCACTGAAATTTTAAATTTACTAACCCTCCTTTTGTAGGATTTTGGTACTTCAGCATCTGTGCTTTCCTTCAACGTTTCTGCCTAGTGTCTTTTGACACTTAGTTTTAGAGCTTAATATTTACATTTTCCGTTTCTTCTATCCATTAAAAAGAACAAAACAACACAAATGGTTTAAAAAGAACAAAAACAACCTAGGGTAGGCATTTAATTTCCTTTTTTAAAAGCAAAATAGTTGTTTTTTTTTAGGTTTTTCAGGCACATCAACGCCTACGCAAATGGTCGACGTCTGCACACTGCTTCAATGTCTGCATTGTAGCAAAAAAGCCCGCTTAGATTTAAAATTTAAAATTTCAACTAGCTATTAGCATTTATTATTTTCTGCTTTGAGATCGACGCAGACACTTAACGTTTGCGCTTAGGATCGACGTTTGGGCGGTGACAGTTTATAATTTAAATTTTCAAATTACGTCAGCTTTTCCTGCTTTCATTTTCATAGGCTACGTGCAGACTCTTTCAATGTCTATGCAGATGTTTCAATGTTTGCACAGGCGTTTTGGCGTCTGTGCTTGTGGTTTAACACCTACGTTGTTACCATAGAATTTTTGTGTTACTGATCCAAATTTTAGTTTTTGTAGGTTTATCGCTTGTCCAAGGCTTTAACAATAGACTACTAACAGTTTTTATTGCAGCCTCGCTTGTTAAAGTCAAATTTTATCACTAGTTTAGTTTGCTTTCTTGCATTTTAGCATAGAAAACATATACACGTGGGATTAAAATTTACAAGTGTCTTGTGTCTTGCATGCTTGCACACATGTCTAGGTGGACCCACCATTGTGCTTAAGTATCCTCTCCCCTCGCCTTCATGGATCTTGGGTATAAGAGAAAGAGAAATCAACAACACTCACTTTTTTTAATTTTTAGAGAGGGATATTTTTTATTGGGGATTTCATCACCCCACAAGAATAATTCAATTTGTGACACGTTGGGGATATCAACTCTCTTGGCGTGATCTCGAGCGGGATTTTTGAAGCCGCTATATAAATAAGTTGGTCAAGTGGCTGAGGTGCTAAGTTAATTCGACTCATGTGGGGGGCCTCCCTACACCGAAAATCTTAGTTATATCCTTAAGTGGTTTGCTTTGAGAATCCATCGTTGGATCTGTGATCCCTTGGAAATTACACTAGACATCAGTTTTAGCCAAAATCCTACATTTGATAGTGTAGGGGATGCGAATCGTACCCTGAAGTTACCTCTCATGTACCCGCTCAGGATGAGATAGGAATTCCCCATATCATAGACCCTCAGATCTTTGGGGTAAGAGAATTCGGTATGCTCGAGAAGTGAGTGCACTGTAAGGGGGAGCCAATGCTACCAGAGTCTATTTGTCCACCTGAGTGAGGTATCACTTGTGTGAGAGGCCTATAGAGTGGTTTCCTCTTTCAAACCTTAGGTCGTATGTTTTAAAAGTAGGTCTTGATTTATGTGAAACGTGTAAAATCTGTTTGGGCTAATCAAGGCCCCTATTGCTTTTACGCTCAATTATTGAAGCGTTACACTTGACAAATGTATATACTTTGCTTGATGTATTCTTGCCAAGAGTAGTTGACAATCACCAACCTTCAAACATTTTCCCATACATTTGACAACCATCCAAATTTTTCATAAAGCCTAAATCATTTCCCAATCCACTAATTCCCTTCATGCCCACATCAATCAAGCATCTCGAGAGGTCAATCTACCATCAAGTCAAGAAGAAGAAGCCTAGTTTGAAGAAAACCCTCAAGCGTAACAAGTTCCTATATATCAATCGCAAACTCTTGTTGAAACATATAACCTTTCTGCATCACTTCCGTGATTACCTTCATGGTCGCAATGAGTTTGATGAAGAATCTCTAAGGGAACATGCTTTCCAATAGAGGTCAGGCCTTTCACAATCCATTAATAGGAGCAGTCGTATTAACTTGTCCTACCTGCTTGAGAATCCAATCACCTATTGAGTCATCCTAGGGTGACCTTTCCCTTTCACCACACTTTATTTTCTATAATCAATTTCCTTTTGCTCATATATTCGTCATCCAATAATCTTCTAGGTACTTAGCATAATCAAATCCAATCAATCCATATCCAAAACCAAACAATCATTTTCAAATCCAATCAATCAATCAATCAAATCAACCTCATCCAAAGGTTCACATCTTTGTGAAAGTTTAATTTATACCTTATCTTAAATCAATCATCATTTGGATTTTGTGCTTGGGAAAGAATCTACCCCAAGTAACCTTGCTTAATCATTTGGGTTGAATCAAAACCCTAATCCTTTGGCCCTATTTTGCTTGAGAACACAAGTCCATTCTGTAATACCCTAAAACTCGTCATCTAAACCATGAGCCTCTAATCTCAACAACATCACCAAGGTCCTAACCAAAGGCAATTAAATAAAATCTTGAGCACACAATTAATTCTTTCATCATCAAATGTCACATGGAAAATTAATCAACCAATATTAATTAAATATTTATTTAATTAAATCATTCCAAGTAAATCATGTTAAATAATTATCTTATTAATTTTATTAAATATCCTAGCATATTTAATTAAATAAGTCAATTTTCCATTAAATCATCAAAAAAGGGGAATTTAATTAAATAAATCAATTGAGCACAAATCTTCAAAAATGGAAATAAACCAAAAAAAGGAATTAATTGACCAAGAAAGAATTAAAAATTTGAGAAAAGAAATCAATTGGAGATAATCTTGAAAAACAAATTAAAAATTGATAAATAATCTCAGAGAAAGCAATTAAAATAGTTAAATATTAAAATTGAATGAAATAGAGAATAAATCAGTTTTTTTCTGATTTTATCTTAATTTTAGTTCAATTTCCTTTAAAACTGAGAAAAGCATCCAATCACATCAATTCACCTAGATTGTGCTTCCTCTTGGAAAATCTTGACCGCTCATCATCATTTGATCTCAGCCGTTGGTTTCTTTTCGAATTTTCTATAAATTCAGGCTCTCATTCAAAAAAGATCCTGCAAAAGGCTGGAGAATATATTGTTATTATGTTGTTTTTGCTCTAGGTTCATTAAGAATATTGCATACATATTTAGATCATTTATCTCATTTATTCCTTAAATCTTGTTAGATTAATCTTGCATCCATCTAGCTTAATATCATTCTCATATAGATTTAAAATCCTTCACTTAGGTGTTGTCTAGTCACTGGATAGCTTAGCAACCTGAGAGCAATCTAAACTCACATCTACTAGAAGGAAATGGGTCGATTTGTTATGGTTTTCATATTCATGTTTATATCTGTCTAACCATACATGTAATGACTTAATTGAAGTGTTGTGTATTGCAGATACAGATACAGGTCCACTTTTCACACACACATTTCTGGTGCCCACCGTGGGGCAGAAAACTACTTTTTCGACCTCAAAATCATTTTTGTTTATCTACAGGTTTCGTCCATACAGCCTCTACGAAATATCGTATGAACAGTTTCACTGCATCGTATGATATTATATTGGCACCTGCAGTTTCTCGTACGAAACAAGATCATATCCTTTACGTTGTCGTATGAATCAGAACATTCACTCGTACGACATACTGATTCTTTTATACTCTATTGTTTTAGGTTGATTTCTAACTCGTACGACACACTGCTTATGCTATCTTTTGTCATTTTGTATTGATTTCTAACTCGTACGATAAAAGTGTTTTGTTGTTCTGTTTTATGAAGATTGTTGTACGATTTTGTGTTCTGATAGATTAAAAATAGATTACCTTTTAGGATTTTTTTCTTAAGTTTTGATTATGCCAACGCTGACCCTGAATTGTCTTCTATCTGTCTGAGACTTTTACAGCCTAACCAATTTCTTGTAGGACACTTGTCAAAGAATCTATCAATCAAACATACGCCTGTCAAAGAATAAAAACAACATGATTACTGATGCGTTGTTTTTGCAGGTTGCCTAAAGAGAAAATCGACCAAATATTGTGTATTCTTTAAATTCATTTTTAGGCACTTAAATTGCTATCTGGTTAATGAACAAATCTATCTTTCATGTTTTTAGAAAAATCTAAGAGGTAGGAGAGTATGCTCTTGTCTTTTACAGACAATCAAAAATCTAGACCCTTTAAGCTTTTTTCTAAGTTTTGAGATTTGTGTACCTTTAGCGGGCCTGTCACAGTGGGAAAAAGTAATCACCTTGTGAGAATGACCCAAGTGAGTACAGCTAGAACTGAGCATTCCAACTCACTATAATAAATAGGTCCCTGATGATTAAAGTCTCAAAGGATGGGATTATTTGATTTTTCTCTTTGAGATCTCTCATATCGGGCATTTTGTAGGGCATCACGGTCTCGATCATGTTTACATGACTACAACTTGTTTCAGTACCTTGTCAGGCTATAGACCTCAATCATGCTTGCATGACTTCAAGGGGTAATTTCAAATGAAATTCTTGATTAAGAACTATACATTAGAAGCTACCCGATTCACCTCCGAAAGGTTGATAATCTTTGTGCAAGAGAGATAGTAACTCTCCCAAGACACTTGCCATATCGTGCCCCAATTAGCATTTGGATTCGGCTAATACGACGTTGAAAATCCATTGCGTGAGACTTAGGGATCATATTCTGATTAGCTATTGGGTGTGTACCTAAGTCAGCAAGCAAAGGTTTTCTTCTCTAAACCAACTTCCATAGGGTTAGCGTGTTGTGCTTGAATTATTATATATCTTGCATGTTTTCTGTGTTTTCATCCCTGAAACTGAAAATGAAATACTAAAACTGGAGGAAACAAATCAAACAATATCAAACAACTTAGTGATAAACTCTGTCCGTCGCAAACTAGTCCATCCTGGTTAGAAATCAATCCATCCCAAAATTGGTTATACTCAGTTATCGTACTCAGCCATTGAAAAACTCAGAATTTTTAGTCTCTGCTCTATGAATAATTGTACGAGTCTGCTGAATTATCATCCTACATCAAATCCTATGTCATACAATTATACTAAATTGTCGTCGTGAGTCCAATCTTGTGTCGTATGAAACCAAACAGTTTGTCGTTTAAGCTAAATCTTATGTCGTACGAAACAGAACTGAATAGAATCATTTGTCTTCCGGGACCTACCCATTTGTCATACGGTACTAGGCAACAACTCGTATGATACAAAATTATTGTCATCCTAAACTTGTTATACTGTCATACAGTCTCAGAAATACAGTCGTACGAGTCTCTGATTTTGCTAGACCAGAACAGTCAAACCTATCCAAAATAGTCTATAGCGAGCCTAAAACTTGTTATCATCCTCATAAGCATAAACAACCTTGATAGTGTACCTCTGTCGTTGCGTTGCACGATTTTGTCGATCATTTCTCAGCTAGTTCAAACAAACATCTTATCAAACCTAAAGTTAACTTGGATAACGTCTTACACAGGATAGATCATTCCTGAAACCAGACCAGATTTTAAGTTACTTCTTTCAATTACTACGTTAAACAAACTACTAGCTACAATTTGATCTTGACTTCTGCAACACATCTCACTCTCGGTCCTGTCAGTTAGAAATGCCTGTTCAAACCAGAAGCTCTCACAACAAAACAAACAAAGTAAAAGAGACACCCTTTTCGACCAACGACAATATGTTTTACAAAGAAAATCCTTTTCACAATTAACCATCCTCATCACAGATACCAGTTTATGATTTACCGATCTTTGGTTAGCCCTTATCTCCCACCATGTCTGGAGAAAGGCAAGAAAGAGAAGCTATTAAACGAAACACTCACGAAGATTTCAGAAATCATGCCATTGACAATGATTCATCAACTGAATCTGAGCTTCCTGAACCTCCTGAAGATGAAGTACATAGATGTCAGAATGATAAAGAATTTTGGAAAATGATGAAGGTAATCATGGCTAGGGAAAAAGAAGACTATTTCCTAGAATTAGCAAAACAAGGTGCCAAACTCCCTACTGGTTATAATGTGGAGGCCCTCATTACTAAAGAGGAAGAAACACCATGGGGAAAAATGAGCAAACAAATGCAAGCATTACAAACTATGGTCACAAGAATAGAAAACAAAGATAAAATGCCAAAACAATATTATCTGGACATAATATGCCCATTCCCATTTGACAAAAACCTTTACATGTCTCCATTTCCTTCACGAGTTGAGATCCCAAAATTTGACAAATATGATGGTACCTCAGATCCTCAAGATCATGTCAGAGAGTTATGTGCCGCTTGTATGGAGTTTATGCATGATCAAAAGTACCTCATGCACCTTTTCCCAAGGAGTTTAAGGGGTCAAGCAATGGAATGGTTCGCAAGCCTTCCCAAAGGAATAAAAATGTTTGAAGAACTAATCAACTATTTTTATCACAATACTCATACAACATTCATCACCCAGCCACTATGATAGAGCTTTGTAATACCAGACAAAAGATAGGAGAACCCTTTCTCACTTTCCTCCAATGATGGAGAAAGATGTTCTCTAGATATTCATGGACCATCCCAGATCTTGAGAAAATGGATATCTTTGTCAACAACTTAGTCCCTGAATTGAAATACAGTGTCCAGATGCAAGTACACCCTTCATTCAACAAAATGGTAGATAACGCCCTCAGAATGGAAGACGTGCTTATAAAAAAGGGAGATATATCACTTTGGAAAGAAACATCGCAAGGTTCTAGCTCTAAAGAAAAGAGAAAATACTGGAAATATGGCAAAGATAGCAACAAGAATGTTGTTAGTGATGGAGTGGTAGATACTATCCAAGCAAAAACAAAATCCACAATATTTAACTTGGCTAGTGGCACACAAGCACTCAAGGCAGCTGGAACTACAACAGAAAATCCTCCAAAGAAAACAAGAGAGTGGTTTAAAGACAAACCTTGGGTCTCAAAACCTAAATGTGATTTTACTCCTCTGGATGAGTCATATGAATTGGCTTTTAAAACTTTATTGGCAAATAATCTGATAACATTGCCAGACAATTCCAGACCATATGACCCAGAAATTAGACCTAGATGGTGGAGAGAAAATGATTATTGCGACTATCATCGGAACAAGGGACATAACATAAACAACTGCATGAAACTCTGACATGAAATCCAAGATCTCATTGACGCAGGCAAGATCATTGTTGGAAGTCATGTGGCTAATGCTGATCATAAGGCTTTTAAAGATCCCTTACCCAATTATGAACAAGAAGAATCCTCAAAATCCAAGGGAGGAGCTAGAGTCAATTATACTTACACTAATTGATAGTTCTGATACTAAATATGATTAGTACAAATGCCAAGCTAACAATATGAGAGGGGGGGTGAATCATTCAAACTTAATCTTCAATAAAAACAACAGATTCAACCTCGGTAACCTTATCAGAAAAATAGTAATGCATGTAGACCCATAAATAGATAAGATCACAAACATATAACACCAGATTTAACGTGGAAACCCAAATAGGGAAAAACCACTGTGGGATTTTAGACCCACTAAGAAATATACTCTTCTAGAGTATGCTCGGTTAAAAGCAAATCCTGTTAAAGATTACAAACATATTTCTAGATGTAACCCGGTTAAGGGATTTCCCTCAGATCTGTTAGGATCTTCACCTTGTTAGAAGTGACCTTGTTAAAGGATTTCAAACACTCAATAAGAATGTCACCTTGCTAGAGGATTTTACAAATAAGACTATTAAGTCCACTCGGTTAAGAGATTTTCTACTACTTCTCAAAATAACAGTAATAAAAATATGTCTGCAACTTCACATCTAAAAATGCTGAAGCAGATTCTTATTTTCTCAATACAATCAATTCATAGGACTTATCTTGTCCCTCTGCTGGGCTCTATACTCTGTTATCAAAACAGGTCTTCAAGCTTCTGTGCTCGATAATCACTATGTAGCATCTCTGTGCATACACTTGCCCGCATACATTGTTTATCAACAGTTTCCTATTTATAAACAATCTTCCAACCGCTTAATCTCCTTGATCACATTTCCCATGATCAATCATAGCCATCAGATCTTCAATCTTGTCCAGGTTCAATGTATCCTTCGATCTGAAAATGTTTTACCCCGCCTTGGAACTTGCATTTTCACATTGGAACTTGTGTTAGGGTATTGCGGTTCAATCTGAGCTGTAGATCTTCCTACCGATCTTTATTTACCATAGATTCTTTAACAATCTTCATACACGGCTTACCAATCATTTAATCCACTCCAGTTCATTAGCTTCCTTCATTAATTATCACATGTAAACATTTAATGCATTCTGTTATAGCTCGGTTGTAACTCGGTAAATACTAAACTTCACTCAGTAGACATTCTGCCTTCATTAACCGATAGCGATAACCTTAGGGTTTACCGACTAGGTTCCTTAGGGTTTACTGACTAGGTTCTTTACTTGGTAACATAGTATAGTATTAACCTTTCAAACAATAGCATATGTAGGATATCAAAACAATCTAAACATCATGATCTCATCATTGTCTAACTCGGTAATAGTTGCCCATTGAATAACTTATCCCCTTATTCATCATATTCTTTCTGTATCTTTTACCGACATCTTTATACTCATCAAATCATACTTCTTAAGATATGGCAATATCATACTGAATTAGAAAATCAATTTCTTGACATCAATGACAAAATAATAATATTAAGACAGTAATCATCCTTAATCAGTTATATCCATAGTCACCAACAACCTTCTCAATATCCTTATTGAAATGCCAAAAATCTCTCATTGTAATTGGAATGCCAACTTTCTTCTTGTCTATTATAATGCCAACAATCTCTCCCTTTGGCATTGATGGCAAAACCAATTGATTTTACTTTATTGATTCGGATTCAGATTGCTGTGAAATTCTGAAATGTTCTCCCTTTGTCATTAGTCTTCTCCCCGGTTCTAAAACGTAGTCTTCTCCTTTGGTCAGTAGACTTCTCCCCCTTACATTAGTCTTCTCCCCTTTTGACAACAATGCCAAAAATGAAAAGAACTAAAAACATAATTTCTTCATCTGAGAAGTGAATTCCATGCTATTATGTATCAATTCAGTCTCAGTCACAACGTTTTGTCTTCAATTCATGTTCCTTGTTTATTGTTTCCTGCACACCTTTAGAAAACCTCCTAAAGTGTGTAAATCAGCATCAAATCCTAAAAGATATTCTGTAGAGTCATCGAATTGATGCTTTCACCAAACTCGGTCAGTGAATGGAAGATAGGGGTAGGACCCCTAACTGACTTCTAAGATACTCAAAAATGTCCTTTGGCAGTGGCTTGGTGAAGATGTCTGCAATTTGTTCCTTTGTGCTAACATACTCCAAAACCACTTTCTTCTCTTGAACTTCTTCTCTAAGATAATGATATTTGATAGAGATGTGCTTTGTCTTAGAGTGCATAATAGGATTCTTTGAAATGTTAATAGCACTAGTGTTATCACAGAATATAGTTACTGGCTCGATAACTTGCTCATTTATACCTTCCAATAGTTGTTTGATCCATGCTATATTGGTGCAATTCAATGCTGCAACAACATATTCAGCTTCTACTGTTGACTGAGAAACACATCCTTGTTTCTTGCTAGGCCAACTCACTAGTCTTTCTCCTAAAAAGAAAGCTCCTCCACTTGTGCTTTTCCTATCATCAATGTTGCCTACCCAATCAGCATCAGTATAAAATTTTAAATCAAAAACATTTCCTTTCCAATATACTAAGCCATAATCTTCAGTGCCTTTTAAGTATTTGAAAATTCTTGTGATTGCCGTCATGTGTGTTTCCTTAGGATCTGCAGAAAATCTTGCAACAATACCTACTACACGTGCTATATTTGGCCTGCTGTGAACAACATATTGCAATTTTCCAATCATAGATCGGTAAAGTATCTCATCAATAGATGCAGATTCATCATTCTTTGATAGTTTATAGTTGGTAGTCATAGGAGTACTTATTGGTTTTGAATCCTCCATTCCAAATTTCTTCAAGATTTCCTTTATGTTCTTGGATTGGGTAATGAAAATCTCATCTTTCATTTGCAGTATCTGAAGACCTATAAAATATTTTATCTCACCGATTAATGACATCTCAAATTCTTTACTCATTTCATTTCCAAAGTTCTTGCATAGAGAGTCATTTCCACTAAAGATAATATCATCAACAAATATGGCTGAGATCAGTATTCCATTTTCATCATTCTTCCTGTACATATTGTTGTTTTCATTTGTTCTTATAACACCAATTTTGATCAAATATGAGTGCAATCTCTCATACCATGCTCTAGGTGCTTGTTTCAGACCATATAAAGCTTTGTTCAATTTACATACCTGATCATTATTTTCTCCTTCAACAAATCCTTCAGGTTGTTCAATGAAAACTTCTTCTTCTAATATACCATTCAAAAATGCAGATTTGACATCCATTTGATATACCTTGAAATTCTTGTAAGCAGCATATGCCAACAATGTTCTTACTCCTTCAATTCTTGCCACAGGTGCAAAAGTCTCACCATAATCAATTCCTTCTTCTTGGGCATAACCTTTGCAAACTAGTCTTGCTTTATTCCAAATGACCTCACCTTTTTCATTTAGCTTGTTTCTGAAGATCCACTTTGTATCGATTACATTTTTGTCCTTTGGTCTTGAGACCAGTGTCCATGTGTCATTCTTCTTGATTTGATCAATCTCTTCTATCATAGCATTTATCCAATCTTCACTGTTAAATGTCTCTTTCACTATTCTCGGTTCAAATTCAGATATTAGACATGTGTTCTGTCTTAGTTTGTTCCTTGTCATCATTGGATCATTCTTATCTCCTATAATCTAACTTGGTGCATGATTCCTTCTGACATACTTGCCTAATACAGGCTCGGTAGGCTCTATATGATCTTCTTCATCACTCTGTAACTGGATATTCTCTTCATTTTCTTCAGCAGTCTTCTCGGTAGGACTTCTCGGTTGAACATAGACAAATCCTTCATAATCTTCTGGTTCCTTGGAGTTTCCTTCATCATTTCTTTCTGCAAATTCATCAATTTTCACATTTGCACTTTCTACTATTTTGTTAGATGATTTGATCAGACATTTAAATGCTTTGCTTCTAGAAGAATAACCTAGAAATGTTCCTTCTTCACTTTTCTGATCAAACTTACCATTTCTATCATCTTTGTCAACATAGCATCTACTCCCAAAGATTTTAAAATAACTTACATTAGGTTTCTTGTCATACCAGATTTCATAAGGTGTCTTCAAAGTTCCTTTCTTCAGTTGTACTCGGTTTAGGGTGTAAACTGTTGTGCTTATTGCTTCTCTCCAAAATGTTTGTGGAACTTTCTTTTCAATCATCAAGGTTTTGGCACAATCCACAATAGATCTGTTCCTTCTCTCAGCTATCCCATTCTGCTGTGGAGTTCTCGATGCAGAGACTTGTCTTTTTATACCATGATCATTGCAAAATAAGTTGAACTCACCAAAAGTAAACTCTCCTACTCTATCTGACTTGAGACATTTCAGTTGTCTTCCTGTTTCATTTTCAACTCTAGCCTTGTACCATTTAAACATTTGAAAAGCTTCTGATTTTTCTTTTAAAAACATTACTGACATCATCCTTGAGTAATCATCCACAAATAATATGAAATATTTATCACCATAATAACTTTGAACTTTCATAGGACCACAAAGATCAGTATGCACAAGATCTAAAATTCCCTACGAAGTGTAGGACTTACTTGTAAAGCTTGATCTTGTCATCTTACCCATTTGGCATCCTCGGTACATAACATTCTCAAGTTTTTCAAGACTTGGTAGACCTCTTACTCAGTGCTTCTTACTTATTTTGATCAGATTATCAAAATTAACATGACAAATCCTTTTATGCCATAACCAGGTATCATCTATCCTTGCATATAGACATTTATTCCGAGTTGAGTCAAGATGAAATGTATTACCTATTGTTTGTGTCCTGGTAGCAGCTAACTTTCCATGCTTGTCATGAACTTTGACAATTCCTTTTTCAAACTCTATTCAATAACCTGTGTTGTTTAGTTGTACTACACTCAACAAGTTGTATTTCAAACCTTCAACCCAATAAACATCATTACATTTAGCATTGTCAAGAATTTTTACGGATCCTTTACCTCTTACCGGACATGGTGCATCATTACCAAATCTTACATAGCCTCCATCATAATCATCTAATTTAATAAACTTGTGTTTATCACCTGTCATGTGATGTGAGCAACCACTATCTATAATCCAAGAATCATTTGTGTTTATGTGAGATATTAGGGCTTTTTCTTCATACCTTTCTTCATCTGATCCATCCTTGATAGCCACATAAACAACTTCTTCTATATCAGTCTCATCTGATTTATCATCGTTAGATTCCTCATCAACTATTAAGCATGTCTTTCTATCTCTTCTTCTAAAGTCTCAACGTCCTCTGTAATAGTTATCTTTCTGTCTGTCATCTCGGTAATCTCTCTTTTCAATAAAATCTTTGTCAGGATAGTTAGAAGCCATATGTCCAATCTTATCACAATTGAAACATTTCAAAGGTAGTTTTCCTTTATACTTACCTTTGCCTCTCAGTAACCTTTTGGCCAATAGTGCTTCAAACTCTTCTTGCTTTATGATTTCCTCATACAGTTTGTGTACCTCCTCCATGTTTTTGTGAAATGTTTCACTTGCTCCACTGTGATTCCCTTCAGAGTACTTATACTTTCTATCATTGTAATCATTAGTTTCATCAATATGAAAAGAATTGAATGCAGATTCAACTTTATTTACTGATGACCCACTGTTATCAAAGTTACTTAACTCAAATGCATGTAGCTTACCAATAGTAGCATCTAAAGAAACTGACATATTGGGTATAGATCTCAATTCATTGATTGCAGAGACTCGGATTGCATAGGCAGGTAGAAGGGTTCTCAGCATCTTACTTGTTATATCCTTTTCTTCAATAGTTCCTCCTGCTCCTTTGATTTGATTTACAATCTCCTTTAGTCTTGTACTATACTGGGTTATGTTCTCACCTTCATTCATCCTCATAGATTCAAGTTGTCCTCTTAGACTATCCACTTTTGCTCTTTGAACATGTTCATCTCCACCATACACAGATATGAGCTTAGTCCACATTGCCTTTGCATCAGTACATCCTTCTAGATCATTAAACTCTGAGTCGGTCAATGCAGATGTTATTTCAATCATTGCTTGAATATGTTCTTGCTTTGCCTTTATCTCTTCCATTGTCAATGGATAGGTGCTCGGTGTGATTAAATCATTCTCCAGATAATAGACAACATATTCTCCAATTCCTGATAGATGCAACTTCATCCTTTTCTGCCATGTAGAGAAACTTGACTTATTTAGCTTCGGTGCATCCCTCTTATACATCTTTTGGATCTTTAACTCAAGTTCCTCTAAAATTTTCTTCCGGAGTCCAAAGCTCTGATACCAATTGATAGTTTTGATACTAAATATGATTAGTACAGATGCCAAGTTAACAATATGAGAGGGGGGGGGTGAATAATTCAAACTTAATCTTCAATAAAAACAACAGATTCAACCTCGGTAACCTTATCAGAAAAACAGTAATGCATGCAGACCCATAAATAGATAAGATCACAAACATATAACACTAGATTTAACGTGGAAACCCAAATAGGGAAAAACCATTGTGGGATTTGAGACACACTAAGAAATATACTCTTTTAGAGTATGATCGGTTAAAAGCAAATCCTGTTAAAGATTACAAACACATTGCTAGATGTGACCTGGTTAAGGGATTTCCCTCAGATCTGTTAGGATCTTCACCTTGTTAGAAGTGACCTTGTTAAAGGATTTCAAGCACTCAATAAGAATGTCACCTTGCTAGAGGATTTTACAAATAAGACTGTTAAGTCCACTCGGTTAAGAGATTTTCTACTACTTCTCAAAATAACAGTAATAAAAATATGTCTGCAACTTTACATCTAAAAATGCTGAAGTAGATTCTTATTTGCTCAATACAATCAATTCATAAGACTTATCTTGTCCCTCTATTGGGCTCTATACTCTATTATCAAAACAAGTCTTCAAGCTTCTGTGCTTGGCAATCACTATGTAGCATCCTTGTGCATACACTTGCTCGCATACATTGTTTATCAACAGTTTCCTATTTATAAACAATCTTCCAACTGCTTAATCTCCTTGATCACATTTCCCATGATCAATCATAGCCATCAGATCTTCAATCTTGTCCAGGTTCAATGTATCCTTCGATCTGAAAATGTTTTACCCGACCTTGGAACTTGCATTTTCACCTTGGAACTTATGTTAGGGTATTGTGGTTCAATCTGAGTTGTAGATCTTCCTGTCGATCTTTCTTTACCATAGATTCTTTAACAATCTTCATACATAGCTTACCAATCATTTAATCCGCTCTAGTTCATCAGCTTCCTTCATTAAATATCACATGTAAACATTTAATGCATTCTATTATAGCTTGGTTGTAACCCGATAAATACTAAACTTCACTCGGTAGACATTCTGCCTTCATTAACCGATAGCGATAACCTTAGGGTTTACCGACTAGGTTCTTTGCTCGGTAACATAGTATAGTATTAACCTTTCAAACAATAGCATATGTAGGATATCAAAACAATCTAAACATCATGATCTCATCATTGTCTAACTCGGTAATAGTTGCCCATTGAATAACTTATCCCCTTATTCATCATATTCTTTCTGTGTCTTTTACCAACATCTTTATACTCATCAAATCATACTTCTTAAGATATGGCAACATCATACTGAATTAGAAAATCAATTTCTTGACATCAATGACAAAATAATAATATTAAGATAGTAATCATCCTTAATCAGTTATATCCATAGTCATCAACAACCTTCTCAATATCCTTATGAAATGCCAACAATCTCTCATTGTAATTGGAATGCCAAGCTTCTTCTTGTCTGTTATAATGCCAACACTAATCAGGATAATGTGATCAAAATGATTGAATCTATTCAACCTGAATATTGTAATGTGATCATAGTCCAGGATCATCAAAGTCAAGCACAGACTACTGATGTCGTGACTTGCGCTCAAAGGAAAATTTCTCTCCCGGGAGCTAGTCCCCAAACTTTTAATCAAACGACATCAAAACTGCCAAATGGACAAATAGACACAATCATGGCTAAATCAAAACAACCAGCTTCATCGTCTTCTCCTAGTTATAGTATTGACGAACAATTGAAGAGAACCAATGCTCAAATCTCCATTTTAGAACTTCTTAAGATCTCTTTTGCTCATAAAGAGGTCCTGGACAAGGCTCTACTTACCACCAGTGTTCCTAAAGATTTAGACGTAGATTGGTTTCAATCTATGGTATGTAACCTGACCTCACCTCATTACCTCACATTCTTTGAAGAAGATGATAATTCACTGAGTCACCCACATAACTAGCCATTACACATTGAAGCCATGATTCATAAACATCGCGTTAAACGTGTTTTGATAGATGGAGGCACTGGGTTGAATATTTGAACCTACAATCTATTGACACAGTTGGGATTTTCTAAGAATGTCATTGATCCAACAAAGAAGATAACAATCAAGGCTTATGATGAAGAGGAAATAACTTCTAAGGGACTGGTATCATTACCAATCAGAGTAGGACTTGTGGAAAGAGATGTCATTTTTCAAGTCTTGGATCTTCATCTTTCATACAACATCTTACTAGGTAGGCCATGGATTCATGAAATGAAAGCAGTACCATCTAGGTATCATCAATGCCTGAAATTTCCCTATAATAGAATAGAAGTCAGTATTCCAGCTGATACAAGCTATACCTGCAATGCATTAACACAGGGTGTTGATGCTTTTGTTCCTAATAATAGAGCAGCTTCTACAGCTAAAAGTTCAGAATCTTTACTGAAAGATTTGGAAAATAAACCGAGAATCACAAACACTGGCATGGATGGTTACAAGATAGAGCCTATACTCTCACTAACGTCTCTTCCTCCATCACCAAGACAGTCGGGAAAACCATCAGAGGGTATGAGGCCACAAACTTCAACTCCAAAAGTCATTTATGATGGAACCTTTATACAGTCTTCTACTTCTCTTATAGGTGAAATAGAAGGGGATGATGTCCTTAAATCACTCTTCAAAGAACATAGTGCAGATAAAGAAATACGAGATTGTGAGATTTCTCTGACACAATATGGTCTAGGCTATAAGATGCTTCAACGCATGGGATATTCTGGTGCTAGTCCTCTAGGCATGCGTCAACAAGGTATTTTTGAACCCATTCAGTTACAAACTAAGTCTATCAATGATAAAGATGGACTGGGATATGATCCAAGAAAGAAATCAGATCAAAAGCACACATCTCACCATCAACGTAAGTGGAAGAAAAAGGTACTACCTTTAACAACACAAGAAATTGATACTCAACAAACTCAAGAGGAATGTGATGGTGAACAAAAAGAATTGCCCACCCAGAGCAAGGAAACAGATGGTAATCAAGTTCCAGTTATATCAACTATAATACCACAGGAAGTAGAAGTCCCAGAGGATATGAGAAACGAAGTATACAGAATCAGAGAATTGTTTGCACCATTGAACATTCCGGTCACATATACTGCCAGACAACAAGTAGATGATCCAGAAACTAATTCAAATGAGTATGAATGGGGTCCTGACCATCTCTCAGATACATAGGAAATAGATGGTAATCAAGTTCTAGTTATATCAACTATAATACCACAGGAAGTAGAAGTCCCAGAGGATATGAGAAACGAAGTATACAGAATCAGAGAATTGTTTGCACCATTGAACATTCTGGTCACATATACTGCCAGACAACAAGTAGATGATCCAGAAACTGATTCAAATGAGTATGAATGGGGTCCTGACCATCTCTCAGATACATCTACTATAGAAACCCCTGAAGAATCCAGAGTTATTACAGATGACGCACAAGAGCTGATACGCCTAAAAATGCAAAAGGAAATAGAAGAAATCAGACTAAAAAGACAAGAAGACTATGAACGACAGCTGAAGAAAGAAAGAACACAAGCAATTCCTTCACCTACCAACCCTCCTAATGAGATAGGACAAATCAGGTATGAAACTACACAAGAAGAACTAGAAGCTACAGAAAAAGAACCAGTCATCAGTCCAAAAGAAGCTGAATGGAACAAATGACATGGATTAACAGAACCGTCAAAGTCATGTCCACAAGTGTGTCAAGTACAAGCAGTTAATGAACCAAATCACGAAGGAACTTGCAGCATCAAAGATGTGGGTGTTGATACTATATATACCTTTACTTAGCCACTTGAAGATGAGTCAGCAACTTCATCCTATGACTCTGATGACTCAGACAAGAGCTCTATTTACAAAAACAACTATTCAACAATGCATTATGACTACTCTGTCATTAATGATGAGATACTGTCTACTATTACACCATGGTACGTAGTCGAGTCTGAAGTAGGTGACAATGCTAGAAGTAGGTTAGTTGAGTTAGGTTCAATAAATACTAACATGAACTTCGATAATCATGTCATAACTCTTCCTGGTCTCGAGACACATACGCAAGGTAGTCTTTTGGAACTTGACTAGTCGGTCCGAAGCCATGATGATAGTACCATGAACTCCCTTGAGCCTATTCCAACCTTATCCTTAATGCATCTGGAACTGATTGATAATACTCTTTATAACCAACCCTTGAATGTACTCACCTTTTCCAATGACTATACACTAGCCTACTATCTCAATGCAGTTGAACCCATGTACTCTTCCACTAGCAAACATAATGAAAACATGACTGAAGCAGATATCAGGTATCTTAGTCGCAAAAACAAGAAAAATAAGAATAAAATATCTGATGGCAAAAACCACATTGTGGCGGTGTCAGACTCTAAAAAAGAGAAAACAAAGGACATACCTAAAGGTGAAAACCTCTCTGAGGCGCCTGAAGGTGAGATACTTGATATACTGCCAAGTCACTAACATGAGAGATCTTCCATATTGATCGAGCCAACTCAGCCAGTAAACATTGGGAGTCAAGAGACACCACACATCATTCATTTAGCTCAATCACTATCAGCAGAAGAGTTAAAGGATTTCAACAACCTTTTTTTAGAAAAGAAGATCAACTTTGCATGGACATACTCAAATATGCCAGGACTAGATCCTGGCCTCATCATGCATGACCTCTCTATTATACTAGGAGTAAAACTAGTCAAACAAAAACTTTGAAAGATGCATCCTCATGTGGCACTGCTAGCCAAGGCTGAATTAGAGAAATTGCTAAAAGCTGGATTTATCAGAGCTATAGACTACATAGAATGGATATCAAATATATTACATGTATCAAAGGTGGACAAATCTATTAGAGTTTGCACAGACTTCAGGGATCTCAACAAGGCATGTCCAAAAGATAATTTTCCATTGCCCAACATTGACATGATAGTAGATATGTCTGTTGGATATGAGATGTATTCATTAATGGATGGATTCTCTAGTTACAATCAGATCAAGATAGCACCTGAAGGTCAAGAGAAGACAACTTTCACATGTGTGTGGGGAACCTTCTGCTAGAATGTTATGTCGTTTGGCTTAAAGAATGCAGGAGCAACTTATCAAAGAGAAGTAACCACTATCTTCCATGATATGGTGCATAAAAACATGGAAGATTATGTTGATGACACCCTGGTAAAAACTATGAAGAGATCTACGCATATTCAAGAGCTAGGCCTCATACTAGATAGAATGGAAAGATTCAAGCTCCACTTAAATCCAAAAAAATGTGCATTTGGAGTAACATCAAGAAAATTGCTTGGTTACATAATTTCAAAAAAAGGAATTGAGGTTGACCCTGAAAAGGTCCAAGCTATAATGGAAATGCCTCCACCCAAGAACATCAGTCAAATGAGAAGTTTATAGGGCCGTATTCAATCAATAAGGCATTTTATATCTTAGCTAGCAGGCAAAGCTCAACCCTTCATGAAGGTATTAAGGAAAGAGATTCATACAACTGGGATAAAGATTGTGAATGACATTTACAACAAATCAAAGAATATCTTTCTAAGCCACCCATATTAATGCCACCGATTCAAGGTAAGTCACTAATACTGTACATATCAGCTATAGATACTTCACTAGGGGCACTTATGGCACAACAGGATGACAATAAAAAGGAACGAGCTATCTATTACATCAGCAGAACTTTGGTGTCATATGAAATGAATTATACTATAATAGAGAAAGCATGCTTAGCTTTGGTCTTAACATCACAAAAATTAAGGCACTATATGTTGGCACACTCTATTAAGCTGGTAGCCAAGATTGATCCACTCAAGTATCTTCTCAGTAAAGCAACGCTTATAAGAAGACTAGCCAAATGGGTCATGGTCCTTACAAAATTTGACATTGAATATGTGGAACATACAACCATCAAAGGAAAGGTTATTGCAGACCAACTTGCTGAAGCTCCACTTGAAGATGATCAACCACTGCATATAGAATTCCCAGATGAATCAATCATGCACCTTACTGAACAATCATGGAAGATGTTCTTTGATGGGTCTTTCACTCAACATGGTTTCGGTGCCGGGATACTATTTATTACTTCCCAGAAATACACAATTCCAAAAGCTTACAAGATTCTCTTCCCTTGCACAAACAACATTGCAGAATATGAAGCTTTGGTAAATGGGATCAAGCTGGCCATCGAGTGGAAGATCATGGAATTACACATCTATGGAGATTCTCAACTCATTATCAACCAAATCAATGATCTATATCAGACAAGAGATGAGAAACTGATGCCTTACAAGAGAATAGTGGATGATCTCAAGAAATATTTTACCTCTGTATCATTTCAGTAGATCCCCAGAACAACAAATAGAGCAGCAGATGCAATGGCCACTTTGGCATCTATATTGCAGCTACAGGAGTCTAATTTTCACTTTGAATTCCTGGTGGAAGAGCTACATTACCCTGCTTATGATTCTGCCAAGTCCTAGGTAGTCTGTTCTATTATTGGACATGATTCATCTCGCTATAGCCACATTTACTCTTACTTGCGTGACCAAGTTGTCCTTGCCAATCTTTCCCGAAATGAAAAAAGGAACCTAATCCAAAATGTGTCACAGTATGTCATCATTGCTAACGACCTATTCAGGGGAGGTTTAGATAATACTTTGCTTAGATGTCTAGAAACTGAAGAGTCCCAACGCGCATTATCTGAGGTTCATGAAGGTGTTTGTGGATCTCATTCGAACGGTCTGAATTTAGCATGCAAACTACTAAGGGTTGGCTACTACTAGCTAGACATGGAGAAGGAAGCTATAAAATTTTGCTAAAACCTGTGAAAAGTGTCAGTTGCATGGGCACCTTCTACACGCTCCAGCAAGGGATCTCATACCCTTTGTGACACACTAGCCCTTCCAATAGTGGGCGTTTGATCTGATAGGCCAAATATATCTTGCATCATCTAATGGACATAAATTTATTATCGCTACCACTGAGTACTTCACTAAGTGGGTAGAATCCGTTCTGCTCACCAAGGAAACCAACAAACAAGTACCTCTCTTTATTCTTAATTATATCATCTGCAAGTATGGTATACCTTCATCCATTATAACTGACAATGGAGGACAGTTCAAAAACAAAGATCTGGATGAACTCTGTGCGAAATTCAAAATCAAGTAACACTGGTCCTCAGTATATTACCCTCAAGGTAATGGACAAGCAGAGGCATCTAACAAAAACCTACTGACTATCTTGCACAGAAAAGTGAATAAATCTGGGAAGGATTGGCATCTACAGCTCAATCCTACATTATGGGCTTATAGAACAAGTATCTGAACACCTACTGGGGCTACACCTTTCTCTTTAATGTATGGGTCCAAAGCAGTATTACCTATTGAGGTAAAAATACCCTCTCTAAGAGTTTCCTTGCAAGGTCTTATTACTGATGATTACTAATGAAGACTATAGAATATCTAGGTTGCAAGAGCTCGAATTGCTGGATGAGCATCGCCAAGTGGCATTTGATCATCTTAGAGTGTATCAAAAGAGAATGTCTAGAGCATATAACAAGAAAGTTTGATACCGATAATTTCAGTTTGGTGACTTAGTTCTAAGAGAGAATCCTAAAAATCAACAGTTTCAAGATAACAAAGGGAAGTTTGAACCCAACTGGCTGGGTCCCTATATCGTTACTATAGCTTTTGGCTCTGGTGCTTATCAACTTTCAACATTGGAAGGAGAATAGCTTCGCGAACTGATTAACACCATCCATTTGAAGAAATTCTTCACCTAAATATTCTCTGCTCCAGCAACTTTTATAGCAGAAAGAGTCCTGACAAAAATCATAAAAATAAGAAAAAGTCTTGAAAAAAATCAGAAAAATCAGAAAAAGTCCTGAAAAAATCATAAAAATCAGAAAAAGTCCTGAAAAAATTATAAAAATCAGAAAAAGTCTTAAAGAAATTTTAAAAAAAAAAAAAGGAAAAGAAGAAAAAAAAAGAAAAAGAAAGAAAATGCCCTAGTGAAAACCTGGTAAACAGGCACCTTGGTAAAAAAAAAAAATGAATCTCTGCCAAGGAGGTGAAAACCTGGTAAGCAAGCGTCTCTTATACTCAAGCGCTCTATCAACGCAACATTGGCATTCCTGCTTTCCTGCATATTTGCTTTCGCTTGTACATATTTCAATCACTTTTGTGACATCCTAGTTCATTGGAAACCCTCATGGCTTGAAACCAATCAATGTCCCAGTCTTAGGTAATCAACAAAGCACATCACATGTCCTAAGCAGTTTCAACTAAGTCAATCTTACGTCAATGAAACCTGGTCATCCACTCTGAGTCAGTTACCTGTCTCCTGACTACTGAAGAGTTTTATCACTAAGTTAACAAGAAAAATAAGATAATAGAAAACAATCACTAAACAGTTTGAGCTATGCATGGAAATTTCTTTGTGTGCTGTCTTTTATATTGGTTTTCGATTATTATCCCTCTATGGAACTCGAGGAAGTCTATCTTGACTAAGAGAAGAAAGGATTGGGGGCATAATATTTTCTTTGTTTTCTAGCTTTAATAAATGATCCCAATGATCTGGAAACATCTAAATTAGCTGGGTGTCTGTGATAAGAGCATTCACATCAAGATGGAATCGCCTCACATACCTCAACTCCGCTTATTTGAATGCTACATGGAGGCCCATATAATTTCTTTGTCTGGTGTCTACTCCAACTATAATAATAATAACTCTAATTGAAATCTCAATCCGAAGTTTGGACATTCATCTGGTAAAGTTACTATTTTCATGGTTAGTGTTCATTTAGTTATCAACCTAGGGACATAAAACTTGAAATGGGTCTGCACTATATTGCACTAAGCTCCTTCAATGGCTATTCTACATTGATGTAGTAACTAACATTATGCAGAAAGGAAAAGCAAGAATGGAAATCATAGAAGGCTGCATGAAAACTTATAAAAACTATGCTAGAATGATCTAATGTAAATAACAGAAATCACTCTGTCCTGGCTTGGCTCTAGGAACAATCACTGGATCTATTTCTAGTGGCTGTAGGAACAATCTAAGCATGAACTTCTACTACAACTAAAGGAGAAATAATTTCAATGAACATAAACACATGATCACTCACCAAGTGGGCCCCCTTGGATGAGTGATATCAAGCTTCAAACAAAATATTTTTAATAGATCAGAACAACATATTTTTGATTCATTTCTTCCTGAAAATGATTACATGTTCTAAAAGAAAAACTCCAGAATGCTTGTCAAAATTCTCTGCTCGATTCCTTTCTATTTTGTCTAACCTCTAAGAAAAAGGAAGAGCTTATTATAAAGCAAAGGTCAACTACAATGGACAACTCAAATCACGCCCAAAAGAAGAGGTGGATGATTGACAGATGAAGAAGATAACTAGAGATTGGCTGTAGGAAACATGGATCTAAACCGAACCATAGTCTTTGCATGCCATAGCGATATTTTGTGAATTCAATGCTCACTAGAGTTAAACTCCCATAGTGATGTATGGTTGCTCCGGTTATGCCATATCTTGCGCTCGCTCGACTCCTCTTCAGTTTGATCTCCAGTTATCTCATATGTGATTCTTCATTCCTTAGGCGTGAAAGGAGAACATCCATCACGACATCATTTATTATCTGCACTAAACAAAAACAACATACAAGGACATGCATATGTATTTCATTTAATTAATACATTCATTAACTCACATATAACATTATCCCAAATAATCCGCATAACAATAGGAACAAATCACTTGGTTGCAGGAATAAATTGGCATGGCTGCAGGAATAGACCGGCAAAGTTCAAACATGATTTCATAAGTTCAGGTTTAACACATGGAATACATATAGTCAATTCAAAATACTTTACTACCACAATGCAACCCAAAAAATGTCAAAAACCTAAGAGTTTTGATGGTAAAAACATGACAAAGTATCAACTTATCATGCCCCCCAACTTTAAGAGTTTTTTGATCCTACAGCAAAATGAAAATTTTTGATTCTCGTTGTAACCCTTAAATCACCAACAGTGCCCTAACCTGTCCCCCCTGAAGCCAAGTTCCAATAAAATCCTTTCATTTTTTCCAGCATGGCCCATCTAGCTATTTCTTCTATAAATGAATCATAATCTGCTCTGTAAGCAGGCATGCCAAGAGTGGCCACATAAGGATCGGAGATTGAAAGATCAATGGTAGCCAATTATTGGCTTTCTCCCTGCCTAACTGTATGTATATGGGGGCTCTTTGCATGGCTGCATGAAAATTTTGTAGTGAGTAAGGTTCTCCCTATTTTAAATGTTCCGGTAGATTATTCCAGCGCTAAGTTAACCCTTCCATTGCAGTTGTTTTGCTAGTTTGAACCAAATGCTCGTATGCTTGATAAACTTCTTCTCTCATTGGAAGCATTATTTTACTAACATCATCTCTTATTAGTAACTTTTGCCAATCATAATAAAGAACCCTTGGTTCTTGTGATTCCCTTCTTAATGGCAATGGACAGTCAAGCTCTAATTTTTCATACTCCCTGGCTTGTGGCCCTATGATAATCTCATTTTGGATTCATGACATTAAAGCTCTGATATGGATATCCCAAATATACAATAAAGGATTCCACTCTATGTTGGAAGGTACAACATAGTTATGTAAATATATTTCATATAGAAACTTTTTCACAGCAGGTGGAGAGGTTTGATAAGCAGAAAAGAATTCTTCAGTCGTTTCTAAGGAAGGATTAAGGTCCCTAACAATGTTGTTTAATTTGAAGTTCCGATACCGCTCTTTCAAATGTACTGCATAGATTCTTGGAAGTGCCCTACACTGCATCAACTCAAGAAACATATCATAAATTATTTCTACCTTAGCCTCTAATTCCTTAATTCTCTTATCTCTCTTTTCAATCTCTTTTTGTTGTTTATCAATAATCCCTTGCAATCTATCCTTCTCTATTTCTCATTGTCTATAAAATGTTAAAGCAACAGATAAACTACTTAGGGATGAAGGAGGTCTTATAGGTATTACCTTAGATCGCGGGATTTCTTCAATAAAATCCTCATTCTGAGCTGGCATACCTCCCATATTTTCCTCAAGCTACTGTAGAACATCTTCAACATTTTCTTCAATTTGCAGTGCCACAAAAGAAATATTTGCTAGTTTATCCTTAACAACATTTTCTTGAATTTCATCCTCTGCAGGGCTTCCTTCTTCCAAAGTTTCTACTGCAATAACCTCTGTTGGATTACCCACAGGTTGAGTCTTCTGTGTCCTCCTTCGTGTTCTTCTCACATACACTTTTGGAATAGCTACAAGAGCTTTTATTTTTGTCCTACGCCTCTTGGCTGTAGGAGGAATCAGAGTTACCTGTGACCGGGTAATAAATTCTTCCTTGTTTCACCCATTTCTAACTCTTTTCCCTTCCTGTAGCAACCCTGTTACTTCTACTATTCAGTGCTCTGTAGCAATTACCCTCAAACCTTTAACCATAGCTTCTCCTTCATCAAAGGAATGCATGAATTCTGCAGCAATTTCTTCGTTGTAATCCTTGATTTTCAAGAAGTAATCCAGCCAGCCGTGGTTTCGAAAATAATGCTCACAAAGACCATCGTGCAGCAACCCTTCATGGACCGTTGGCTCATGGCGAATTAGATCACCACCCATCTTTTACTCTGATATTTTTCTCTCTGCAGCTGAACTAGAATATTTGACAGTATTGCTAAAAATGAAATTTCTTTACATATCTTAATTCTCGCAGCAGACTTTATTAATCACTTGCATGAAATAATAACATAATAAGTAATGATGGGGAGTAGATCAATTAGGGGTACCAAAAAGGACTGATAATTAATCATATTGGAAAATGAACCATAAAGTACCCCCCCCGCCAACTTAACCTAGCACGTGTTCACATAAGCTGACAAGATTTCGGGTAGTGGAGCGGATTTAAATAGGATATAATCATAATGAACTAATAAATGCATAATTAAAATAAAATACAATATACATGTAATTGTAATTGCACGAAAATGAAGGAGAAATGACATGAAATGACAGGTAAGAACGTGGGATGGAATGTCGTGGATGAGATTTTATGTACGGAGAAGAATATTCCCATATAAAATGGAAATATTTTATTATGAACGGGCAAATATGTTCACTGCAGAGGCTGCAGGAACATTACCTTTATTAGCTTGCTTAATTGCAATAGGAAGCTCATGAGTTGTTGTAGAATCAGTGTCAGTTGTTGCAAGAACCTTTTGAGTGGCTGCAGGAACCTTTATGTCACTTTGTGGAACAAACAGTTGTAGGAACTCTTCTTTAGTAGCTGGCTTATGATAGTCTTAGTTGGTGGCCAATTATTAAGAGTTTAATCGAACAGGAACAATTATGGACAAATGGACTGCTCCATTCTGGAAAACTTCTTCTATCTCATAAGGACCTAACCACCTAGTTTGAAGCTTTCCCATAGCATCTTTATATCTAAAATCATAAAGTAGTGCCAAGTCACCAACTTTGAATTTCTTTTCCTTGATATATTTATCATGCCATTTTTCTCTTTGATTTTGAATCAATTATTTTTGGTGAACAACTATCTTTCTCCATTCATCTAGAGCATTTAATTATTGAATGCATTCTTTCTATGCTTCAGGCAATGTCACATTTAATTGCAAAGTTGTTCTCAAAGTTTTATGCTCAAATTCAATAGGCATCATTACTGTTTTGCCATAAACCATCTCAAAAGGTGTGAAACCAATTGGTGTCTTCCAAGTTGTTCTATATGCCCATATTGCTTTTGAAAGCCAATGAGACCAATCTTTCTTATGAACATACACTATTTTTGTAAGAATAGCCTCAAGCTCTCTATTTATAACTTCTACCTGTCCATTAGATTGTCGATGATATGGAGTAGATTTACTGTGTCTTATATTGTATTCATTGACCAAAGCCTTTATCAATATTGAAGTAAATTGAGGTCCTTGTTCAGAGACAATTTCCCTTGGTATTCCATATCTTGTAAATATCTGCTCATAGAGAAACTCAGCCACCTTATTATCTCTTACATGTGTCATGGCTCTAGCTTCTACCCATTTTGTTACATAGTTTGTACATACCAAGATATAAGATTTTCCATTAGAAGGGGGATAAATTGGGCCAACAAAATCTAATCCCCACTTGTCAAATGGTGCAACTGATATTTGAGGATATAGTGGCATCTCATCAGATTTTGCAGGTTTTCCCATTCGCTGACATTTGTCACATTTCCTTGTGTACTGAGTTGCATCCTTGTGTAATGTGGGCCAATAGTATCCTGTATTAAGTATTTTCAATGATGTTCTTTTGGTAGCAAAATGACCTCCACATGGCTCATTATGACATGCCTGCAGGATGTCATATGTTTCATCTTCTCTGACACATCTTTGCATGACTTGGTCAGGTCCAGTATAAAATAGACAATCAACAATCCATGAAAAGTTAAAACTTTTTTCAACTAGCAATCTTTTTTCCCTATGAGAGAAATAAATTGGCATTTTAGCTGTAGCTAGATAGTTGGCAATATCAGCATACCAAGGAGTGTGAGCCTGTATGAGAAACAAATGTTCATCTGGAAAAGTGTCATCTATTATTGTAGAATCTTCCTGCAATTGAAGATGGGAAAGATAATATGAAGCCACATTAGACTTCCCTAGCTTATCAACAATTTTGATATCAAATTCTTGCATCAACAATAACCAACGAGCTAATCTACCAGTGATCAATGACTTATTCATGAGATATCTAATTGCACTATGATCTGTATGCACAAATATGAGATACCTTGTGATATAGTGTCTAAATTTTTTAAGTGCATATATGACAGCTAGCATTTCCTTTTTAGTAACTATGTAATTCAATTTAGGTCCCTGCAAATTCTTACTAATATTATATATTGCATTTTCCAATTTGTCAATTTTTTGGCATAGCACTGCTCCTATTGCATAATCAGATGCATCTATATGGATTTGGAATGGTAAAGATCAATTTGTCCCCTTAAGAACTGGTGCTTGAGTTAAAGCATGCTTAAGCTTTAAGAAAGCTTCATTGCATGTTGGGGTCCATTTAAATTCTGCATCTTTGGTAAGAAGTGAATATAAGGGACTTGCAATTTTACTGAAATATTTGATAAACCTTCTGTAGTATCCAGCATGACCAAGAAAACTTCTCACATATTTTTGCTTCACAGGGTCATTAATATGTTGAATGACCTCAATCTTTGTTGGATCCACCTGTATGCCTTGTATAGATATATGACCAAGGACTATTCCTTCTTCCATCATGATAAATCACTTCTCATCATTTAAAGACAAATTGTAGTCTTCACATCGCTACAAAACTTTCTTCAAATTACCCAATGCTTGATCAAATTTAGAACCATAAGTTGTGAATTCATCCATGTAAATTTCCATAATATCTTGAGAAATATCAGAAAAAATACCAATCACTGCTCTTTGAAAAGTGCCTGGAGCATTACACAACACAAAAGGAAGAACAAAATATGCATGCATGCCCCATGGACAAGTAAATGTTGTCTTCTCTTGATCCTCTGGGGCTATCTGTATCTGATTGTAGCTACTCAATCCATCAAGAAATAAAAAATATCTCTTACCAGCAAGAGAATCTAATACCTGATCCACAAATGGCAATGAAAAATTATCTTTTCTTGTTGCTAAATTCAGAGCTCTATAATTAACACATACCCTCCATTTGCCTCCTTTTTTAGGTACTATCACCAGAGGTGATACCCATTGATTGTCAGAGATAGGATAGATAAACCTAGCTTTCAACAATTTATGTAATTCTTCTTTAACTATCTCCTTCAAGGCAGGATTGACTCTTCTTTGAGGTTGTCTAAGTGAGAAACACTCATCCTTTATGTAAATACGGTGAGTACAAACTGCTGGATCAATCCCACTCATAAACTTGTAATCCCATGCAAAAGCATTTTTATGGAGTTTCAGCAAGTCTACAAGGCCCTCCTTTTGAGTATCTGATAGATCTCTATTGATATTCAAATATTTATTCAATTCCACCTCTATCTTAATAGTAAGATCAATCTGGTTTATATTAGAAAAATGAGAAAAAGATAATTCCTGCGGCAACAGAGTATGCAAAATATCAGTGGCTGCAGGAAAGTCCAAACCTGCAATATTCAGAAGCAATTCCTGTAATTTTTGCTCTTCTATAAATTCATTTATCAGTATTTTATAAAGAATTGATTCCTCATCATATAACTGCATGAGTGGTCCTCGATTAACCATCATAAGGTGATTAATAGATTCAATTTCTTCAGATTCCTCCCTCAAGATAGGCCAAACATATGCATCAGCTATAGAACTCCCATCTGAAATAATCATGTCTCCTGATCTACACCCAATATATGCATCAGCTGTGGCAAGCCAAGGTCTACCTAAAATGACTGGATATCCTCCCAATGTCGCTTTTGGAGATAGAATCATAAAGTCTATAGGATATTCCCAAGAATCTAGAATAACTACTACATCCTCTATGATACCGTCAGGTCTAATTGTAGAGCCATCAACAAGTTGGAGAACTGTGGGTGTAGCCCTTAAACTATTGATCTCTAGATGTTTCATTACTTCCCTTGTCATTACATTAATGGTTGCTCCTAAATCAATCAAAACATTCTTTATTTGACTGCCATTACTGACTATACTCACAACAAGACTACCTAGATCAGAATACTTTGGAATTGCAATTTTACCTAACATGATATCAGCTAATTGACCAATAACACGCACTGTTTGTGGATCCTTTTTCTTCCTGCTAGGTTTCTTTAGGCATGCCTCTCTCAATGCCTTACCATATATAGGCACATCCTTTATTGCTTGCAACAATGGAAATTTAACACAAATGTGCTTCAGTTGATCAATAATATCAAAGCTTTGTTGTTGTTCAATGGGAACTTCTTTATCTTGCAATCTATGTGGAAATGGTGGCAATATTTGACTCTGGGGTATTGTATCTATTGAATTAGAGATTTCTTGCTCCTCCTGTACCTTAGTGATAACTGGATGAGAGGGATTAGGTAAAGTTGTTCCAGATCTGAGGTGTATGTCATCTAGTGATAAAGAATAGGTTGGGTACTGCTTAACATTAGCTGAATAAGCTTGTTGTTGTTGCTAATATTTGATATTTAGATTTGGCAATGGTTGAGTAGGCAACTGTGTTGGTTTAGGCAGTGTAGCAATAGCTGCAGGAGGAGGCATTAAAGCAGGAGGTTGTGGCTGCTGAACAGGAGGCTAATATCCAGAAGATTGGGCTAGCCATGATTGGTTTCCCCTCCATTGAGAGGTAGGTTGCCAATTCCCTTGAAACTAGTTCCCTTGACCCTGAGGTGGATACCAGTTCCCTTGTGGCTGCTGCCACTATGGAACTTGATTAGCAAATTGCTTCCCTTGGCCTTGTGACCCATACCAATGTGGATAGTTACCAAAATTTTGAGAATACTATGGTTGCCATTGGTTATTTGGTGCATAAGAATTACCACTATAACCAGAAAAAGAAAGTGGATTAGGTGGTATACCTTGTCTTTGAAAATTTGGTCTTCTTTGAGAAACATAGAAGACTTTCTCGTCCTCACCTTGAACTGGTTTGAAGTTAGGTACTTCCACATTTGCAACCATCTTACATCTACAATCTTTCTTTCGTTGTTTACAATAAGGACATAATTTTGCAAGGAATGCATCAGCTTCCTCATGCTTCTTCTTAGCTTCCAATGTATCCAACTGGGTAGCCATATTGTTTATAATGTCCTCCTTGAAGTCCTTTAACAGATGACTAAGTTCCAATCTAGAAACTCCAGTTCCAGATGCTGATAATGGTGCCCCTGGCTTAAATCTCCTATTCTTCTTAGATGTAGATCTAGAATACTTTTTGCAAATTTGTCCTATTTCAACCCAAGTAGATTGTGTAATGTCACCTCCTCCCATAAGATCTAAGGAATCGGTGCATTCACCCCTAATACCCCTCAAAAATATCAATTTGAGGGAATCTTCATTCAGAGTACTATGCTTGGACTTCTTGACACTAAACAAAAACCTTTCTAGATAATCTTCAAGACTCTCATCTTCAGTTTGTGTCATTCTAAAGATATCATCCCCATGATGATCAGTGCCTAAAATAATCTTTGTATTTTGCAAGAAACAACCATTTCATCTCATTCCATGTGTTGATTGTGCTACTACCCAAGCTCATAAACCATCTCAAGGATGACTCCTTCAAAGTGGCAGGAAAATTTTTGAGTCTATAGACATCTGTAGTATAGTCAAAACTCCTATAGAGAACATCAAACTCAAACAGAAATATATCCGGATCCTCTGTCACCAACCCATAACATTTAGGGAGTGAAGATGCTAGAATGTTCTTGAGGTTAGCATTATCATGCTAATCAGAGATGAGAAACTCAAACGTTGGACCTGGTGGTGGTGGTGGATTATTCCCACTAGGAGGAGGGTTCCCTTGCATTGGACTTGTGCAAGTTGTTACTATAGGAAATTCTTCTTCTTGTGGACCAAAAAGGAACTAAAGACTACCTTCTGGAAATTTAGATTCAGGGTGATTCAAATTTTGTGGGGCTTGGTAAAGTTCAGCAAAAAGATTTATATCTGGTAAATTATCTACTACATGATTAGGATGAGTGGGCAAAAATCTACCTCTGGGGTCTCTTCTCCTGCTATGCATGCAGATTCATGAAATTTTCAACCAATTAAAAAACTATAACAACCATAAAAGGTTCTTAGTTTGACACCATCCCGGCAACGGTGCCAAAAATGTCTACTCTAACTATAATAATAATAAATCTAATTGAAATCTCAATCCGAAGTTTGGACATTCATCTGGTAAAGTTACTATTTTCATGGTTAGTGTTCATTTAGTTTTCAACCTAGGGATGTAAAACTTGAACTGGGTCTGCACTATATATGCTCTAAGCTCCTTCAATGGCTATTCTACATTGCTGTAGTAACTAACATTATGCAGAAAGGAAAAACAAGAATGAAAATCATAGAAGGCTACATGAAAACTTATAAAAACTATGCTGGAATGATCTAATGTAAATAACAGAAATTACTCTATTCTGGCTTGGTTGCAGGAACAGTCAGTGGATCTATTTCTAGTGGCTGCAGGAACAATCTAGGCATGAACTTCTACTACAACTAAAGGAGAAATAATTTCAATGAACATAAACACAGGATCACTCACCAAGTGGGCCCCCTTGGATGAGTGATATCAAGCTTCCAGCAAAATACTTTTAACAAATCAGACCAACATATTTTTCATTCATTTCTTCTTGAAAATGATTACATGTTCTAAAAGAAAAACTCCAAAATGCTTGTCAAAATTTTCTACTCTGTTCCTTTCTATTTTGTCTAACCTCTAAGAAAAAGGAAGAGCTTATTATAAAGCAAAGGTCAACTACAAAGGACAAATCAAATCACGCCCAGAAGAAGAGGCAGATGATTGACATATGAAGAAGATAACTAGAGCTAGGCTGCAGGAAACGTGGATCTAAACCAAACCACAGTCTTTGCACGTCATAGCGATATTTTGCGAATTCAATGCCCACTAGAGTTAAACTCCCATAGTGATGTATGGCTGCTCCGATTATGCCATATCTTGCACTCACTTGGCTCCTCTTCAGTTTGATCTCCAGTTATCTCATACGTGACTCTTCATTCCTTAGGTGTGAAAGGAGAACATCCATCGTGGTATCATTTATTATCTGCACTGAACAAAAACAACATACAAGGACATGCATATGTATTTTACTTAATTAATACATTCATTAACTCACATATAACATTATCCCAAATAATCCGCATAACAATAGGAACAAATCACTTGGCTGCAGGAATAAATTGGCATGGCTGCAGGAATAGACCAGCAAAGTTCAAACATGATTTCATAAGTTCAGGTTTAACACATGGAATACATATAGTCAATTCACAATACTTTACTACCACAATGCAACCCAAAAGATGTCAAAAACCTAAGAGTTTTGATGGTAAAAACATGACAAAGTATCAACTTGTCATGCCCCCCAACTTTAAGAGTTTGTTGATCTTGCAGCTAAAGGAAAATTTATGGTTCTTGTTGTAACCCTTAAATCACCAACAGTGCCCTGACCTGTCCCCCCTGAAGCCAAGTTCCAATAAAATCCTTTCATTTTTTCCAGCCTGGGCCATCTAGTTGTTTCTTCTGTGAATGTATCATAATTCTGCTCTATTGGCTGGCATGCCAAGAGTGGCCACATAAGGATCGGAGGTTGAAATATCAATGGTAGTCAGTTGTTGGCTTTCTCCCTACCTAACTGTATGTATCTGGGGGCTCTTTGCATGGCTGCATGAAAATTTTGTAGTGAGTAAGGTTCTCCCTGTTTTAAATGTTCCGGTAGATTATTCCAACTCTGAGTTATCCCTTCCATTGTAGTTGTCCTGCTAGTTTGAATCAAATGCTCATATGCTTGATAAACTTCTTCTCTCATTGGAAGCACTATTTTACTAACATCATCTCTTATTAGTAACTTTTTCCAATCATAATAAAGAACCCTTGGTTCTTGTGATTCCCTTCTTAATGGCAATGGACTGTCACGCTCTAATTTTTCATAGTCCCTGGCTTGTAATCTTATGATAATCTCACTTTGGATCCATGACATTAAAGCTCTGATATGGATATCCCCAATATAGAGTAAAGGATTCCACTCCCTATCTGAAGGTACAACATAGTTATGTAAATATAATTCATACAGCAAATTTTTCACAACAGGTGGAGTGGTTTGATAAGCAGAAAAAAATACTTCAGGTGTTTCTAAGAAAGGATTAAGGGCCATAACAATGTGGTTTAATTTGAAGTTCAGATACCGCTCTTTCAAATGTACTGCATAAATTCTTGGAGGTGCCCTACACTGCATCAACTCAGGAACCATATCATAAATTATTTCTACCTTAGCCTCTAATTCCTCAATTCTGTTATCTCTCTTTTCAATCTCTTTTTGTTATTTATCAATAATCCCTTGCAACCTATCCTTCTCTATTTCTCATTGTCTATAAAATGTTAAAGCAATAGATAAACTACTTAGGGATGAAGGAGGTCTTATAGGTACTACCTTAGATCGTGAGATTTCTTCAATAAACTCCTCATTCTGAGCTGGCATACCTCCCATATTTTCCTCAGGCTGCTGTAGAACATATTCAACATTTTCTTCAAATTGCAGTGCCACAGAAGCAAGATTTGCTAGTTTATCCTTAACAACATTTTCTTGAATTCCATCCTCCGCAGGGCTTCCTTCTTCAGAAGTTTCTACTGCAATAACTTCAGCTGGATTACCCACAAGTTGAGTCTTCTATGTCCTCCTTCGTGTTCTTCTCACATACACTTTTGGAATGGCTGCAGGAGGTTTTATTTTTGTCCTATGCCTCTTGGTTGCAGGAGGAATTTGGGTTACCTACGGCCGGGTAATAAATTCTTCCTCTGTTTCACCCATTTCTAACTCTTTTCCCTTCCTACAGCAACCCTATTACTTCTGCTATTCACTGCTCCATAGCAATTACCATCAAACCTTTAACCGTGGCTTCTTCTTCATCAAAGGAATGCATGAATTCTGCAACAATTTCCTCGTTGTAATCCCTGATTTTCAAGAAGTAATCCAACCAGCCGTGGTTTCAGAAATAATGCTCACAAAGACCATTGTGCAGCAACCCTTCATGGACCATTGGCTCATGGCAAATTAGATCACCACCCATCTTTTACTCTGATATTTTTCTCTCTATAGCTGAACCAGAATATTTGACAGTATTGCTAAAAATGAAATTTCTTTACATATCTTAATTTTAGCGACAGACTTTATTATTCACTTGCGTGAAATAATAACATAATAAGTAATGATGGGGAGTAGATCAATTCGGGGTACCAAAAAGGACGGATAATTAATCATATTGGAAAATGAACCATAAAGTACCCCCCCCCCCAACTTAACCTAGCACATGTCCACACAAGATGACAAGATTTCAGGTAGTGGAGTGGATTTAAACATGATATAATCATAATGAACTAATAAATGCATAATAAAAATAAAGTACAATATACATGTACTTGCAATTGCACGAAAATGAAGGCGAAATGACAGGTAAGAACGTGGGATGGAATGTCGTGGATGAGATTTTATGTACGGAGAAGAATATTCCCATATAAAATGGAAATATTTTATTATGAACTGGAAAATATGTTCACTACAGAGGCTGCAAGAACATTACCTTTATTATCTTCCTTAATTGCAATAGAAAGCTCATGAGTTGCTGCAGAATCAATGTTAGTTGCTGGAGGAACCTTTTTAGTGGCTGCAGGAACCTTTATATGTCACTTTGTGGAACAAACTGCTGCAAGAACTCTTCTTTAGTAGTTGGCTTATGATATAGTCTTAGTCGGTGCCAATTTACTAAGAGTTTAATCGAACATGATCAATTATGGACAAATGGACTGCTCCATTCTGGAAAACTTCTTTTATCTCATAAGGACCTAACCACCTGGTTTGAAGCTTTCCCATAGCATCTTTATATCTAGAATCATAAAGTAGTGCCCAGTCACCAACTTTTAATTTCTTTTCCCTGATATATTTATCATGCCATTTTTCTCTTTGATTTTGAATCAATTCTGTCTGGTGAACATCTATCTTTCTCCATTCATCTAGAGCATTTAATTGTTGAATGCGTTCTTTCTGTGCTTCAGATAATGTCACATTTAATTGCAAAGTTGTTCTCAAAGTTTTATGCTCAAATTCAATAGGCATCATTACTATTTTTCCATAAACCATCTCAAAAGGTGTGAAACCAATTGGTGTCTTCCAAGTTGCTCTATATGCCCAAATTGCTTATGAAAGCTAATGAGACCAATCTTTCTTGTGAACAGGCACTAGTTTTGTAAGAATAGCCTCAAGATCTCTATTTGTAACTTCTACCTGTCCATTAGATTGTGGATGATATGAAGTAGATTTCCTGTGTCTTATATTATATTCATTGACCAAAGCCTTTATCAATATTGAAGTAAATTGAGGTCCTTGTTCAGAGACAATTTCCCTTGGTACTCCATATCTTGTAAATATCTCCTCATAGAGAAACTCAGCCACCTTATTATCTCTTGCATGTGTCATGGCTCTAGCTTCTACCCATTTTGTTACATAGTCTGTATATACCAAGATATAAGATTTTCCATTAGAAGGGGGATCAATTGGGCCAACAAAATCTAATCCCCACTTGTCAAACGATGCAACTGATATTTGAGGATATAGTGGCATCTCATCAGATTTTGTAGGTTTGCCCATTCGCTGACATCTATCACATTTCCTTGTGTATTGAGCTGCATCCTTGTGTAATGTGGGCCAATAGTATCCTGTATTAAGTATTTTCATTGTTGTTCTTTTGGCAGCAAAATGACCTCCACATGGCTCATCATGAAATGCATGCAGGATGTCATATGTTTCATTTTCTCTGACACATCTTTGCATGACTTGGTCAGGTCCAGTATAAAATAGACAATCAACAATCCATGAAAAGTTAAAACTTTTTTCAACTAGCAACCTTTTTTCCGTAGGAAAGAAATAAATTGGCGTCTTAGTTGTAGCTAGATAGTTGGCAATATTAGCATACCAAGGAGTGTGAGCCTGTATGAGAAACAAATGTTCATCTGAAAAAGTGTCATCTATTATTGTAGAATCTTCCTGCAATTGAAGACGCGGAAGATAATCTGCAACCATATTAGACTTCCCTGGCTTATCAACAACTGTGATATCAAATTCTTGCATCAACAATAGCCAGGGAGCTAATCTACCTGTGATTGACGGCTTATTCATGAGATATCTAATTGCAGTATGATTTGTATGCACAAATATGGGATACCCTGTGATATAGTGTCTAAATTTGTTAAGTGTATAAATGACAATTTAGTATACTCATACGACATAGGATTTGGTGCAGGACGACAATTTAGCATACTCGTATGATTGTTCACAGAGCAGAGACTAAAAATTCTAAGTTTTTCAATGGCTGAGTACAATATCTGAGTATAACCAATTTTGGGATGGACTGATTTCTGACCAGGATGGACTAGTTTGTGACACGGATAGAGTTTATCACTAAGTTGTTTGATATTGTTTGATTTTTTTTCTCCAGTTTTAGTATTTCAGTTTCAGTTTCAAGGATGAAAACACAAAAAACACGCAAGATATATAATAATTCAAGCACAACACGCTATGCCTATGGAAGTTGGCATAGAGAAGAAAACCTTTGCTTGCTGACTTAGGTACACACCCAATAGCTAATCAGAATACGACCGATGAGTCTCACGCAATGGATTCTCAACGTCGTATTAGCCAACTCCAAATGCTAATGGGGGCACGATATGGCAAGTGTCTTGGGAGAGTTACTATCTCTCTTGCACAAAGATTATCAACCTTTTGGATGTGAATCAGGTAGCTTCTAATTTATAGTTCTTAATCAAGAATTCTGTTTGAAATTACCCCTTGAAGTCACGCAAGAATGATTGAGGCCTATAGCCCGACAAGGTACTGAAACAAGCTGTAGTCACGTGAACGTGATTGAGACCGTGAGGCCCTACAAAATGCCCGATATGAGAGACTTCAAAGAGAAAACTCAAATAATCCCATCCTCTGAGACTTTAATCATCAGAGACCTATTTATTATAGTGAGTTGGAATGCTCAGGTCCAGCTGTACTCACTTGGGTCATTCTCACAGGGTGATTACTTTTTCCCACTGTGACAGGCCCGCTAAAGGTATACAAATCACAAAACTTAACAAAAAACTTCAAGGGTCTAGATTTCTGATTGTCTGTAAAAGACAAGAGCATACTCTCCTACCTCTTAGATTTTTTTGAAAACATGAAAGACTGATTTGTTCATTAACCAGATAGCAGTTTAAGTGCCTAAAAATGAATTTATAGAATACACAATATTTGGTCGATTTTCTCTTTAGGCAACCTACAAAAACAACCCATCAGTAATCATGTTGTTTTTATTCTTTGACAGGTGTATGTTTGATTGATAGATTCTTTGACAAGCATCCTACAAGAAATTGGTTAGGCTGTAAAAATCTCAGGCACATAGAAGACAATTTAGGGTCAACGTTAGCATAATCAAAACTTAAGCAAAAAATCCTGAAAGGTAATATGTTTTTAATCTATCAGAACACAAAATCGTATGACAATCTTCATAAAATAGAATGACAGAACACTTTTTATTGTATGAGTTAGAAATCAATACAAAATGACGAAAGATAGCATAAGCAGTGTGTCGTACGAGTTAGAAATCAACATAGAACGATAGAGTATAAAAGAATTAGTATGTCGTACGAGTGAATATTCTGATTTGTACGACAATGTAAAGGATATGATCTTGTTTCGTACGAGAAACTGGAGGCGTCAATATAATGTCATACGATGCAGTTAAACTACTCATATGATATTTTGTAGAGGCTATACGGATGAAAGCTGTAGATAAACAAAAATGATTTTGAAGCCGAAAAAGTAGTTTTCTGCCCCACGATGGGCGCCAGAAATGTGTGTGTGAAAAGTGGACTTGTATCTATAAACAAAACACTTCAATCAAGTCATTACATGCATGGTTAATCAGATATAATCAAAGAATAATAAACCATAACAAATCGACCCATTGCCTTCTAAAAGATGTGAGTATATGATTTCTCTCAAATTATAAGCAATACCAGTGACTAGACAACATCAAGATGAAGGATTTTATCTATATGAACATGATGAATGCTAGATGGATGCAATATTAATCTAACAAGATTTTTGCAATATTAAGCTAAATGATTTAATCAATGTGAAATAATTAATATGAAATATCTCAATGAAATCCTAGAGAAAAAACAATATAATAACAATATATTCTCAATGAAATCCTATAGAAAAAACAATATATTAAGGGTCATTGCGGACATGATCCTTAATATTGCATATACAAAGAAAGGAACTCTACTCTGCCTACTATAATTGTAAAACGCTCAATGATGACAATTAATCTTTTCAAAGTCCAGTGACTAGGTTTAGGTTACATCTCATTTTGCATCTCATTTTGCATTTCATTCTGCATCTCATGAATTTAGAGTGATTTTGGCATAATAACAATGCTCTCTTTATCTTCTGAATGGAAGTTGGAAGCTTCATCATTTCTTCGCTAAGTGGTCTCTTTTCATCATTTCTCTGATTGAGTACTTGTGTATTGAGATGTTAGCTGCATACATTAGCATTTTATATAGATTCATACATTCACTATCATTCATTTGCATTCATCTTATTGCATAGAAAAATAAACATTTGCATTACTCATTACTCATTCACATTCATTTATTTGCATATGAAAAGAAAGAAAAATATGAGCATTCATATTCCATTTGCATTCATACAATCATGCTGAAAAGAAATGCATACATATAGAATAAAGCATATAAAAGACATCTCATAAACAAATCAACACAAGTACGATGATGTCAAATCGGATCTAGTATATATATATATATATATCATGTCAAGTCTAAGGTACAAAATGATGTCGAATGACATATACAAACTCTCATCAGAGAAAGAATCATATAGGCTACAAAAAATGGGTGTGTCTACAAAAAATATCTAAGCTACAAAAAGAAATAATCTAGCTCGCACCCTCTCCCTCATCACCTGGTGGAGGAGGAGGAGCCTGATGCCCGGGATCTTGTCGAGGCGCCCGAGCTCCCTCTGACCATGCCATATACTGTGAATAGGGTATCATCTATTATGCAATAGGAAATGCAACACTATATGCTGCAACATAGTAGGCTTCCCTACTAGTCTAGTGGAGGACCTCTTGTCGCAAGGGATCTATCTTTTCTCTCATCTTTGCTCTCAGTGTTGCGATCTGGCGATCACGCTCGACCCTCACCTTGGCAAGCTGTCGATCCTGCTCCGCCAGCTAAGTCTGAGCCACTATCAACTATGACTACAGCTCTGCAAGACGTACCCTCATCGATTGTCCAGCATCTATCCCCTGCTCTCTTGTAGGCTCCTCACCTCCACCTCCACCTCCACCTCCACCCTGCTCATCCCTCCGCTGTCAGACCTATCTCAAAGCTGCTCTCTCCTCCTCAGTCCCACCCAATCTCACACCCACTCCTCCTAGGGATCCACCCTCACCCCTTTGTTGTCCACCCTCAGCAGGCACTTTGCTGCTGCTAGCACCAGGATCACCACCTGTCTATCATAGAGCCTCAGCTCTCTGTACCTATCCCTGCCTGTGACCCTATCCCTATGCTGGTGCAGGGGCATCATCCTCAACATCCATAATACGAGGATCCTGCTCACCCATATCTGTAAATCATAGGAACGGATGCTGCTGAAAATGATCTCTATACTGGGGCAATACCCCCGCATCTGCTACATCCTCCAAGTAATCCCACCTCAAGCAGTGTAAACCTGTCAGCTCCTACATCACCAAAGCATATAATAACCACAGAGACCATCCCTATCTCTCCTCATCTGCATACCTAGCATAAGTTGTATACTTCTATGAGATCCCCTAAGGCCGGCCATACTACCTCATCGCTCGAGAAATGATGAATCACTCCACAATGGTCTGTGACCTCCCGATCAGTGGGCATACAACAAACAGGTCCCTGCAAACTAGTCGCTAGTCATCTCACAGCTCCAAACCTCTGTACGGTCTCCATACGACGGCTATCAGGTCATCGAGCTGCCATCTCCAAAAATCTGTCTTACCCAGATGGGGCTGTGTAATATATCCAGCATACCTATAAATGATCGGCTGCCCAAGCTCTCTGCTGTCAGCTACTACCAGCCAACAAACGAGAAGGTGCTCCCAAGCCCACACCTGCAAAATATATACCCCGGTGGCCATGCTCTTCCCATCTCTGTATACGATCTCATGCATCTCTCGATACATATGGGCCAATAAACAAGAGCCCTAGCCAAGTCTCTGAGGGGTTTCTATCAACCTCTCTAACATCTGGCCCCATCCGCACTGGAAGTCCTATTGCCCTCTATCTGGCATAAGAAAATAGCCTATGAATCTTGCTAGGATGCATGCCATAGGATACTCCTCACTATACCTGCTCATAAGAATATCCCAACTCATGGACCAAGTCAAAATGTCAAGATCATCGAAGACATGCCTGACTGCCTGCAATCCTGGAAGGTGCCTTGAATCATAATCCACCTTATCCCTAGCAAAAGGGATATAGAGGATCCTGTATACATCCTTAGGAGTGATGGTCAACTCCCCCACTGGTAGATGAAATGTGTTATGCTCTGAATGAAACTGCTCTACCAATGTCGTGAGCATCCCGTGGTTCACACGGATATCAATCACTCTCAACAAATGAGTTAAGCTGCACAAGTCAATATGAGCTTGCTCAACCTTAGATAAATCTTGCACTAATATCATCGTGGGAGGATACACGCATCTAAATAACACAGGAGGTAATTGAACCTGCAAAAAACCCAACAATGAAGCATCAGAAAACATTCTAAATGAGTCTACAAGAGAAGTAAAACATCATGCAAATCCAACTAAGTCAAATGCAAAATCAAAATTTCATGTTTACACCCTCAAAAATGCTTATTGTCTCTCGAACGGCAAAACATAGAAAAGTAGCATCTCATACGAGCCAGGAATAGCTCTAGTACGACAAACCAAGCTCAAACGACAAACTTTTGGACCCTGCACGACAAAATGGTCTTTTTACAAACCTGTCGTATGATACATGGGTGGCCTTGGAATGACAAAACTATTGGCCTTAAATGGCGAAAGAAAATTTACCAGTTTCTCGTACGAGACAGGATCCTGTCTCGCACGAAAAAACGTGATGCCCGACCCCAAACATGCGAAAAACTTGAAAATTGAACAAAAAAATTCAAATTTGGAAACACAAATAGGCTTAAGATCGATCACTTACCGCTGGCTCATAGTTTCGGGGTCGATTATGTCTTCTTTGGTGCTCGAATCGATGCTGACAAGTAGGGACCACCATTTTCTTCGCATAAGGCTTTTTGAATTTTCAAACTTGGAGGGTTAAAATAAATTGAAAATGACACTTTTGTCCCATATATAGCCAAACAACCTAATTTTTCAACTTGCTCCGATGGACACGAAAATTGTACCCTTAGCTGATTTGACCGTTCTGATTCCATTTTCGGGATTGAAATCAAAATTTGAGATCATTTTGCTAGTTAATTTCAGAATTTGGACCACTTGTCGCTTTTCATCAAAATCTCATTCTTTCTTCAACTTTGCGCTCAATTTCTCGTCAATCAATGCAAAATTTTCAAAAATTCCTCTGAATCAATTTGTGCGCAAACAACTTATCATCGCTAAAGATATTGCCTATCATCATGTACCCTCACTATTTTTTGATTAAATAAGATAATTGTTTACAATGATTTACTTGGAATGATTAATTAATTAAATAAATATTTAATTAATATTGGTTGATTAATTTTGCCATATGACATTTGATGATTTTAGAATTAATTATGTGCTCAAGATTTATTTAATTGCCTTTCGTTAGGACCTTGTTGATGTTGTCGAGAATAGGGGCTCATGGTTTAGATGACCATTTTTTAGGGTATTACATATTCCATTTAAGAGAGGATCTAATCAATTGATCCTAATCCTAAGGTCTAAATAGTACTTAGCTTAGCTGTCACCTCATTTGTGGTTCATATTAATTCCACATCTTCTAAGGTGTCTCCAAATCCAATCAATCTTGTCCTAATCAAAGGACCCTATTCAAATCAATTTCAATATGAATCAAATCAACGTCAAAAAATTTTCTAAGTCCAATCATCATTTCTTCACGTCTAAAATCTCACATCAATCTTCACTTCCTAAGGTCACCCATGTATGGTCTTAACTCACGCTCAAAAGGCAAAAATGGCAGTTGAAGACTTTGGAATGCTCGATACTACTATCCTTTATAATCAAGATCCACCACATCAAGAGGAACAAATTTTTGATCAACCCGACCTCTCTCCATGTGTCCAAACATTCACAAATGACCCTTATAATCAAGACATGATGGAGAATTTCATCAAGCACAATGCCAATAGGCTTGTGGCCAAACTCATCGCCCAAGGGGAACGGTTTCCCCTTGACTTTGACAAATCAATCCTTGATATGCCACCACAAGGAGATCTCACAAACAATTCCATTCTTGATCCTCTTCTTCATCCTCAATCCATGACATCTGCACACGTAATATATGTGCCTACGACTTCCATTCCTACGACCACTTTTCCTCAACTTTATGTTCCTCATCACATTTCCAATCCACCAACTTCATCTATCCCTCTTCACAACATGGATAATTACATCAACACGTGCTTACCTTTCATTACCACAATCCAAGGATCACAAGCTCTCAATATCTCTCAACCTCTTCATTCTTCATATCAAAACATTAGTGGTGGTGGTGGCATCCCCTCTTCATCTCATCAAATCCCAACACACCACTATATTACCAATGTCCAAAATCAGCAACCCGACAGCCTAAAAGAGATTCAAGACATGAAGGACCTCATCAAAAATATCAAGGAAGGGACAAATAAAAGACCTTATTCTTAATATCAAGGAAGGGACAAATAAAAGACCTTATTCTTTCCAATAAATATGTCTATCTCCTTATGATCCATCCATTTCCATCGACCCATATTCACCTAGTTTTGAGATACCAAAATTCAAAAAATACAAAGGTGAAGGTGATCCTAGACATCATGTCTGGGAGTTCTATTTCTTATGCCAATAGGTTTCCTATAGTGACATCTATCATAGGAGACTTTTCCCAAAAAGTCTTATAGAAGAATCCCTCGCTTGGTTCTTCGCTCTGCCTTAGGGTTCTATCACATCATTCCTTGACTTGGTCGAAAAGTTTGTGGGTCATTTTGCCTATAACATTAAGAATGATGCTTCCATGATAGACCTACGCAAATAAAAGCAAAGGCCTGGGGAAACCTTCGCCAATTAAAGATGGTAGCATCTCATCAAGAGATTCCCTTGAAAATACTAGAGCCAAATCAGGTTGAATTATTTCAATGCAACTTGATACCAGAGCTATCCAAACCATTAACTTGTCAATGCTTAACCTCCTTTGCAGAAATTTCCAAAATGGGTAAACTTTAGAGTACGTGCTCAAAATTCCTCCTCTTACAATGACAAGCCAAAATTTTGGTGCAAGAACAAAAATTTTATCAATGATGGGATCATCGATGCCAAACGTGTCCAAACCGTTGTCGAACCATCCAAGACCACCACTACCAAAAACCTCTTCAATAACTGATCCAATCCTCACAACTAATCCAACACTAATGATCAAACATAACCTCGTAAAACTACTTCCGTCCAAGGTTACCCTCTTGGGTCCAACAATCAACGTGAGCACACCCCGCTAGGTGATCCCATTGAGGTTATTTTCCAAAATCTTGTCAAGGTCGGCATTGTTGTCTTCTTGATGACACGCTTTTTTGATCCTAATCAACCTAAGTCTTGATGTTATAATGAGAATGAATACTGTGACTACCATCACATCAATGGTCATGACACATGTAAGTGTTGGTAAATGCACACTCCAATGAGACATTGTAGGTGATTGAAGGTTTTGTCATTGATGGCAACCTTACAATCCTATGACATCGGCAAAACAATTTACTGGCACTAGCAAGATCAAACTTTACACCAGCACACAGACCATCGGCACCGGCAATAAAAGGAAGCACACTGACACAGAAGCTGACATGAATATTTTTTGTAATATATTTTGTTAATTACTATAAAATCATTGTAAGCTGACTTGGCAAGTTGTAAAATGACTCTTATATATAAGAGATCATTGTAGAACATTTTAAAATAGATGGAAGAAAATATATAGGCAAAATAAGGCAGACCTATTATGCAAATTATAGGTTAAGGGTTTATGTATGAAGCAAAGCTATAAACTGGTACTGGATCTGGCATATTAGATGCTATTTTGAAGTAGTACAAGACATTGGATTTATATAATGCATTTTGTAAGTCAGTGAGACTTCCCATTTTGTAATTGAGTAGTGAGCTCTAGGCACTTGGCCTTCCTGCATGTGCAGGCCCCTCTTGTAGTAGTAATATTCTCTTATTGGCCAGTAAGTGAATATTGTGGGTCACAAATCCCACCGAGGTTTTTCCCACACCGGGTTTCCTCGTTAAACTACTCTGTTATGGTGTGTTTTTCATGTGGTTGTTGTTGTCTCTGTTTATTGCATTGTTCCTTGTTTACCGGTATACAATATTAATATGTGCTACATGTTTTAAGTTAACAAAATCATCAAACTAGTTAGATACTGATTCACCCCCCCCCCTCAGTATCTGTGGGAATCCTAATAGTAAGTGCATGAAACTTAATAATTATATCCAAGACCTTATCCATAAGGGTGATATTGAGGTTGATATTGTGAAACTGGTAACTCTAATGATAAGCTTAAAATGTACTAGGATCCATTCCCCAAACATGGTAAGGACAAGGCCTCGTCATCTAACAATGTCAATTATCATTAGACTAATTACATCTCCGTCTTTGATTCCCTAGTAGGTCGCATAGAACTTGTTGATACCCATGTGAATACCATCACAATTTAAGGAGTTGACCCTCCTCTTAGACCCAGGGTTACCATTCAAGGTGTCCCTCCCCCACAATCATTTACGCAAACCTCTCAAGCCAAGATAGTCATTCAAGAAGCAACACCCTCAAATTATTGCAATGTGACCACCCATCGAGGGAGAGTTATTATCTAGGGAGCTTATCCTCCTCCGCAACATCTTATGTCATCCACCCACCGATATGATCTCCTTGACCATCTTGGGAAAACTCTTGCACAAATTTCCATACTAGAGCTCCTCAAAAAATCCCCCATTCATAAAGAGATCCTTGAGTAGGCTCTTTTCGAACCCCGCATCCCTGATAACATCAATGCAACCCAGTTTCAATCTCTCATAAGAAATCTTGTTGCTCAATGCCATCTTGTTTTCACATCCAAAGATGCACTTGTCGATGATCATCCCTTACCAAACCCCTTCATATTGAAGGCCTTGTACAAAAACAACTTCAAGTGGGCCCAACTATTTTGGAAATAACTTTTCAAGTTTTGGACCTTGAGCTTCCCTATAACATCCTCCTTGGCCGACCATGGATCCATTCCATTCAAGTTGTCCCCTCCACCTACCATCAATGCCTTAAATTTTTGTTCAATGGTAGAGAGATTACTATTCGTGTGGACCCAAAACCATTTGTATTGCAAACTTCTTGAAGGGAATCACCCTTGCCATTTACCCACTAAATAGGCCTACTCCGCTTCCACCATCTAACCCATCCAATGTTACATTGACCTCATCTGAACCTAAGAACAAGGTCAACATAATTGATAATGGTTGTGGAGAATACACCCTGGAAAATGCCCTTTATGTGGGTCAACTTTCACCCTCTCCTAAGTCATATGGAAAGCCAAAGGAAATCAAGAAACAAGAAAAACCCACTATTAAGTGCAAAGAAACTACCTTCCAATAGTGGGACCCACTTGATGAGGAAAGTTTGGAAACCAATGTTACCTCTTGGTTGTATCAAGAGGAAGATGAAGAACTGGCAAACATCCCAAAACAAATGTATCCAAAAGCATTTGCCATGGTAGATAAGATGGGCTATAAAGAACATGGTCTTGGACCAGAAGAAAAAGGTATAAAAGAACCCATCTCTCCAATCTCTTATAAGTACAATAGAGGCTTGTGTTTCTCTCCAAAACCTAATATCACTATCATTGGTATCCAGCCAGACCCTCTTGTTGAAGTTGAAGATTTTGATGAAGAGGAATTCCATGAAATGCCTTTCAAATATCTCGATGATATATTTCATGATGCTCATGTAAACACCATTTCCCCTATCAACCCTTCCAATTCATATGAACTTAAGCTTTTCCATCCAAAATTCATTGACGAGGACCACCTGTTTTGGATGTCTATGCCAATGATGATGCTCTTATAACATTTCTTAACATGCAAGACCTTGAGGACCACACATCTGTCAATGAAATTTAGCTTCATCCAGAAGCTTACTTTGGTAGTCAAGTCAACTCCTTCAGTCGCAAAAGTGAAAAGAAAAAGAAAAATCAGAAGTCCCTTGGTGAAAACCTTTCTCAGGCCCCTTCGGACATAGAAAAAGTAAAAATAAAGGACGCATCTTCAAGTGAAAACCTAGATCAGGCGATTGAAGATGAGGGAATTGACCTCCCTACCATGGTTTCCCCACAATAGGAAAATTCCCCTCTACTCATTGAGGAAACTGACACAATCAACATGGCCACATAAGAAACACCAAAGAATGTACTCATCTCCAAGTCACTCGCTAATCAAGAGAAGCCGAATTTTATAATATTTCTAAAAGAAACACAAATCAATTTCGCCTGGTCATATCCTGACATGTCAAACCTTGATCCTAACTTGGTGGTACACAATCTTGTAGTTCATCCATATTCTAAACCTATCAAGAAGAAATTATGCAAGATGCATCCTCAAATTACCCTCCTAGTTAAAGCAAAAATACAAAAAAATGTCGGATGTCGGCTTCATCAGACCCATTAATTATCCTGAATGGGTCTCCAACATTTTACCTGTCGGCAAAACCATTGGGGGCATCAGAATTTGCACAGACTTCATAGATTTGAACAAGGAATTCCCTAAGGATGATTTTCCTTTTCACAACATTGACATAATTGTGGACTTGATAGCAAGGCATGAAATTATTTCCCTCATGGATGGATTTTCTAGCTATAACTAGATCCACATTGTAGAAGAAGATCAACACAAGACCACATTCACAACACCTTGGGGAACATTCTGCTATTAGGTCATCCTATCAACGTGCAATGACAATGATTTTCCATGATCTCTTGCACAAGATAATGAAATATTACATAGATGATCTTCTCGAAAGGTCGAAGACAAGAGGTGAACACATTCCAATCCTAAGGCAATTTTTTGAGAGATTGGAAAAATATAAATTATGCCTAAAGCCTAAGAAGTGTGTCTTTGGAGTCACATCAAGAAATCTCCTTGGGTTCATAGTATCTCACAAAGGCATAGAATTGGACCTTGCAAAAGTAAAAGCTATAATGGAAATGCCTCCACCCAGGATACTCAAATAGCTATGCAACCTACAAGAGAAACTCCAATCCATCTGAAGATTCATCGCGCAGTTACCAGATAAGTGTCACCCATTTTCACATCTTCTGAGAAAGGATATCAAATTCAAGTGGGACTGTCAAAAGCCTTTTGATAGGCTCAAATAATACCTGGCTTCTCCTCCAATCTTAAAGCATCCTATCTAGGGACAACCGCTTCTTCTGTACATATCAGAAACTACAGTGGCACTGGGGGCACTACTAGCACAAAAAGATGACCAAGGCAAAGAGTATGCAATCTAATGCATCAGTCATAAACTTTTAGGGAATGAGATCAATTATACCCCCATAGAAAGAGCTTACCTAGCATCGGTATTCAACACATAAAAGTTACAACATTACATGCTCAACAATAAGACTAATTGATCACCAAAATTGACCCCCTCAAGTACCTGTTGTCCAAAGCTGCTCTTGTAGTGCCCAAACTTTAGGGCAAAAACGCAATAACATTTTTTTTTTAAAAGCAATATTTACTTGTGATTTTTCGTAATGTTAAGAAGTGGTTGTTCACTTAGTTTCACTAATTCGATTACTAAAGTGTCAACCTATAATGATCTAGAAGAGAATGGGTTAGAATGTTTTATTTAACTCTTAACTAGAGGGGTGACATGAAATGTATGTTAGCTAAGTGGGGGAAATTTAACCCCCCTAGGTCTCCTTACTTTAATATGTTTAGTAGGGTATAGTTCTTTAAATAAGATTAAAGACACTAACCCCTAGAGGTGACATTTATACTTCACCCAAATCTACAAGCAATTAATTAATTAAATTATTGATTAAATTTTAACCAAGTGTTGAAAACCATTCAAATCACCTTAAATATAATTACTAAAAATCTATGTGTCATTTCTTATTACTATTTAATTAATCCCATTTCTATTTAAAGATAATTAAAATCAAATATTGCCAATACAACTTTACTCTTAATTATATCGTTCAATTGTAATTCTTCAATTTTACTATATTAGTATTAATATAATTTCCTTATATTAATATATATTAATTTAAAAATCATAGGTATTCACTTACCAACATTAATATCCCACCACCATAAATTAATCATTTATATTATTATATATATGTAAATGTACTTATATACATATTTATTCCTTTTTTTATATGTATAGAAATACACATAGATATATTTGAAAATGTTTACTTTATAAAAAGCAAACCCAAAGATTTTTTTATATTTTCAAAATCCCCCTTTTAAACATGCCCTAACTTATTAATAAGTTAGGGCATTCCCCTTTTTTACTAACATTTTTTGTATGCAGGGTTTTCGAAGGGGAGCGACGGATTACTAGTGCAGGGCGCCATAGACGCCACAATGGGTCATGCCCACTATGGTTCGTAGCCATAGTGGGTCGCGGTCGCACAATGGGATGCCCCACTGTGGGTCATGCTATTGTGGGTCGTGACCGCATAGTGGGACGCCCCACTGTGGGTTATGGCACTGTGGGTCGCGGCCTCACAGTGGATCGCCCCACTGTGGATCGTGCTACTGTGAGTCACGACATCATAGTGGGTCGTGCCCCCGTGAGTCGTTCCCCGGTGGCGCCACTTGGCTCCACCAAAAATTAAGCCGACTTCCTTTTTTTTTCTTTGCTCTATTTCTTGGGTTTAATATTGTGATGTTGGAAAAAGGTGAATGATGGAGATATCGAGAGGAAATATTTTCTTCCCTACAAGGAGATATAAAAGTTTCACTTCGGATTTCTCTTCAAACACATTTTCCACATTACATTAGAAGAGGAAGTAAAATACACTAGATTCAACCTCTAGAGAAAGAGATTGAATTTTGAGTGATGGTAAGTGAATCCCCTCTTCTGAGATTGTGATTTGAATTGATTGAAGTGTAAATGTAACAAAGATTTGATTATTACTCAAGATAGACGCATTGGATGAAGTTGTGCACCTGGATCTGGCAATAATCTATCGAAATGAAGTCACCCTATGAATTTGGGAAAAAGTTGACCGGACCGTGGCGAGAATGTACACGATCCTCCGAAAAATCCGCAAAATAAAAAAGGGTTTTTTCACCTCTGCAAATGGAGCCTGAATCCAAAAGTGTAGATGTACACCTACAACCTACACACAGAAAAGAGAGGGAAACATGTTTGGATTGGGGGTTTGCCTTCAGGTTAAACACCAGTTATGGAATTAACCAAATGATGAAAGAAAGTACTTGCAAGTGAATGTAAATGAAAGACTAAAATGTAAATCACCTCAAGGGAGGTTGTAGATAGAATGTAAATAGATTTGCTTGTGTGGAATTGAATGTTGGAATGAATCTCCTCTTCAATGGTTGAATCCTTGAATGTTGTGAAGGTCACGATTTCATGACATTACATTTAGCCCCCACTTTAGAGGGAGTATAAGCATACACCAACACTATCGGTAAAGTACAAGGAAACAAGATTGAAATACTTCTACCACATCAAGGAGGCAAGATGCACTGAGTCCCCAGTGGACTAAGGATCTTATGACATCGATTGACAAAGTAAAAGGGAAGATCAAGAAAGGAAAACCATGACTGGAAGTAGCAAGGTTCCCCTCACTATGAGTCACGAAAAAGATACCAAAATTATGAAGCAAAGCCAAATTCACTAAATAATTCTAAGTATTGAAAAGGAAAGTATGATTGGAGAGTATGCCCCCATGTTAAAGCGATTGTGTGAGCCTTATTTGGAGCGATTTCTTTAAGTTAGGACACACCCAAGAGAGAGAGAAGAGAGGGAGCACGTTATCGCAAGGATTTAGCCCCCAAGTGAGGAATAAACCCTAGGATAATGAACACAAAACATGAAGCACGAGGTAGTTTTTCTTTTCTCGGGGTCAGTATACTTTATGATAACTCATGTATATCATATGTGTATATCTACATATAATAATCGTCATTCCCCAAAGAAGGACACTAAGAAGAAAGGGAAGAGAGGATGCCTTTCGAGTCAAAATGAAAAAGACCAAAAGAGATCTCAATGCTTTGCATCATCCCCAAATAGACACTAAGGGAACAATAGAAGAATAGGGATACACATAGAAGAATGGTCACAAAAGAGCAAGAAAGGAGAGAGAGAGAGAGAGAAGATTGATAGTCCTAATATTGCTAATCTAGCACGGCATATGCCTCCTGATCTTGGTGATCACTATTATGTGAAGGCGAGAAACATGCCAGAGGAGAGACATCAAGCACAATGGATGGTGCTATCACAAGATCCAAACAAGGACTATGCTCAGGTTGTAAGTAACTTTGTTCGATTATAGGAGCTAGGATTAGGGTTTGTGAAAATTTAGTTGATAAATTCTTGTCCACATCAACATATTCATACTCACTATCAGAAGCATTAGGAGTTGTATTACCATCATGAATAACATTTTCACCCATTTCTTCATAAAAGTTTAGAGAAAGAGGAGCAAGAACATGAATAGGAGTAAAACCATCACATGATTTATGCAGCTTATGATTTGGAGATGTAGATTGAACATCTTGCTTAGGAGAAAAGGGAATCATGTCAACTATTGGAGTCTTAGGAGATTGAGTATTTTGAGGAACAACTTCATGAGCTCAAACACGGCGTCTTCATCGGTGTTCTCTCGTACAACGATTTCATTGAGTCTTAGTGGAAGGCTGAGAAGGAGGAGGAGCACTTGAAAAATTAGGAATGTTTCTCTCCTTGATAGTTGAAGGTTTAGGTTGAAGTCTTTTAGGTTGAACAAGAGGATAAGCAAGCCTCTTCTCTCAATAAGAGGAAGGAGGTGGAACTGCGCCATATAAAGGAGGAATGTTAGGTATAGGAAGGAGACCAGGTCCATCATGAGGAGGAGGTACAGGTCTAACCTTAGGAAGAATATTGGTATTCCTCTTAGGAGAAGGTATAATCACATCCATAGGAATAGGTTGAAGATATTCCTTAGGAGGGAGATTAGTTCTATCCGTGAGGTGAAGAACTTCATCTTCAAGTATTATAGGAATGTTAGGTGTTGGGTATCTAGGTTGACTTAAGGATAAGATCATATATTTCTTCCATTTTTGATAAGATTGAAAAAGAGCATCACTCCTTGATGGAAGATATTGAAATTGTTTAGGACAAAAGAGATCAATAGGAACACTAGGGTTTCTTTTGGATGGATGAAATAAGCTATAGTTCACAGTTATGATTTCTCCATTGTAAGGAAATTTTAGACACTTGTGGATTGGAGAAGCAATAGCTTTCATGGAAGATAGCCAAGGATAGCCCAACTACACACAGAATTGCTTGGAAGAAGGTATGATAACAAAGTCAAAATCCATGGATTTAGTATGGAATTCAACAAGAAGAGTGATAGAGCCAATAGTAGGCCAAGATAATCCATCAAATAACTTCACCACTACTTTAGAGGCATCATATATTGATTTATGTAATTGTAAAGTGAAAATATACTCCTCAGTGATGATGCTAACCATGAAAGAAGGATCAACAAGAGCACCACGACAAGGGATATCCTTAACCTTCGTGATTATGTATAAAGGGCCATTAGGTGCTCTAATGGTCTCACTAGGGTCAAATGTAATACAATAATCCTTAGGTGTATCTTGTTTTTCTACAATATTTACCAAGTTCAGAGCCATAGAACCAAATTCCTTAGAGGAGAAAGAAGTATACGCAGTCTCAATCACAATAGAGGTATGAGAAGGAAAAGGAATAGTAAATTTTTTTAAGATTTTGATTAGGAGGGGATACTAATTTATTTCCCTTATCATTCACACTTGCCATAGATATAGTATTGTTATCAATCAAATCTTGAATCTTATTTTTCAATGCAAAACATTTCTTAGTACATGACTAGGCTAATGATGAAATTGAAAAAAGGATCAAGTTTAGAAGGATCAACCTGTTTTATAGGAGGAAGTTTGATAACATTTATGTGCAACAACTGAGACATAATACTATGTAAAGATTCATTTAAAGGAGTAAATTGTCTTCCCCTTTTGAAAAATTTAGAAATAGAAGGCACACCTATTTTAGCATTCACATTCTTGTTATTGATTGTATCATTAAACTTGATGAAGCTTTTGTTGGTGTGAACTTCGCAAACGGTTATTGAACACTCTCCCATTTATCACTTGGAGCCATAGGAGTAGATTGCTCCATTTGACTCATAGTCAGTTGATAATTGTGGAGTGTTGTGCACAACTGCGGAAAGGAAGTAAACTCAAACAAAAGAATTTTTTCCCTGATATCTTTTTGCAAATTAGAAATGAAAATTTGTTGAATATCATTATCAAGTACATGAAAAGAAATGTGAGCACACAAATGCTTATATCTACCAATGAAATCAATCACTTTTTCTTTAACACCTTGTTTACAATGCATTAAATCAATCAAAGTGATTTTAGGACCAATGTTATTTTGAAATTGTTGAATGAAAGCATTTGCTAGTTGTTGAAAAGAAGTGATGGAATAAGAAGGCAAAGAGAAATACCATTGTAAAGCCTTATCTCTTAATGTTCATGTAAATAGTTTTGCAAGCAATCTTTGATCATAAGAAAAATCAGTACACAAGGTTTGAAATGTTTTAACATGTGTGAGAGGATCACCTTTTCCATTATAGAGTTCCAATTAAGGGACCTCAACATGGTTAGGTGGCACAACTTTAACAATATCAAGAGAAAGTGGGCTCGCAACATTAAAGGTGGGCACACTAAACTATTGACTCGTAGAAGCAATTTGTTGTTGTAAGGAAGACACAGTTTGAGCAAGATTGTTATTGGTTGCTTTGGTAGAAGAATTGATGTTAGAAATGGTTGATTGAGAAGGTGGTGTGATGTTATTGAAGGAAGGTATGGATTGAGAATAAGGTGGTGGAACATTATGATAAGTAGGAATAGGTGATGATTGTGTAGGAAATGGGACACTCAGGAGGAATAAAATTATTGAATTAATTGCCCCCTGTGTCACATTGATTGGCTGAGGGATAATAGGAATACTTATGGAAAACATAGGTAAAGATGGAGGATTAAATGAAGAAGAGGGATTGCCCCCATGACCAATGGTTGTAGGAATGACATTTTGAGTTGATGTAGCCATGATGTTTGAAGTGAAGGTAGGAATACTAGCCATAGGAGTAGTCAAAAGAATAGAAGAATTGATTTGATTTGAAGGTTGTGAATAACTTAAGTTCTTAGCACAACTCGTGATAGGCATGACATTATAATGAACAATATGAGAAATGCCACACAATATATCAATTCCATTCTTATCACTTTGAATCATGTGTTTAAGGCCTTGAGTTAATAGAAGAGCTTCACTATTAGGGTATTCTTGGGACATCCATTGTTGAAAGTTATCAAATTGATTGTCCAATTTGGAAAGTTGATCTATGAAAACTCTAGTCAAAGCTTGTTTTTCATCATGGGATTCATCAATTGGATAGATAGGGATATGATTAGGATGGGAAGAATAAACATTATCCTTATTAAAGAAGTCACCCAAATTATGCTCCATTTCCTTGGTAATTAAACCTTGGAAGGCCTTAATTCTAATGCTTCGTCTAACGGGTATTGTGTAGGTAGGACTAATAGTGGTAAAACTCATGCACTAGAGGAAAATTTGAAAATTTGAATTTGGAACAAAGCTTACAAAATTGAGTAATGCCAAATTTAAGAAAATACTGATTAAATAATTTGAACTCTATTGGAAAAAGAGGATGACACAATTTCCAAAAATGAAAGGAAATTGGAAATTTAAAAATAGGGCCGAGGGAATACCACTTAATTTTTAAATCAGAATTTTTAAAATCAGGGCAGATTATAATTAACCTCTTAATTTTAAAAAAATTCTTGAAATTTGAAATGTTGAAATGTGAAGGTATTGTCGATGTTAGAGGGGTAAAAAATCGACAAAAGCAGCCAATCTTCTAGATTTAAGCTATTAAATATAGTCATAACAGTCTCCCAAAATTTTGGAAAAAAGCTGAGGGCTGTGGCGAGAATGCACACAACTCGACCAACTTTTTTCAAAATTTTCAGAGATTGATATTATGACAATTTTAAAGCTAACCCCCCAAAATTGGCAAATTTAATGATTTCGAGAGGCAAAAATAAGGATCCAAAGTGGAAATAGGACCTTATTAGGGTTTTGAAAAAAAAAAAAAAGGAATTGTATTGTAAATTTGAAAAAGGTGAAACCTAATGGATAGGGACACCTTGCAAAATGCTTAGAAATCTAAATTTGAAAGAGATTGATTGAAACTTGCACAAAATCCAATGAAATTTGAAAATTAGGGTTTTATGACCTAACCGCTTAATTTTTGAAATTTGAATTTTGGACAAAGGAGGGAAATTGAAAATTTGAATTGTAGGACAGAAGATAAGTCTGAAAACAGTCACAAATCTGAAAATTACACAGAAATTCAATTTTTGCACAATTTCAAGATGATTTTTAAAAATTAGGGTTTTGACAATTAACCTCTTAATTTTGTGAATTTGATTTACAAATTGAACACGGGACAATAACAAGCAATTTTTGCAAAACACAAGTTCAATTTTAATTTTAAAAAACTAGGGTTTTGAATGAATTAACCACTAAGTTGGCTGAAAAATAAAACTTGCAAATGAAAAATATGCAATGATTTTCAAAATAAAGCATGTAAGATGTCGAGTTCACCAATATGTGATGTTGAAAAAAGGTGAATGATGGAGATATCGAGAGGAAAGATTTTCTTCCCTATGAGGAGAGATAAAAGTTTCACTTCGGATTTATCTTCAAACACATTTTCCATCTTACATTAGAAGAGGGAGAAAAATACACTAGATTCAACCTCTAGAGAAAGAAATTGAATTCTGAGTGATGGTAAGTGAATCCCCTCTTTTGAAATTGAGATTTGAACTAATTGAATTGTGTACTTACGATCAAGTGTAAAAGTAACAAAGATCTTATTATAACTCAAGATAGAATCATTGGATGAAGTTTGTCATGCCCAAACTTTTGGGCACGAACGGGATAAATTTTTTTTTTAAATTCCAACTTAATAACATTAAATTGCAATTATGAAATGCTCTAACATATTTTGTCTTAACTATGTTTAGAGTTAACTTTATCTACTAACTCAAGTAAGTAAAAATAATTTAAAATTAGATGTGGTATATTAAATAAATAGTTTTATTGTCTCATCGATTTTAATCAATAAACTAATTTAGTCAATTAATTAACGTAGGTAACAATAAATCTCCAATATCCATTAATTGTTCTTAGGATCTAATTAAATTAGTCCTAGCACTTAGATTTGTAAGGGTCTATATTTTATTTTAACAATAATTAAAATGTAGTTTAAAACTAAATCGACTAAAGATGTCGATTTAGATTCATAAGGAAAATTCTCCTGTAAAGTTTAATCTCATCAAAATAACTAACCCTCTCTCTCTCTCTCTCTCTCTCTCTCTCTCTCTCTCTCTCTATATATATATATATATATATATATATATATATATAACTATATATTTAAATACTATAATAATTTTCACATATTTATAAAAATCTTCATGCAAACCCTAACTAAGAATGTATATTATAAAATACCTCATATTTTATAATTTCCTTACTCTCTTCTATACTACCCTAGCCCTACCCGGGCTAGGGTTTTATATCATTTTTTTTTAATTCTTAATGTTATGCAGGGGCCGAATGTATTCATGGTGGAGCGGCGGCCATGATTGAAGGTTCGGCAGGCTTGGGGAGGCGGCGGCGATGACCTCGGGGGTGCCGCTCATTGTGGGTTTCCACAGCAGTGGCGACCACTGTGGTCACCCGCAGTGGCAGCCCTCGGGTCGTCCACTGTGGATGCCCACAGTGGCACCGACCGAACGCCGACCACTGTACCAACACAGTGTTCGGCCCAAGCCCTACCCCATTTTTGTTGTTTATTATTATTAAAAAGGGAAAATATATATGTATATGTATATGTGTATACATATATATATATATATATATATATATATATATATATATGTATGTATGTATGTTGTATCTAAGGCATAAGCTTTCTATGTAAATACATACAGATGTTTTTTTTTTTCATTCTGAAACATATTTAGCAGTTTAGATAAATTCTTCATATTCAAATCATTGTATTTATTTCTTTTTTTATCAAAATCCTAGTTGCTAAAAACAATAGATAGATTATTTAACTATAATTTTACTTTGTGCAAAAATAAGGTAAATAACATAATTAAATATACTTAAAACAACAATTCCAGAAAATATTTATTTCAATTAATCTGTATAACCATAGATATTATTTTCTGCACATATCAAATGACAGTATTTGATAAATTCTAACAACAACTATTTAGATCTAGGAAATATTAAAAAGAATCCTTAGAAATGACTACAATATTTTTTTTTCTGCAATTGAATAAATGACAGATTTAAATAAAACTAAATATGCACTTCCATATAAAGTTCTAAATTTTAGATTCTATTTTATTTCATAAGCATAAAGGAATAAAATAAATTTCTTGCCTTTCAAAATATTCTATACTCAACAAATATTGTTTTCAAAATTTTAGGAACTAAATCCAGAAATATTCATTTCTTTTTTGTAGAATAGCATAAATAAATATTACATTTCATTAAAACATATTTCCAAGACACTATTGTCAACTTTACAAATAGGTCTCTCATTAAAAATAAATGAGGACTTCCAAGAATATTAATCACATTTACAAATATTTTTTTTGCAACAAATAACTCCAGCTACATCTACATGTCCTATTCTTTTCTTCCAACAACTTGCAATAAATCAAAAGCTATGACCATGGAGTGCTCACCTCCCAGCCTAGGCTAACTAGTAGCCACCCCCGAGCTTGGAGAACCAAGCCCTAGAAAGGTTACACACATGCAAACACAATAAACAAGGGAAAACAATCACAAACATATTCCCATCCTAGGGCTACACTGCACCACACATTGTGATGTCTATACACGGGTGGTAGTGGACCAAATACCCTGAGGAGACTGCAAGTATGGTAAAACTCAAGGCCACCTCAAGGCAACAATGATAAATCATAAGTATAACAACCCCACATCCTTATGCCTCCCAAGGCATTCATGCCTTATTTCCCTCCTTATGACCCCCAAATGCATAAACAAGCCATGCAGCAAGGGGCACATAAATATCCCTTATGATCACTCTCATAATGAGAGCCTCTCACTCGAGGGTTGTCAAACTTCTACCACCCACAAGATAATCCTCTCTCTCAAGAGTAGGAGGCCTTGGTTACTCCCAAAACACATAAAATGCATACAATAGGTAAAACATACAACTCAAATATTTTTCCAAGGAAAATATACAAGAAACTAGCCTTTTTACACAAGCAATTCTTTTCTAAATAACATGCACTATAAAAACAATATAAAGAAAAGTTAAACCAACCTTCAAACTACCCAAAGGTATGCTAGATTAGTTGAGGATGAGCAGCCCAATTCCAAAATCCCTTGCTTCTCTACCCTTAGCCAAAATCCTAAAACCAAATCTATCTTATCTTTCAAAAATTATTGTCTCCAAAAATGGAGAGTGGGTGATTACCCGCAAAATCTCTCATTCTTGCCTAAAAAGGCCTCAGTGAGAGTTCTCACAGGTTTCTAAAATTGAAAAAGGAAAAGTCAGAAAAAGATCCAAAAGGATCTCTCATCAAAAAGGAAAGTTAACAACTTAGGTGATGCCTTCTAATTTTCAATTTTCGCTCAACTTAGGAAATCCACTTTTTAGGGTGTCTAAATGGTCACATGGGAGTTGAAACATGCCTAAAAATTACTCCTAACCCTTAGGTATACCTTATGGGCTTTAGGAAACACTCTTAAACTACCCCTAGGTGTCCATTTAACCCCTTTTAAACCCCTCTGAAGTTAATTTTCGGGTCAAACTTAAGTTGACCACCCCAAAGATTCTCTTCCCAAGTCAATTATGGAATCACATTAAATTAATTGAAAAAGCTATGGTTAAACAACTCCCTCCAAGAGACAATTTAAAAAAAAAACAAAACATAAATCAACACGTGTCAAGTGACACAATAAAAATACTTTTACAAAATTATACATGAAATCTTGTCTCTTGTTGGATTTACACAAATAAATAAATTCAATCTAACACACATGCAACATCTACTTTTACAAATAAAATACTATACAAACGGGGTGTTGTCTCTCCAAATAGACAAACCCTGGTTTTACGAACGTACATAGGTCTAGATTTGGTTCTCCATAATATTTCCATGGTCACATGGATAATTTTCTTGCGCATCTCAATTACACATTAGTAATTTCAAATAACCTCATATAATATAAAACACGTGAATAAGAATACACATCAAACACTCTACATACAATATACATCTAAACAAATCAATACACCTTATATCCACATAAGCAATTATCATAATTCTCATAATTTTGATCCACACATAAAACATGCATCCTATTTCTATCATCATAGTAAGGTCCTGCAAATCCAATAATGACATATATCATTTCAAATTCATTATATTCTAAAGTTATGTAGAGTTCTATATAATAAAGCATATAAATGAAGCATCAACATATAGCAATGTTATCCAAATCATGGAATCATATAAGTTCTAAATCCATAATGTATAAAAATAAAGCATCCATAATAGTCTCAACATAAAAATCATTGAAATGCTAGACTGAGTCAGGGTAGGGCCTCACAAAGTCGTGCACCTAGATCTGGCAATAATCTGTCGAAACGAAGTCGCCCCGTGAATTTGGGAAAAAGTTGCCCTGACCGTGGTGGGAATGTAAATGGTCCTCTGGAAAATCTATGAAACGAAAAGGGTTTTTTTGCCTCTACAAATGGAACCTGAATCTGAAAGTATAGTTGTGCACCTACAACCTACATACAAAAAAGAGAGGGAAAGGTGTTGGGATTGAGGGTTTGCCTTCAGGTCAAACCCCAGTTTTAAAATTAACCAAATGATGAAAGAAATTACTTGCATGTGAATGTAAATGAAAGACTGAAATGTAAATCACCTCAAGGGAGGTTGTAGATAGAATGTAGATAGATTTGATTATGTGGAATTGAGTGTTGGAATTAATCTCCTCTTCAATGGTTGAATCCTTGACTTGAATGCAACACCTAGCCTTGAAAGGAGACTTGAGAATGCTTAATGCTGGAAAGGAATGCTTGAATTCTCTTGAATGCTTGAATGTGTGATCTCATGTATCTATGTTATGCCAAAATGGAAGGGGAAATTCCACTTAAATACTTGTCAATTAGGGCTAATTGACTGATTTTCTGTCTCAAGCCAACACTGGGGGAGTTTTCCCGCTCAATGTGGAACCTCCAAAACACATTTGAAAAGGGTCCTACCCCAAAATGGGTCAAGGGATAGGGGCGCCATGCCCTTGTCTTACCCTTTTTTGCAGGACAGGATGCAATTCAGGCAGTGCAGAGGGCAAGCAAGATGCAGTTCTCAGGCATCGAGAAAGTCTTCGGTCTTCGATTAGGCCTAGAGTTTCAACTTGCATGCGTGAGGACCCTAATGTGGTCAAAAATTGTGAGGGTCATGATTTCATGACACTATATATATATATATATATATATGTATGTATATATATATATATATGTATGTATATATATATATGTATATACATATCTATATATACATATATATACATATATGTATGTATATACACATATACATATATACATACATATATATGTATATATTTGTAGTGTCATGAAATCAAGTACGCACTTTTTTTTATATTTTAAAAAGATAGTCAGATATGTGTGTGTGTGTGTACATATATAGGTGTGTATATGTATATCTATATGTATATGTATATGTGTACATATATGTATATATACATTACATATATGTATAGGTATACATATACATATATGTATTATATACACAACTATATACATCTGCAGAAAGATGTTAATCATAAGCCCAGTTTTCTCTTAAAACGGGTTATATAAAGGTTTATATATATATGTGTATATATGCTCAAATATAAATATGCTGCTACATAGGTTCTATTGTTTTTTTGTATATCATTTTTCCAGACTTCTAATATACAGGGTTTTGAAATAAATATATAAAAATATAAATATATACATATATGTATATGTATATGTATATATATGTATATATATATACATATACATATATGTATATACATATATATATATATATATACATATACATATATATACATATACATATACATATACATACATATACATATATATATATATATATATATATATATTTATTTATTTATTTATTTATTTCAAAACCCTGTATACTAGAAGACTAGAAAAATGATATACAAAAAACAATAGAACCTATGTAGCAGCATATTTATATTTGAGCATATATATACATACATATATATATATACCTTTATATAACCTGTTTTAAGAGAAAATTGGGCTTATGATTAACATCTTTCTGCAAATGTATATAATTTATACATACATACATATATATACATACATATATATATGTATATATATACATACATACATATATATTTATATATATACATATATATATACATATACATACATATATATATATACATATGCATACATACATACATACATACATATATATATATATATATATATATATATATATATATATATATATATATATATATTTCCTTTAAATTCTTATAGTGAAATGTATATTTCTTCCATTCTGATTTTATTTCCAAGTTTACTAGTTGCGGGATGAATTATAGAAATGCTTCAAATAAATATACTTTCAGGTTAAACTAATATTATTTTCATGAGAGTACAGGAAATGCTAATATAGTGTTTAAATCTGAACTTTTTAGATTAACTTAATAAATAGATTTAAAACTTTAACAGAAGTATAAATGGGCCTGAATCTATTTCTTTGTCCAAGTAGTTTATTTTTCTTATATTGATACAATACAAATGTTGTAAATATATACTATCTTTTTCCTAAGTATTTTATTTTCCTATAGTATTACAAATGAAATTCGCTGGAAATAAAATGGAATCCCCTTTTTTTTAAAATGAACTTGTTATGAGATAACTATCTATGAGTGTAAATAGAATGTAACTAAATGTAATACAAGTTTGGAGATTTGCAAGTTTTTCTTCATTTTGACATTAAATTAAATCTAAAACATGTCATCTTATTGCTAATAAATAAAATATGAATCTTTCCTACTTTGTATTTATTCAAATAAGAAATACAACAATAAAAAAATACAAGAATAATATTGTTCTTTTCTTGTCTCTTTTCCTTTGCTTCTAAATACATGAACTTAATGAAACAATTTTATTTTTTTTACATGCATTCTCTCTTTGAAACACAATAGTAGGTAAGAGAAATTCAAAGGAATCTTTTCTTTTACATTCTTTTTCACTAATAAGCATAAACTGAATAGTCTTGAAGTTGCAACTAGAAGCATTCCTCCATCAGCCACATAGAAGACTTTCATTGTTTCATCTCCTACATCCAATATGCAGACTTGCAAATAATAGACTCTTTTGGTTGTGACCATGGAGGCTCACCTCCCAACCTAGGTCTACAAGAGGCCACCCCTGAGCTTGGCAGAACTAGGTACCAAATAGGTTACAAACAAGCAACACACAGACATACAATTTTTAGAATACAAGAGAATACATTCAACACAAAACTCCCATCCCAAGCTTAACACATAGCCATAAAAAGAAACATTTTTAAAGTGGGGTGAAGGTGGACTAGACATGGAGATATCTGCAAGTATAATACAATAACTCAAGGCCAACAGAAGGCCAAAATCTCCTTTCAAACTTGGTCTCTCATGACCAAAAAAATAAATCTCTTATGACCCTCAAATTTAACAAATAAAATGCATCAATGATCCTAGATCCTTGTTTACCTCTCTTCCTAGACGAGAGACTCTACACCCTATGAATGTCAAACTCCCTTCACCCAAGACTACTCTACCCTCCCAAGGGTGAGTTTGGTCTTGACTCCCTTAAACGATAACATATGTGAGCATTATACAAAGTGAAATGACTCAACCATTACTCAAAATAACACAACACTCAAGTTGCAAACACAAGATTTTAACAACATGCAGATTTTCAAAAAAACAACCAACCTTAACTCTTGCAATGGAATATGATGAGAGATTTGATGAAGAGCCTCCAACCCTAGCCAACAAGTTTTCCACCAACTACAAGCTTCCTAGCTAAATTTTCTTCTTCAAAATACAATTCCTTCAACTACTCTTGGTCTGCAAGATTGGAGAGTGGGTGATGAAAATTCTAAGTTTGAATTTCTTCTCCTGAGTAGACATCTCTTCTCACATTTTTCAACTGCCTTGGAAGAGGATGGTGAGAGATCATAGGTTGGTCTTCCCAACCTTCTTAAAAGGTTTCTAAAAGAGGAAACTAAAAAGGTAAGTGTAAGGTGGGAAAGTGCATCCAATAGAAGAATGGAAGGTTGTCTTATCAGGACTCAATCTTCTTATCAAGACTCAATCTTCTAAAGCTGATTTTCGTCCATCAAGAAAAGGTCACTTTTGAAGTGACTTAGCAATCACATGTGAGTGGTTCTATGCCCAAAAATTTCCCTTACCCATAGGTATATCAAGTGGGTCTTGAAAGATGATTTAACCTCAACTATAAGAGTTAGTTTGACCCCCCAAAAACCAGCCTAAAGTTTACCTACAGGTCAAACTTGATTTGACCATTTGAAGGGCTCCCTAACCAAGTTGTCTTTTGGGAAAACTAAATGGCATTTGAAAAATGCATAGGTATTCACATTTACCTCTCAAAGGCATGTCACATGCCAACTCACAACACATTACAAGTGTCAAGTGACACCATAAAATACAACACATCAATATACACTTGGACATGTCTTTTCAAGGTGAAAATAAATTAAAATTAAACAAATTGAACACAAACATGCATTCACTTATACAAAAATAAACACTTTACAAATGAGTTATTGTCTCTCCAAATAGAGAAACCTTGGCTTAACAATCACAAATAGGTTTGGCTCTAGTTCTCTCATGTATTTCCATGGTCACATGGATTAATATCCTGCACATCTCAACCCACACATCAGTAGGTCCAAAACAATATGCATACATATATGAAAGAATACACTTTAAAACACATAGCATCCAATTTCACATCATATCATGGTTTGATCTCTTAATCAAAGAACAATAAGGATAGAATCAAATTACCTTTCCTAACAATCCATATGTAACCATTTATTAAATTACAACATCATTGAAATCATAATAAGCAATCATCAACTAGGCATGCATACATGAATCATAATATAATCAACATAAGTACTTAAATAAAAAATAATATGGGATATATCATATCCAATGTTATAAAATAATCTATCAAATAGTCTCAAGATCCATAGTGCATCAAAGTAATGTATCAAATGATAAGTCAATAGTGAAAAATAAAGAAGTGCTATGACGGGCTTGGGGTAGGGCCCCACACCTCTCACTAGAAGAACCACAAAATGGGTCATGCTATTGAGTGAATTTGAAATTGAGTACATGGACCAAAAAGTAATCAAAGGAAAAGTTATAGATAATCAATTAGTTGATGCTCCTCTTCAAGGTGACCACCCCCTTATAACATAATTTATAGATGCCATTATGACTATCTCCACATCTTCAAAATGGCAGTTGTACTTTGACGGCTCTTGCACGCATAATGGATTAGGGGCGGGAATCCTACTTATGACACCTCAAGGAGATTGCATCTTGAAGTCATATAAGATGCCTTTGCATGTACCAACAACATTGTGGAGTATGAGGCCCTCATCACTGGACTTCGCCTTGCCATACAGTGGAAGATTAATGAGCTACAAGTTTATGGTGACTCCTAGCTTGTCATAAAACAAGTAAATGATAAATACTAGACAAAAGATAAAAAGCTACTCCCCTATCTCAACATGGTAGAAGACCTCAAGAAGCATTTCACTCTCATCTAGTTTGATCAGATTCCTAGAACAAAAAATTGTGTTGCTGATGCTATGGATACAATTGGTTCCCTCCTCCAAATGTCAGCTAATAGTCAGAGGTGTGAATTCTTGGTGGAGAAACTCCTTATCCTGACATATGACATCCCTGAATTTGAAATGGTGTGTGTACTCATTGGTTCTAACTCCCCTTGGTACCAAGAAACCTTCACTTACCTCTAAAGACAAAATCATCCCATCCCACCTCACTAAAACCAAACAACAATCCTTCATCTGCCACTGCGCCCGCTACACTATCCTTGGTGACACCCTTTTTTGAAGGCATTTTTATGGATCCCTCCTAAGGTTTTTAGACAAAGAGGAGGCCGAATGGGAACTACGCAAAGTGTATGAAGGTATTTGTGGAGCACACTCAAGCAGCCTCACATTGGCTAAGAAGCTCTTACACAAGGGATACTATTGGCCTACAATGGAAGAATATGCATACCATTACGTGAAGAAATATGTCCCTTGTCAAAAACATGGTGACAAAATCCATGCACCTTCTCAAGATCTGTAGTCGTTCATTACACCTTGGCCCTTCTCTTAGTGGGGGCTCGATCTCATAGGTAAAATTCATCCCGTCTCATCCAATGGCCACAAATTCATAATAACTTCCACTGAATACTTCACCAAATGGGTGGAGGCCATACCCCTCACCTTCACCATTGGAAATTTTTTTTCTAATTTCACCCTGAATTACCTCATCTATCGATATGGAATCCCTAAAGCAATCATCACAGATAATGGCAGACCATTCAAGAAAAAGGATGTCAAAGAACTTTGTCAAAAGTTTGGCATCCAACATCGCTTTTCCACTCCATACTACCCGCAAGGTAATGGTCAAGCTGAGACTTTGAATAAAACCCTCAAAAAGATAGTCAATGAAGCTAGTCGTGATTGACACTTGCAAATCCATCCCGCCCTTTGGGCCTACCACACAAGTATCCGCACACCCACAAGAGCCACCCCATACTCTCTAGTCTTTGGTTCCAAATTTGTTCTACCCCTTGAGATTGAGATCATGTCACTACGGGTTTCACTATAGAACATCCTCCCTAATGAAGAATACAAAGTCACCAGGTTAAAAGAGCTTGAACTGCTGGATGAAAGGTGCCTCAAAACCTTAAATTACCTCTAGGTATATCAAAACTGCTTGTGCTTGAGATATAAAAAGAAGGCACCAACCTGAGAATTTGACATTGGTGATCTTGTGCTTATGGAGAATCAGAGAAATCTACAAGATAGTGAAAATAAAGGCAAGTTTGAGCCTAATTGGCTTGGACCATATGTGATCACTGCAAAATATGGATTAGATGCCTATCAATTGGCCACTCCCAAAAATTGAACCCTTGGATGATCCTATGAGCATCATGCACCTGAAGATATTTTATGCCTAGTCCTTAGAGATCACCAATTTTCAAAATCAAAAATAAAAAAAAATAAAAAAATCAAGAAAAATACAAAAAAATGAAAAAATGGAAAAAGTAAAGAAAAATCAATTCGTCCATTAGTGAAAATGACTTTGTAACACTATGGAAAAGTACCTTGGTGAAAACCTGGTTTTAGGTGTCAAGGTAAATAAAAACTAGATCCATCATCTACTCGGACAAACTGGCTTGCCCCCAAACCCACGGTTTTGCCACTTTTATAGTGTTCACGACCACATTTCATTTCACGCCATATCCTTCTCCCGCCCACCCACCCGGTGTCCATATTCCATAAATTGAATGGTTTGACATGTAGTTCACAACCACTCACCCATGGAGATGATCAATTTAAGTGTGCGAAATTAATTGATATGACTCAAATGGACAGATTCGTTGTTTCCAATGCTTTGACATGACATGAGTATCTTGTGATCCTCCACTATCCCCCCCATCCTCCCCTGTTTCCTACCATCCACCTACACAATTCCAATATTCCATAATAAAAATCAAATATTCTGACGTCATTCTGCAGCCCAATAATGATGAGGACTGTACAACTTTATTTATAAAGGCATCTATGCAGGATGACTCTTACGATGTTTTACCATTATTTCCATTGCTTTGTTTGCAGTCGATTGTCTCCTTCATTCTATAAGAAAAACAATTATGTGACCCTTCATTCCATTCCCCTTTCTTTCTTGCAGCTGATTGTCCCATCCATTTCTTCAATCCATGCCACCGCATAAGCCTTCCCATCTCGCTTCTAGAATGTCTGATATCTTAATGAATCTACATTATGGTGACACTCCCCCTAGCCTCGCTTGCAGTTGGTTGTCTCCTTCATTATTCAATCCATGTCACTGCGTAAACCTTTTCTACCTCACTAGTGGATATCAAGGTTATTTGTATCTTCATGAGATGATGAGTCTTTGTCCCAGCCATGAATAAGGATCATCCCAGCACACTGAGATTTCATCCCACTATCCTAAGCTTTCTGCCCATCACACCGAGCTTCCATCCCAATACGCTGAGCTTAATCCCCAATTTCTAAGCTTGATCTTCTTCTTGACTTGTATGTCATCCAAGCACTCATCCACATGAGCTAAATTGAATATTTGCAGTCAGTACCACAATCTGCATACATATGTCCATACCACCTACTCTATTGCCTATTCAGTTCCATCACTCACTCTTGCCCATTGGGATGCATCCTTCCTGTGTTTGATAGTTTATCCATAGCCCTAACTCCTACTCTTGGTAAGTGATGCTAGCTGGCCTTGTGCATCTTGTTTGCATGATTTAGTTTTTTTTCTTTGATCTACATCATTTTATCCTATGACTACTCCTATCTATGGTTGCCAAGATCATTTTATATCTTGGTATGTTTTGGGTGGGCATATAGTGGGGCATGTTTTTGTGGTATGGCATGTTCGGTCATTTTTCTTGCATGAACCTCCAGCCCTATATCTACATCTATATGGTGTTTACACGATTGTTTGCAAGGGACACCTATTATTTGAGAGTCAATCCATGCCTTGGATTTTCACAACATCCTGATTCCTATAATTGGTGGTGTAGATCATCCTTGGAAAAATCAAAACTAGTTTTTCTCTCCACATATGCACAACAACAAATCCCTCCATCTCTATCCATTCACCCATCACATCCATACATTTTGGAGACCTCAATTTATTCACTTCTTCCTTTCTTCTATCTAGATCCATATCATTGTATTTTGGTTGACACATACTAAAAAATAATTTCATTAGCATTCAGTATTATCATTAGGGGCAACTTTTTTGTGTCATCATCGCATGCATTTGCATTATTCATTTTCATATTGATCATTTTCATATAGTTACATTAGCATTATTATTTTTAACATATAATTGAATTATCATATCATTACAATATTTTCACACATCTTCATTAGCGTTTGCATTTTTAGGTGCATTACATTTTAGGATCATAATGAATACTGATGTAAGGTTAATTAAATCCCATTCAAATATTAGTATCTCATGTAGTGCTGCAATCATTTATCACATCATTCAATATAAAAGATTTGAAAGTAATCTCATTTACACACATTACATTTTCATCTCATCCTAGGTACAGGAAATAGGATCTCATTCACACATTATTTTTTTTACACGAATGGTCATGTAAGTTATCAATAGGCCACACTATTTGGGTTTGTTATATTTTAGTGGCTAAATAAGGGTTTTCATTGCATCACATGGAGCATTAGTACATTTTTGCATTCATACCATTTAATTATCACATTCACTATAAAATCATTCATTCATCATTTTAGGTACATTTCACAAGCATTGATCACATCATTACATACATATCATATTGACCTGCATTGCATCATAATATAATCATGAAAATAAAAAAAACTGCATATCTTATAGGCATACATCATTCACATGCATCCTGCATCTACAAACATGATAGTAACATCATAAATAACACATACATCTCATAATTCTCCATCCCGCATCACAAATAAGTCAGGTCATATGCATCCACATGACATAGAATCATCTCATAATAATGACCAACCATCACATAATAAAACAATAATCAAAGTCTATAATAGAGTCCATAAACACACATGCACCGCCAAAATTGCATCTCATATATAAAAAAAATGAATGTGTCATATTAAGGTACTATAATATAATCCCTGAAGGGTCAAAAATCATAAGTCACATACATCTAGAGCACTAGCTCGTGCTCTCTCCATCACCTACCCCTGCTGTCAAACTTGAGGGACCACTTGGAGATCGTGTTTCTCTCATCCCTACTGACTTGTTTGTCTAATGAGACTAATTCCTATGGGACCAGGTGCTCTCTACGTACAATGGTGTCTGCACTAGTACATTCAGAGCTGATTTCTGACAGCCGTTTGTCAGATTTGCAACGAATTTTCGTCGGAGTGTCGACAAAATCAACCGTCAAAAACTTGGCATTGGATTGGTCGATGATGCCATGCCCGTCAGAAATATGACAATACAATGGACTCTGCCAACGTTGTATGTCCATTGATTACATCATCGATTGAAAGCTTGGTATTCGTCGTAATTCCAACGATGATAATATTTATCAAAAAAAAAATTATTATTATCGATGTCGATGTTTCCTTCCTTCGATGGCTCTTTTATATTAAGGAGACATCGTTGGGTCTCATCGATACCTTTTGAATTTGAATTGATGAGACCTAGTGATGTCTCATCGATATAAAAGAGCCATCGAAGGAAGGAAACACTGATGAATTCCAGAAAGGACTCACCAAAGATAATAACTTCATCGACAAAAGATATCAAAGAAAGAAAAGAGGGTCTTCATCGACGGGAAAAGTTCTCAAGGAAATAATACTATCGGTGCAACATAAAAAGGACCCAACGAAAGGAGTGTTTTCATCGAAAGAATAATATCAATCAGACAAAAGGAAGCTACATCGATAAAAGATATCAATGAGGATATAGGTTTCGAGGAAGTTAAAATGCATGTTCTCGATATGCGTGGTTTTGCCGATGTAACTTTATCGATGAGATAATAGACTCATTCATCGATGGGGCATAGTGATATCGATGAAAGAAGTATTTCAATGGAAAAATAAATGAGGACACCAAAGCCCAAGGTTTCTTCGACATAAGACCTGATGGATATCAGATATGTTTCGATGAGGAGACAACCATACTGACTGAATACAGTATTTCGATGAAGGGAAAAAATACTTGATCGAAGTAATATTCGAAACAAAAGTATTGTCGATAGAAACAAAGAGATCGATGGACTAAAGAAACAAATGATCAAAAGACATATCCTCATCGAAATGATTATTGATTGCCATGAAAATCATAAACAAATCCCATGAAAGGTCACATCGCCATTAAATTCAAACGTGTGCCCGATTGACCATTGTCCAAAATGGCCATTACTAACTAATTAAATACGCCATACGTAGTGGATCAACATCAAAGGACACAACATTAAGGAATTCATAGGTGATGAACTGAAAGCAGGAATTGGGCGAATTCACAGATAAAGCTTAGTAATTCCAAGTAAGTTGTTTGCACACAGACCTCTTTTTTAAAATTCAAATGGAATCATCATCTAAAACTAATAAAACCAAAAAGGGAAAAGAACCTATCACTGCAGAAGAAAAACCTAAAAGACAGAAAAGGGAAGGGTGTTCTTTGGCCCAGGACCTGATTGACCAGTGCCCATCATCTAGTTTGAGGTCCAAGAAGATTAGAGCTGATGAGGAAGGCCTGGAGGACCGGTTTGAGGATCTTGGAGACATATGGATAGAATTGAGAGGGTATGAATTATTCATATATGGGTACAACAGAAGAGTTTCCCCTCAACCTATCAACAATTTAGGGCAATTGAACTTAGGAAGGTTAGTTGTGGCTAATGTATTCGTGAGTGTGGAGCTCATGAAGGCATTGGCAAACAATTATGACCCTAAAACCAGGACCATATATAACTACATAGGTGAGCCAATTCTTGCAATCAGAAAGGAGGTTATTAACACCATGCTCGAGTTGGATTGGGGATTTGAAGAATTGATTGACCTCAAGAAGTTAACAAGTGAATATTTTAACCTAGAGCACATTTACAAAACGTGGAGACTCCCTATACATAGACCTAGGAATGCAGGGTCCTTAGTGCCACTAGGTCAGGATGACAAAGCTCCCTATGATGTCAACTCTTTCCATCCATATTTCTAGTATACCTATTATTGTGTTGCCCAAGTGCTAGGGATAAAAGCCCATCCTTTGATGGATATTGCAGCCATGGTCATTTGTGTCGATTTGTAGTCTAAGGACCCCCACTTCTTTGATTTTTCTAGTTATTTGGTTGAGGTTTTGAATCATGGGTTAGAAAAGTTAAAGGGGGATGTCATCAATGTTCATTTCAAGCATTATTCCTTACTTATGCATATGCTATTGTATGTGGGCCAAGATGAAGGGTTATGGCCAAAAGAGTTATGTGTCAGGACATATGACAATGCTGGGATGACAAGACCAGTGCAACTATGGGTTTCTTCATGGGACCAGAGGTATGTGAATAATCAATATTGGAATTTTGAGGAGTTCTTTGTGAAGCTATTATATAGACTATTGGGATTCCCGTGTGATCATGCCCTTGCACCAGAGGTTCAAAGATTCCTAAGACCAAAAGATTTCATTGCTGATAGTGACTTCATTTCTTCCAAGGAGTTCATCGTATTCCTCTATCAACATAAAGGATCTCAAATTAGGAATAACATGAGAAATAGTAAAGAAGAGAAACAACTTCAAAAGTTACAAGAGGAGATGAATCTTGTGGTGAGAGAAATGACGCCTAAGAAGGGAAGATAGTTGCTTAAGGAAGCTAGCGTGCTATTATACTCTAGATGGGACATGAACTCTACCTTGTTGTTTGATGGATTCCTCAAGAAATAGGACCCAAGTAGGCAAATGATGCCAAAAGAGATTGATAAACTCTTTAGAGGATCAGGATATGATCTAGATGAGAAGGCTCTTCTACAGTGGGATATCTATCCCAAAGATAAAAGACCTATATTGGTTGATACAAAAGAAGCTTTTGGACATTTTATGGTGCAACAGGTTGGAAAGACTGGCCCTAGAACAACTGCCAAACTAAATTTGGATGTCGCTAAACTGAACCAAGATAAGATAGAGTTTCTGGTCCGAGAAAATTCTACATACAAAAGCCTATATGAGAAAACCGATGAAGAAAAACAGAGGTTGCAAGCAAGATTGCTTCATATTGATATAGGTACCAGTCAAACAGGGATGACATACGGTATTGACAGAGATGCCATGGATGCCTTGACAGACGCTATTTATTGGAGGAATAGGGCTGAAAAGACATCTCGACAAGTAGAAAAGGTACAACAAAAGATGGATAAGTTGATTTTGGAGATCATTGAACATAGGTTCAGAAGTATGATGCAAGTTACAAAAATCTATTGGAAAACATACACTGGAACAGTCAGAGCTTTGAAAGAGCATGAAAGGCTCAGGTCTTGGTTGGAAGACATGATGAATGACAATAGTTCGATTAATGTAGGTGAGAAAATTGAAGCTGAGGCTTACTTGAAGTCCCATGATGAATTGGCAAATCAATTAAGGAAAGAGCTTCAGAGGCTGGACGATGGGAATACCCCTAGGGTCCCCTCTTTTTATAGTAATGGCGAGTTAGTATCGTTGGAACATTGGAAACAAGAGTTCAGTGATGAGAAGAATCGAGCAGTAGCAGAGTTGGATCGGAACAAATAATTGTCACTCTGTGTTAACCATATTCTATCCAATCATTTCCAGACAAAAAGCGACATGAGGACACTAAATAATGACATTCTAATGTATAAAGATGATAAGTACATTGAACACATAGGAATGTTGAACTTGTTTATCTCCTAGTTTGTTAACAAAAGTGCTAATTAATAGTTATGTGCTGAAAAGCCACGATGCTTGGTGACAATGTATACCCTCATATAAATGAGGGAAATTTTGTAACAATAAGGATCATTAGAGAAGAAGTAGAATATAGCCTCAGGCTTACTATTGTACCATTTTGCTAACATACATAATATAATCAGTCATCTTTCCTTTGTGTATATGTTGTGGATTACTGCATCTTTCTGTAGGCAATTGCTTGTGATATTATCTAAAGGAGATAAGGTTACTTGCGTTCTTCTAGTAAAACTCTATGTTTCATATTGTGGATTTGAATAAAATATTTACTTGCGAATATAGTTTTGTATATAGTGCGCTTTAATATTATCTCAACCATGGTGCGCCTACATATGTATATAGTTTTGTTTATAGGTGGAAAGCCTAAGGTTCAATGTCAAACTTGGTTGCTCTAATACCATATGTAATATTCCATTAATTCTATACTTAAAGAAAATAAATTGTGATCTATATTAAGATAAAAATTTGAGCATTTCAAAATAAAACATAACTAGTTCAGTTGAAGGAGAAAACTAACTAAATATTCTTCAACATAATAATAATCTAACTAATTTGTCTAAAAGGAAGGTAATCTTTTAACGATAAAAAAAATTGAACAAATATTATTAAGCTAATCAATATGAGAAAGGAATTCAAATGGCCAGTTTCATCACTTAGATAAAGCATCACCATCTTGGCCAAGGTTTTAACATTGCAAGAACCAATGCGTTGTTAGTGTTCACCTCCCTTGCTCAACTTGTACATCCAATTCTTGAGCTCAACAAACTCACTGGTTACCAACCATCTAAACAAGCCATCTGCTTAATGTGTACTAACAATAATGGTTATTAATGACCATCATATGATAAATAGCATACACTTGAGCCAACTAATTCATTGGTTTACTAACCAACTATCTAGCGAACTGCTTAATGTCTACTAAGAATAACGGTCATAAATGACCATCATAAGATAATTAACATACACTTGAGTCAGTTGATTCATTGGTTACAGAACTTCTAGGTTTAGCTGATCCAATTCGTTACATAACAGTCTCATGTCTACTGACATTAACGGTTTACAAGGACCTTCATGGGATTGTGGCATAACCTAACAAGCCAACTACTACAAATCCCTTATCTCTAACAAGCTTCAACTGTCATCATGGAATTAAACCTAATACAATAGTGGTTCCCTTATTTAGTTAATTTAACACATCATATTATGACTCAACAAAAAATACGATTCTAATCTATTTTTTTGTCTTTCTATATTCCCAAAAGTATGCATCTAATTGATGATAAGAATCCTTCTTTAGGTCTTGCAACCATGGAGACTGGTTATAATCTTATTATAACCGATGTGCATTGATTCCAAGATGAGCCATATTCAGTTGAACTAGAGTTAAGAGTGGAAAACAAATAAACATAGAATAGCTACAAATTATAGCAAGGTATTGTGACTATAAGATAGAAACCATCCTAGGAGCCTCCAATATATCAAAAGTTGAGAAAGTAGCAAGCTTACTGTACAAAGACAGTGATCACTATAAAGTTGCAGTCAAGTTCAAAGCATTGATTTGTGGGAACAAAGGGTTTCATATGGGGATAGAGTAGTCTCATGAAATATCATGACAATCCTAATCATAATCTAAAGATTAGTCAAATCTTCAAGATAGATTGGTGATAGTACAGTCATTCTGTTGAGCATCAAATCTGAATTAAGTAAAATATCTTGATTTGAGAAATTAAATCATAGAAGCCATCTCTCTTTTGAAGAAATCATCATTTTCATTGATACCATAATAACCCATAAGTTATCGAACAAGTCTAAAAGAATTCTATCGAAGTATCTAAGATTCAAACAGTATCGATGAGACCCAGCGATGTCTCATCGATATAAAAGGGGCATCAAAGAAAGCAAATGCCGATCAACTTCGGAAAGGACTCATCGAAGACAATAACTCTGTCGATAAAAGATATCAAGGAAAATGGAGATGGTTCTCATCGACAAGAAAAGGTCTTCAAGGATATAGCACTATCGGTGCAAAAAGACTCACCAAAAGAGATGGTCCCACCAACAAAAGGTATCGAAGAAAGTAGAGGTGGCCCCCACTAATGAGAAAAGGCTTTCAAAGAAACAATATCATCAATGCAAGATAAAGAAGATTCACCGAAAGAAGTATTCTCATCGGAAAAGTGATATCGATAAAACATAAGAAAACTACATCGATGAATGATATCGATAAGGATATGAGTTTCGATGGGAGGACAAAAGAAGTCACTGAAGTCCAAAGTCTCTTTGACATGAAACCTGACGGACCACAAAAATATTTCGACAAGAATATGAGTTTTGAGGAGACTAAAAGGCATGTCTCTGATACACATGGTTTCATCGATACAACTTTATTGGTGGAAGACGACAAAGAGAGGATAAAAGGGGCTTCGGTGAGACAACAGACCCATTCATCGAAGGAGCATAGTGATATCGATGGAAAAAGCATTTCGATGGAAAACTAAAGGAAGTCACTGAAGCCTAGGGTTTCTTCGACATAAGAAGGGACCGATGGATACCAGATAGGTATCGGTGAGGAGACGTCAATACTCAATTTGTTTATCTTCCAGTTTGTTAAACAAAAAATGTTGGTTACTGGTTATATGCTGAAAAGCCACAGCGCTTGGTAATAATGTAACTGATAGACTCATCAAGAGGTGGTGGGTTTAAAAATTATCTCATAAGTTTACACAATAAGTCCTAAAGAAATATAAAGACTCTGTAGCCCAAACAAAGAAAAAAGGCACTGGTCATCTATAGAATACAATTCATCAGTTCACATTTCATTTTAAAGCAATAGGAGTAGCTGAGTAGTAAATATAGAGTAGACTATAAATAGTGTATATACATAAATTTCAAGCACAAAAATTGAATAATTGCTACAACAACAATCTTGAACTCATTTGCTATATCTCCATCCTGGTAATTTATGCCATTCTGAGATGCATTAGGTTAGTCTCAGTCACTAGAACACAATTTGCAACATGCATTAGGAGTTGTCCTCCTTACAAATAGTACAACATTAAAAAGGTATTATCAAAGCTACAACCACAATTCAAAGAGGAAGCTTACAAAGATAGGACAAAGCTAGGTACAGTCATAAGTCAAGGCAAATTCATAGTTGAAACTCAGTCCAAAATAGTGAAGAAGTGCAACAAATGACATGAGAAGTCTAAAGAAGTATTATAGCAATCATGAGTCAAGGATTAATGAGAGATTTTTTGCATTTATGATACAATCCTTAAAAGCATCCATGATACAATCTCAAACACACTTTTTACCATTCTCTTGGTGATTGTGCCCAATTGTGTATGTCTTGCTTATGTATGAAAATAGCATTTTGCAGCTTTCCACCGACCATGTATTTGAGATGTCTTTGATTTAGATATGGCATGAGCTTAGTCGTAGAGTGAGACTAGGGAGTTGGACCATCTCAACCAAGGTGCGCCTTCATATGTATATGTTCATGCACAACTTAAACACTATAACATACCACAAAAATGTGTTAGCCTTGGGGCATCATGTATTGTCCATAGAAGCATCGCATGGAATTGAAATTGTCTTTGTCTTATTGGTCTAGAGACATCATACATAGTGACACCATTCCATAACTCCAACAACTCGTCAATAAGAAGATCGATATATACATTCATATCTTTAACTTGGTACTTACCTAATCGAATGAACAAAAATATTACATAATTATTATGACCATTTTACTGCAATATTTATAATTAAATTTAGACGACTATATTTAAATGATAAAATACCTAGAACAATCATTGCCAACATTATGTGCTCCCTCTTTATTGAAATCCATGGAGGAATGTTATTGTTGATGACAAAAACAGGCCACACTGAGTAAACAGATCTCATCTCTCCAAATGGATTGACACCGTCCACTGCCAATGAAACCCTGAGATTACGAGGTTCTTCTTTAAAGTGTGGCCACTTTTCCTCTATGTCCATAAATGTTGAAGCATCCATAGGCATTCAAATAATGTCATCTCAACTTCTATTGTGTGCATGGAAGTCCATAAATTGTGCCAAGCTAGTGCACTTGAATAATCGTTGCATACGTGGAATAATGGGAATATAGCAAAGAACCTTGCGAGGAACCCTTTTTGTTATTTGATCTGTTCGATATCTACTGATATGACATTTAGGGCATTCAGTTCAAAATTCATGTTGTTTGTGATATATAATATGATCATTGGGACAAGCATCTATTGCTTGATACTCCATTCCAATATCTTTCATAATGGCAGATAATTCTGAGTATGAGCGAGGTAGAATATTTGATGGTGGTAACAAAACTCGCCTATCAATCTACAGCGAAAAATTATAATTTGTTATAATAAAGAATATTAATGGTACATCATGATTCACAATTTATTATGACATATATGACATACCTTAACATACGTGACATTGTTATGTTGGATAAACCATTCATAACCTTCAAGTTCACCAACAACAATACAATGGAGAGAAGAGCTGCCTGCGAGCCTTCGTAAAGAGCCTCAGATGCCTTCTCAAGTAGAGGGACATCATGAACAACATCAAGGTCATCTTCATCATCATGATTAGTTGCACGAGTACTAAATGAGTCATGGATCAATGTATTTGTACCATCATCTTCAATTGTGTTTTCTGGCTCATGATCATCATCTTCCATGGGATCATTATCTTCAGCTTCGATATTCACACCTCCATGTTTGTCCACTTCGAAAACCATATTCTTAGGGTTGTGTTGATCCATACCATGTGCTCTGGGGTGCTCGAGCTATATAAAATTGATAAACATAAATAAACCATGATCATGATCTCATCATCATGTGATTTATTATGTATATAAATTGTCAAAATGATATAATGAGAAACATACCAATGGATGATAATCATGTCCACCTTCAATGTGACCATGCAGCCTACAATGTTTCTTCATTGTTTTGATTAGAAGTCTTCTAGTATTTAACCCCTTACAAATTTTGCATGGACAATAACATTTTCTATCACCTTTTCTTTTCAAGTTAGACCACAATCTAGCAATTGTCTCCTTATTTTGTTGTTCGTTGATATTGTCTGACATGGTCTTTCTTCACAAGCAAGAAAATAGAAATTATCATCATTGAACAAAGCATCTTATTGAATTTAGATTTCTAGTTTGCTTATGGTACATCACACAACATGGAAAACAAGAAATACTCAATAAATAATAAGATTCATTGATCTAGTATTATCACAATCTGCACCAAGTAAGTGGGCAAAAAACTTTGCAACATTACGCAGTTTATTTGTTTCCAGTCTATGTATCATAGAATATTGTTGTACAAAACACTTATCAAAAAATTCCTCATAAATTTTATTGATCATACAGAATCTTTTCCCAAGAAGACCATAATAACGAAGGTATGTTCTCTCTTGACCAAGTTCAAGCTTGATCTTTAGTAGCTTATGACCAGCTTCCTCAAAATCAACACTTGACATGATTGTCAAATAAATTGTATGTCTTAAACTGACCAAGTTTGTCTCTGTCTCATCCTATATTCTTGGTGCTTCCTCACCTTCCTCATCATCATCATCATCATCATCATCATCATCATCATCATCATCATCATCATCATCATCATCATCATCATCATCATCATCATCATCATCTGAATCATCTGAATCATCACCTGAATCATTCTCCCTTTCTACTTCATCTGAAGAAGCATCTCCAAGGATATCTTTCTTCAGTTTTTCATAGGTTGCCTCATGATCTAAGAAATAAGAATCTGGCTTGAAAACATCCAAACTAGCTTCTTGATCAAGTTCATCTTCTAGGAAAACTTCATGTGTTAATTGATCTGGACACACAGCTGGATGACCCTCGAACTTAGCTTTGCGAAATGTAAAAAGGCCTTCGATTAAAAACTGTACTCATTTGTCAATTTCCCCCTCATGGAGAATACCTCTAAATCTTTCAAAAATCTCATAGATACCTTTGGGTGAAAGGTCTTGCAACAAAGAACCACATTCTTTCACGAACCCAACAGCAACCTCTACACTATCATCTGTGGGGTTCTCTAGTAAAAGGGTGAGAAGTTCCAAGGCAATGATCTCATGTGCAACTTGTTGACTCACTAAATGAGCTATGAATTTGGCTGCTACTATCAACATGTGCTTGTCATTGCATTTGTATGCCCTCTTAAGCTGCAAAATAATTCTTTGCAAAAGCAGATTGCCAACTTTAGGAAATTTTGTATTTACCACAGCAACCAACGCAGCAAAAACATTTGTAAATCCAGGGGATGCCATTTGGGATTTCATACAAGACCTACAAAATAGACCCCTCCCACGGATGAGATTCTCTGCAAACAACTCTGGAATGATGTTCTTGATGTTAAATGCATTTACCTTGTTTACTAACCCATTGATACTCTTCCAAAGGGCATCCCATGTCATGCGCTGGTATTCCACACTGCTCTTGTCATCCACATCTTTCATCATTTGAGCCAGCTTAAATGGGGGAATGTAAACACCCCCACTTCTTCCAACACCCTTCTCAGCTCCTCTTACAACACATTCACCATTCCCATTCTAAGATGGAGTAGACACAGCACCAAAAGTTTTCACTTCCACTGCCTCATTGTCCCTCTTGTTTCCAGAAGCCCCTTTACCACTTAATTCATGCTTCTTTCTGTACATAAACCCATCAGGAAACATGAGTTTTTGCATATAAGCTCGCCCAAATATTTTACAGTTATTTTTAATCAAGATTCCCTCAGGAGCTGGCAGATCCTGCTTCCATACTTTAATTCTATTTTCTCAAAGGACAATCCTAAAAATCTATGCATTGCAAACAACTTTTTACACCTTTGTTGGTTGTGGTGGTGTCACAGAGAGTTTACATCAATAAATGAAGAACATGCTAATGCTTTTAATGCAGTAGTAGAAGTCTATCTCTTATTCAATATCTCTAGTGAAACCCCCATGATCTTTTGTTGGAGTAGAATTTGTTATATTCTAGAAAGGGTCTTGTCCTTTGTTGAAGGGATATTCATCTACCTCAAGAAATAACTGTTCTTTTCTCCAACAAGAAGTGGAACTAAATGAAGATCTAGCACCATGAAATGAATCCTCAAAAGGATTACTATAGTTAGTTTTGGTAGATAATGATCTGGGTAAAATACTAATGTGGCTTTAGGAAACATTATGTACTAGCTTAGCATACTCTAACAACTTTGGTGCGACATGCTACATCCAATTAAATCTCCATCGGTATCTCTACTGTGTTTATGGATTGGGATTCAATGTACTCTTTTTATACACAGATTTTACTTTCAACTGAGGAGGTTTGTATGTACTTACTTGTCTTTCGATTGTATCCCTATTTCAAGAATTTCTTCTATCAACAAATTATTTGTTGTAAGTTTTACAAGTGGAAGCTTGAACATGCCTTCCATGCTAGCCTTGTTGATATGTTCAACACCATCTTGTGCAACAAATCTTTAGAACTCCACTATTTCATTGAAGAGTGAGTAGTAGGGACAATCTAGGACACTTATAGAGGTTTTGCAAGAGAGATAAATAGACCTAAATATTATGGCTTAATAATGATCAATAGGTAAACAGATAAGAAACTCTCAATATCAAAATGACTTTCTCAATTGTCTTTACTAGAAATGGATAGATCTACTAATAATGGCTTTATGACTGTATGTCAACTTTAGACTCAATCCAAGAAGAGCTAGAACTAATATGTGATATCTAGATTTATGATCTCTATAATATAACAATCCCATAATTATGTTTCCACTCATCTATACCACAACACAAACATCATGCTAGTGTTCAGCCATAGCAATTGATATCCTAATTATAGAATGTGAAATATGCACATAACTATGAATAAAGATTAAGAAAAACAAAGAAAGATGCTTATTGCAAACATAAATGACTAATGGACAACAATTGAATTCATTGTAGATAGTTTTGAATATCAAATTCACTTATTTGTGTGCATTTAGTAACTCATGTACTTGTGGCCAACCATTTATCTCTTTCATAAATTAAACACTTATTAATAACATTAAATGGCTGAGTAATTATGTTTTAGTTGAAATTGAAAATAAAATATTTTATTTCAGGACAGCTCACACTATTCCCTGTCATATTTTAGACTCTCGATTTTGTTAGTAGTGGTTTGATGTCTTTGGAGCTGATCATTGCATTTCTTTAGTTACGTTTGCCAGCGTACTCCTAGCTTGTGCCAAAATGGGAGCTTTGGAACAGGGTATGGACATCCATCAAAGCATAAAAGATAGAGGAATTTTGTCAGATGTAGTTGCAACTTCTCTGTTAGCATGTATACAAAATGTGGAAGCATAGACAAGGCACGAGAACTGTTTGACGGATTGCCTCAAAGAAATGTGGTTTCCTGGACTGCAATGATTGTCAGATATGCACAATATGGATTTGTTGAGAAGGCTTTAGAAACTTTCAAGCAAATGCAATTGGTAGGTGTAAAGCCAAATTCCACGACCATTGCTACTATCCTCCCTGCCTGTGCCAAAATGGGAGATTTGGAACAGGGTATGGACATTCATCGAAGCATAAAGGATAGAGGAATTTTGTCAGATGTTGTAGTTGCAACTGCCTTGGTAGACATGTATGCAAAATGTGGAAGCATAGACAAGGCACGTGAACTGTTTGATAGAATGCCTGAAAGAAATGTTGTCTCGTGGTTGGATATGCACAAAATGGATTTGTCAAAAAGGCTTTAGACACTTTCAAGCAAATGAAATTGGAAGGCATAAAGCCAAATTCCACAACCTTTGCCAGCATCCTCCCTGCCTGTGCAAAAATGGGAGCTTTGGAATAGGGTATGGACATCCATCAAAGCATAACGGATAGAGGAATTGTGTTAGGTGTTGTATTTGCAAATGCCCTGCTTGACATGAATGCAAAATGTGGAAACATGGAAAAGGCTCGTGAATTATTTGATACGATGCCGCAAAGAGATCTGATCTCATGTGAACAATCAACATGCGCGTATATGGGAGGAAGGGATTGTTGCTACAATATTGAACACTCACTCCTCAATCACGGTTCTATGGTTTTACGAGATTAAACTAGGGCAATTAACCACCACATGTATATTTTTTGCAACATGAAATTAAAAACTAGGGCACTTTGAATCTACCTCCTACGTGGGATTGCAAGCAATGCCACAAATGCCTTCGATGCGGGTTTGATGTTCTTGGGGGTTGAAGTAGCCACGAACACCTACGCGGGAAATTTGCAATACAAATGAATTCCCCTCTTCTTTTTTTTTAAGATAATGGCCGTTGTCATCAAAATTATGACGAACTCGAACACTTTTTTGGAAAAAAGAAAATTCTCATTTCTAATGGCTTCTTCGTCGAAACCAAATGGGAAATTTTCGTCAGAATTATGATGAATGCGGGCATTTTTTCAAAAAAAAATCAAATTTGGCCACAATATACCTTCTCCGTCGAAAACCTTAGTCAGAAATCTAGTCCAAATGTATTAGTGCCACTAGTCTCTCAATGTGACATGATGGTATAAATCCCTGTAATATTGTGCCTCGCGAACTAATCTCTTTGCCCGCTAGTGTCCTGCGACCACATCAACAAATACCTGTATGAGCCTTGCTGGCTCCAACATCTATCTTGCCACATCCCTCTCCCCTCGTAATCTCACCACATCTGCCTCTTCCTTGCTTAATCGGTTGCGGAATGTCTCTACCTCATCATCCATCCTCTCCAGTCTCGCTCTCATCTGTGAGATAGCATCCCCACTTTGCGCCTCCTCCAAGAGTCTCTCCAACTCGTCCCTCTCATGCCTCAAATTTGAAACCTCTATCAGATTTGTTTGTAGGCTCTCCCTTAGATCATCCGCCTCCCTCATCAGTTGGGCCACCTCTGACTGTAAGCTATCTGCTCTAGCCCTCTCTACTCCTAACACCTCCTCGAGGCTCCCAGTCCTCCCCCTCACAACCTCCCTCCCTCACAACTCCTCCTCCAATCTTCACACTCTCTCCCTCGCACCATCTCTCTCACTCACCACCCTATCATACTCTGCCTAGGAAATCAATCCTACCTACATTAGCACTTGTCCCTATACCTCCTCACCATGTACCTATATGTTGGCAATATCCATGGGCTCGAGACCTCCCTCTCCTCCCTCCCCTATGACTACCCTACCATTATGTACTACTGTTGGTTGTACCTATAATGGTACCTCTACTCGAGGCACCTATTGTCCTCTCGTCCCTCCTCTCCTCTGTCTCTTGGCTCTGCCTCGCCTCTGCCTCTATCCCCCTCCTCCTCCTTCTATCATCCTGTCAGCTGACCCATCCTCCTGTCCCCCTACTACCTCATCTATTGAGGGTCATAGCTCATCCTCCACTAACACCCCTAGTATACTGATTTTTCCTAGCCTATGGGCCCCCCACCAAAAGGTATATGCACCTATGCAACCCGGATCCTCTCCTGCCTGCAACCGCTCATACCATGGAACCATCTTTGTTGTCTCTTGTATGATGCAGACCTCCAACGGTCCCACTGCTTGCCCCCAGATTCTGGCCTCTCATGCGATCTGTGGATATAGCCTCTCATGACCGACTATATCTTGTACCTGTCTGAGCTACCTCATCACTCTATGTGGCAAGTAGTGCTCGATAACATATACAAACCTACCAAATAAGCAACACTTTGTCTGTGCCCAGGCCAACTGTCGATCCCATCGCCACCGCTCGCTATCCATATATGGGCGCCAAAAGAAAAATATTATCTTGTCAAAGATGTGCTTCCAATACCAACATAGCCCCCAACCTGTGATAGTATAGGAGACCCCTGTATCTATCCACATAAGGGAACTATCGCATCCTATCCTATCTCCCTAGTGGTCGTGTTACTGCAATATGCTCCCATGCCAAAATATGTAGTAAGGTAATCCTTGTGCCAAGGTTCTGGTAATCCCGGTAGACACATAGATGCATGTCGTGGTATAGCTTTCCGCGCATCACTGCTCCCTTTGCATAGGTCACAACATCCTCCAGCATATAGTACACTTAGAGACTCTATCCAATAGAGAATCCATGGTCACTAAGGTCTGGCATCAAGCGACTGCTAATCAATCCACATATGAATAATACTAGGTGCGAAATGTGTCTAATCTATATCGCCTATCCCAGATGCATCTACATCCCATCCATAGGTAGCGCATCGTACTTGCGCACCTATCGCAAGTAGTAATCTCCACCATCGATCCTATACTCGAGAATCATGCCTTGGATGGGGATCTTCAAGATCCTCCAGATGTATAACAATGTAATGGTGGCCTCCCCTTGTCGGCAGATGGAAGGTACATGTCCTACTATCCCAACGCTCCACCAATGCTATCATCATGGCAGTGTGAGCCCTAATCCTCAGCCATCTCCCAACAAACCCCAGACCCATTGCACTTAGGATCTCTCTCTCATCTTCTCTCAACTGGAGGTACAACCTCATGGTCGGAGGCTAGTGCTCTCATGATGTGAGCGGTCGTGCTTCCTCCTACACCCAATCAGTTCACTTCATTATCCTGCTTATCCTACCTACACTATCCTATCTCAACCTATTTCTATCCTAAACTATCCCAGGGGCATGTATGTGCCCCCTTGATCATTCTTATCCCCTCCCAATCCCTCATTTTACCCTCCCTAGCCTCCCCGACGGAGTCATTGATCACTCTAGCGGAGCCGTTGAAACCATGGCGCACACATCGCACCAAAGGTGGAGACGTTGAACCATAGTCTCCTCCCACCTTTGCCTCCCTAAAATTCAATCGATGCCTGCACTGACATTGACCACTGGCGCTTGTGTCGCTTCCCCTTCCTTCCCCTTTTCAATGCATGTGCAGGCGTTAGTCACTTGTGGAGACGTTGAACCCCCGTAGAGATGCTGATATGGCGATCAACGTCTCCACCCCACCAATTTTCTAGCCTATTAAATGATCCTAATAAATACCCTAACTTACTAAATCACAAAGTGGGGTCGGGGTCATACCAATAGGCCATACTTGGCCAATCACTCGTGTCATCTGATCATCTCAACGCGATGCTTGTGCATGGGAACACAGTCCATTTATCTCCAAGGGCTTTGTGCTCTCTAAATTCTCTAAAGGTGTATGTGGCAATGACCCTTCCTTGGGCCCCATGTGGCTTATATAGGGCCCCCCTTGGCCCCATTCTCTCACCTTCCTCCTCATTCTGTCTTCTCTTTTTTCCCATCATTGTTTCCTCTCTCATCCACTCTTTTTCTCTCTTTTACTCTCATTTTCATATTTTTTCAATAATTTTCCCGAAAATTTTCTAAAAAATTTCTCAAGGGGGCATATAACACCTGCATCTTCATGTTGGGGCATCCTTTTCTTCTCTTTTACCCACTGCCAATTTTGCCGCTGCGTAAAAGAGGGGCAAAATGTAGACGTCTAAAATTAATTAAATTAAATATTTAATTAATTTACCCTTTCTACATAATTAATTTATTTAATTATGATCCCCTTTATTCTTCTCAGAATTAATTAAATTTATTCTAATTAATCTTGTCACTATAGTCCAATAATTGATTTATTAAATAAATCAACTTTCCCCTATTCTTCTAAAGTCCTCAGAAATAATTAATTCTTCTAAAATTCTCTTTAGCTAATTAATTCAAATTAATTAACTAAATCATTCGATTCCTACAAACCACTTTTCCTAATGCACAATTAGCCTAATTAATTCTTCTAGAAAGCCACTTGGCAATATTTCCTCTTTTAATTCATCCACTCATTCTCTCTCCTCTTGTCAAATCCTCCTACAAATCCCATTTGTCTTCTAACCTTTTATTATCCCACCTAATCACCTCCATTAATCATTTTCTAATGGCTAATCCCCATGATTAGCCACCAAGTCAACCAATAGCCATAAATGGCTAAATCCTCTTGTCAACTCATCACCTTCCAATCTTAAATGCACCTAATTGGGTCATTTCAAGGATTTCAAAATCTCACATTCTCCTATGTCTCTCACCTTCCCAAGGAATTTTTAATTCCTTTTCCCATTTCCTTTCCTCGTGCAATCCATTATTTGGGAATTTTAAATTCCCTTGTCCTCTCCCAAGGAATTTTTAATTCCTTTTTACTTCCCCAAGGTACTTGAGGATCTCTTCCCCATACACCTTGTGGAGTGTGGAGACAAGAAATGCCTTAATGGAAAATTTCTTGGTCTCCACACCATGTCCCCTCAATACATGTGCCTCCTCTCCTTTAATCTCCACCCTTGATTCATCTTCAATCTTGACCATCCATTCTTCTCCCTTCCAATCTATAAATTGAGGTCTCCTCCCCTTCATTCTTTATCTCATGCTCAAGTAATCTTATGCTGCCATAATAGTTTTAGAGTCTCCTTTCAAACATTAGCAATATAGTCAAATAGCATCATAATCACTTAGCTTCCATTCGCATACCCTCCATCCATTAGCATTCATCCATATACCTTCATCCCTCTATCCAATTTGTTGTGTGTACTTGGAGAGCAAACCACATATCAACAAGGAGCCGATCCAATCAAGTGGAGCGTCTGGGTACATTCCACTCCACCGAAGGCTCAATCCGAAGGAGAAGGTGACTAGTAAGGTATAAAATGGTTTTCTTTGCATTTTGAATGTTTATTTTAATATTTAACCATTGAATCTGACCTTGCATGTTTTTGCCCTTTTCACCTACTTCTATGTTTTTTAAAATTTCAACCTAAATAAATCCATTAATCAGGTTTCAAAAATAACTCCCCTTTCTCCCTAATCTTATGTGGCTTTCCTTCTTGTGGGGGTGAACCATAAAATAGAGGGGTAACTTTATACATCTGGCCTTTTTCTTTTTATTGCAAAAAGAAAAAAGAATGGCTAAGGAAATATTAACCTCCAACTAAAAATAGGTAAGGGACCTTACCTTTGATAAGTCATCATCATACTCGAAAAAGGGCAGAGTCAGAACAATTTTATCTGTTTGTTGTGCTAGATGGGGTCATCTGTATGAGGGTATGAAAGACCATTTCACTTGAGTTGTTAAGCCACCGCCGACCATTACTTCTTCCAAGCCCAATTGGTGTCCTTCGGGAGGGGATGCTTTGGGATTCATGAGCTCGGACCTTGCCTCTAATGAATTGTAGAATAGCTCGTGTTCATCCCAAAAACTAGAATTATTCATTTTGCTTTCGTCCTGGTAGCCCTCTTAGGTCTCCTCCTTGCCTTTTTGAGAGACAAGGGCCTCCTCTCCATCATTGACATTATCTATTATAACTCGATTATCGAGACCCGAGACTTGTTTCAAGACTTTCATTCACAGTTCGGATGACCATTCCACCCTCCAGACTCTGGTCCGCCCTTGTAAAGTGGAATCATTTCGGGTTGAGGAGAGTTAGACAAAAGACATTTTTCTAAGAAAGTTAGAGAGAAATGCCTATCTTGGGTAGAATTTTCTTATTTAGGAGTAATATCTTGTTCTACCAGAACCTCCTCATCTAATAGATTGTGGGCTAAGATTGATAGTTCTCCCCTCTTTTCTTCTTCATGTCAAAATTGGGGAGCTTCGGCTTGATAAAATTGGTACTGCATTCTTTCTTCATTAAGGACTTTTATTTATCTTTGTAGATCATACAAGATCTCCCTAGCTGTCAAGGGAACTTCTTCCTCAAGGAGTAGGGTCATAACCTGGCTTTCTTGCAGGAAGCCATAGGAATAACTTCCCATTTCATTTGACTAAGGATGCCAACCCAAAGTAAGGTTATTCGGGGTCCCACCAGGTGTGCCAAAAAATACTATTGATCCCCAATCAGGTTTGAAGACCTGAAGTAGGGCAGTTGGGAAGTTCCACAGGGGTGGGGCCCATTGCATCCTATGGGATGACCTCTGGGATTTTAGAAGTTTACTCTTCATTATTTAAAGGGCTTAGAAAAGGGAAGGGAGATGTCCTAAACCTATCCCTATTGGATAACCAAAAGGAAACTCAGAAAAGCATTTTAAGAAATATTTGTGGGCAATGATAGCTAGGATTAACCTATTAAGTGGACAAGGAACAATATATCATGACCTCTTCATTATCGGGAGGAGAACAAAGCATAAGTAGCTAAGACATAAGAAGTAATATTCAAACTCGATTTAATGGGAAGCACCCATAAAGGTGAAGCCAAATGGACAATCTTACTATTCTGAATATAACCCTCTCTAGTTTCAAAAGAATGGTATAGTCTAGAATTATTTTATGAGCATGAAAGAGTGACATATGCACATGATCCACAATCTCATAAAGGAAAATTGAAAAAACTGCAAATAGAATCCGACAGATAAAACTAGCACATAAAGGTGGAGGTATGTAAAACCAAAACTAGAGCCCATCATCCGATAAGAAATGGAGTTATCCATCAGAAAGAAAAAGGTCAACACACTGACCACTGTAAAGGATTTTACAGTAGCATTTCGCCTAAAAAAAATAAAATAATTATTTTAATATGTAGTTATGTAAAATAAGATTATGAAATAGACTAATTATATTTATATGTATGTTTAAGTATGATATATATTTATATCTATAAATTTATGAAATATTTATCTATTTATGTGTAGAATGAGAATCCATTTATAAAAAGACCAAAGTTTTATTGATGAAAAATCAAAAGATAATAAAATCAATTCATTAATCTAAAATTATCTACTAATTTATAAACTTATCAATATGATTATAAATATCTATAGATATTTATCTATTTATAACTTTATTTATAGATATTTATAAATATGTATATATTTATATACACATATATCTATATATTTATAAATATTTATGACATAGGTATAGATAAATAAATATCTATTAATATCTTATATTATAAATTTATAAATAATCGTTGATATGTTATAGATATTTATAAGATATTTATAGATATTTATGTATCTATAGATAAAGTGTATGTTGATAGTTATCTTCATATTTAATGTATGTGTAAACAAGTGAGATAAAAGAATATATTGATGAATAAATATTAAAATGATGAAGTGAAGGCTAGTTTTAGTTTCAATCAATTGTTTATACTAAAATTGACATGAATTAAATAACAAATTGACACTCTATTGATATGACTAAAATAAATATAAATATAAAAACAAAATAAAATATATTTTTTTTAACACATTATTTATCATCATTCACATGTTGAAAAAACAAACACAAACCTTATTGACACATACAAATTTCACAAAATATATTCAAAACTATATTATTAGACCTATAAATTCAAACAACCTACTTAAAAAATATCTATATAAAATAGTTTAATAAGAATTACTTTATTGTCCCACTCAACTTACGTCCTTTACACTTATTTATTAGAAATAATAGCAAAAGAGCATCAAGGCTCAAATTATTCAAACTACCTTCGCTAAAATTACTTCATCATTGCACTTTAAATTTCATTTATTCCATGGACGGTAGACTCTTTTCTTACAATTGTTTGAGCACATTTCATAATATTTATTCTATACCTTTTTTTTAATTATGTAGGGGTCTATATAGTCTATTTAAATTTATCCAATCCTTAGTGTGATAAATATTTATTTTATATTTATTTATCGAAATTAATTTTCAATTCTTATAATGAGTATCATTTAAAAAATCGTTTTATAATGATCAAGCATTTTTATCCAATCATTCCCACTCCTTTTACAATTGTCATTCTTTTCATTTTGTTCTTTTTCTTTTTTAATCAACTCTGTTCATTTTTGCAGAGTTTATTTGTAGTATACTTCATGAAAAAATAATACGATTTCTATGATTGAACTTGAATTGAAACATGAAGTTAAAGTTGACATAATTGAAGTTAAGTTTGTTCTTTAGAATAATTTTTTTTTTTGATAATAAAAGCAGCCAAAAATGAGGGGGCGGACCCATAGGTACAATTAAGAGAATAGTGGCAGAACCATTGTCCGCATAAAATCAGCAAAGAAGCAACCTTTTACCTCTATAAAAAAAAAACACCATACTACGAGAGTTTAACAACGATAAAATACTACTAGTCAGAGTATAATTCATATGCCACGCAGGGCCATAAACAACAAAATATAAGCAACAGTCTAAACTAGGCTTATCCAACTAGAAACTACACAGCATCGACAAAAAACTCCTCCACATGCAGAAAGTTATTTCTTTTTTGCTTGGCTCTTCTTAGGGAGCAGTTTTCTAGCCCATTCCTTAGTGAGGAACTTGAACAAGCCTTTGTAGTCGTCGTCCTCCTTGCCTTTTCCTTTGGTCATGTTTTCTTGCAACTGGCACAGCGTAGTGGCCAAGCATCTCATAACGTTCAGAGCAAACTTGGACACATCGTGCATCTTGGACTCCGCCGCCTCCAGTCTGTTGGTGATCCCCTGCACATTGTCAGAGAGGGCCTCTATTTTTTTCTCAAGATCTGCCAAGTTGGAATCCTCTTCCTTTACACTGTTGGCCTCTTCAACGACCAACATTTTTTCAATCCTGAAGGTTGGGGAGGGGAAGTTGGCTGGCTCCGGACTCTTGGAGGACGCGGGGCTTTCAGAAATCCGGGTGGAGCTCACAGAATGAGGGGTTGGATTGTGTTGGGCCAGGGACGTTTTAACAGTCGGAATGGAGTTGCCCATGTCGTGCGAGGACGAGGGGTCTCTCAGGGATTTATCCGAGGGTTTAGAGGCTAGTCTGCTAGAGCGACGGGGGGTGTTGGCTTCTTCAGTAATATCCAAATCAAAGTCAATCTTTTGGATTTTGACTCTTTTGGGGGTTTTGACTTCCTTAGGGGAGTGGTTCTTGGTTTTCTTGTTGGAGGAGCCAAATTCCGGGCGCCGAGGGCTTGAATCAATAATGGTTGGAGGTTGGGTCGAGGGGTCGACATTCTGCACAGAAATGGAGCGGGGCGGGCAGAGGGCGAGGTGAAAGTTATACAGGTAGAGAATAATGCCCTGGTGCAGGATGGGAAAGTCTTTCCCTTTCTTCTTGGCTTCGGCTATATCTTTAACATTAGCATCCATTGAATGTTGTAAAAAGAATGAAATGGAAATGAGGTCTTTGTTCCTCAGGTGGTTCAGAAACGGGAGATGGTAGTAGTAAAAAATGCCATACTTGCCCTCCAGCGTAAAATACTTCATGACGATGTAGCAGACCTCGTCCCACGGGTGAGGGAGCTCCTCCCTATTGAATCCTCTAGCCCTCTTGATAGGGTTCTCGCCTTGGTGGAAGAACTGGTTGAGGCTAGTAGAATCCGCAATGCGACTCTGTTTTTTCCATTTTCAGCCCTCCATAGAAAGGCCCGTCGCCTGGGCTATGACCTCTTCGTTGATTCCGAAATAGATTTCCCCCATGGTCACCCTTCTGTCCTCCCAGGAAGTCACGAATTGTTTGGAAAGCCTTTCGTCATTACCCTTCATACTTTCCATGAATTTGTCAATACTGCCTTCAGTGCACACAAACCAGGCTGTCGGTTTAGCTTTGAATTCATCCACTTTATTGGGTTCCAGTCTGAGCCTATCCTCCCCCCATTCTTGAATTCTCCAGTTTAACAGATTGAAAATGACTAACAGCCACAATGCAGAGCAGAAGCAAGCTTAATGCGGAATAGTTAAGATAGTTGTGTCGAACTTGAAATAAACGGTCGTAATAATCAGAGTGATTATTATCCCTTAAGATCCAGTAGATATTGAAAGCCAAAGATCTACTCAGAATGTACGAGCCTTCACTCGGGCTAATGTGAGTTGACAAGTCCCCAACGCCGCCTTTATCGTCACCAATTGGCTCCGTCTGGGTAATAATTAGAGAGTAATCATTCTCGATGTCTGTACTTTCATCATAAATCCATCCCATATGGTAGTGGTGACTCAGCCTGCCTTTGATACGTGGCCATCTAGGGTAGAAATTGGCGGGATCCCCGCGCCAATTTGAAAATTGAAAGAAGGTTACCTTCATCATTGAGCGGATGGGACAGTCCCTTCCTGGGTAAAGGCTTTTTCCTTTTCCAAGATTTCCTTAGTGGTGGTCGGCAGCTGATTGTGGTCCCTCCAACATCGTAAGCCATTCTGCAGCCTTCCATCAGCCGCCATGGAGTCGACAGCTCTGTTTTCTTCTTTGAAGATGTGGCGGATAGTGAAGTCCTCCAACATGACCAGAAGGCACCTGATATCTCTCAGAATGGGTTCCACTCTCCATCCTGCTGTAGTGTTCCCTTTGACATAGTCACTAATGATTTGAGAGTCTCCTTCAATTTCTAGATGTTTTATTCCTATGGAGTTAGCCATTTTCAAACCCCAAAGGAGGGCCATTCCTTCAGTTTGAGTGACCAAATTATTCCTTAGGTTGCCAGTGTAGGCTACAACCGTGTTCCCTAGATGGTCTTGGATGACTCTACCTCTAGCCTGACAATTGCTTTGAGCAGAACCATCAAAATTCAGTTTAAACCAGTGAAGTCTAGGGGTTGACCATCTAGTCATCTGTCTCTTGTTCTTGGTATTGTTGTTGAAGTGATCAAAGCCAGGGGGGAGCTTCCAGCAAACAACAATCCTGTTGTCAGCCTCATTGGGAGGATAAGGGGGGATTTTCCATTTTGTAACTTCTAAATTTTCCGAGATCATCTTGAAGCACATGTGAGCCATAGTGTTAGGGGGGGTCTCAGTATCTCTGAAAATTCTATTGTTTCTTTCTTTCCACAAAGCCGAGCAGATGTGTGGCGGTATTTGTTTCCAAAGTTGGATGATGAGGGGATGACAGGAAGGGGGGATCCAATCATAAGCAACATTTTAAATATTCATCTGGAAGACCCAATAGAGACCACATTTTTGAAGACTACTAGACCAAATATGAGCTGCAAAGAGACAAAGGACAAAAAGGTGGTCAATATATTCCTCATCGGCTTTACACAGACTGCATCTGTTGGGGAGATGGAATCCCCTCTTTTTCAAGTTATCAAGCGTGAGGGTTTTACCATGCATGAGGGACCACCAAAAGAAATTGATTTTAGGGATTAGCTAAGGGTTCCAGACTTTCTTCCAGTATTCAGCGTCCATAGGGTGCTTAAGGAGCTGATTGTAAGCAGTTTTGACCGAGAAATAGCTCGATTGGGTCTCTTTCCAGATGAAGTTGTCTTCATTCAGGGCCAGGGGGATTCTGGTTTTCGACAAAATGAGTTACATGTCCTAAGCAAGGGGGACCAGGTTAGGTCTATTGCTACAGATGAGCACAATGTCCTTCCAGCAACCACTTCTAGGATAAAATAATCTGCAACATAAACCCCCAAGATACTTTTAAGGTGGTTCATGATTTGATGGAAGCGAGTGTTGACCAAAGGCATGTCCTCCGTCCAAAAGTCTTCCTAGAATCTCACCTTTCTACCGTCTCCCAACTGCCACTTCAGACCTTCTCTAACCATCACTTTTCTCTTCAGGATGTTGTTCCACAACTTGGAACCTTGGGGGAGGTCCGTTGTATTCAAATTATAGTAGAAATGCTCCCATTCCAAGTACTTAGCTTTGATAATGTTGCACCAGTCCGCCTCACCTTTAGCCAAAGTCCATCCAATCTTGGCAATTAGTGCCTTATTGAGGGTATTAATCTTTCTTATGCCCAAGCCTCCTAGAGATTTGGGTAAACACACGGTATCCCAATTGACCAGAGCAAGGCATTTTTTCTCTTCCAAGCCAGTCCATAAGAAGGTTTTTTGGATTTTCTCAAGTTTTTCCCCCATGGTCCCTGATATTTTAAACATGGAAAGGAAGTACACCAGAATTCCCTGTAGGGAGGCTGCGAGAAGCTGGAGCTTCCCCGCACTACTGAGGAATTTCCCTTTCCATCTCGCAAGTTTTTTCTGCATTCTTTCCAAGATCAAGTTCCAAAAGGTGGGGGTGACTTCCTTGACCGTGAGGGGGAGACCCAGGTAGGTCCCCGGGAGAGTTGCCACTTTGCATTCGAGGATGGAGAGAATTCTGAGTTGGAGGTCATTAGGAATGTTGAAGAAGTAGAGATTACTCTTCTCATAGTTGATGCATTGTCTCGATGCCTTGGCGTAGTCAGCAAGTAGGATTTTCCATCCTTTGGCCTCCATGACAGAAGACCTACCAAATAGGAAGGTGTCATCCACGAACTGTTGAATATTAGAGGGGGGGAGCGTGGAAGCCGCTTTGAACCCTTGGAGCCTATCATTGGTAACCAGATGGGTCACATTTCTGTTTAAGACTTCGACTATCATGATAAACAGATAAGGGGACAAAGGGTCATCCTGCCGGATACATTTTCTAGCTTTGAAACATGCCCTAGGAGTCTCATTAATCAACACTGAGAATTGGATCGTAGTAACACACTCCTGGATCATACTCACCATTTTTTTGGTTAAATCCCAGTTTTAGAAGCACTTTGAAAAGAAACTCCCAATTAACCTTATCATAAGCTTTAGATATATCAAGTTTAAAAGCCATACCTGGTAATTTTCTCCTATCTATGGAGTGGATTATCTCATGAGTGACAATGACAACATCCAAAATTTGGCATCCCGGGACGAAGCCTTTCTGAGACGGGCTGATAATTTTTTCCAGGAAGGGTTTAATCCTATTCACAAGGACCTTGGAGAGAATCTTATAAATGGTATTGCAGAGGCTTATGGGCCGATACTCCTTCAAGCAACTGGGAGTTGTGGTCAGAATAAAAAATTGTTAAATGTTGACAAATAAATGATTTATTTGTAAAGAGATTAGAGTTCAATTTAGTGAATTAATAAAACTGATACATTTACCTTGTAAAATTCTATTGACTTTAAATTATGTAGTGTCAAATACTTTATTTAGTTAACCCTAAAATCCTAATCTTAATTTAATTAACATTTATATTAAATATGTTAAAGATATTTTTTTAGAGTTACACATTCCACTTATATATAACAAATTGATTTTAAAAGATAAATACATAAATATAAATATAATCAAAATTTAAAAAATTAAAAATAAAAAATATATTATAATAAAATTTAAAAAGAATTTTTTATCCAACACTTTTTTAATAAATAAAATTTTATTTAAAATTTTTGAAATCACTATATAAATTTTAAGATATTTCTAAAGAGTTCTAATTATTATTCCATATTAGATGTCCCTTTGGGATTTGAACTTTGAACTCCATAATGAGAACTCAATGCTTTAACAATAGAACACAACCCCTTGGACAATAGTTATGCTTGTTACCATTAGAGTTAGATCAAATATAGGAAAGCAATGTATTTCTATGCACCATAACATGGTATGGTGTATATAATTATGAGTCATAATGTCACTATCATGTAATTTCAATGTGTTTTCTAAAAATAAACATTTTTCCTTTTCTTTTTTTCTCTTTTTTTATATCCTTCCTATTTCATATATTTTTTTGGAAGATTAATTAGTTTTTGAATAAGGGAAAACAAGTTTTGAAGGGACTTGAAACCCTATACAAACTAGGTTTTGGAAGGACCTGCAACCCGAACCAAAAGATAAGCTTGAAAGTCCACCCAAAGAAATAGAACACAAATGAGACTCGGCACACCCATACAAAAGATGGGGGACAACACAAGAAAGACCCCCAACAAAAACCAATGGGCTGCAAAAACCAACAGCCCCAACCCTACCAAGATGGATCAAGAGTTTGACCTACCCTTGTGGGATTGAAGGGTCATATCAAAAGAGGATAGGAACGATTTAGATTTCTTACTTTTGACGGTAATCCATCCCTCCTCAACCCTAGCAACAGTCCTTTGCCAAGAAGACAGGTCCAAAATAGAGGACCTCCCATCACCAGGAGGCTGGGAAGCGGTAAGGTCATCCATCAAAGAAGAAGATTAATTAGTTAGCGATAAAAAAACTTTAAAAATTAATTTTATCTAATTTTCACAATCTATAATTCATAAGTTATTTCTTAGTATTGTATGTGAATTTGATTGTTTGTTTATTTTTGTGATTGGAAACATCATGCCAAAAATAAACTCTCAATCAAATCTAGAAGCAATACTTAGAGAAAAAAATGAATGATGTCTAATTTGAAAAAATCTTTTTCATAACACAATTTTTTAAAATCCAATGATATTATTGATAAATAATTCCTACAATTTATTGAGTAAAAATATACATCTTAACTTCATAAAATCATTTTTTTTTCATTATTGTTTCACAACAAGTATAATAATAAATTGACAATTTATTGACATGATTAAAATAGAAAATAAAAGTAAAATTTTAAAAAAATTGATTTTTTTTTTTAAATCTATAAATATTTATCAATTTACATATGAAAAAAAAATCTTATTGAAACATACAATTTTTTAATAAATATATTCAAAACCATATTATTAGACTTATAAATTCAAACAACCTACTTCTTTAAAATTACCTAATTAAAGAAATCTTACTTCCTTCACATGAAAGAAATCTTATTCCACACTTCCATGAAAGAAATTTTGATTATATTTTATCGTCCCATACAACTTACTTTACAATTATTAATTGGACTATCAGACTCAAATTATTCCAACTTCCTTGACAAAAATTACTTTATCAGTGCACTTTAAAATCCATTTTTTCCATGGACGGCAGGTTCTTTTCTCACAGTTGTCTACTTTAAGAGGACATTTCATTATATTTGTTTTACACTCTTTTTCAGTTATGTAGAGGTCCATATATTCTATCTAAATTTATTCAATTCAAAAATTAAATAATAAATATTTATTCAATATCTAAAAATCAAAATTAAAATTTGATTCTTAGATTGAATAGAACTTTAAAAAAATATCCCATCATCATTAAAGCACTTTTCTCCCACTCATTCTCACTCCTTCCACAATTGTCCCTTCTGTAAGTAACTACCTAGCTACTGCTATTCTTTTCATTTTATTTTTCGTCTTCTGCAATTCATTTGAACTGCTATTTTTTTCTTTATAATCAGTCGTTCTTGGTTTTGAACACAACTCTCCTCAAATAACAATTCTTAATTGATTTGATCTGATAATGGGGTGTTGTGTGACTTGTTGTAAGGGGTGTTGCTTCAATCCTAAATGTTTCAGGTGTATCCTCTACATTCTAATAGCCATTTTCGTTCCTCCTCTACGAGTTGCTATGCAATACGAGATTAAAGTAAGAATTTTTATGACTTGATCTGCTCTGAAGAATTTTTATGCTTTGCTCTGCTCTGATTCTACACTAACATCATTTGGATTAAGTTACTGAATTCCACAAAACTCATACAGAAAAAATGTGTTTTGGAATCTTTTACAGAGCAAGGAATTCTGGATATGCTTGCTTCTGACAGCAATGGGAGATGTGCCAGGAATCATATATTCCATATATATTACTAGCAAGACAGACAATTCTAGCACTGAGAAGCGGAGTTGTTGTTAATTCTATGCGTAGACTGGTGGCCAAGCCAGAGAAAGCTTCTAATATCTCATTGATTTGGATGATCCATTTTCTTTTGATAATTAGTACTACGTAGATCTGATTTGAAGTGTATATTTTTTAATGGATACAACTGAATAACAGAGGTATTGGTATCTCTGCACTTGAACAGTTAATGACAACATGCCGGCAATTTTGTAGAACTAGTTTCAACAGATTTGCAATATAGAATGGCTCATTGAATGCCAAAGTTTATCAAATTTCAGAATCTCATTTTTACTTGTCTAGCATGGCAAGATATGGCAAATGTTAATGCATGGCAATGGTGAATGTTTTGTCAATTAATGGTTGTAACTTAAAATTATGTCTGAGTTTTGAGGGGAATGTAGTCTAAAAGAAGAAACTAATCAGAATATATCCCTTGTGACCAGGAAAACTGTCATTGGTACTGCACTTTACATATGTTCATCTTAACTAATGCTTACAATAAAAAAATATTACTGTCTATTGTAAGCTTCTGCTAATGGAAATAGTACCCTGAGAAAGGGTGATTAATATCTTTAGTTTTGACCTGTCATTATTTGGTTTTAGCTTGAACAAAATTTGAGGGGAATGTTTTAGCTGTTAATTTGTACAATTTTTTTGTTAAATATTAGAAAAATGGTTTATTTCGCTCTGTTATTGGACTAGATTTTGGTCTGCAGGTCCGACACAAGAGAAGGCATCATTTATTCAATTTTTAGACATGTAATCGGCAGAGAATGTTTGTATATATAGACAAATGATGCTGCGGTGTGCAGAGTTTCAAAATATACAGGGGCGTAGATAGATGTTGCTGCGCTATTTCACCATATACAGCGGCACAGATTGTAGGCAGTTTTTGCTGGATCAGTCCCGTGTAAACGTGTGAGTGATTTGAGGGTATGAGTCATGAACAGTATAATCCTTGTTTTGGTGTGTTTCTTTCAATGGCGTTTGATGTTTGGCATTTCCTTTTTCCTTCACAAGACTTTAGTTAGCATTTCCTTCACATGGCGTATGTTTTGAAGCTGTCATTGTTTTAAGTTTCTTCACATGGCATTTTCATCTTCGTTTGGGAATCATACATTTCCAAACCTTCACACATAACTTTCTTCAACTGCATACAGGCAAAACTTTGTGAAATTGCGGGAAATCGTAGTTGTGGTGTTTTGGATAAGCGACTAGGTTTCTTAGCTGTACGATGTTAGGATTCCAAGGCTTTTGTGATAAGATCTAAGGTCCATCTGTAGCCGTTTGTTAATTGCAGAGTCGGTTAGGGTTTCTTTGCTTCCGGCCGATTCTTCTATCAGTTCCATCCAAATTTGAGGTTTTGCTGGACCAGTTATGATTCAAATGTATAATTACTGACCAGTGAATGCGTAGCAGTGTTAAAAACTTAAAACAATGCAATAAAATATTGCTGGTTTACAGAATCCACCATAGCAGAGGATCCAACAATCCAGCTGCTGAAAGCCGAAAGGGTAGACTTTCAACCTAAAAGCGTATTTATTTGACAAGATCTATTTTAAAATGGAATAAACAATCCTAAAAAATCAGGCTGTACTAATAATGCCTTGATCTGTTTTAAAATAGTTTTTAGTGTTCAGCAAATGCCGTAGGGGTTAGGGTTTATTTGTCAAGCGAGTTGATTAAAATTCGACTTAACCTAAATGTTATTTGTCTGTAGTTTTCTACTTAATCTGTCTATAAATGTGATGAATCACGTTGATCTTAGTCAGTTCTCACAAGAATGGGTTACATATGTGGATAGTCTGCTCTGTGGGTCCTCAACATTTTATCATCAATAAAAGTGTGGTGAATAGTCTTTCTGTGTATAGCACGATTCGTATGAAATAAAAATATCGGTTGTGATCAAAATAGCAAATACCTTCATTTCTGTTAAACCAGCAATGGGGTTTCACAGGTCATTCCTTTAATGCAGGGTCCATTTAGTAGCTACAATTGGTTAGAGATAAGTACTCGAGGCAGATTGAGCAGGCATAATCTTCAGATTCAACAATTGGGCTCTGACACAGTGACAGAAATGTCTATTTTCCACTTAGCAGGTGAAAACCAAACACAAGATCTGCATCTTAAAGTCATTTTAAACCATCCAAGAGACTATAGCAAGCAGCTACACAACACATTCCTCTGGGCATGTTGTCTTTCATGGTAACGTGAAGGTTAACAGGCCAGCATCTATGAACCACTATTTTATCCAATTTATAGTCATATAATGGGGAGGTATTAAATGTTTACTAGTTTTATATTTGTTTTGGTGCCTGGATGCATTCGTTGCTAACATGAAATGCAAATCTGCCTGTTAAATAGGAAGAAATGAAGAGCTTATTGAAATATTTGTGAAACCTTAAAGCAGTATTTAGTCTCTTTTGGTATTATACTTGTTGTCTCTGGCGAACACTCAGAAGTGAGAAGTACTTAATGAAAATATCATTAGTATTTCACTCACTCCCTTAGTTGGAAGTCTTTTAAGATATAAAGATTGATCAGATTGCTTGTCTTTTAGCCATTAGTTTGATGGTCAGTTTACCAAATCCTATCCCATTATTCTTAATAAAATGCTAGCATCATCCCGGTTCTTGAAATGGTTTTGGTAAATTTCCTCATCGTGTGTTCAGATCTGGATAGCGGTAGAAGAAGCGTTGGTCTTGGTAATTTAATTTTTCTCAAAGACCTTTGTTCTTTTGCTCCCTCCAAACCCCAACAAAGGACATTGATGCTCCTCTTTTGTTCCCACCTGCTACTAATCCACTTCCTCCACCAGCTGCTACTAACAAAGTACAGTTTAGCCACATATCACTTCAGCTGGATCTGTAATACACAATCTCACCACAGAGCTCGTTGTGAGTGATTTCCTACCTTCGGTTTTCTGGTATACTCTAAATCTAATAATAGAAGTTTAGACCTGTAATGTTTTGTAGGCTAAAATTATTCTTATTCAATTTGGTTTGGCCACAGACTGGGTCTGTGTTTGGCAAAACTTGAAGCTGTATAACTGTTATGGACAGCAACCAGTAATTGTAAAAGTAAATCTAGTTGTACTAAGAATGTTATGCGAAACATTTTATGTAGCAATTTAACTAAATAAATTTCAAATCAGCATCTTTGACATTTTGTATGCTGATATATGTTAAAATTCACACGCTGCAGATCAAGCCAGCTTATATGATTGCTACCCTGGTGGACTGTGCAATCAAGCTAAATAGCAGACATATTACCTGTTTAGAAATTTCACCGCACAAAGAACACTATTCTTTTTTCATGAGACACTGGCATTCCCCAGATCTTCTATATTCCATTGGTGCTTTCTATACTCATTGGATGCATTTTAGTGTAGTTTACTATAGAATTTTGAAACAAAATAAGAGACTTATAACCATAGTTGGACTACTTGCCGAGAACTTGGCGAGTAGTTAAAAACTCGCGAGTTTTTCTTCAGGGTGAGTTTTTATGACTTTTACTCGCCATAAAAACTCACTGAGTTTTTGGGAAAAACTCGCCGAGTTTTTGGCGATTTTTTCATAAAAACTGGGCGAGTTTTTATAAATAACTCGGCTGCATTAAAAAAGAGGCCCAAACATGTCAAAAAATTATTCTTTTTTTTTTTTCAAGTCAGTCTCATTCTCTTCATCAGAATATATACATGAAATATAACATTTAAGTATAAGCCTTATACTTTAAGTTATATTTCATGTATATATCGACAGAATGTTTGAGAGTGGTTTCAGATCTATAGGAGTTATAATGCAAATTCTAGGTTTTAGAAGATCTTTTAATTTTTCAGACTTAGTCAAATTTCAGTAATCACGTATGCTCCTATCAACATTCTCTCGCTCTCTCGATCTCACTCACTTTATTTGCCCTGAATTTTAGACCTATCTATCTCCCTATCACTCTTCCTCTATCCCTCTCTCTACCACTCTCCATCTCACTCTCTCCTCTCTCCCCCAAGATCTAGACCTATCTCTCTACCCCTCTCTTCCTCACCCTCATACCCCTGCAAGGGGTGCTACCCTCAACCTAATTTTATTTTGCAGATGCTTGGTGGCAAAGTTGGGGTGGAAATACCCCAAATCTCAAAAAATTTGCCCTCAGAATCTTATGTTAACCTTGTAGTTCATCCAGTTGTGAGCGCAATTGGAACTTGTTTGAGGCCATCCACACGAAGAAGAGAAGCAAGTTAGCTCAAAAACGCCTCAATGAACTTGTCTTTGTGCAATATAATCTTTGGTTGCGCATAAGGAAGGTAGAGGAAGCACCAGTTGGTCCAATTGATTTGGATGATATAGATCCTTACAGTGATTGGACATCGTAGGAGCAACGTCCATTGTTTACAGAGGATAACATCAATGATTTGAAGAGGCAACCTACGAAGGAGGAGGGGAGTGGATTTGGTTTCACACTGGATGACATTGAGGAGGATGAGGAGTCATTGCCAGTGCCAGGTGCAGCTAGAGGCAGAGCTACATCTAAGATGGAGGATGAGCCACAACCTAAGCCAGTCATACCGAGCGAGGAGGCACAATCATGCCCATAGCAAACTTCTAGGACTAGACCCTCTAGTTCTACCTCCCCCCTAGTTTTTATTGTAATTGTATTGATTTATTTACTTTTAGTTCTTCAAAAACTATTTACTATTTTGCTTCCAGCCATTAACATTTCTCATGAGGATGCGATTTTGTACCCACATTGCGTTTAAATATATCTAGACTCGGCTTGTTTCTTTTGTATTCTCATTTATTGACTCACGGGGTGCATCTTCTCATTGAATTTTGCAAAAAAATGTATTTAATATTAAATTTAAGCATTTTTTTAAGTTCCCGAGTTTTTTGCCGAGTAGTGGCCAAGTTTTTCCCGAGTCTTTGGTTTTGGCGAGTAGTTCAACCATGCTTATAACTATAGATTGGATATTTGTTTTAAGTTGTTTTTGTATCTTGAATGACATTTTAATGTAGATTATTTTAAAATTCCAAAATAGAAATAGAAACTATGAAAGACAATGGCACCTTGGTTTAAGACTTCGTAGCTTCCAAATCTTTCGCTCAGCTTCAATCATAAAATTCATCTTACTTCAGTTATTGCTACATTTCTGTTTGAGGCTGCCATCTCTTTTTGCTGTTTACAGCATCATTAATGTGGAGAACATGCTCAGAAGGATTACCTCACCTCACTCACAATTTCTCTGTTCTACATGTATTAATTTCCTGACTTTTACTTGAAATGGTGATGACCAACAAGTCAAACTTTATATGTTGGCAATCCACCGATTGATATCAGGGAAATGGAAGTTGAAGACCTCTTTTACCAGGTTTTTAGCTTTAATTCATGTGCTTAAATGAAAAAATTTCTTAAACTGCTTTATTTTGAATCCTTGCTTTGCACTTGTATTTAGTGTAGATTTTTTACAATAAGCATGCATTCCTACTGGGATTTGCAATCCTAGAGGTAGAAATGTCATGTCCACTAATATATTATGTTTTCATTTAGGTTCCATTACAATAGTGTTTGCTTATTTTGTTTCTATTGCATGATGCACTTTGCACCTTGATTATCTATGTGGCTTATTTTAATCAGGATGTTTTTAGTTTGGGACAATCCAATGGTTATTCTGACATCTTTACAACAATTTATCTATGTTTCTATTTTTTAACTTTTGATGTTGAACTGGCAATGATGTAAGATTGCCAGTTATTTGCCTAACTTGCTCTGAACAGTCTCTTCTAATTTTTGGGTATACAACCGTGTGTATTTGGTCACAGTTGTGTATTGGTTTGGATTGAATGATGTGATTTTAGAATTACAATGGCAGATCTCACAAATGCTGCAAGAAGTACTTCTGATATTGTGCTCGCTGAACCAGATCTTAGTCTTATCTTTAGTGCTGTCACTATCAACTGTTACATTTTAAAGATCCTATTCAGGATAACATATCAAAATGTTTATTTTGGGAAGCTTGATTGGAAATTTAAAGTAGTTTATAACAAAACAATGAACATTGAAGCAAATGATCTAATTTTTTTCCTAACCATGTATAAATGAACATTTAAATATTGTTGTTGTCTTGTCATCTTCAGCTTGTTTTCCCAATTTCTAAGGTTTCTTCAGAATGATTTCAGTGATAGCTATTGCTGTTTTAAAATCTAAATTAATAAAATATCTTAGTGAAAAAAAATGTCGTTGCCTTGTCGTCTTCAAAAAAAACATCTTACCGAATTCGATTTTTAGTCGTCACCTATGGCGGGTAGGAGAGTTTTCTTCTGTGGTGCCAGCTAGGGCTTGACAGGCCCTAGTTGTGCTTTTTTCTTCCTGTTGGTGGTTGCATGTAGGGGCGCTAGGGAGGTGATTGTTGTGCAGGGGTAGTTGGGCTTTTTTGCACTGGTTTTGCTATTCTTTGGAGGAGTTTGTGAGGCATGGCTGGGGTGTCGTGAGGAAGTAACAAGGATTCTTTTTCTGGGTGGGGAAACTTCCCTCTCTTCGAGGTAATATGGCGTTGCTCGGAGGTCCAAGTGATATGCAAAATTTGTCATCGCACGAGGTTTTCGTGGGGATTGATCCATCCCTATCCATGCACACGGACATGGGTATTTTTTTAATGCAATACTAGTAATGGGGAGGGCTCGTCTCAAAATGGCAGCCCTCGAATTCTGAAAGTGATTGGGTGCCAAGAGAGGGAGCTATCTATGCAGCCACCAAAAAAGAGCTTTTGATAAGACAGTTTATTGATATTTAATAATTAACTTAAAAATTAAAGTATAGTTATATTTTAATTTTAAATTTAAATAAATTGTCTTATCAAGATTCTTTTGGTGTTTGCATAGTCAAGATGTTAGTGATTCAACTAAACTCAGTTGTAAAGGATGTTCATTATTTATCCAATCGTGCTTTAATATGCAAGTTTATGGGGATTCGAGTCTTTCTCTCCTTGAAAACTTGGGCTCGTAGAACTTAAATTCTTAAGGGTGATATGGAGGTGATGCTAGCGGCTAATAATTACTTCATGAGGGTGTTCTCTTGCCTAGCAGACCATCATAAGGCCTTTGAAGGAGGTCCCTATTTTTACAACTAGGTTTGTTTGTTTATCAAATCTTCACATGCTAGATTTAATCCTGTGAAGGAGCTTCCATCAAGGGTTTTGATCTAGGTAACTTGACTCCTTCGATTTCTACTAGAGTTCTGAAGGAATGATATTTTGTATATGATCGCATTTTTGCGTAGCAAACCAGTGGGTCCATCATAAAAGATGCTAGATAAGAAGGTAATATCTTATGCTCATGTTGATGTTGAAATTGATTTAAATAAGTTTTTATCGAACTTGTTAGAAATTAAACTTGGATCTGATTTGTGAATCCAACAACTTCATTATGAAGCTCTCCCATTTTGATATTGGATTTGTCATGAGTATTTGCACTTGCAGAGGAAATCCCTTAAATTTTTACCTTAAAGGACTGTGACCAATGATCCTCCTCACCATGTGCCAAAGTTAGATAAAGGGAAAACCTCATTGTTAGAGGGGGGTGTAGATAATGAGGGTTTTATTCTAGCAAAACCTCATAACGAGGGAATGGGTTAGAAGAAGACTCTCAAGGATAAATAGGTAGATGGGATTTTTAATAGGTTTGATGTCTTGGAAGACTCTAACTAATAGGAGGTGACACCTAAAGGGCTCTTTTTTTTTAAGTTGGTTCTATGGGGATGGATTGAATGGTATCTCAAGAGGATGTTAGCCAAGACAAGTTGTAGGTGGATCATCCTACTTCATAGATGGAGGCAGATCTAATTCATGTGGCTTTTGATGATCAAGAGACAAATGGGACAAATGAGTTGATGGAGAGTTTAGCCTTGGTTGGTCTAGCTCCTTCATTGGGATTGGAGGCTTTAGAATCGACTGCAACAAAAGAGCCTTAAAATGGGGGGTCAGAGAAGCCACCAAAGGTGGGGCAAAAGAAATACCAGGATAAAATCAAGTTGATGGGCTAGACTTTAGTGGAGTCAAAGCTAATAAGGACCATTGATTCACATTTCTCCAATTACCAGAAATGATTGTCTTATCTTGGAATGTTAGGGGTTTGAACAACATCCCTAGACAAAAGGTTGTTCGTGAACTATTTAGAGTTCATTTGCTAGATGTTATGTTTATTTAGGAGTCTAAGATATCAGTGGAGGGAATGTTCATTGTTGCTCCCAAGTTATGGTGAAGAGGTCAATGTCAATGCATTGGTCTGCAAGGTAGTGTCGAGGGGGGTTTTCTGACTATGAGATCCATGTAAGATCTCTCCACTTTGGTAGATGTCTAGTAGATATTCTATGAATATGGTTGTTTCTAGTTTTGATTATGGAAATGTATTCTTGTACACCAATTCCTATGCTCCAAATGATTTTTCTAGTAAATTGTAGCATTGGGCTCATATTTAGTATGTTTGATCCCTTTCTTCACTTTTATCGTTCAATCTTGGTTGGTGATTTCACTAATATTACTAGTTTAGAGAAAAGGAGGGGGGAATGGACATGTTTGAGCTCTCTTCCTGTGGTTTTAAAGATAATATTCATGCCTTGAATTTGGTGGACACAAAGTGAGGCAATGGCTTGTATACCTGAAGCAACAAGAGATGTGGCAAGGAGTCTATATCAAAGAGATTAGACAAGTTTTTAGTATCTATCTTTTGGCTTGGCAAAAAAATGGGCTACCAACTTTGAGTTCCTAGAATGGAGGAGATTTGATCACTGGCCTATCAAGCTTTCAACTACCATGTTTGGTGCAAATAAAAACCCCTCTTTTAAATTTCATCTTATGTGATTGTAGGAGCCTTCACTACAAGATATTATGGTGGAATGGTGGAGAAAAGGTATGTTTCCTATGGAATGACTATGTAATCTTTCGTAAAGAGATTACAATTTGTGAAGTTTTAGCTTAAGAAATGGAATAGACAACGTTTTGGAAATATTTTCATGGCTAAGTCAGTTTCTTAGAACAATTTGGATGTAATCACCAAGCATATTAGGGAACATGGTCTTATAGAGGATTCCCTTTGTGAAGAATCAGATGCTATGGAGTTTTTGGAATGGGAATTGCGTGAATTTTTTTATTGGAAACAAAAGTCTTTAGTTGATTGGCTAGGCAAGAAACAAAAATATGATTCTCTTTTTCAAGGTATATCAAAGGAAGCTAATCAATATTTATTGTTTGTTCAAGGAGGAATCACCTCTAGTGTAGATGATGAGGAGAATCTTGCTTAAGATTGTATTCCTTTAGTTTCTTTTAATGAGATGAATGAGATGCTTGTTAGGCCCATCTCTTTGGAGGAAGTGGAGGGAATTTTTTTTCAAGTGAAGAAAATGAAATTTGTTGGTCTTGATGGCTTCTCGAGAGAATTCTTTCAAGATCTTCGGGAAATTAACTAATATGGATTATTGGAGGTAGTTTAGGAATCGTATAGCAACATGTAGATGTTGAGAGAAGTGAATTCTACATTTGTAGTACTCATCTCCAAAATTTGATTTTCTATTAGTTTCCAAAATTTAGGGGGACACACACTTAGTTTTTTGTTATTTAAGATGTGTCTTGAGAATTTGTAAAAATCGTATATTCATTAAAAAATTCATTGAAAATTTGAGCATAAGCTACATGGTGTTAGCTAATTTTTTACCAAAAAGATTTTGAAATGCTAAAAAAATGTTAACGTTTTAGGGGTCCACACCATACGCTATGTTATGTTTTTTTTGACAAAAACAAGAACACTTTGGGTGGCCCCCTATTGAAACCCCTTAATCTCCACCATTTTCAAAAAAAGAAAGAAAAATGATTTTAGAAAATGGTTTTTGAGCACTATGACTCTTTTTCGTGTTGCATATTTGAATTTTAAGCGTAACTATCTTCAATTTTCCATTCAAGATTAGTTTTTCTTGATTTCATAAAGAAATGACTAGCTAAGACCCTTTTTTGTCTCCAATTTCCATGCACATACCCAAGTATAGTTCCAACTAGAACTGTATCTCTAGATATGTAAAATTAGTCATCAAACTACCAAGCATACTGAGAGTATTTGTTAGAATCCAAGAACACTTAGAGGGGGGGTGAATCAGTGTTCTATTGGTATGATCAATTTTAACCTTATTAAAGCATGCATACACCAACCGGTATACCGGTACATATAGAATTGAAAGAAGTAAAACAACCAATAAGCCAATCACATAAATGAGTACCATAACACACAAAGTTATACATAGAAAACCTCAAAGAGGAAAAACCATGGTGGGATTTGTGACCCACAATATCAATCCACTGGCCATATGAAGAGATTACAAAATATAGGGGCCTGCACTTGCAGGAAGGCTTACAGCCTACAACACACTGCTCAATCACAAAAGGAGCCTCACCGACTACATATAAATCCAGACTAAAATCCAGAGAAATGATTGAACTGCTAAGATAGCATCTTCTATGCCAAAAAATAGTTCCGATTAAGCTCTATCTGTTCCAGTCTTAAACCCTAAACCCTTTACCAGAATACCCTTTTACAAAATTATCCTCTCATACATAATCTCTTTGATATATTTCACATCTTCTATCCATTCAAATTCGCATCCTTATCATCATCCACACATATCAAAATGATCTAACCAACTGACCTATATACCCTATACAATTTATCATGCCTTATGTCATCTTACAAAGATAATTACAATGTCAATATACATGTCGGCTAGATAACATAAATACATGAATATCAAAAATAATTGTCGATGCCGGATCCAAGAGATGTCGGCCTCCAATACCGATAACCTTATTCTAAACCATGTCGGCTTGCATTGCCTATAGCCAAAGAAATCCTTCCTTCTTGCCGGTGTCGGTGCTGGTGCCGGTGCCGGTGAAGTGTCTGTGAAGTCCCTATCGATACACAACTGAACCAAAACATGAAGCCAGAACAAGATACCATGTTGCCATCAATGACAACATAGTGAAACCAACCAATTGAGTGTCAATTTCCAACAATCTCCCCCTTTGGCATTGATGGCAACACTCATGTGAAAAATGGTCATGTTTTTATCTGTCGGTTTCATCCTGAACCTGCTCCCCCTGAGCTGAATATTCATCTATGATCATAATAAAAAATACTCCATATCTCCTCTAATGTATAAAACTCCCTTTTTATTTTTCACATCTATATCACCCCCCCTTTGACATCAATGCCACCAAAATTTCCAAAACTGTACAATGAATATTCGAAAAATACCTTACCGGAGCTTAATATATTTGAAAATATCCGGATAGGCCTTCTCCAAAATCTCTAGATAAGTATCCCAACCAGATTTGAAAGTGTCAAAAATAGATATAGGTCCATTTAGCATATGGGCAAATGACTCTTTCTCATTTAACTCTGTTGGTGTGGGCTTACCAACCATATCCATACACTCCTTCTTATGTACACTGAGTGAATCCAATTGGGGACTCACCAAACCTCTAAGACTTCTGGCTCTTCTTATGATTTTGTCTTTTTCTTTCTCAAGAGCAGAAACTTGGGTTTCCAAAACCAAAATCTGACCACCAATAGATGTAGTCAATGAATTCAATCCATCAAAAGAATTGGCTATTCTTGCAATTTTCTCCTGAGATTCCTTAATCCTCTTATCCAAATCAAACGTAAGAATATCTGTGTTACAAAATACTCTGTAAATATTTGTACACTACTTTAAAGAATTGTCTATCAATTTCAACCTTTCATTTATCTTCTTCCTCTCAAACTCAATTACTTGATCAAATGTAGCTCTTTTTGCCTGTGTGAACCTCTCCAGTGCTTGTCGGTTTGAAATCTGTTGCAAGGATTGAAAATCCTTTGAAATGTGCTCTATGATTGTCTTAATCTTGTCAGATGGGATTGCTTCTTTGTCAAACTTGCACTCCGGGACTAGTCTATGCAAAATAGTGATAGATTGATCAATAATCTCTTTATCCATAGATCCCTCCATCAATTTCTATGCAACCATCATCATGAGTTTAGTAGGACTCATCTCAGTTATGTTTTTCTTTTTAATCTGCGAGGTGTCAATTGACAACAATGATGGACTCACTACTAGTTCCCTTTCATATTCCTCTGATGTTTTAACCTTTATAGCTTCCTCACTTGCACCGGTGGCTTCACCACTTGGTGCAGTCTCAGTAACTGTCAGTTCCTCCCTAGGAACTGTAACCTCATCCTGTACATCTGTATCTGGAGGAATGTTGTCCTCAACATTAGTATCATGTACATTATCAACCTCTACACTCTCTGTATTTGCCGGTATCTCAACATTTGCCTGTACATTTGTATCTATCAGGGGCTTAATTTCCACTATCTTAATGTTTTTCAAAATTGAGGGTGAAGTACCCATAATTCCCTTTCCCTTTCCTTCAACTAGGATGTCTGCAGTATTTGACTTAGTTTTCGGTGAAGTATAAAAACCACGATTCTCTTAAAAGAACTTAACCCATGCCTTGTGGGTCTCCTTGATTATCTCATTTACTCTTCCTAACATAAGACTGATTATTCTATGTTTGTTGTTAAAGATTTTCCTATCTGCAACCTCAAGTGTCCTATCCATCTCCTCTGGAGCAATAGAAACACAAACAAATAACAACTCTTGTATCTTTATATGCTTGTTCTCTTGCATTGTGGATAGTCTCCTAGCATCTAACATATCATACAGTTATATCGGTATTCGATCTTCAATTTCTATCAAGGCTTTCTTATAAATATCCAAATATAACAATATTGCTCTCTCTATTTCTCTTTGTTCATCATCCTCTAAATGTTCATAATAAAACTGTACATTCTTTAACATACCATCCTTAGTAATCTCATTAACTAACTCTGCACAAGTTTTTGGTGGAATGATAGTTACATTACTAGATTCAATTTCCAAATCAATGTCTCCCTTCTTCTTCCTTCTACCAGTACCGGATGGGGCTGAAGGTGTTTCTTTTGGTGCTTCCTTCTGTGTCGGTAACTTGAATGTAACTTTCCTAACTAGTTGCTTTTTAGCCTCTACCTTGGTTTCTTCAGTTTTCTTCCTTATAACCCTTTTGAAAGCCAGGGGTGTGTCATCTTCAGATGTAGACTCTATTGCAATAGGCTCGATGAATACTTTTGGTTCTTTTCTCTTCCTCCCTTTCTTCGGGACAACATCAATCAATGCTTTGATGTCCTGTGAAACCTTTTATACAAACTTACTTGCTTGTCCTTCCTACTTCTCTCTCTTCTTCCAGTTGAACTCAGTTTCAACTTCTTGTGTCTTCTTCTTAGCAGTACTGCAGGGTTTCTCAGCTTCATCAATAGGTGAATCAATCAACATTTTTGCATAAGCATCTAAAATCTGTGTATCAACTTCATAGCCCATCTCCTCAATCCAGATCTTTCAGGGTTTGACTGCTTCCATGAGTGTTTCATCTTTCTTCACCATGAAGCATATGTCAGTTGAGTATTTCTCAACAATGTGCTTAGGAATCCTCTCTCTAGATTTCATATCCTTCTGGAATGCCTTAAAACAACCCCATACTTTGTCATCTCTTTGACTGCCCAATGTAGCAATAGATTGTTTTAATTGCCTCCCTACCGGGATATCAAATGCCCATTGTCTCTTCCCAAAACTGGGAGTCTCATTCATGAAAAATAGCATTAAATAGACAATTAGGTTACCATACTGGAAAGTCCCTTTCTTTTCTCCTTTAATCTTTCCTAGGTTTATCAACAGTTCACCTAGTTCATCCAACCACATAGATCCAATTTCTCATTTTCTCTCATCATTTTGTAAGCTGCGAAAATGCAAGAGCTAGAAACAAAATTTTGTTGGTTTGATTATGTTACCTTATACCCGATGACCATGCTACCAAATTTAATGTTTGTGTCGGTGATAGTACTTATTCTCATTGATCACCTGTCCGAAGTTGCGTCGGTAATCTTGTTGACATGATCATTAGAAACCTTCTTATTCGAATGCTGCCCAACCTGTGGTAAACTGGTGATTGCCCTGATGGCCTCCTTTGTAATCTTATATGGTCTATCTAACCAGATAAACTTTCCATGCACTCTGCTCAAAACATACCTAATGATTTCATCTTTGAATTCCGGAATGTCCAGAATGTCGGTAAACCCTAAATCCTCAATGTGCTTGTACTTAGGCTTAAGCTTTCCAAAATCTCCCATTAGCTCATTCATGTACATGCTCTTGATATCAGTTGTTCCCAAATCCTCAATATGACAATGAATGTAAGCTCTTACATCTTCGACATACATAACTCCTTCCGGGACACGGGAAAAAGTGCCAATTGAATCTTCCAGGGTAGCCACATGTGGATATCGCTTGAAAGTCGGTCTGGGACGGTCCTTGACCTCAACTATAGTCGGATTTGCAACAAAGATAGGTACATATGATGATCCCACTTCCATGATTGAAGAAAGATACTTGTGCATTTCTTCTGGTGAAAAACCCTAAAGACTTCTTCTAATCGCCGATGAAATCTCTCTCGAAGATATCTGATTGCACTGAATCGCTCTGAATGCAAGGTGATAAAAAATGAAGTAGATTCAACCTTTTATCCTCCAAGAAAAACCCTAATCTTTCATTGACATCAATGACTTCCAGTGAAAGATTCCGGATCTCGAACAAACATATCCATGCCGGATAAGCATCTCCAATGTCTGGAACATCTTCCAGAACCTCTTCCTAAGGCATATGCAACATCTTCATGAATTTTCCCTACCCCTAAGGCATCTGCCTCAGTTACCAGACGAGCTACCTGTCGGTGCAGGAGCAACTTCCTCTGCTGGATAAGTAACCGGTGCATTCCCATCTGCAGATTGTTCTTCAGTCTTCCTGACCCATCTCTGGGTATGATCTTGCTAGATTTCATTAACCTTTTCTTTCCCTTTCTCATTTGATCCTCCATTACCAACCGGTGGATTTCTTCTTCTATAGAACTTAGCAATATGTCCAACCTCATTACATGCATAACATGTAACATTGATCTTTTGAATTGTTTTTCTAAAACCAGTATAATTACTTGACTTGCGCTAATTAGCCATATGTCCAAATTTTCCACATGCAGAACACTTAACATTCATTCTGCAATCTTCTATCTTATGACCATACTTATTGCATTTAGAACATTGACCGAGAGTAGAATCAGGGTTTTGATTTGCTCTATTTCTACATTGCCTAGCCATGTGACCAAATTTATTACAAACAAAACATTTACCATTAAATTTATAAGCATTGAACTGCCTTATGGTAATGATATTCATTTGCAATACCAGAACTCTATCCTTGTTCAAATCCAAGTCCATTGGAATCTCCATTCTGCCTTTGTCTCTTCAATAAATCATCTAGTTGTGTTGAACTAACCATAAATTTTTCTGTATACTCACTTGCAATAGTCAGATCATCTCTCAGAGTTATCATTTGTCTCTCAAGCTCTTGTTCATTACTCTAGGATTGTACTAAATCAGTTCTCAACATATCATTCTCATGAACCAACCTACCACATTCTTCAAATTTGTTCTTCAAAGATACAACAAATTTTTCTTCCTTTTTCTTCTGGTCCTCAATCTCTTTAGACATTCTCATAGTTATATATTGCATTTCATTTTTCATAACCATGTTCTCCTGACTCAGCTTCTAACATTGTTCCTTACGTGCATCTTTCTCTTCATCATCCTGATTTTGCAAAAGTTCCTTCCTCCTAGCTAGAACAGATGATAGCCTCTCTTGTAGGACAAGAATGAATTTATTAGCAGAATTTAATTAATCTTGTAGCTTTAAGTTCTTCATCATTTTACCATTATAATCTTCAAGTGACATCTCAAGTTGCTTTTCCAAACCCATATCCATGGATTTCGGATTCAGGATCTCCCTCAAGCTGTTAAACTTCCTCCAAGGCACAAGGCTTTGATACCAATTGATGAAATCCAATAACACTGAGTGGGGGGGGGGGGGGGGTTGAATTAGTGTTCTACCATTATGATCAATTTTAACCTTATTAAAGCATGCATACACCAATTGGTATACTGGTACATATATAATTGAAAGAAGTAAAGCAACCGATAAGCCAATCACATAAATATACCATAACACATAGAGTTATATGTGGAAAACCTCAAAGAAGAAAAACCACGGTGGGATTTGTGACCCACAATATCAATCCACTAGCCATATTAAGAGTTATCACAAAATATAGGGGCCTGCACTTGCAGGATGACTTACAGCCTACAAGGCACTACTCAATCACAAAAAGAGCCTCACTGACTACATATAAATCCAGACTACAATCCAGAAAAATGATTGAAATGCTAAGATAGCATCTTCTATGCAAAAATATAGTTCCGGTTAAGCTCTATCTGTTCTGGTCTTAAACCCTAAACCCTTTACCAAAATACCCCTTTACAAAATTACCCTCTCATACATAATCTCTCTGATATATTTCGCATCTTCTATCCATTCATATTCGCATCCTTATCATCATCCACACATATCAAAATGATCTAACCAATTGACCTATATACCCTATACAATTTATCATGCCTTATGTCGGCTTACAAAGATAATTACAATGTCATTATACATGTCAGCTAGATAACATAAATACATGAGTATCAAAAACAATTGCCGATGCCGGATCCGAGAGATGTCAGCCTCCAATACCGATAACCTTATTCTAAACCATGTCGGCCTACATTGCCGGTAACCAAAGAAATCCTTCCTTCCTGTCAGTATCGGTGAAGTGTCTGTGAAGTGCTTGCCGGTACACAACTAAACCAAAACATGAAGCTAGAACAAGACACTATGTTTCCATCAATGACAACATAGTGAAACCAACCAATTGAGTGTCAATTGCCAATAGTATTTCAACTGATAATTTTTTATTTCGAGTGCATAAAAGATGAAGATACACTATAAAATATGTAATCTATGGATGAAACTCTAATGAAAAGGTGCATCTATATGTAATAAATGAGGCATGAGTATCATTTTCCTTCTCTAATCCATGCCAAAAGAACTTGAGATCCTTGTGTAGCTCCCATGGATTGAGATTTGGTGGTTAAGGATAATAATGCCATTTTTATTTTTGGGTTAAAAACATGTCACTTGAAGTCTATTGACGAATTGTCAGGCTTAGGCCTATAGTTGTACTAAGAAATTAAATATTTTGTGACCCTAAACAACCCTAGTCTATTGAGCATCAGACCTTGGTCCTACCACGTACCACTTGCTATAGTTATTGAAAGAAGAGAATGCCTATCTCTAATACCCCAATGAGAAAATCCTTTGTTGGGTATCACACATTAGAAATCCATCATGATACTTGATAATGAAGAAGAGGCTCAAAGAAGTTACATCAAAAGTATGACCTTTTAAGATGATGTTAGCATGATATATTTTGTTGAAAATATTCAGGACTAACCAAGTTACTGAGAGAGGAGGGGTGAATCAGTAACACTTAAACTTTTTAACTCATTTCTGCACTTGCATATATTAAACCATTCATTCATTTAATCTACTGTATGCATGAAAGTATAATCATTCATAACACTTAACACAAAGATTTGGTTACCCAGAAACCTTCCAAATAGAAAGTAAAACTGGGGTGGGGATGGTACCCACAAAACTTTGGTACTGCAGTAAAAGTTGGCCGGTTAAGGCTTACAATGATCACTTCTGATGATCTGCCCTGTTAGAAGCAAATTTGGACTGCTAGGTCCACCTTGTTAGAGGATTTACAAACATACAATGAAGTATGCACTCGGTTAAGAGATTTACAAAAGACTGTTAAGTCTACCCGGTAAAAGGATTTACAAACTGATTCAACTGTTAGGATGAAACAGTAGATCTTGACTTACAACTTTATTGCTGATAAGATCCTTTGAGTATTGATCTCCTTCTGAGATAGATATGTCGATTCTGCTCCTTTACTGACTCTGCGAAAATGTTCTGGTCTGCTGCCTTAATGCAGTTTCTGCTCTGCTCTTTCTAATTTCGCATATTCATACATCTTACACACATTTTCACATTACGGATTATAGATGGTATAATACATCACATATATATACCGTCCATAATTACATTTACATTTCATAAAGTCGGCCTCATACAAATTAATAACATAAACTCATTCTTAAGTCGGCCTTACATAGGTGAACAAAATATTACTGAGTCGGTAGATACTCGGTTCCTCAAGCTGGCTCGGTGATCTTCTGATACACGGCGTCCACTACAGTACTTGGCATCGTCATGCTCTCGGTAAGAGTAGAAGCTCGGTCCATACTAGTCCTGAAGTGTAGCTTGGAACTCGGTAGCTGCGGTGACTCGGTAGATATAGTGTCACTCGGTAACCACTGGTAACTCGGTAAAAACTGACTTCTCGGTTACTGTTGTTTGTCTCATATGCTTGGTAATAGTCTTACTGCTCGGTATGAACTGTTTAATTGGTAAGCTTTACCGAATGCTCAGTATAGGCTGTGGACTGAGTGATGAGCTCGGTAAGCATTCAAAATCGAATAAGTGTTTTCGCTAAGTGTTATTCACTAATGACAAATATATCATTATTCCAACAATCTCCCCCTTTGGCATTAGTGACAAAAACACTTATGAGACAAAAAATGAATCTGTCATGCTGACTTGATTCTTCAAAATTGATACCAATTGTAGATTGCTGTATATACCTGTATATCTCACTATACATAACTCCCCCATAGAATATACACATGATTCTATACTTATCTCTATACCAATTGTTATTTACATTCTCCCCTTGTCTCTAATAATATGTTCCATATTCTCCCCCTTTTTGACAATAATGCCAAAGAATAGATAACTCAAATAGAGATATTAAAGCGTGAGATAAACTCTGAGTGTACCTGTTTGATATGAGCCAAGGTATTATCCCAATTTCCTTGCAAAATTGTGCAAATAGACAATGCAACTTGAACTTTGGCTGATAGTTCAATTACATGCTCTGCAACTGAAAAACTGTTATCATGGATCAATGTTTTGGAATGTGTAATGTGTTTCTGCATTGTATCCATGTTAGGGAGGATCATATTCTGAATATCTAACAATGTAGACCGGATCCTTGCATCTTCCCTAAGCAATTCTGATTGCTTATCTGATAGGACTCTGATTTTTGAATGGTGAGTTGAGCTTGAGCTGGGGTCAAGCTGCAACTGTTGTGCACTTGCTTTCAGATCATCATCAACTTTCTTTAGTTGATCTCTGATTCCTTTTGTGAACTCGGTGACATCACATAACTTTGCAAAGAATGAAGTTACATTATTAAAAGAATTTTCTAACTTGGCCAAAATAGTGGTCAATTCTACTTGTTTTATTGCTATCTGCTGAGCAATGTGCTCAAGCACCTTGTTATCAAATTTCTTCTCGGTTCGTTCTATCAGTTTCTCTTCTCTTGATGAGTCCTCATTGAATCTATTCACAACCTCTTCGAGTTGTAGCAAAATGTGTTGAGAGGGATCAACTTTTATGCCTAAGGCATCTATAAGAATGGTCTTTGCACCATTTATGATGTTGAATTCCCTGTCTCTCTCACTTCTTAATTGTTTTTGTTTTGCTTTCTGTTCTAACATCTGGCTGATCAATCTCATTTCATCAATTGATGCAGTATTGAGGTCTATTTGTGGTATGACAATCTCTTTATCCAGATCTATATCTTCCTCTATAGCCTTGCCGGTAAGCAGAAGTTTTAAAGGTGTCTTTTGTATTACTTCTGTGCTTACTACCTTATCTTTTGATGTAGTTATAATGGTTGATAAGGTTGGACTAGCTGTTATAACTGGAATAGGAAGACTCATGGATGTACCGACTGTTTCCAAAATTGATGTACATGCAGGAGTGCTGATAGGTGCAAAAGAATGTGTCAAAACTGGAGAGGTTGCAAAACTTACTATACATGCTGCAGGAGAAGTTGTGATCTCGGTGACTGAAGAAATCACTTGTTGCTCGGTAGAAGCAACACTCTGCATCCCGGTAGATAATGACATGCTCTGCAGCTCGGTGGATGAGGTAACTATTGGAGTCTGGAGCTGAGAGGTGATTGGCAAGGATTGAGCAATAGATGTAGCTACTGTGCTCACAACCCTGCTGGCTGAAGGTGATGATGCAACGCCTTTCTGCGGTGAGTGAGGAAAAGATGCAATGACTTTTGCTGCTACCTGTTCAGGATCATCTTCTTCATCACCTATTATCACCGTGTCACCTTCTTCTTCTTCACTTATGATTACCGTGTCTCCTTCTTCCTCAGCTGCTTCTTCTTCTTCCTTCTCCTCTTCATCCTCTTCATCCTCTTCTTTTTCACCCTCAGTTGTTACCGTGGGGTCAGATGGCATTGGCAAATTATATATCCTTTTCCACACAATTGTGGCATTATTTACTATTGCTTCTATCTGCTTGGAGAGAACTAAGAAGGTATGAAACCTAAGTGTCATTTGGTGTTCATTCTTCTTTAATGCCTCTTTAACTTCTTTGTATGTCAGGTTTGGTAACAACTGTTTTAAGGTTTGTGCATAAATGTCTTTGACAGTTTGCACTGCTGAAGTCCATCTTGGTCTAATCCTGACTAGAAGCTCATTTGGAATTTGAGAGCTGATATCATCTGGGGTATATTTCCATTTACCCATTTTATTCAGTAAAAGCTCCTCGATCTGCATCTTTTCTGCATCTGATCTATTTTCATACCTCAGTGCCTTGAAGTTAGACATGCCAGATCCTTGTTCCAACTGCTTCAATTTTTCTTCGAAGGTAGGAGGGGGTCTCCTGAATAGAATTTCACTTTCTTTCTGCCCTTTTCTGGTTTTCCTTGTGAACACTGCAGTTTTAGGTTTGGGCTTTGTGATTACTACTTTGCCTTTCTTCTTTGATGTTTCTGTTTCCTCCTCTGATTCCTCTTCTGTTTCTTCTGTTTTAGCTGCCTTTCTCTTGGTACTGGTGGTGGCCTTTGGAAGCTTGTTTTCAAGCTCAATTCTGGCTTTAGCCTCATCATAAGTGCCAAATGCAGGGGTGTTGGGAATGGCTGGTTCATTTATCAGGGCTTCTATTATATCCCTTGCTTCATCTATGTTAATTTCATAGGGTAATGGTTTTACCCATGCCACTCGGGGTATGGCTGCCTGGATGTAAACTTTATCACAGTCTACCATGAAGCATATATCATCCTTGTAATCTTTTACCAACTTAGGAGGAATCCTGAACCTGTTGTTCATTTTGTCCTTAAATTCTTCAAAATAATTATCCATTACTGTCTCAAAATTCTGACCTATTTCTGCTATAAACTCATTTATCTGATACAAAATTGGAGTATCCTTCCTCCATACTACCGTGCCTTTAGAAGGGAAAAAGTTTTGTACATAGAAAAATATACAAATCAACAAAGAACCAAATTTGCATGGATTATTCTTTGATGTCCTTATACTGTCCATGTTCTTGTTGAATTGTGTTAGTAAAACCTCTGCTAGGTCAAAATCCATGTTCTTCTTTACTACCTTGTAGGCAAGGTCTACCGCCTCACATGCCACACTATTTAGCCTACTGGAACTATACAGCTTATATGCAATGATAATAATACCAAATTTAAGTTCAACATCAGATACATTGTTAATTTTCATTCCTCTGCCATCCCACTCGGCTTGAGTTAACTCCTGCAGTTCGTCCCGACCTAGGGTTTTGGTAGATTTTGCTTTGTCTGACATCGGTAATCCTGTGATTCTATGAATCATCTTCTTTGTTATTAAGATAGGTTGATCTAACCAAAGTTGCCCATCATGTACACGGCTCAATACATACCTAATCCATTTTACTTGAAAGTTTCTTGGTAGGTGTGGGATATGGGTCAAGCCTTTGATTTCCAAATGTCTATGCTCGGGTTTCAGGGTTTTGTCAACACATAGCTGATCTAGGGCATTGTCCATTTCCAAAGTCCCTAACTCCTGAATAGTGCATTTGAAATGAGTACGAATGTCATTGATGAGAAGTACCTTGGAAGGAATTCTGGACTGTGCTCCACTTGGGTCGAGTGATTTTGCGATCGCTGTAACGAGTTTGAAGTTCGGCGCTGTCCATTTAACTCCTTTCACTAACATATTGGAAGTCTTCTTCGCCTTGCTCCTGCTGGTTGTGCTAGTAGAAGTCATTGCTGAATAACCTGAGTTCCTTTTAGATTCTTCGCTGCAAATTCGTCTTAAATCTCCTTAAGCACTTTGAAAACCTAAGCTCTTCGAATGCTGAATAACGCGGTGAAGAATGAAGTCGATTTTGCCCTTTTTATTAAAATTCTGTCATTAATGCTTGATAAGTGGGTAGGTGAGATGACTTAATGACTTTAGCGATTGCTCGGTAAGACTGACCTAACTCGGTGTTCTTATTTCTGACCTAACTCGGTAAGGTCTGCAATTTTACCATGCTCGGTAACATTCAACTCGGTAAGTGACTTTTCTGTATGTATCGGAAATACTGATTTCATCGATTATGCTTTTGTATTTTAGAACTACTTATGGTAAGGTTTTGAAGATGCAGTTCCTTATCTTCTTTAATGGATCTAATTTGTAATGGTGGGGTCACCCAATTCTTGAGTGACAGGACCATTGCTTGAATTATCCTGCTCGTTAGGTTTAGGAACCCACTGCTGTCTCATCTGTTTCCGAATGTTGTCAGCTTTAGCTTTCTTTTCATCTTCAATCTTCTTTGTGTTCATGCAGTTCTTGGCTATATGTCCGAGTTCAGTGCATGTATAACATCTTATGGTTGTATCTTTCTTCCTTAGATGATGCCTTGTACAATTCAACCCAATGTGTCCATATTCTCCACAATAATGACATCTGCACCAGGTATTGTAATCCCAACCAAATATTGCTTTGACAATTTGTTCTGCTGGAGTGAATATCTTTGTTCTACATTCTGATGCTTTGTGACCTTGTTTCTTGCATTTGTGACATTTGCCTTCAAATTTTGGTTTCTCCTTGCATTCACTAGCCTTGTGACCATGCTGATTACAGTTGTAACATTTGCCTTTGAATCTTGTCTTTCCATTGCTCCAACATTTGTTTGATGTGTGACCTTTCTTACCACAGTAATTACATGTAGGTCTTTGATTTCTTTGGCTACCTTGCTCGGAAGATTCACCTTCTTCATTGTAACCAAGACCAGCTTTACCCTTTTGTTTGTGAAGATTTTGCTCATTTAATTGATCCAAGTCTGTTTGAGTTTTCATCATCCTTTCATTTGCTTGCTTTTGAATATCTAGCTCATTTTTCAAACTTTCATTCTGTTCTTTGAGAATTCTGATCTCTTCATTTGCATTGGAGAGTTGCTCGGTGAGATCTTCATGATGTACAATTTCATTGCTTCTTCCTTCTATTTCATTTTGCATTTTATTCCTTTGTTCCAGGATTTCACAAAATCTTGCAGACTGAATTTCCTGTTCTCTTCTTAGCATCCTTACTTCTTTTTGCAGTAATCCATTCTTTTCTAGGAGTTCTTTGATTGCATTGTTTGCTTCATCTACTTCATTTGAACTACTTGTAGGAAAGAGATCTTCAATTTTTGTTTCAACATACTCATGATCATTTATTTCTTTTGCTAGTTCCTTTCTTCTTTTTAGGGATTGGGAAAGATGTTCTCTTGCTTCTTTGAGTTGAGCAATGGCCATTTCCAGATCTAGCTTTTCATTCTCAATAGCTTTGTCAAGTCTGAATATCTCCATTGTCTTGACCTTTTCTCAAGCTGTCAAACTTTTACTCTGAGAACCACAATGCTCTGATACCAATTGTTGAAAATATTCAGGACTAACCAAGTTACTGAGAGGGGAGGGGTGAATCAGTAACACTTAAACTTTTTAACTCATTTCTGCACTTGCATATATTAAACCATTCATTCATTTAATCTACTGTATGCATGAAAGTATAATCATTCATAACACTTAACACAAAGATTTGGTTACCCAGAAACCTTCCAAATAGAAAGTAAAACTGGGGTGGGGATGGTACCCACAAAACTTTGGTACTGCAGTAAAAGTTGGCCGGTTAAGGCTTACAATGATCACTTCTGATGATCTGCCCTGTTAGAAGCAAATTTGGACTGCTAGGTCCACCTTGTTAGAGGATTTACAAACATACAATGAAGTATGCACTCGGTTAAGAGATTTACAAAAGGCTGTTAAGTCTACCCGGTAAAAGGATTTACAAACTGATTCAATTGTTAGGATGAAACAGTAGATCTTGACTTACAACTTTATTGCTGATAAGATCCTTTGAGTATTGATCTCCTTCTGAGATAGATATGTCGATTCTGCTCCTTTACTGACTCTGCGAAAATGTTCTGGTCTGCTGCCTTAATGCAGTTTCTGCTCTGCTCTTTCTAATTTCGCATATTCATACATCTTACATACATTTTCACATTACGGATTACAGATGGTATAATACATCACATATATATACCGTCCATAATTACATTTACATTTCATAAAGTCGGCCTCATACAAATTAATAACATAAACTCATTCTTAAGTCGGCCTTACATAGGTGAACAAAATATTACTGAGTCAGTAGATACTCGGTTCCTCAAGCTGGCTCGGTGATCTTCTGATACACGGCGTCCACTACAGTACTTGGCATTGTTATGCTCTCGGTAAGAGTAGAAGCTCGGTCCATACTAGTCCCGAAGTGTAGCTTGGAACTCGGTAGCTGCGGTGACTCGGTAGATATAGTGTCACTCGATAACCACTGGTAACTCGGTAAAAACTGACTTCTCGGTTACTGCTGTTTGTCTCATATGCTCGGTAATAGTCTTACTGCTCAGTATGAACTGTTTAATCGGTAAGCTTTACCGAATGCTCGGTATAGGCTGTGGACTGAGTGATGAGCTCGGTAAGCATTCAAAATCGAATAAGTGTTTTCGCTAAGTGTTATTCACTAATGACAAATATATCATTATTCCAACAATATTTAGAGGATTAATGGAAGGGTAACATCAACAAATTACTAATAGTGTTAGCATGATATCATTAAAATGACAAACCTTTTCGGGAATTAGGGATTTAAGGAATGTTAAGATGGTAGGAAAAACCCTAAACTATATTGAAATAACTTAGAGAAATTGCAAAGAGTGAAGTGAATTAGTCAAGGATTGAGGAGAAGAACTCTTACTTTATTCTAAAATGGGATGAAGGTTAGGGAGAATTTGAAAGATTGAAATTTTTATGAACAAAATTAGATAAATTTTGAAGTGTGAACTTCAAGCATCAAGGAGGAAAAGGGAAGCATGCCAAAAAGGGATAAAAAATGGAAGAATTTGATGACTTAAAAGTTTGATAAGAGGAACACTTAGGAAATCTTATGAGGTAAACTTTGAGAACTAGGGGGATGAAGGAAGACATGCAAAAAAGGGATGAAGGTGTGAAAGAATCCAACAACCTAAAATCATAATAAGAGCGAAACATGGGTGATTTTGGAAAGTGAAATTTAGGAATCGGGGAGACTTCATAAAGGAGCCCTAATTCAACATCATGGAAGAGAAACCCTAATAGCCTAAAAGGTTGATAAAATTAACAAAACTAATTTCAAAATGAGTTCAAGGTAGAATTTAGAGTTAATAGAAAACGTATGATGGCATAAGCATAAGAGAAACCTTGAAACTCCAACAAGTCAAACTAAACCAATTTTGGATTTACAACTTGATTTTTCAACTACGAAAAGAAAAAAGAACGTTAATGCAATAAATAAAGGCATAAACACATGTAACATGGTCCATGTAGGATCTCTCAAATTGATTATAACCGATGGTCCATAAAGAGGGGGCATGCAATGACAACAATTACAAATTCCAATGATGAATCGTTACTCTTACAAATATGCCTTTGTCTTGTCATCGATGTCGACCCCTTTGATGGACATAAGTAGTTCAGAAGCAATGTTTTGGTTCTGTAGACACTCAAAATTGCTCATCATTCCTATGTCACTAACCTAATTTTTAACATGTCTTCTATGTCACATTGTGCCATTCCTCTAGTTTTAGTTTATTTCAAATCCAACCCTAATCAGTCTTGTTCATTTGCATTTGGTCCTAAATCATTATGATTGGCATTTTATCATTTTCAAATCATTCAAATTGGTCTCATCTTGACAATTAGATTTAATTCCCTCTTTGTTGATAATTAATCAGTCATTAATTATCAACCTCTTTATCAGTCAATTTCAATTAGCCCTCTGTGACACTCTATCGGCCTTTCATGGCACTTTATCAATCGATCTTATCAGTCTCTTATCAAAATCATTATCAATCTTGGGTCTTTTTCGATCTTTGTCCTATTTTGTTGTCAACCTAAGTTAATTGTCATTATTTTTTTATTAATTATTAGCCAATCAATCATCACTATTAGGACCTAATTCAACAATTGAGTTGGTATCTTGAATTATTCAAATCATTTCCCCTAGGTTGATTAATTAAATAATTATTCAACTCTTTGTTAACATGTCTATTTTTGAATTAAAAAATTTATATTTATTTATTCACCCTCTTTGTCCATGTCACAATTAATATTTTAATATATTAATTGGCTAATTTGAGTTATGAGTGGAATTAATAGTTTTAAATTATTAATTTCACCTCATTTTCCCCTCTCCCCTTTTCTCTTTATTTGTCATAGTTTATGTCGAGTTTAAATGTAATATTTGGAGTGCAAATGGAAGTTTCCATTTTCTTTTTGATTTAACGACTTTTTCTCTTCATTTCTGATCGTAATTTCTCTTTTAACTCATCCTTGCATGGAATCTCAACTGTTGGATTGAGCTGACCTTGTCTGTTTTAATGTGATTTCAAAAGTCTATAAATTGAGCTCTCATTGCTCATTTTCGACAATCGCATTTCGAGTAACCTTATGCTGCAATTTTCATCCCAAAATCCGCTTGCTTTTCACTTGCATTTGTGTTTGTAGGTGAGAACCACATCCAATTTGAAGGTGAAAGAAGCACAATGGAGGTCAATGGAGGCAACATCGACATTTTGGTTTGAACTCTCTTTTGATGTTTTGGATTAAGTCTTCTTAGTTTTTTTTTACATATCTCCATTTTTTAATTTTTTTTTAGTTTTAGTTATTTATTTATTTAGTGTAATTAGTTTGGATTTTTTTATTGTTAATTAGTTTAGTTTTTTTAAATTAGTAATTAGGTTTTTTTTTTTTTAGGTTGTTAATTAATTTAGATTTGTAATGTGTTAATTAGAATTAGATTTTTTATTTATTTATTTTTTGATCGATAAGAGGCTGAGGCCAAGAATTTTATTAATCATTTTTAAAAGTTTACATTATTCCACTCGTGCGGGCACCGGTAGTAAAGAGTGGAGGCGAGAAAACCTCCGGTCTTGCCCGGGACCGTAGTCCAGATAATCTCTACATCTATATACAAATAGTCACAGATTCTAATCATACATCAGCACCCCGGGCTAGGGTGAGCAGGTGGGAGGATGTTTCTCTCCCTTACAAGCCCTTGATTACAATTTTCATTTATCACCGAAATCCTTGAACCATGGCTTTGGGTTTGAGCTATGATTGCTTATAGGTCCTGATATTTGTTTAGAGATGGCTCTACTCCTTCTGCATGGTTAGTATTCAATAACTTGCCTAGATTATTAGTTACATTTGATATAGAATTAGATTTTTTTTATTTGTTTGTTAGTTTAGATTTTAATTTGGTAATTAGAATTAGATTTTTTAAATTTGTTGGTTTAGATTTTTTTTTAATTTGGTAATTAGAATTAGATTATAGTATGAGTAGTGTTTTTCTTTTTTTATTGGCTTTTTTAATTTGGAGACTAATCTTTGGGCTTTCCATGTTATGCAGGTTCCCTCTTATGACATCCATTTTCGTGTGTCGAAGACCATAATCTCTTGAAACTACTAATTGATTTGATAATATCTTGAAACTACTAATTGATTTGGTGAAGGATGCGACCAAAGAATCTTATAAAAAATAGAGTGTTTGCATTTTGTAGATTAGTCCACATTTCAATTTCTAAAGGTTAAAGAACCAGTGTTTGTCACACCTTCTCTTAGATGTTATGCATGTGTTAACTTTTAGAGGGTTTGCCTCCTGAGTAGCCTATAGGGCCGACTGAGAGGGAATGACCCAAGTGGCAACGAGCTGAAGCCAATCTCTTCCGAGTCACTATAAACAAATGTGTTTGTGATGAAAGTTGCAAGCGACGAGTGTTACATGTTTCCATAACGACATCGTGTCTCCCTCAGTGTCCACGTGGCACATAAAAACCTTGTAGAGCATAACCTCTGCAAGTTGGGAGGCCTTGTTCAATGGAATGAAAAACACTACTAATTATGGTCACTCGAATGGATGCCTTGACTACAACCCCTTATGCTTAGAGATCCAAAACCTTCTATTTGTTGACTTAGATGTTGTGATATGCACATGCCAAATATACCCCTCATGTGCCCTTCAATTCAAAATAATAATTTTTCTGGGAAGTGATGACCCATAAATTCGAAGCTTGGTATGCCCGAAGAAGTGAGTGTCATGGAGGGTAGCCAATGCTACCAAGATTCTAACTATCCGGTTGAATGTGGTATTTTATTGCTAGGGGATTCATCTTAGGATTTTTGTTGTTGAATGTGCATGAGTGTCTTCTTTTAGAGTCAAACAAACATTTTGTTTTTCATGCTTGTTAAAGGTGAATTCCAAACAACGAGCATAATCAACATACCAAACATTGGCAAACAAAAAATAGTTTTCCAAAAGCAATCCAAACAATCTCAAACAAAGTCAAACTTGATTGTAAACATTTCAAAGTATCCATCCAACATTCAAAATATTTTACAAACATGGCTTGTCACAACATTGGATATCCTTGTATCAAAATTCATGTCACTTAAGGTTAGATTTTGCATAGTCCGAACTTAGGTCTTGTTGGCATTTTTGATGTTTATGATGTGATTGTCATTGATGGACACACACTTGCATTGAGATCTTCTTTATATGTATGAGGCTAAGCTCAATCGGAATATGTTGCAACTGGTATGTTGTATTATAGTCGTTAGACTATTGGTGATTTGTAGAATGTGTTTATCGGTCTAAAGCGGCATGTTAACCCCAAGCGGTACGAAGGATCAAAGCGGCAGAACACATACTTCCTAGTCTTCATTTTGTCAAACCGGCAACCAACATTTTGCTTGAACCGACATTTTGTGATGAGTTGCCATCCACCGATTGTTTGACGCTGCCGATACTTTAACGGTGCTTTTTGTGTCGTGTTACCAAGTATGTCTAGGTTCATTGAACCTAGTGAATTGGATTGTAATCCTATTGGACCGACATGAAATTGGATTCCTTTATAAGGACATCATGTCTAGGGTTTTAGGTTGTTGTTGCGAAAAGTTAATGTTGTTGCTAGGGTTTAAGGTGGTTGAGGAGTTGAAGAGAATATGAATGTGTAGAAGACTGAAGTAATGCTGGAATGCATTAGGAATGGGCTATCAAGGATCTAATCAAGCAATCTGTGCTATTAGCTAGATCAATCACTTGTTGATTACTCACATCTTTGACAAGTCTGTAGCCCTTAACTGAGTAGGCCCAAAAGCCTTTTGTAAATCCTCTAACAAGGTGGTTCACATCTGTGGATCTAAAATCCTCTAGCAAGGTAGTCTTTAATCGGATTTATCTCCTAACAGAGATTGAGATTCCTAACAGGATCTGTTCTGGTAAAGAACATTGTAAGACCTTAACCGGTCTAGTTCCTATTCTGCAGATAGTTACTTGTGAGTTCCATCTCACCGTGGTTTTTTTCCCATTTGGGTTTCCACATCAAAATCTCTTGTGTTATGGTGTTTGTGCTTATGTGGGTGAATGCATTATTAGCTATTTAGTTTGCATGCATGTTAACCGGTTTGGCTGCCAAACTATTTTACCAGTTTACTGTTAGTCTTGCAAAGTGTTTAAGTGCAAAGATTTTTGGCATACTAATTCACCCCCCCTCTTAGTATTCATCAATTGGCATCAGAGCCAACCTTTCTATAATTTTAACCACTTGGAAAGAGATATGGGGGAATACACATTGAGGGAACTTACTCATCGGCTCACTCAGTCTGAGCAAGCCTATGATGATCTTATGGTCAAATACAAGGCATCTCAAGCAAAAAGGAGAGAACATGCAGAAAAGATGAAGGAGCTATCTGAAAATAGTTCCTCTGATGAAGTGAACATGGAAGCCCTGATTCAAGAAGTAGAAAAGCTGAATGAATCCAATTCCAACCTGAGAAAAGAATTGGAAGGAATGACTATTCGAGTGTGCCAAGAACTTGAGAACTGGAGGAAAGCTGAAGATCTGGTCAAAGACAAGGATCATGAAATCTCCAAGCTAAAACAAGAGATCAGTGCCCTAACTGCTCAACTCCATGCGAGAAAAGTGGAAAAGGAAGACATGCAAGGAGAACTGAACATTGCCATCTCTGAGAATGAAAACCTGATGGAAACAAATGCTGCTATTTCCAAAGAACTCTCTGAGTCAAAGGAAATACTTGCTAAGTTCAACAAGAGTACTGTCAAGCTAGAGCAAAAGCTTGAATCTGCCAAACTGGCAAAGAATACCAATGGACTTGGTTATTCTGGTCATGAGGAAGGTGAGACCTCTGATACAAATGCTAGAACATCAAAGAAACAACCGACATCAAAGGATAAAGGTAAGCTAAAGTTTAAACCTGTTTGCTTTAACTGTCTTAAAGAAGGACATACTGCAAATGTGTGTAGGAGTAAGGCTTACAAAATTTTTCCTTATTTCCTAAATGATAAGCCTAGATCCTATAGATTCAATGGTAACCATTATGCATGCAACAAGTATGGGCATAGAGCATCTGAATGTAGGTCAGTTATGAACAACATTGGTAGATATCCTCAGAGGACCCAAGGAGTTGGTCCTAAACCTTTTATGAACCAGAATCTCAACCAGTCTAGTGCCTTCAATCATCAGCCAAGAAGCGGTGGCTATCAAGCGGCAACTGGATGGAGAGAAAATTGTATGGTCTATCACGGTCATGGTCACACTGTTGCAACATGTAGAAGGAAGAACGACAACATGAATAATGGACCTTAGAGAGCACTTGGATTGGTCTGCTATCACTACAACAAACCAGGTCACATTGCCAGATTCTGTAGATCAAGAAAGAACATATCTGATGATATACCAGTTACTCCGAAAGGATACATTGATGTTGACACTATTAAAGCGGACATGAACAAAACCTGGAAGAAGAAACCAGTGGTGTTACAAGAGGAACTGGTTTCTGCACCTAGTGTGAAAATCACGGAACCGACAAACTAAGCTTCAGAAAAGCTTAGGGGGAGCAAACGACGAAATGTTTCGAACCCTCAGTTTACACCGGTAAAAGACCTTAACCGGTATGCGATACCTGTCAATAACCAGAAGACCAGAAATGGTAAAAGGCAAATTAGGGTTTACGCCCTAATGGTGGAGCATTAATTGCGGGAGGTGAGGAATATGTTTAAAAGGATTTTTTAAATCATTTCTCACTATCAATTTTTGAAGCGAAGGAGGTTTTCGAGTGCAGAGCGATGACAAAGCGATTTGTGCTGTGATTCTGAGAATTTAAGAAACCTTGAAGGAGATTCAAATTCAAATTGCAAACAGTTAAGTGAAGAATGCAAAGCGGTGATTCTGCAACCGATAGAGTGCGAGGTGGAGAAGAATTTGAAAGCCTTAAATTCACATTTTTTGAAAGGTATTTTTTGAGTTTTTCAGTTTCTATCATGGCCTCTGCATCCCATACTAGCTCTAGTACATCTGTAGATTCAGCAAGCTTTATTCAACGCAAGTCTAGATATAATGCCCTATCACAAGTTCCAGCTGGTGTGATAGTAGAAGAGGGAATCTCAGATTACATAGATTGTAAAATAGAAGACCTAGGGTCTCTAGCAATTCACTCACAGCTAGGTTTGTTCTGTGGACAAGATAAAAAGATCAAACCAGAGTATAGTATCTTGGAGAAGAAGAAGCTCCACAATGTTGTTTATTTCCTAGAGGATTTCACAGATGATCACATTAGGATCATTCTGAGCAGAGTTCATGGTGACAAGATGTACCTAGAAAGAACGCATGATATAACACCACAAGCAATTCATGCCATCATCGGTTTCTGCAATACAGGGGAAGTGCTAGCCCTAAGGACGGTAAGCAAAACTGAAATGTCCAAGCTCACCGATTCAGTGAGCGACTCATGAGGTATGACCGTCAATTCTATCAAGGACGATTTGGTGAAATATGCATGTATGGTGATTGGATACCGGACGTTCTCAGCCAGGAGAATTAACTCTGTATCTACTGCAGCAGTAAATTCCGCTTACTGGATGATCAAGGAGGATGCATCATTTGACCTATGCACCGGGATGCAAAGGCAACTCCTATTGAATCTGAAATCAATCAAACAGGATAATGCATTGAGGTTCAAGTTTGGACAACTACTGGTTGGGCTATTCTTTTACTTCCAAGGCTATTTTCCAGAAGTAGGTGATGTCCAATGGTCTATTGACCAACCGGTAACCAAGCAAATCAAGGAAAGCATTCAAGTAGTTGGAACCAGTTACCCTGAAGTTCTGAACAAGTACTTTGATGAGTTCATACACAAAATGAGTCAGAGGGTGATAATATCAAGTGATATTGTCAAGAAATATGAAGATGATATCTATTTCACCATTAAAGTGGATCAATACATAATGGAGGCAGTTGAGCCTAGACAGAAGGAAGTGGAGCCTATGGGCTATGAGGTAATGAATGATATGCTGGAAGGATATGCCTCTACCCTCATTGCCTCACCACTTAATCCAAAGGCAAAAAGAACTGGCACCTACCTAGAAAGGATAACACCGGTTGAGGAATCCTCAACAAAGAAAGGAAAAGAACCTTCAGTGAAGAAGGCAAAAACAATGCCTTCAGCATCGGCACTGGCTACTACAACCAGTCCTGTAGTGACCAAGTGGTCACCGACTAAAAAGAAACCTGAAGTGGCACCTACTAAAGTGTTCAAGAGAAAGAGGAAGACAAGGAATACCTCTCCAGACTCAGAAGAAACTGTGTCTGAGGAAAAACCAAAGAAGACACATCAAGCAAAGAAAAAGACAAAGAATGAACCGACATCATCAGCATCGGTAAATATTGACATCTCCTCCTACAAAACTTTGACACATTGTCAAAGAACTATCAAAAACATTAGGAGAAAAGTGTTGAATGATTTGATTGATTGTTTTGATGACTTTAATGATGATGAAAAGGAAGTGGTTGAAAAAGAAATAATTTAGTATTTATGTGTTAATGACCGGTTGCATTCAGAAATTAGATCTAAGACACCAAATTCTTTGTATAAATCATTAGACAATAAATGGCGCATTGCCATAGAGCAGGAATAGGAAATGAGAGAAAAAGTTTTTGCTGAACATTTTCCTGATCTATCAAATTCAGAACTGTTTGAAGTGATGAACAAATACAAAGGCCTCTTCTTCATGAGAAGAAGAAGACTCTTGTTACTTGAAGGGAAGGGTAAAGAAGTGCTCAAGAATACACACACCCTTGGTCTAGAAGCTCTGAAAATGCATTGAGTGGCTGAAGCTAACCAGAAGGCTGAGCAAGAACCAGTAATAACAAAATCGGATGAAGCTTTTGATGATGAAAGAAACCCGGTTGTTAAACCTATCGACACTATTGATGTCAATGCTCTGGATGGAGAAGAAGTTGCTCAGGTTACACCATCGGAAGTTATAGGATAGGAGAAGCAGGCAGAAAAGGAAGTAAAGCTAAAGGAAATAGAGGACAAAAAGGAGGAAGCAAAGAAGCAAGCGGAGGAGAAGAAAGGTGAAGAGGAGAAGAAGAAGAAAGATGAAGATGAGAAGAAGAAGAAAGATGAAGAGGAGGAGAAGAAGAAATATGAAGAGGAGAAGAAGAAGAAGGATGAAGCGAAGAAGAAGAAAAAGGAAGAAGATGAGGAGAAATGGAAACAAGAAGAAAAGAGAAAAGAAGAAGAAAAGAAAATAAAAGAAGAGGAAGAAGAGAAAAAGAAACAAGAAGATGCAAGGAAGAAGAAAGAGGAAGAGGATGAGAAAAAGAGAAAGGAAGAAGAAAAGCGAAAGGAAGTAGTAAAGAAGAAGGAAGAGGAAGATAAGGAAGAGGAGAAGTGGAAGGAAACAGAGAAAAGGAAGAAGGAAGAGGAAGAGAAGGAAAAGGAAAAGAGAAGAGAAGCGGCAAAGAAGAAAATAGAGGAAGACAAGGCAAGAGAAGCAGCAAAAATCATGCAGATGGAGACACCTAAGGCAACTGGTAGTCAAGCCAAACCAGCTGAACTTACCAGTCCTATTGACCTCCAGTCTACAAGTGAAATAGAGCTACTGCAGAGCATCAAGGTTGCTCAAGAACGCCTTGAGGTGTTAAGGAGGAAGAAGGAGGAAGATGTGATCCAAGCTGCGGTGGACATTCTTACCAATTTGTTACCTGGTACAAACCTCCCCAGTACCGACTCATCATTGGCACAACTAAAGCTCCTATGCATAGTAGTAGATGATCAAGTGTAGAGCTTAGAAGAGGTAGCAGAGTTAAATGCTAAGAAAGAGCATCAAAAGGCTCTAAATATTGCTCTAGCGAAGAATTTAAATGGGCTCCGAACTGAACTCCAAAAAGCACAAAAGGATATAAGGGATGCTCTGGATGAGGGGAATCTTCTACTCAGCAAGATTTGCCAACCCCATCTATTCTGTGACGATGTGCTTGCATAGAAGCAAAAGCTTCAATCTAACTTGCAGTCCTACATGAGCACATTCAAGCCACCTTATGACTCCTTTACAGCCTATGGGCAAATCGTTCACCAGTTTCACATCTAGATAGAAAAAATGGAGCATGAGATCAACACCCGATCTCAAGATTTGCAGGAGCTACAATTGGTTCTACTCCCACATCTGCAAATTCTTCAGAAGTTCTATCTAAATCTGGATACCTTAATAGTGACACAGGACATGAGCATAATTGATGCCATGGAAGAACAGGTCTCCCAGATGCAGATAGAGAAAGAAGTAGCCACCTCCCTACTTGAGTCCTGGTCTTTATCTATGAAACAATTCTTGCTGGACTTTAAATCTATTTTTGACAAGTTTTATTCCTTATTGTCATAAACTTTTATTATTTTAATACCAAATGGAAACAGGGGTTGTTCAACTGTACTTTGTCATTGTTGGCAAAGGGGGAGAAGTATTCTAAGAGGGAGAAGTATTTGGTATTTAAAATTTTGATGTATGCTCTGATATCTCTATGTGTAAAATAGTTATACATTGTATTGTTAAAGGGATGGTGTATATGCTTAGGGGGAGCAATTTTTCTAATGGCATGATTTTGTTGTAAAACACTTAGATGTCAAAATTTTATTTTCCTAAGTGTTGCCATCAATGCGAAAGGGGGAGTTTGTTGGCATTTTTGATGTTTATGAAGTGATTGTCATTGATGGACACACACTTGCATTAAGATCTTCTTTATATGTATGAGCCTAAGCTCAACCGAAATATGTTGCAACTGGTATGTTGTATTATAGTTGTTAGCCTATTGGTGTTTTGTAGAATGTGTTTACTAGTCTGAAGCGGCATGTTAACCCCAAGCGGTACGAAGGATCAAAGCGGCAGAACACATACTTCCCAGTCTTCATTTTGTCAAATCGGCAACTGACATTTTGCTTGAACCGACATTTTGTGATGAGTTACCATCCACCTATTGTTTGACGGTGCCGACACTTTAACGATGTTTTTTGTGTCATGTTACCAAGTATGTCCAGGTTCATTGAACCTAGGGAATTGGATTGTAATCCTATTGGACCGACATGAAATCAGATTCCTTTATAAGGACATCATGTCTAGGGTTTTAGGTTGTTGTTGTGAAAAGTTAATGTTGTTGCTAGGGTTTAAGGTGGTTGAGGAGTTGAAGAGAATATGAATGTGTAGAAGACTGAAGTAATGCTAGAATGCATTAGGAATGAGCTATCAAGGATCTAATCAAGCAATCTATGCTATTACCTAGATTAATCACTTGTTGATTACTCACATCTTTGACAAGTCTGTAGCCCTTAACCGGTAGGCCCAAAAGCCTTTTGTAAATATTCTAACAAGGTGGTTCACATCTGTGGATCTAAAATCCTCTAGTAAGGTAGTCTTTAATCGGACTTATCTCCTAACAGAGATTGAGATTCCTAATAGGATCTGTTCTGGTAAAGAACATTGTAAGACCCTAACCGGTCTGACCTTAACCAGTTTGGTTCCTATTTTGTAGATAGTTACTTGTGAGTTCCATCTCACCATGGTTTTTTTCCCATTTGGGTTTCCACGTCAAAATCTCTTGTGTTATGGTGTCTGTGCTTATGTGGGTGAATGCATTATTAGCTATTTGGTTTGCATGTGTGTTAACTGGTTTGGCTGCCAAACTGTTTTACTGGTTTACTATTAGTCTTGCAAAGTGTTTAAGTGCAAATATTTTTGGCATACTAATTCACCCCCCCTCTTAGTATTCATCAGGTCTTAGGACACATCCTCATTATCTTTGTCATATTAGTCCACTACATTGCCATTATCTCCATTTGCACTTAGGTTTAAAATCATCCAACCTAGGTCATTATCATTATCATACAAGAGGCAGGTCTTCATTTAGGTTACATCTTGCATTATCATTACCATACCCAAATTAGGTCTTCACTTAGGTCATATTATTGCCTTGCATATATCCATATCACATTGGCTTTATCATTGTGTTGTCCAAACCCTAGGTATTATATTAGGTTGTTTTTTTCATACATTTGCACTCATATCCTTGGGTCTTGCCATCATATCATATCCCTAGATAATATCATATCTTGAGGTCATATTATATTCATATCATATCCTTAGGTCTTGTCATTATAATTGTCAATTTGCATTTAGTCTCCAAAATTAGGTTTGCCAAACTTGAAAAATCAAAACTTTAGATCATATTGTATACGATGAAAATATGATGATGAAAACCTATTGTAAAACCATAAAGATCCAACCACAAACAATCTAAGTCCTACAATGAAACATCCACCATACACGAATAGAGATACCTAAGATCATGCAAATCATCAAAATAAAGCAATATTACCATTCACATGTCAAGTAGGGTTTCAATCTCCATTGTCTCCTATCTCCATTGATCTTGTTTAATATATTCTCTTAGATTTTATGTGTGCACAAGAGCTCAACAAATAACTGATTGTGGTTGATATCTTGATCACAAGAAGGTTTGATTGCATAAGGTGATTAGATGCATCGATTAGGGTTGATAATGAAGGAAGTATCCTCTTATATAGAAGACACTTTAGTAAATGGAGGGATAAGATTAAGAGGTGTAAAGATAAATGGCCGAATAAGATTAAAAGGGTAGGTAGAGGAAATAAGAAAATAATGAGAGGGTAGGTGGTGTAGGAATTAAGATATTAATGACATGTGTCATGGGTAGAAAAGGCTAGTGAATTAATTAAATAAATAAAGATCTATTTAATTAATAGAAGAAGTGGGATCAATTAAATAAATAAAATATTTATTTAATTTAGGAGAAAGATAATTTAAATAAATAGAAATATTTATTTAAATTAGAAAAAGGGCTAGAAGAGGCTAAATGAATTAATTAAATAAATAAAGATTTATTTAATTAATAGAAAACTTAGGATAAAATAATTAAATAAATAAAAAATATTTATTTAATTAAAGAGAAAAAATTTAGGTGTCTACACATACCCTAAGTTGTTGTTAGGGAGTCTTGACCTTATCCAAATATATTCCTTTCATCAATATCATTTTGTCAACCTAGCTTAGTATCCAAGTTTATAGTTGAGACATTGTAATTTGTCCTATTGTACTTTTGTCAATTAAGGTCTTGGCTTCATTTCAATTTCCCAAGGTTGTGTATTTAGGTTTTCATTCCAAAGTTTTGTCCAAATATTGAAAACAACAAAAACATAAGTTGCATTGTCATACATCTAGGTTGCATTAGTTGCATATGTCATTCTTAAATCCAAAAAATCCAAAAAACATTGCATAGCGACATGTCTATTTAAATGAGATCTCAAGTTTCTTATGAGACCATGTCATCGCAATTGAACAATCAATCATGTCAACCTAATCTATACAAGTCTCAAAGCTTGGATCAAATTTTTTATGAAGAAATAAGTGTCCAAATACGAAAACTAGAGGAGAAACTAGCTCGAGAAACAAAGATCTTGGAATAAAAAGTGAAAACATTGAGAAGTCTAGATCCCAAATGATGAAAAAGCTTCAAAACTTTCAAGGTCCAAACCCAATCTTTGAGACAATTGATGTAAAATATCTCATCTAACGATCAGACATACCATCTCTCCTCGCACAAATAAATATGATGAAACAATTTCAAGCAACGAGCACAAATTTTATTCAAATCCCAAATCAAACCTCGTTCGACCAAATTCCAGGTCAGACTTCATTCGATCAAACTCCATTCAATCAAATTTTGAATCAGCACCATATCAAACCAATAAAACTAATGATCCAACAACAAACAATCATCCAACAACAACCAATGGTCCAACATTTCCAACCAAGACAACCAATAGTTCAAGGTATCCAACCAACACAACCAAGAGTCCAACATGTCCAACCAACACAATCAATGGTGCAATTTCAATAATATGTTCAACCAAACACACAATGTCAACAATTTGTTCAACAAACTATGGAGTATTGACAACAATATCAATCAACAAATCAATATCAACAACTACAACCAAACGTTCAAAAACAAAATTTGCAACTCACGTCAAGCCAAATTTTAATCATGTCAAACTAATCCAACCAAAACCCAATTCAAAATCAAAATGTAACACCAAACCAAAATAAAATTCAATTCAAACAAATCCAACATCAAAAACCAACCATGTCAAAGCCTCACAAGGATTCAAATGTGTCTCCAAAGAAAGGTAGCTCTATTACAAATCTCTTAAAGAGTGTCCTAAGTAATTTTTCTAAGAAAAATCAAAATCATATGCTTATGTCTAGCAATGGCTCATCCCCTCAAAAACATATTGAATCTCTAGTGGTCTCTATTCCTACACCTTTTGAAGCTTTGCAGCACCCTTCCATATCATCCTCATCAAATGATACACCCAAGGATAAAATCCCCCAAGGGCTATCCACAATTGATTGCCAAGATAATCCAATTCATGATGGATGTCCCTTCCATGCTTCAGAAATGCTAGACACAATGCCACTAGATTCTTCTCTTTAAGAGAGTCTCATACATGGTCCATCTCCCTCATGTCAAAGCATTGATTCCTTCCCAGAATCCCCAACACATGTTAAAAGTTCAACCCCATGTCAACAGGATGATTCAAAGCACAAAGAAATAAGTCTTGAAATGGATCAAGATCAAGACCTTAATTTTTTTTTGTTGCGTACTACATTTGACCAAGATCTCATTTCCTTTGATGATCCACTTATCGTTGTCCATCCTATCCAAAATACCATTGACATTCCACTCCCTGAGCAAGATCAAGATATCCCTTCCATCATTTCTAATGATCCCATTGAAATTCAAGAGAAGAGCCCCTTTAAAGAGGAATATAATGATCTTCCTCCTTGCCAAGATCAAAGTATCCTTTCAGATTCATGTCCACCACAAGAAGCTATCATCCTTTCAAATCCTCCACAAGATCCCCTTGTTCCTCCATCTCCATGTCCTAATCCTCCATATACACTCCAAGATCTCATTTCTTTTGATGATCCCATTATTTCTCCCATTCCATCTCATGAAAAGCCTGTCATTGATCCTAGTCCCCCTCGTGATTCTGATCCCCCTAGTGATCTTGATCCCCTTCATGATTCTAACATGTTAGCGCAAGATGTTTATGAACTCCCTATGTGCACAATGGGTTCCTTCACTTTGGTCCAGTCTGATCCACTTCATGATCCCATCATTCTTGTCATATCATATCCACCTCATAATGGACTCGCGTATTCTTCCCAAAGTAGAGAGTATCCTACAGGTCAAAATATTTATAAAGGTAAAGGGATAGACCTTCACAAGAAAGAAATTTTCCATGTTAAAGAAAATATTAATGGTCATAGCCTCAATGACATATTTCCTCAAGACGTTGGTACCCCTGCTAAATCCAACATGCATCCAAAATCCAAACATGCACCTAGCCCTTCATCTCTTCCATCCATTTTAGGTCCTTATACCCCTTCATCCCTTATGCAAGGTCAACAAAGGAACAAATCCTTGATAACCTTTCATTCATCCAAAATACCTTCATATCATTCTCATCCATCCATACATTTCTTTCCCCCTCCAAGCAATTTGGATGCCAAGCATAAAAGTTATAACTCTTGCAATCCACATATAGTTAAGGATCAACATGTCCAACCTAATCGACATGTCAAAACAAAAAAAATATGATCCAAAAAGAAAAAGAAATATCCAAAAGGCCACAAAGGCTCGCTACGCAAAATAAAGAAAATTCAAAAGCCATATGGGTTCCTAAATCACTTGTGCAAGCAATGCATTCCAACAAACCACAAAAGCATGAAAAATAAAAAAAAACAATGTAGATTCCTAAGCAGCTCATAGAAGCACAAAAAGAAAAATCCAAATTGGTATCCAAAATTGTTATTCCTCCATCCAAACCTTTCAATTCTATTCCTCTGTCACCCTCTTCATCCATTTTGGGTCCTTATGTCACAAAATCCTTAGCCTTTCCTCCATCCAAATCTCAACATTAGAAATCCACTTTTGCTCCATCAGTCCACCACCCCTCAAGGCGTGTGCCATTGATGATTTTTCCAACATTTCCATCTACTCAAGCCCAATTCTTCCAATACCCTATCCATTAACCAATACATATGTTCCATCATTTCATTCATCCTATCCAATCTTTGGCCTAAATCCTTAGTTTCATTTCATTTCCATGTCATTATCCTACCAACATCTTTGATCACATCTTCAATAGTCATGGTCCATTGCAACGCAAATTTCAAGGCTACTATCCAAACAACACGAATCTTGAGTCCTTCTTCCATCCCCTATCATGTGTCCATTTTTTGCTAAATAGTCAAAAAATACAAAAAAAAAATTTAAAATTTTAAAAAAGAAAAGAAAAAAAAAGTAAAGAGAAATAATTCATCCACCGATGAAAACTTAGAAAATAGGAACCTTGGGCAAGTACCATGATGAAAACCTGGCAAAAAGGTGTCATTCTTAATCCATGAACTTCTTTCATACCATACTTGGGGGAAACTTTATTTTTTTCTATATTATCGTATCCCATTACCCTTCATTATCCTATCATGTCCTATTACCCTCCATTATCCTATCATGTCCTATTACCCTTCATTATCCTATTATATCCAATTGTCCTTCATTATCCTATCGTACCCATGTCATAACCTCCATTATCCAATCATCTCTCATGTCCATATCCCCTTTTCCACCTTTGATCTTGACAAGGCTTAGGATCTTCATGAGCATCATCCATCTTGCTCAGCTTTTAGTCTATCATAGCTTTTATTCCACTAATATTTCTGATATTCCTTGCCAATACCATAGATTGAAAGCTATGATATACTTCAGTCTATCATAGCTTTCAAGATAGGAATATTGGTGGATAACTTTCAGTCTAAAATAATCCAAAAACATTTTAAAAATGTCCTGAAAAAATATCCTGAAAGCTATGATAGACTGAAAGCTATCCACCAATATTCCTTGCCTTGCTAGACACTAGGGGCAAAATCCCTAAAAATCAAATAAAGTCCTCCAAAAATCCATAAAAATTGCAAAAAGTCCTAAAATAATCCAAAAACATTCAAAAAATATCCTGAAAAAATCATAAAAATCAAAAAAATGTCTTCAAATAATCCAAAAACAATTTAAAAATGTCCTGAAAAAATCCATAAAAATAAAAAATGTCCTCAAATAATCCAAAAACATTTGAAAAATGTCCTGAAATAATCCAAAAACATTTTAAAAATGTCCTGAAATAACACAAAAACATTGAAAAATGTCCTCACAAAAGCACAAAAAAAAATAATTTAAAAAACCCTAAAAAATTGGAAAACATAAAAAATCCAAAAATAATTTCTTTCATTTTGCTAATAAATTTTCCCTTATGTACATAGAAAAAAAATTTGCGTAGACAACAAATGATAACACGTTACAACACTATGCTTCACAAAATCACCCATTAATAGACAAATTGTTTAACCAACCAAGCATTGAAACTGATTGAACTTGTCCTATCAATCAACAATATCAAAATTATTGGTCCTTTGTCAATATTATCATGGGTCTTATGCAGGGTGTGGTATACTCAAAACTAGACTGTGTCCTGTCTTAGATGGGGTATTGCATTCCCTGAAACTAGACAACATGATCATCCTATCATCAACCAAACATTATCAACTTTGACAACAAGATCAGAATGGTTGTTTGACTTGTTTGAATTTGTGCATCTTATTTTTCATTGATTTATCTTTGATCATGTTCCTATGTTGCTCGATGATGTCACTAGGTGATTTAGAGTAGCCGAGATGGCTCATGGTCTTTCTTGTTTTTCATTTTTTGTTTGTGGAGTGTTTCATAAAATTCTGGGGCAAGTATGTCTTGGGTGTCTGTGTTGACACATCCACCAGTGTGGCTATCTCACATACCTCAACCTTTGACACACATAATGTCTTAGGATGGTTGAACCATTTCTTGTATCTAATGTGTTTATCTTACGCAAAGGGATTGCAATATCACCCTAACCTTCATTGCCATGGTGCACCGCATCCATTTTGCCATATCAAATAAAGGTTCTCACCTACTATTTGTATTTGTGAAAGCAAGATTTCATATAATCATTCTTCACTTCTCACTTGCATTTCTTATGGCTAACATTTCTTCTATCCTATCAATCATTCTATCTATTCATCAAATCAACTTTATCATGCTATCTATTCCATCTGATCAATCGAGAATTTCTTCATTTGGTATCAATCAACCCTTTTTCTACAATCCATTAACATTCTTCCCTTCTTATTAACATTTTTCTCTTTCATCTAACATTCTTCTCTTCTTTCGAGAGATCATTCATTTCTTTCATTCTTCTCTTCTTTCGAGAGATCAAAAGAAGACATGTTAAAAATTAGGTTAGTGACGTAGGAATGATGACCAATTTTGAGTGTCTAAATTTTGCCCCTCTTTGGGACAATGTTATTATGAGCATTGTTTCAAAGAATAATTAAAAGGATCATGCCCCAGTAGATTGAGAGATAGAGGTGGGATGCCCCCTCGAGAGATCATTCATTTCTTTCATACATAAACAATCTCTCGAGGGGGCATCCCACCTCTATCTCTCAATCTACTGGGGCATGATCCTTTTAATTATTCTTTGAAACAATGCTCATAATAACATTGTCCCAAAGAGGGGCAAAATTTAGACACTCAAAATTGGTTATCATTCCTACGTCGCTAACCTAATTTTTAACATGTCTTCTATGCCACATTTGATCTTCATCATGTTGACATTGTGCCATTCCTCTAGTTTTAGTTCATTTCAAATCCAACCCTAACGAATCTTGTTCATTTGCATTTGGTTCTAAATCATTATGATTGACATTTTATCATTTTCAAATCATTTGAATTGGTCTCATCTTGATAATTAGATTTAATTCCCTCTTTGCTGATAATTAATCAGTCATTAATTATCAACCTCTATCAATCAATTTCAATAAGTCCTCTATGACACTCTATCAACCTTTCGTGGCACTTTATCAATTAATCTTATCAGTCTCTTATCAAAATCATTATCAATCTTGTATCTTTTTTGATCTTTGTCCTATTTTGTTGTCAACCTCAGTCAATTGTCATTAATTTTTTTATTAATTATTAGCCAATCAATCATCACTATTAGGACTTAATTCAACAATTGAGTTGGTATCTTGAATTATTCAAATCATTTCTCCTAGGTTGATTAATTAAATAATTATTCAACTGTTTTTGTTAACATGTCTCTTTTTGAATAAATAAATTTATATTTATTTATTCACCCTCTTTGTCCATGTCTCATATTATATTTTTATATATTAATTGGCTAATTTGACTTATGAGTGAAATTAATAATTTTAAATTATTAATTCCACCTCATTTCTCCCTCTCCCCTTTTCTCTCTATTTGTCATAGTTTGTGTCGATTTTAAATGGAATATTTGGAGTGCAAATGGAAGTTTCTATTTTCTTTTGATTTAACGACTTTTTTTCTTCACTTCTAATTGTAATTTCTCTTTTAGCTCATCCTTGTATGAAATCTCAACCATTGGATTGAGTTGGTCTTGTCCATTCAATGTGATTTCAAAATTCTTTAAATTGAGCTTCATTGCTCATTTTTGACAACCACATTTCGAGTAACCTTATGCTGCAATTTTCATCCCAAAATCCACTTGCTTTTCACTTGCATTTGTGTTTGTAGGTGAGATCCACATCCAATTTGAAGGTGAAAGAAGCACAATGGAGGTCAATGGAGGCAACATTGACATTTTGGTTTCAACTTTCTTTTGATGTTTTATCTTTCATTTTTCTATTGATTGAATTAGGAATTTTTATCATAACTAATTAGGTTTGTGGTTGCCTAATTACATGGTTTTGATGTTTATTCCAATTTTCCTAGTTACAGGTCCATAGTGTTCTTGTTTTGATCCAGAAGAGTTTTGTGTATAGATTGAGTCATTTAATTTCATCAGAAGACTTTTCTTTTATCCATTAATGATCTAGCTATTCCTTTTGGTCTGGAGCTTTTCGATTGGTTTTGGTTTTGGTCTAGATTAAGATCATTTATGTTTCAAATTTTGGGTCTTGTTGCATATTTTGGGTCAGGTGTGTGCATACATGTTATGATCTCTTTTATGGCCAACTTGGTGAAAATGATTGTTCTGGATTCGTATATATATGTACAATTGCAAGATAGATAAAAATATGTATGGATTTATGAATGCAAAATTTAGTAGTGATTGATTTTGCGACTTAATGTAAGGATGACGATGTGAGTGATGTAGAGATATCAGCTAGTATAAGGTTAGTGATCCAGAGACTCGATGGTTCAGATATTTTGTCAGGTCTGACTTGTGCTATACCTAGAACTATGATCAACATACTGATGCAGGAGCACCAGTCTAGTTCTTACCGGTTGAACAGTTTTCAATGGAATTGCTTGGAGATCGTGGAATTTCTCCTTGTTTGAGAGTTTAGCGTTGTGGTTTTGGGTTTATTCCTTTATGTTAGTTGTCTTTTTCATGTTCGAGTTTCATGGCATTTGGAGTTAATCTCAGTGAGTTATCGATTCCAGTATTGGCCCAGTTGATATGTTCTTACAAGTTAGTTTGGCAGTGTGTTGAGCGAAGTTGGATCGGGTTGTGGATGATCTCTGTGACTTGTGGATCATGGAGTTATGTTTCTTGTGCTGTGTCCAATGTTCCTGGAGGACCACACATTTTTTTATGCATTTGGAAGTTGTTCTTAGTGATTTCTGCTGACATGTTACCGTTACATATTTCATGAACTGGTTGTTCTTAGGATGACTTGATCAAGTTGATATTATTTGCGGATGGTATACATGGAAGTTTGTGAATCATTTGCGAAGATAGAATTCAGAAGATAGAAGATAGAGTTTAGAGATTGAGTGAAGATGTAGATCCAATAAGATTCTGATCCGGTGGACTAAGGCCAAAAGGGCTGAGGTCCGGATTAGGGTAGAACCGACAATTTATTTCAGGAGGCCGATTTGATATGAGGGTGATCTATGGATCTTATGTTTGTGTTGTAAGCATTGTTTGTATTCTGGATTATGATCCAGAATGTGGCATATGCAATTTTTTAGATTGTAATAAGAATTATTCATATTATTTACTGGTTATATATTCTATGTTATTACTAGTTGTTCTTTCTATTGTTTTTGGCATCTTGTTACCGATTACTGGTATATTTTGCATGGTGTTTGTGTTAGACTACAAGGATGGGATATCCTTCATTGGATCTCCCTACCTTGATTGCATCAAGTGGTATCAGAGCAGGTTTTTGAACCTATTATTTAAGGAAGACCCAGGGTTATGCACTAGTTGGTTGGAGAGGAAGTTGAGGCAACTTGTGGACTTGTTCAAATCATTAAATGTGAGGTAGAGAAAGGTTCATAGGTAGATCACTAATCCTAGAGCTTGAGCTTGAGGCATTTAGTGGGTGGAGCCTTGAACAGATCACCGATTGAGGCAGGCTACAGTTTGGACCGGTAGATCACCGAGGAGTGGCAACCAGAGGCTATAGTCAGATTGCTGAACCCCCTAAGGCAATTGCAAGTACCTACTGACAGATCACCAAACCAGATCAAGTGATGGGACTCACTTTTCAATTAACCCCGAGAGTCTGATGTAGGAGCACCAGTCTAGTTATTACTGGTTGAGTAGTTTTCAGTGGAATTGCTGGAGATTGTGGCATTTTTCCTTGTTTGAGAGTTTAGCATTGTCGTTTTGGTTTTATTCCCTTATGTTCATTGTCTTTGTCATGTTTGAGTTTCATGGTATTTGGAGTTAATCCCAGTGAGTTATCAATTCTGATATTGGCTCAATTAATATGTTCTTACCAGTTAGTCTGGTAGTGTGTTGAGCGAAGTTGGATCAAGTTGCGGTTGATCTCTGTGACTTTCAGATTCTGGAGTTATATTTCTTGTGCCATGTCCGATGTTCCTAGAGGACCACACATTATTTTATGCATTTTGGAAGTTATTCTTAGTGATTTGAGCTAGCATGTTATCATTACACGTTTCATGAACCAGTTGGTCTTAGGCTGACTTGATCAAGTTGTTATTATATGTGGACAGTATAAATGGAAGTTTGCAAATTATTTGAGAAGGTAGAAGTCAAAAGATAGAAGACAAAGTTTAGAGATCAAGCAAAGATGTAGATCTGATGAGATTTTGATTCGGTGGACTGAGGCCGAAAGGGCTGAGGTGCGGATTAGGGTAGAACTGACAAATTGTTTCCGGAGGCTGATTTGATATGAGGGTGATTTGTGGATATTATGTGTTGGTATTTTGGTATGGTTTTGTCATTGATGTCAATACCTACTGAAAACAAGCACTTTGGATATCTAGCAACATTCACCGGCAAGCAAGTAACTATTGCACAATTACTAGTATATGGTTCACTGACATGATATAATGTTCACTGGTACCTGGAATGATATGGAAGACACTTGGTAATGTCAAAGACATCATGTGGACACTTTGTTTTGAAGAATTAATCATTGGTATATTCATATTTACATATTTGCTTTTACAGACAAATAGGTCCAGGGTTATCTAGGGTTAGACCGACAGGTTTATCTTTTCCAGATCAACATGGCACACTATGGAGATGATTTATTATTGATGTAAATTCATTAAGCTGACATGTTCAATCGGTTATTGCATCGAATATTATATTGTTTGTAAAATATTTTTATTGTAATATCTTGTAGAGTTGACCTACTAAAATTGGTCTTAGGTTATGGTATAAATGTAAGATCTTATTTGTAAGATCAAGTGTGGAATGCGAAAAAGAATTGTGTGAAGGTATATGCGAGATTAAGTAGAGGTATACACGAAAACATCATTTGAAGGTGAAGCTAGGTTTTGTAGAAGCATATCAGCATTACACCGGTATTGAATCCAGCATATGAAGATGTTATTTTGTGCAGTACATTCTTATTGGATTTAACCATCCAATTGTAGTCAGTGTGACTCCCATTTTGTGATTGAGCAGTGAGCTCTAGGATGTTGGCCTTTCTGCATGTGCAGACCCCATTTATGTACACTTACTATCTATAGTAGTATCATCTAATTGTGGGTAAGGTTTCCCACCATGGTTTCCCCTTACAGGGTTTCCACATACAAATATTGGTGTTATGTGTTGTGGATGACTCTATGTTTATGTTTCATGCATTAATCTTTATCGGTATAGCAATTTACTATTAACACTGTCTACCGGCACACTTAATTGGTTTACCAATATTAAGCATTAAGTTGGTTAATTGGTTTTTGGTTTGAATTTATTAGACAACTGATTCACCCCCCCTCTCAGTTGTCTCTGGGACCTAACAATTAGTATCAGAGCTTAGTCCTCTTTTGTAGAAGTTTAACAACTTGAGGAGATCCAATGTCTACTAATTACTTCAGGAAGGACAATCCTAAACTTGATGGAACCAACTATGGGATATGGAAGATCAGGATGGAGACACATCTAAATTGCATTAGTAAAGACATATGGGAAGTTACAAAGAATGGTTATATTGTTGCTATAGCTGGTCAGACTGCTCCAACTACCTTAGCTAAAGATGAAGAAAATCATTGCAAAGAAAGAGAAACACTTTTGAGTGCATTATCAGATCAACAAATCATGGGATTATCAGATAGGTCTACTGCTAAAGCTATTTGGGATCATTTGGAAACACTAAATGAAGAAGATTCCACAGTCAAGATTGCAAAACTTGAAAGCTTCCGAGTCAGGTATGAACATCTGAAAATGGAAGAAGATGAAATGATTTCTGCTTTTATGGAAAGAGTAAATGAAATTGTTTTGGGTATTAAATGTTGTGGAGGAACCCTGCGTGAGGATGAAATTGTTTCAAAAATCTTAAGAGGATTGCCACCGGCATATAAAATGAAGGTTACTGCTATAAATGAGTTGAGAACAATGCCTAATACATCAGTAACTAGGGATACATTGATTGGAAAACTTTCAGCCTTTGAAATTGAGGAATTTGGTCTTGTTGCTACTATAAAAACTGATTTGGCCTTTAAAGCATCAACATCATCTGCTCGATCATTTGACAAATCAGACTGGAAAGCCTTTTATGCAAGAGAACTTGAAGAAACCAGGAAGGAGAATGAAGAGCTTGAAGAACTTGAAGCACTATTTGCAAGAAAAATGCCAAAAGGTCCAGTTGGAAGTAAGTATGAAGGTAAAGAACCCTTTAAATGTTTTAACTACAATAAGATTGGTCATATGGCTTCGAGATACCCTGATAAACATGCTAGACTAAGAGAAGAAGCTAGAAGAACATACAAACCTAATCCTGAATATCAGAGATACAGATTTAAGAAGAACAAAGACAAATCCTGTTACATTGCTAATGAAGGTGTGACTGATGATTCTGATGAGGATCTAGTAGACAATGGATGGGTTTTTGTTGCTATAACAGAAGATCAACCGACACCTACTGCTCAACCGGTAGAACAAGCCCTAGCAATTAAAGTTGAAGTAAAGGATGAATGGATAATTGACTCAGGATGCTCACATCATATGATAGGAGACAAAGGTAAATCCTTGAACTTTCAAGAATACAATGGAGGTTTAGTAAGATTTGGAGATGACAAACCCTATTCAATCAAAGGTAAGGGTTCAATATCTCTTGATGGTAAGCATAACACTAACAATCTCTACTATGTTGAAGGATTAAAGAATAATCTTTTAAGTGTTGGTCAATTACTTGAGAAAGGATTTTAGTTACAATTTAAAAATGGAAAATGTAAAATCATGAATAGAACTAGTTTGGAAATTGCAACCGGTAATCAGACTAGAGGTAATATCTTTCATTTGAATAATAGTGAGAAGGCATGCTTGATTGCACATATAGATGAAAGTTGGTTATGGCATAAGAAACTATGTCATGTAAACTTTGATTGCATGGTAAAAATCAGTACTTCTAAGGTAGTTAGAGATCTACCTAAAATTGTGAAACCTCAGAATACAAGTTGTAAGGAATGTCAATTTGGAAAACAAGTTAGAGCTAGTTTCAAAAGTATTCCAGAAAAATCCAATAATGCTCTTGATTTAATTCACACTGATTTATGTGGTCCAGCTAGAACTAAAAGCTTACAAGGTGACAAATATTTCATGCTAATTATTGATGATTATTCTAGAATGTGTTGGGTTACTTTTCTCATAGAAAAATCAGAAGCACTTGGAAAGTTCAAATTATTCAAAGCAATGGTTGAGAATGAAACCAATAAGAAAATCAAATGTTTAAGATCAGATCAAGGAGGAGAATTCACATCTAAGGACTTTAATACATTCTGTGAAGTGAATGGAATTAGAAGACAGTTATCAGCACCTCAGACACCACAACAAAATGGAGTTGTTGAAAGGAAAAACATAACTATCTTGGATGCAGCAAGAAGTATGTTATCAGAAGCAAATCTACCACATGTATATTGGAGAGAGGCAGTTAGCACTGCTGTCTATACATTCAACAAAGTTCACATCAAAGGTGAAACCGGTAAGACCCCTAATGAACTATGGTTTGGTAATACTCCTACTCTTAAGTATTTCAGAATTTTTGGGAGTAAATGTTATATTAGAAGAGATGAGTATATTGGAAAATTTGATCCTAGAAGTGATGAAGGAATATTTCTTGGTTATTCATCTAAGAGAAAGGCATATAGATGTTTTAATAAGAGATTGCAGAAAATTGTTGACAGTACAAATGTAAAGATTGATGAACAATTCAGAGGAACTTCAAGGTATATAGAATTTGAACCGACAATAGAAATTGTGACAAATGAACCTACACTAAATCCACTGGTACAGAATGAAGATCCAGTTACCCCGGTATCATCAGAGGATTCCACAATAATTGAAGAACAATAACAAACTAAGACACCCCAGTATGTAAGATTGAATCATTCTGAAGATTAGATAATTGGAAACAAATTTAAAGGAGCCATGACAAGAGGAAGATTGGAAAATGAAGAGGTATGTCTTATTTCTCAAATTGAACCATCATCTATCAATGAGGTATGTGAAGATAAATTTTGGATTAAAGCTATGGAAGAAGAATTAGGACAAATTGAGAAAAATAATACTTGGACATTAGTTCCCCGACCTAAAGATAAAAATGTAGTTGGAACCAAATGGGTATTTAGAAACAAACTTAATGAAGATGGTAAGGTTGTCAGAAATAAAGAAAGACTAGTGTGTAAGGGATATTCTCAGAAAGAAGGAGTTGATTACAATGAAACCTTTGCACCGGTAGCCAGAACTGAGGCAGTCAGATTATTCTTGGCTTTTGCAGCTCACAAGGACTACAAAGTTTATCAAATGGATATTAAATGTGCATTTTTGAATGGAGATCTTGAAGAGGAAGTATATATTGAACAACCTGATGGATTTTCCTTGACAGATGACAATGATATGGATTGTAGGTTAAGAAAAGCTCTGTATGGATTAAAACAAGCCCCAAGAGCTTGGTATGCAAGGTTGGATAAGTATCTTTTAAAGATTGGTTTTACTAAAGGAAATGCAGATAGCAATTTATATTACAAAATAACTAATGATGACATCTTGATTATTGAAGTATTTGTTGATGATATAATCTTTGGAGGAGAAGATGGATTATGTAAGGAATTTTCTATTAAAATGCAGCAAGAATTTGAAATGTCTATGATTGGAGAAATAAAATTCTTTTTAGGATTACAGATTTCACAGACTGATAAAGGTATATTTTTGAGTCAATCCAAGTACTTGAAAGAATTACTAAAGAAATTTGGAATGGAGAACTCTAAACCGGTAAGCACACCTATGACTACAAATGACAAATTATCTCAAAGGGATGAATCTACACCTGTTAATCCAACTAGATACAAATCTATGATAGGAGGTTTACTATATTTGACACAAACCAGGCCTGATATTATGAATGCAGTATGTATTGTTTCTAGATTTCAAAGTAATCCTAGGGAAAATCATGAATCAACAATAAAAAGGATTTTTCAGTACTTACAAGGCACAACAAATCTTGGATTATGGTATCCTAGAGATGAAAACTTTGACCTATGTGCATACACATATGCAAATTGGGCAGGAGATGTGGATGATAGAAAAAGCACCACTGGAGGAGCATTCTTTCTTGGAAAAAGATTAGTTTCTTGGTTGAGTAAGAAACAGAGCTGTACATCTTTATCAATAGCAGAATCAGAATATGTTGCAGCAGCAACTAACTATACACAGGTACTATGGCTTAAGCAAATGTTGAAAGACATAAAGGTAAAATGAAAAGAACCTATTACTATATATTGTGATAACACTGCAGCAATTGATATATCTAAGAATCCGGTATTACATTCTAAAACAAAACACGTTTCTATCAAACTGAATTTTCTAAGGGAAAAAGTTGAAGAAAAAGAGATAAAACTGGTTTATGTGAATACTAAAGAACAACTTGCAGATATTTTCACAAAACCTTTGCCTAAGGAGACTTTTGAATATCTCAGAGATCAGCTTGGAGTCATACCACCACCGGTAGAGACTTAGACAGTTGATGATTGTCATCAACCGACAAAATTGAAAGACAAATCTTTTACTTCGGTCTTTGATGAGGAAGCTACTTCTCAGGGGGAGTAGTTGGTATTTTGTATGAACTTGGATTTTGTAACTTTGGCATTTGATGTCAAAGGGGGATAGATATCTATGAAAAAACACATTATCTTTTGAGAAGAGATTGGTATTGAAAATAAATCTTTGGATAAACACATGTTGCTCCCAGGGGGAGAGATTGTTGTTTAGGAGATTGTTGGTTTTTGGTATTTGGCATTTTTGTTTTGGCACTTTGATGGTTTTTCCATCTTGTGTTGCCATCAATGCCAAAGGGGGAGATTGTTGGTATTTTGGTATGGTTTTGTCATTGATGTCAACACCTACTAAAAACAAGCACTTTGGAGATCCAGCAACATTCACCGGCAAGCAAGTAACTATTGCACAGTTACTTGTATATGGTTCACCGACAGGATATAATGTTCACCGATACCTGGAATGATATGGAAGACACTTGGTAATGTCGAAGACATCATGTGGACACTTTTTTTTGAAGAATTAATCATTGGTATATTCATATTTACATATTTGCTTTTACCGGCAAATAGGTCCAGGGTTATCTAGGGTTACACCAGCAGGTTTATCTTTTCCAGATCAGCATGGCACGCTATGGAGATGATTTATTATTGATGTAAATGCATTAAGTCGACATGTTCAATCGGTTATTGCATTGGATATTATATTGTTTGTAAAATGTTTTTATTGTAATATCTTGTAGAGTTGACCTACTAAAATTGGTCTTAGGTTATGGTATAAATGTAAGATCTTATTTGTAAGATCAAGTGTGGAATGCGAAAAAGAATTGTGTGAAGGTATATGCGAGATTAAGCAGAGGTATACATGAAGACATCATTTGAAGGTGAAGCTAGGTTTTTGTAGAAGCATATCAGCATTACACCGGTACTGAATCCAACATATGAAGATGCTATTTTGTGCAGTACATTCTTATTAGATTTAACCATCCAACTGTAGTCAGTGTGACTCCCATTTTGTGATTGAGTAGTGAGCTCTAGGCTGTTGGCCTTTCTGCATGTGTAGACCCCATTTGTGTACACTTACTATCTGCAGTAGTATCATCTGATTGTGGGTAAGGTTTCCCACCGTGGTTTTTCCCCTTATAGGGTTTCCACATACAAATATTGGTGTTATGTGTTGTGGATGACTCTATGTTTATGTTTCATGCATTAATCTTTACTGGTATAGCAATTTACCGTTAACACTGTCTACCGGCACACTTAACTGGTTTACCGGTATTAAGCATTAAGTTGGTTAATTGGTTTTTGGTTTGAATTTATTAGACAACTGATTCACCCCCCCCTCTCAGTTGTCTCCGGGACCTAACATTATGTTTGTGTTGTATATATTGTTTGTATCCTGGACTGCAATCCAATATTTGGCATATGTAATTCTTCAGACTGTAATAAGAAATATTCATTTTGTTTACCGATTATGTATTCTATGTTGTTACCGGTTGTTCTTTCTGTTGTTTCTGACATCTTGTCACCGGTTATTGATATATCTTGCATGGTGTTTGTGTTAGGATACAAGGACGGGCTGTCCTTTATTGGATCTCCCTACCTTGACCGCATCACATACAGAGATGCTTGTGTACATATAGTTCTTTTTTTAATAATTGTAAATCTATATCTTGCCCTATTACAGTTATTTTCAATGTGAAAGTCCCTTTTTGTATCTTGCTCCAAGAGCAGTTAGTTTTGGACAACAAGTCTAGAGCAGTGAGGTCCCTTCTGTAATTACTCTATACAGTGGATTAATTTTGTGAGTTAACACTTGCCGTGGTTTTTCCCAGTTCAAGTTTTCCACCTATCAAATATTGGTGGCCATGTGTGGATGATTTATGATGATTTTGTTTAAAGCTACTTGATGTGTTCATTTGAAATAAACTGGTTAATGTAAGATTGCAGTCCAAAATTCTAATTAATGTTTATTCACCCCCCTCTCAGCATCTAGTGTGTGTTCAACAGTTACAAGGAAAATAAAAAAATGACCATAGATGAGGATTACATTAGATTATGAAATGCATCCTCATCCAATGCTATGGAATAAAAAAGCAGATAATATAATAATTAAAAAGCACATGTAAATTTATCTTAAGTGCAATAAATTAAAAGGGGTCATAAGAAATAATTAATTATTAGGTGATTACCTATCTACAATAGCACCCCCCTTAAGTACAACTTAGTGAAAAGCTAATAATCTAATTATAAATGCATAAAAGGATGGATGAATGGGTCTCAGCTACAAGGCTTGATGAGGTACCCATGTAGAAACAAATAGATCTATCATAATTGGAGAAAATGATAAAACCTCATGGGTAAAAAATCCTCTACATATGAGAGAATAAACTAATAATAGTGTGCATCTGAAAAAATAATGTAGGACTCAATAGGCCCCCCTAAGTACTACTTTGGTCAAAAAAGTATAATCAATGTCTCCTCCATGAGAGAGAAAATAAGAGATGATAGATCCCCCCAACAAGGAAGTAGCTCTTGTTCAAAAAGTGAATGCTCAAAGAAAAATACTAATGATGATACAAAATTGGCAGACAATGTTTCTCTCCTTAGGAAAATAAATCTTACGATAAATGTAGAAGAAACTCCCTAAAAAGAGATGGGAGAAAATGTCTCATGATGTGTTCCTCAATAAGATGCTCAAGTGTCCACATACATATGATTCATAGAATGCCATATCAAAAAAAGAAAACTCAGACTTCTATTAAGATCCTTGTAGAATTTCCTCCAAAGGTGATGTTGATATGATGCATACATGGGTTGTAGTTATCATCAAAGAGGAAGTGCATATCCTCAATAATATCCCCAATATTTTCAATATGTGACTCAACAAATGAGTCTACAATGGATGGAAAAAAATATTTCATAAAAATTAAACTAAAAGACAAGTAACATTCTATCAAGAACTAAATTGATATTTGAAGATGTAGGAGTTGGATTCTCAACACAAGTATCTTGAGCCAAGGTAGATGAAAGTACACATAGGTTCAAGTGAACAATATTTCCCTCAAATATTTGATCCACTATAATTGAATGAGAATATAAAACAATAATGGTACTACAAGAACATTGAGAGAAAAGTATTAAAAAACATATAATCAAAATAAATGATCAAATATCTCAACTACAATAATATATCTACTTTGAAAATCTCTAACAATAAATTAATCAAGTGTGAAGTCAATAGTCTTCATTTTCCCAATGTGTGTAATTTGATAGATGGAAAGGAGATTAGAGGATAGTGAAGGAATTGTGCCATCATTAATATCAATAGACCCATTCCTTCAAACACTAATATAAGTGTTATTCCACATTAGTATATGTGGTAATATACAAGGCTCATATGAAGAGAACATGCCTAGAGATGAAGCCATGTGATGTGCAGCTCCCAAATCAAGAAGTTGTCATCTTGAATAAATACTATAGAAATAATGGACTTCCATATTGTCTACTCTACTTGTAATACTAGCTAACATTTACTTTTCAAGTGATGATTTCAAAGAAGATCATGTACTGGACGATATAGATGAAGCCCCAACTGAGTACAATACTCTTATAAAAGGTATTTCAACTCATCAATCTATTTTATATAAAATTATTGATAATGATGTCGTGAATTTTTACAATATACATATTTTTGCCTCCCCTTCTTAGATGATTCCCCCTTAGACCAAGGGTAGGACATAGAGGTATCTTGTGAATTTGATTCCTTTTCTTGCTCAATAGTCTTGAAATCCTTGTGTTTTTGTTTCTTGTCTTTGCTACTTGAGGCCTTGCAACCTTTAGTGTTTTGTATTGCAATAATAGCCTATGGTTTGAAAGAAAGAAAAGTTTCTATCTATACCAAATTTTTTGACTCTCTTGTGAGTGATGTAGAAAAATCATCAAGTGAACATATGCATAATCTAGTACCAAGTGTACCTCTAGTAGCATAGAGGGAGAATCAAACATTGAAATATCATGACCAATCTTGGAAATGATACATAGAATCAACTAGGATTCTTGTTTATTAATAACACAATGAGAGATTTTAGTTTGGTGAAGAAGTCCTAGATGTTGTCAAAACATGTAGGATTCATACCAATAAGTTTATTCTCTAATGAAAAACCTCTCAATGTATCTTGGTTCACAAACAAGTACTCAAATTGAGTCCATATCTAATTAGGTGTAGTACAAGTCTCAACAAAAAAAGAGTAGATAATGAGACATTTACATGCATAATGTCTCAAAATCCTCGTCTTGTCTTATACCATTTTCTCTTCTCTACAATTGTTGTTGATTAGAGTTTGGTGCCCATGGTCACTCTATACAACCATAGATGAATATATATTTATTTCTTCCACCCATAATATTTATATGGAGTGAATGGAGTTATGTGGATTGGATCCATGATTTGTATTTAAAATATAAATTTTTTTGAAAGAGAAACAACATGAAAACCCTCACAATGTAAGAAAATAATTAAAAAAGAAAAAAATAACTTTAAAAGAAAATAAAAAGTACTTGATAAATATTTTAAACAATAGCTATGAGATATATGTAGAGGAATTAACAAGATTTCTAGTGTTATAAGAATTAAAAAAAAAATAGAGATCTAAGTCAAAAGTTATGACCCTAGAAGCAAAAATAATTATATCTAACTTCAATGGCCAATAGAACTCACCAATAGTAAAATCTAGAAAAAATAGTAGCACCACTAGATAGAGCCCAAGGCTATCTTTTTTATGACATCTTATTTTTTAAAAACTAAGTTTGTACACCCAAGTCATACTTGATTTTACAAAAGTTGCCCAATTTGATTGGTAAGACAAAGTAAGGGTTATAAATAAGCCCCTAATCCCACATAGAACATGTCACTAGCACCTAGAGTTGTATTAGAAAGTGCTTGGTTGTTGATAGGACTAAGGGCTAGCACTAAGGTGAGTGGTAGTGGTAGAATATTTGTTGGTGGTGGAATGTGAATGGAAATGTTAGGCAGATCCACTTAGAGTGGTAGATTTAGTTGCTAGGGGTGACAAAAGCCACTTAGGTTCATTGGAGAATCACCAACCAACAAAAAATGGAAGGAAAACTACCTACAAATTCATGAAACAATATCCTTTTGACAAAATTAACAAGGGAATATCCACAAAACCACTTGAAATTAAAAATTGACTATTATTTTTTTAAATGCCTAGAGAACTAATCTAGCATCCAAAAAAACATGCATACTAGTTGAAAAATTACATAGACATCTAATTTTATACATAGAGGACAGCATAGTATGTGTGGCCATTTATAATCTATATGCATTTGTATGACTATATGGATTTCATACAAAATTTTCACCTCAAAAAAGTGCCCCCAAACACTTTTCTCCCAAATTCTCTATGAGGCCCACTATTGAATGGACATGTGTACCACATATTTTGATTGCATTTATGTTATGATACTTTGAGACACTTTATTATAATATATATTATGAATATTGATTAGCATTAGACCTTGATTTAATCACAATCACATGTTTAGAATAGTTAATTACGTTTTTATATCTCACATGCTTAAGGAAACTAGAAATGGAATTTTAGATGACTGATATGCAACAACATGTTAGAATGCTTAAAATATTTGACTTAGTAAGAAATGTGATGTTATTTTTGTGAATGAATTAAATGAAAGTTTTTATTTGACACATTATTGTAAGTGTTAGGATCATGGTTATTTAAAAGGAAAATAAAATTTAGAAATGTGCTTTCAAATTTAAATGTTTATGAATATGTATGTGGATGATTATTACAATTCATTGCTTCAGCTATTTGTTCTTATTGAGTGCATTAGCATGTAAATATGAGTGTGTAGGACTAATCTTTGTTGGCTGATGGAACCAAAGGTACCCAGGGGAACCTTATGTGATTAAGCCATGTTAAACTAGACTAAGTCTATATGAAGGGACTAAAGTCTTGCAATCATAAGATGAATTTTGTAATGTAGTTTGAGATATGTGTGTAATGTATTTTGAAATTTCTTAATGCCCTTAAGTTTGAAATTAAAGTAGGGAATTGTACCCGTGTGAAAAAATTCTGATATTAAATTTTATTCAGGTTTTTAAGTGGGGTTGAAAAGGTCTTATTTTGAGTATTTTTATTATTTTGAAGTCCCTAGGTTGGTCACCTATGGATTGTGGGTCAAATTAAGCCCTTATCTTGGACCATACTCAATATATGAAACCCTTTATGAGAAATTAAGAGGGGTGATGAAGTTTGAAGGCCAAGGGGGATGAAGGGATGGAATTTTCCCAACTCCATCCCCATTTGTCTCCATAAAAAATTTATGAGAAGAAACATTGAATGAAGATGTGTATGAGGTAGAGGAATTTGGTGGAATGCTTGGGAGGATGGGTGAGTTGGAGATTTGATGAGATGATGACAAATGTCACCATCCCATCTAAGGGTTTTTTATTTAAATTTTTTTCAATCAACCATTAGAGGGGAATGAAAGGGTTTTGCTTTTAATTTGGATTAGTTTTGTTGAGATTTAGGAGAATGTTTGAGGAGTGAGCTCATCTACAACACATTACCTTGGACCATTTTGATAAGGTGGGCTTCAAACTAATTGTTACATTGCTTATTCCTGAATTGGTTATTGTTGTGGGTTTGTTTGTGTATTTTTTGTTATGTTTTGTATAAGATTACTAGTGTTGGGTTTACTCTCCAACATGTTGTGATCATCCCATGTGTGGGATGGAGAAATAAAGAACCTTAATGGAGAGGTTTCACTATTTGATCTAGTGGCTTGGGTATGAGAGTCCAAGATGTTCAGATGATTTTGAAATGGTTAATTCTAACAAATTTATGTGTAGGTGAAGAAGACTTGGAAAAGTTTGTTGTTGAGAAAAATAGCATTCTACCTAGTTGTGCAATGATATAATGTGTAAGATGTATTTTAAATTCAAGGATAAGAATATATATTGATTCTACCTAATACAACTATTCAACATTATCATGTTATCTTAGGATTATAATTGTACATGTTTTTCAAATACCATATCCATGCTATACATAGTTTCCTTCAAGTTTTGTAATAGATATACTAAGTCTATCAACATATTTTCCTTAAAATTTTGTAATTATTGTTTTAATTCTATAGTTTAGTTTGTTTTAAAAAGATAGAACTAAAGAAATATGATAGATCAATTATCTATGCATATTCATGGATTTGTTAAGTGATTTAAATAGATGTAAACAAGAAAGAGAGTGATAGATAAGATTAATATAAATTATATTAAAACTCCTATAATTATCATTTTTTATTTATTTAGAAAATTTTGTGAGAATAATTATAAAATTCTAATTTAGATGCTCTTATAAAGGAAATGCAAATAAATTAAGGTTTTGTTTTCACTAATTGAGATGGCAGAGTACAACATCCCAAAAATGATGGTACACTATATTGCCTATAAGTGAAAGTAGGGGAGTTTTAAATTCGAGCTATGAAAAAATACAATATTTGGTAAAAATAAGGGGGCTTTTAATTTTGGTTGTGTATTGGGAGGGGTCACAAAAAACATGTTTAGGGCCATATTTTTTGAAAATAGGGGGATTCTTTAGTATGCCATGAACACACGTGCTATAACCCAGTGTGGAAAATTGGAAGAATCCTACATCTCTAAGTGTTTTATAGTTGAGACCAGTAAAACAAGTGAGAGTGAGTTGAAAAAGGAAAATGAGCTACAATTGCAAATGAGGTTGAAAATGGAAGCCAAAAGTGGGAATAGATCTCTCTCTAAGGAACCTAATACAAAGACAAAGATAATGCAGGATAGTAAAACCGTATAAGGTGATATTGATAACCATATAGCCATAGATGAAGGAGTACCTATTAAAGCTAATGCTACAAAACCCAATGAACCTACACCAAAAGAGGATAATGGAAATGATATCATGGAGAATACAAGTAAGAATCAAGATAAAATTGTAGGATTTACACATCCTAATGATGCAGTTAAATGCATAGGTGAGTATCAACATTAATATATGATTCTATTTTTTCTGAGAAGCATTCCAACTAAAATCAATTTTTATAAAGAAAAAGAAGAAGGGAAAATAGGGGTTGGGTGATTGAAACCTTAAGAGGGCTAGGAAAAGGTTATGTGGCTTGCACATTTAGATTTGCAGACCATGCTCAAGTTGTTCTTCAGTATAGAACATGGTTTATTTGTGGGTAGATTTGTTATCTATAGGAATGACCCCTAAAATTTCACCATGAATGTCCCTCTAGATCCAAATACCCTATCTCAATTAAGTTACCTTTGTTAAATATTACCTTTTGACCTTTCCTAAGAGAAATAGTGTAATTACTTAAAAGAGTTTTGTAGTGCAAAAATTATACAGATAAATTTCCCAACCTTAGGGTTCATCTTAGGGCATGTGTGTAAACCGACTTAACTAATCAACTACCCATCAACACTAAATAAATAGGGCATGGGTCTAAGTTTTTTCAACCACTTGTGTACTTGAACAAGCTAAATGTATGATTTTTAATTTAGAAGGGCACCTTATTAGAGTTTTTCTATAAGGAGAAATAGATTCTCTTAGGCCCAAATGGTTGCTACTGTGTGTGTGAAAAAGTGGACCTGTAGCTGTAAGCACAACACTTCAATTAAGTCATTATATTCATGGTTAATAATCAATAATCAATAAATAAAAAACTATAACAAAGCGACTAATTGCCTTCTAAAAGATGTGAGTATAAGATTGCTCTCAGATTGTTATAAGCAATACCAGTGACTAGACTACACCAAGACGAAGGATTTAATCTATATGATATTTAACTATATGGATGCAAGATGGATGAATAATTCAAGCAATAATAAATTCAAGCAATGATGGATGCAAACAATAATGGATGGAAATAATCTAAAAAGCACAATAATCTTCAATGACTCCAGAGCGAAATTAGCACGATAATAATCTCCAAGCATGTTCTCAAAAATCCCTGGGGTGAATTGGAATGAGAGCTAAAGACTGAATTTATAGAGAATTGCAAGAGAAAAAGCTCAATTTAGGATTAATTGAAAATAATTGAGAAATCAGATTGAGTTAACCTTGAGATAGGTTCCAATTATAGTTTAATTGAAATGCATTCAAATTAGAAGTCCAAGTTGCATTGGAAAATAACAATAAATTAATTCCATGCATATATGATGAAAATAGATAATTCCATGCACATATTTGATTTATTCAAGAAAAAGGTCTTTTTAATGCAATTGAACTTCTTTTTTCTGAAAAGCTTTGAGTTCCAATTTTAGAGAATAATTCAATAATTCAATTTAATTGCTTTTCTGATTTCAAGTTCTAAATTTAGAAAAAGAAATAATATCTCAAGTTTGATTTCTCTCTCAATTCAATTCTTTGTTTTGTAATTAATTCCTCTTTTGTAATAAATTAATTCCTTTTGCATAATTAAATGGCAAATTTATTAATTAATTAAATATACAAGAATATTTAATAAATTAAAATGGGATAACTGATCAAAATGATATTCTTGGAAATGATTCAATTAATTAAATAAATATTTAATTAATATCAAGTAGTTGATTTGCCATGTGATATTTGAAGATTTGAAGAATTAATAATGTGCTCAAGATTGATTTAATTGCCTTTGGTTAGGACCTTGGTGATGTTGTTGAGATTAGGGACCCATGGTTTAGATGACCATTTTTAGGGTATTACATTTGGCCCTCTTTGAATTAACGTGCGAGCAACGTGTTGGTTCAAAGAATGTATGTGTAAAGCGGAAAAATTGAACCCTAGTTGTTCTCCCCTCCCCAACTCCAAGGAGAGAGAAGGGAGAGTCACTAGGGTTGATGGTTTTCACTTAGGGGAGACTTTACATTCAAAAGAGGGGTTGAAACCCACAAGATCCAATCCCACGCAATGCAAGATTGGATTCTAAATGAGTTTCAAGGGTTAAGACATCAAGGATACCCTCTTTTGTAAAGAATGTAGATAGAAAGATTGAACTAGGAATGCATGTAAAGTAGGAAAGATTCGCTTATAAATAGAGATAGGGATATGGGATGAAGCTGCGGACCTGGAATTAGCAGTAAAATGTGGAGATGGTGCTATTCTGCAAATTTGAGCGAAAGTTGACGGGACGATGGTGCCCGGCGTGCACACGGTCCTCCAAAAAATCCGTAAAACGAAGGGGGATCTGTTCGTCTCTGCACAAGGATTCCAGATCTTCAATTACAGCCGCGTACCTGCAACCTACACACAGAAAAAGAGAGGATGATTGGGGGGTTAGGGATTAGGGGTTTGCCTTTAGGTCAAACCCCGATTTTGGAATTAACCAAGAAATGAGAATGCTGTAAATGTAAATGTTTGTAATGTAAACAAGTACTGATACCTTGTTGTAAGAATGTTTGTATTCTTACATGAGAAGATGTAATGTATATAGTATGTTGTATGTTGTATGTGATCTCCTCTTCAATGGTTGAATCCTTGTCTTGAATGCAACACCTAGCCTTGAATGGAGACTTAGAATGCTCAATTGCTTGAAGGAATGCTTGAATGCTTGAATGTTTGAATGTTTGAATATCGTTTCCGCGTCTTGTTCTTGCTTCTTTCCTCTTTTTATCCCCCCTCAAATGGGAGAGGAAATGTAGTTTATATACTTGTTAATTAGGGCTGATAAACTAATTTTCTTGACCTTAGGCCGACCAGGAAACATTATTTTCCAAATTGCAAACTTAAAGACCCGATGCCCAAAAGAGACCGGGCCCAAAATAGGGCCAGGGACCAGGGCGCTGGGTGCCATGGTCCTGGGGGACCAGGGCACTGGGTACCCTAGTCCTGAAGGACCAGGGTGCTGGGCGCCCTGGTCCCACCTCTCGGGACAGCAGGGTGCAAGGAGGGATCAGGCCAGGGTGTAGAAAAATGCAGTTTTTGGTGTCGTAAACAGGTTTCGGGGTCTCCATTCAGGTTCAACATTGTGCTGCCATCATGAAGACCCAAATGGAGTCAAAATTGCAAGTGTCACAATTTTAGGACACTACATTTAGCCCCCACTTTAGCGGGAGTATAAGCGTACGCTCATACTTCCGGTAAAGTACAAGGAAACAACATTGAGAGACTTTCACCACGTCAAGGAGGCAAGATACACCAAGCCCCCAGTGGACTAAGGGTCTTACGACTTCGATTGACAAAGTAAAAGGGAAGATCACGAGGGAGAACCATGACTATCAGTAGTAAGGTTCCCTCACTATGAGTCATGCAAGAAAGATATCAAAAATTTTCAAGGCAAAGCTAAATTTGTCAAGAAATTTTCAAGTATCTTGAAAAGATATGAACGGGATGTATGCCCCCCTATGTTAAAGCGATCACACATGCCTCACTGGGGGTGATTGCTTTAAGGTAGTGATACATATAAGAAATGAGAAAGGAGCACGTTATCACAAGGATTTAGCCCCCAAGTGTGAGATAAGCCCAAGGATAATAGACACAAAACACAAAGCACAAGGTGACTTCGCTTTCCTCGGGGTCAGTATGCTATATGATAATTCATGTATATCATATGTATGTATGCATAATTGTTCTTCATTCCCCAATCAAGGAAGGTCACCTAGAAGAAGGGAACACATGTGTCTTTTGAGTCAACATGAGAGAGACCAAAAGAGATCTCAATGTTTTGCATCATCCTCAAGTAGACAACACTAAGGACAACAAATAGAAGAATGAGAATAACACATAGAAGAAGTAACAAAAGAGAGGAGGAGAGAGTCTGCTATGCTAATGAACTAGTCTAGCACGTCATCTACCCCCCGATCTTGCTGATCAATATTTCGAGAAGGTAGGAAACATGCTAGAGGAGGAACATCCAAAACAGCAAATGGAGCTATCACAAGATCCAAACAAGGGCTATGTTCATACCCCAAGCCACGGTGTTCTTGTCTAGGAGCTAGGATAAGTGCTTTAGAAAATTCGTTAGATAGATGGTTATCAACATCAACATATTCATATTCACTATCAGAATGAACAGGAGTAACATTTTCATCATGAATAACATTTTCATCTATATCATCATCAAGATTTATAAAAATAGGATCTTTAACTCGCACAGGATCAAGGCCATCATGCATCTTATGTTTAGGAGATTTCGGCTCAATCGTCGGCTGAGGAGAAAATGGAATAATACTGGCTGAAGGTGTTTTTGGGGATTGCAAAGTTTGAGCTCTAAGACGACGCTTTCGTCGGTGTTCACGTGCAGAACGATTCCGTCTAGTCTTACTAGGGAGTTGAGAAGATTGAGGAGGAGGAATGTTCTCATCCTTTTCACTTGGGTGTTTAGGTTGTGGTCTCTTAGGTTGAACAATAGGAGAAGAGGAAGGTCTCTTCTCTCCATAAGAGGAAGAAGGAGGAACTGCTCCATATAAAGGAGGAATATTTGGTTTAGGAAGGAGACCAAGTCAATTATGACGAGGAGGTATAGGTCTACTTTTAGGAAGTTTATTAGATATAGGCATAGTCACATCCATAGGGATGGGTTGGGAATCTTCTTGAGGAAAGACATTAGTTTTATCTTTCAAAGGAAGAACTTCGATAGGAATATCAAGTTTGGGTGTTCTAGGTTCACTTAGAGATAGGATCATATCTTTTTTCCACTTTTGATAAGATTTGAAATGATGATCACTTCGTGGAGGAAGAGATTGGAATTGTTTAGGCCAAAAGTAATCAATAGGAACGCTAGAAGTTCTTTCAGTTGGTTTAAAGAGACTATGATTGATAGTAACAACTTCACCATTATGGGGAAATTTCAAACACTTGTGAATAGGAGAAGCAATAGCTTTCATGGAAGATAGCCAAGGATAGCCTAGCTTCACACGAAATTGTTCGGATGATGGAATAATAGCAAAGTCCACATCAAGGGATTTGTTATGGACCTCAATAGGTAATGTAATAGAACCAATTGCAGGAGAAGAAAATGCATCAAATAGTTTCACAACCACATTTGTTTCATCATAGATCACTTGATTCAATTGCAAAGTAAAAAGAAATTCTTCAGTAATGACATTAACCATACAAGAAGGATCAATAAGCACTCCACGGCAAGGTGTATTCTTGACTTTTGCAACTATATATAAAGGACCATTAGGTGCCCTAATAGTTTCACTAGAATCAAAGGTGATGGAAGGTTCTTTAGGGATTTTCTGCTGCTCTACAAAGTTAATCACATTTGAAGTCATAGACACAAGATCATCAGGTGAGACAGAGGAATCAGTAGTATCAATCGCATTAGAGGTATGAGAAGGAAATGGATCAGTAAAAATATGAAGATTTTGGTTAGGAGGAGCTACAGATGTGTTGCCTTTATCATTCACACCAGAAACAGAGATAGTATTATTATCAATCAAATCTTGAATTTTACCTTTTAAAGCAAAACATTTTTCAGTATCATGCCCAGGTTGACGATGAAATTGACAAAAAGATTTGTTATCAAAATAGGGTGAATTAATCTTTGCAGGATCTATTTGCCTTATAGGAGGAAGAGTAAGCACATTTTGTTCCAATAACTTATTCATAATACTATGCAATGATTCATTCAAAGGAGTGAACTTTCTTTCTTTCTTGAAAAACTTAGAAATAGGAGGCACACCTGATACCGCATTCACATTGTTGTTGATGATGTTTTCATTGAATTTAATGGACTCTCTGTTCGGTTTAAACTTTCCAAATGGTTGTTGACTACTATCACCCTTATCACTCAGAGCCATAGGATTTGCTTGTTCCATTTGACTCACAGTCAGTTGATCATTGTCAGGTACTGGAAAGGAAATTTGAGCATACAAATGCTTATATCTACCAATGAAATCAGTCACTTTTTCTTTAACACCTTGTTTACAATGCATTAAATCAATCAAAGTAACTTTAGGACTTATATTGTTTTGAAATTGTTGAATAAAAGCATTTGCAAGTTGTTCGAAAGAAGTAATAGAATAGGAAGGCAACAAAAAATACCATTGTAGGGCTTTATCTCTTAATGTTCTAGTAAATAGTTTTGCAAGCAACCTTTGGTCATAAGCAAAATCAGTACATATTGTTTGAAAGGTCTTAACATGTGTTAGAGGATCACCCTTACCATTATAAAGCTCCAAATGCAGAACTTCAACATGTCTAGGGGGGATAGCTCGAACAATGTCAAGAGAAAGTGGGCTCGCAACATCAAATGTGGGCACACTAAACTTAGATTGATTCATAGAGGCAATTTGTTGCTGTAAAGAAGAGACAGTTTGTGCAAGATTGTTAATGGTCGCTTCAGTCGAAGAGTTCATATTAGACGTGTTAGATTGTGATGGAGGTGTTATGTTATTGAAAGAAGGTAGAGAGTAAGGTGGTGGGACACTATGATAGTTAGTCATAGGAGATGATTGGAAAGGAGGAAAACTACAAGGAGGAATGGAATGGTTAAATGAATTGCCCCCTTGCGTCATGTTTATTTGTGGAGATGTAATAGGAACACTCATTGAAGGAATGAATGAAGGAAAAGGGTTGATTGAAGAAGAGGGATTGCCCCCATGACTAGTGATCATAGGAGGAACGTCTTGTATTGAAGTAGTCATTATGTTTGATGTAAAAGTAGGTATACTAGCAATAGGAGTTGTCAAAGGAATAGAATGATTAACTTGAGTAGGAGGTTGTGTGTAACTTAAGGTTTCGACACAACTTTTCATAGGCATCACATTTGAATCCACAATGTGTGCAATACCACGCAAAATATCAATTCCATTCTTATCACTTTGAACCATACGTTTTAGACCCTCAATTAAAGGAAGAGCTTGACTATCGGGGTATTCTTGAGACATCCATTTTCGAAAATCATGAAATTGGTTATCCAATTTTGAAAGTTGTTCTACAGAAACCTCATGGAGAGCTTCTTCATCATTAAGAGGATTAGAGGAATTACCCATGTCCTCATTAAAAAGGCTATTCAAATTAGGTTCCATCTCTTCAGTAATTACACCTTGGAAAGACTTAATTCTAAGGCTTCGTCTAACGGGAATAGTGTAAGTAGGACTTATTGTTGTAAAACTCATGCACTAAAGAGAGAGAGAGATTTTGAATTTTTAGAGGTAGTAAATTTCAATAAAATCAGCCAATCTCCTAGATTTAAGCTGTTAAATGCAATCAGGACAATCTCCCAAAATTTCGGAAAAAATCTCCGGGACCGTGGCGAACGGAGTGCACACGGTCCTCGCAACTTTTTTCGAAATTTTCAGGGATGAAAGTTATGATGATTTTAAAGCTAATCTGAAAAAATTGAGTGATTTTACGATCTGTAGATAGGCCAAATTAAAGTTGCAATCTCAAAATTGAACCCTACCAAGATTGTTGAAAAATGTAAAATTTGAATTTTGAAAAAGAGGGGGAAACTGAAATTTTGAATTTTATGATTTTAGAGGGAATGCTGAAAGCAATGCAAGTTTCAAAATTTAAAAGTTGACTCGATTTCATGCAAAATTCGATTTTGAAAGTGGAAATCAAGTTTGTTGCAATTAAACACTTAATTTCAAAAGTCACAAACTGCAAAAATTTGACTAAAACACTGAAATTTCGAATGAATGCCAACACACTTTTCAGATTTAGTACAGTAAGGAACACAATTTTGATATGAATTTTAATTTCAACAATTTTTGAATGATTAGAAGCCTCAATCCAAGCAATTGCTAGACCAACTTTGACTTTAATTTTGAAGGTGTTAAAATTGATAAAATCAGCCAAAATTCTGGATTTTAGCAGAAAAATACAGTAAGATCTAGCTCCTGAAATTTCGGAAAAAAATGTCGGGGATGATGGCGCTCGGGGTGCACACGGTCCTCGCAACTTTTTTCCAAATTTTCAGGGATGAAAGATGTTGTGATTTTATTGCGGAATCCAAAGTTACATCGGATTTGGAGGTGTTTTGATTAGTGAATTTATCAGTCAAAGGTTGAATCAAGAAGGTCTTAACAATTAGGGTTTTGACATTTAACCACTTAATTTTCAGAATTAAAGCACAAATATGAATTGACAATTTGCAATAGAAGGGTAGATCTGAAACAAGCATTAACAATTAAACGTTTCACAAGTTTAATTACTTAAAAGAAAATTTTAGGGTTTTTATGCAATCAACCTCTAAAATTTGCAAAAGATCAAACATGGAAATATAATTAGGAAAGCAAAATTTTCAAATCTAATCATGAATAATCAGAATGAGGATGTTCACGTCGGGATCACCAAAATGTAACGCGGAAAAATTGAACCCTAGTTGTTCTCCCCTCCCCAACTCCAAGGAGAGAGAAGGGAGAGTCACTAGGGTTGATGGTTTTCACTTAGGGGAGACTTTACATTCAAAAGAGGGGTTGAAACCCACAAGATCCAATCCCACACAATGCAAGATTGGATTCTAAATGAGTTTCAAGGTTTAAGACATCAAGGATACCCTCTTTTGTAAAGAATGTAGATAGAAAGATTGAACTAGGAATGCATGTAAAGTAGGAAAGATTCGCTTATAAACAGAGATAGGGATATGGGATGAAGCTGTGGACCTGGAATTAGCAGTAAAATGTTGAGACAGTGCTATTCTACAAATTTGAGTGAAAGTTGACGGGACGATGGCGCCCAGCGTGCACACAGTCCTCCGAAAAATCCGCGAAATGAAGGGGGATCTGTTCGTCTCTGCACAAGGATTCCAGATCTTCAATTACAGCCGCGTACCTGCAACCTACACACAGAAAAAGAGAGGATGATTGGGGGGTTAGGGATTAGGGGTTTGCCTTTAGGTCAAACCCCGGTTTTGGAATTAACCAAGAAATGAGAATGCTGTAAATGTAAATGTTTGTAATGTAAACAAGTACTGATACCTTGTTGTAAGAATGTTTGTATTCTTACATGCGAAGGTGTAATGTATATAGTATGTTGTATGTTGTATGTGATCTCCTCTTCAATGGTTGAATCCTTGTCTTGAATGCAACACCTAGCCTTGAATGGAGACTTAGAATGCTCAATTGCTTGAAGGAATGCTTGAATGCTTGAATGTTTGAATGTTTGAATATCTTTTCCGCGTCTTGTTCTTGCTTCTTTCCTCTTTTTCTCCCCCTTCAAATGGGAGAGGAAATGTAGTTTATATACTTGTTAATTAGGGCTGATAAACTGATTTTCCTGACCTTAGGCCGACCAGGAAACATTATTTTCCAAATTGCAAACTTAAAGACCCAATGCCCAAAAGAGACCGGGCCCAAAATAGGGCCAGGGACCAGGGCGCTGGGTGCCATGGTCCTAGGGGACCAAGGCGTTGGGCGCCCTAGTCCTGAAGGACCAGGGTGCTGGGCGCCCTGGTCCCACCTCCCAGGATAGCAGGGTGCAAGGAGGGATCAGGCCAGGGTGTAGAAGAATGCAGTTTTTGGTGTCGTAAATAGGTTTCGGGGTCTCCATTCAGGTTCAACGTTGCGCCACCATCGTGAAGACCCAAATGCAGTCAAAATTGCAAGTGTCACAATTTTAGGATGCTATAGTGTGCTGTCTAGGAGATGCCAGTTCTGAACTTGATTGATCATGAACTAGATAAAAAGCAAGGTGTTTAGCTTGATTTGAAGCGACAAAGCTAAATGAAGTCTGATTAAAGCAATACTGATCTTGAACTTGATTGAACTGAGGAATGATAGAAGACAAAAGATACCGAACTTGAACTTGATTGATCAAGACACGATGAGTGAAGAATAAACTGTCCAGCTTGATCAAGAAATGAATACTGAACACCTACTTAGATTAAGTGTGATCAAAGAAACTCTTTAAACTTTTGATTGAGTTTAAATGATTAATCAATTTGATTTGAAGCAATGAAACTGATTAATGTTAAGAGATTAATTCAGATGAAAGACAAATATTAGCTTGATTTGAAGCAATGAAACTAATATGCCCCTAGCGATTGATTCGATTCAGATGATCGAGAGATCTCAACTTGATGTGAAGCGATAAAGCTGAGATGCTCCTTAGCAATAAGAATTGATTTTCTTTAGTTGAAAAGATTTTTCTTGACTTTTGATGAAGATTTGAAAAATTTTCTCGACTATGAGCATGTGAGGTCATAAGGTCACAAATATGCCCCATTGGGAGCGAAATTGAAAGATAATGAGGGTACTTGGCTATAGGCGATTTGGTGGAAAAATTAAGTTATTTGAGCACAAATTGATTCTGAGGAATTTTTTTTTTAAAATGTAAGTGTTGATTGATGAAAAATTGAGCGCAAAGTTGATTGAAATGTTGATGTGTAGAACGAAATTGAATTAAGATTCAACATTGAAATTGAGCGCAATTTGAAGAAAGAATGAGCATTTGATGAAAAGAGCGCTAAGTGGTCAAAATTGTGAAATTGACTAGCAAAATGATCTTGAATTTTGATTTCGCTCCCAAAAATGGAATTAGAGTAGGCAAATTAGCTAAGGGTACAATTTTCATGACCATCGGAGCAAGTTGAAAAATTAGGTTTTAGGCTATATATGGGACGAAAGTGTCATTTTCAAATCATTTTAACCCTTCAAGTGTGAAAATTCAAAAAGCCTTTTGCAAGAAAAATGGTGGTCCCTAGTTGTCAGCATCGATTTGAGTGCCAGAGAAGACATAATTGACCCCGAAACTATGAGCCAAGGGTAAGTGATCGATCTTAAGCCTCTTTATGTTTCCAATTTTGAATTTTTTTATGCTTTTAAAAAGTTTTTCATGGGTTTTGGGTCGGGTGTCTCAGTTTATCGTGCGAGACAAGATCCTATCTCGTACGAGAAACTAGTAAAAAATATTTTTTTCGTTTGAGCCTCCTAGTTTTGTCGTACGGGGTCCACCCTCATGTCGTATGACAGGTCTATTAAAAGACCATTTTGTCGTGCGATGTGTAAAAGTTTATCGTTCAAGGCTGTTTTCTCATACGAGGGCCATTCCTGACTTGTACGAGATGCTGCTTGGCTATGTTTTGTCATTTGAAAGATAGTGATCATTTTTGAAAGTGTAAACATGAAATTTTAGTTTTGCATTTGACTTATTTGGATTTGCGTGATGTTTAACTTCTCTTGTAGGCTCATTTGGAATGTTTTCTGATGATCGTTGTTGGTTTTTTGCAAGTTCAATTACCTCCTGTGCTCTTCAGATGTGTATATCCACCTACGATGGCATTGGTTCATCATTTATTTGAGGTTGAGCAGGCTCATGTTGATTTATGCAGCTTGACTCATCTATTGCGGTTACCTGATATCCGTGTGAACCACAGAATGCTCGTGGCATTGGTTGAGCATTTTCATTCGGAGCAGAATACATTTCATTTTCCAGTTGGGGAGTTGACTATCACTCCCAAGGATGTGTATAGGATCCTTCATATCCCTTTTGCTGGGGATAAGGTGGATTATGATACCGCATCGTTACCTGGACTATAGGCACTTAGGAACGTATTCAGGGACCTAGACATTTTGACTCATTCCATGAGTTGGGACATACTTATGAGCAGGTATAGTGAGGAGTATCCCCTGGCATGTGTTCTAGCAGGGTTCATTGGTTGCTTCTTGATGCCAGACAGAGGGCAGCAGGGTTTCCAGAGCGGATGGGGCCGGATGCTAGAGAGGTTGATAGAGACCCCTAAGAGACTTGGCTGGGGCTCTTGTTTATTAGCCCACATGTATCGGGAGATGCATGAGATTGTTTACAAAGATGGGCGAAGCATGGCCGCAGGTGTATACATTTTATAGGTGTGGGCTTGGCAGAACCTTCCCATTTGTCGACTGATTGTAGATGACAGTAGAGAGCTCGGGTAGCCGATCATTTACAGGTATACCGGATGTATCACATAGCTCCATTTGGGCAAGATGGATTTTTGGTGATGATAGCTCAACGACCTTATAGCAGTTGTCTGGAGACCATACAGAGGCTTGGAGCCATGGGATGACTAGCGGCTAGTACGTAAGGATATTTTTGTTACACGCCCATTGATTGGGAGGTCATAGACTGTTGTGGAGTGATTTGTCATTTCGCGAGTGATTAGGCAGTATGGTCGGCCTCAGGGGATCTCACAGGAGTACATATCTTACGCACGCTATGCTAATGAGGAGAGGTAGGGATGGTCTCCATGGTTGGCGTATGCTTTGGCTATGCAGGAGCTGACAAGTTTACATCGCCTGAGATGGGATTATCTGGAGGATGTAGCGGATGCGGGGGTATTGCCCTAGTATAGGGATTACTTTCAGCTACATCCATTCCCTCAATTTACAGATCTAGGAGAGAAAGCTCCTCATATTGAGGATGTGGAGGATGATGCCCTCGTACTGGCATAGGGACAGGGCCAGAGGCAGGGACAAGCACAGAGATCAGAGGCTCCATGATGGACTGGTGGTGATCCTAGTGCTAGCAGTAGCAGGGTGCCAGCTGATGTTGGACAATAGAGGGGTGAGGGTGGATCCCTTAGGAGAGTAGGCATGAGGCTGGGTGGTAGAGAGGAGGAGCGAGCAGCTCCGAGGCAGGTCTAGCAATGGTGGGATGAGCAGGGTGGAGGCACAGGTGGAGATGGCGGTGGAGATGGTGGCGGAGAGCCTGCAAGAGAGTAGGGGGCTGACACGGGATGATCAATGAGAGCACGTCTTGTAGAGCTGCAGTCACAGTTGATAGTGGCTCAGACTCAGCTGGCGGAGCGAGACTGATAGCTAGCCGAGGTGAGGGCCGAGCGTGATCGCCAGATCATAGCATTGAGAGCAGAGTTGAGAGTAGAGATAGAGTCTCTATGATAGGAGGTTCTTCTCCAGAGCAGTAGGGCAACTTATTACGTAGTAGCGTATAGTGCTGTAGTTCCTGTTGCACAACAGGTGCAACCCTATTCACAGTATATGGCCCAATCATAGGGAGCACGAGGACCTCAACAGGATCCCAGGCACCAGGCTCCTCCTCTTCCACCAGGCGATGAGGGAGAGGGTGCGAGCTAGATTATTCCTTTTTGTGTAGCTTGGATATATTTTTTTGTAGACACCCCCATTTTTTGTAGCCTATACGATTCTTGCTTTGATGGGAGCTTGTATATGTCATTGGACATCATTTTGTACTCTTATACTTGACATTATATATATACGAGATCTGATTTGACTTCATCGTACTTGTGTTGATTCGCTTATGAGATGTCTCTTATATGCTTTATTCTATATGTATGCATTTCTTTTCCATATGAATGTATGTAATGCAAATGATTATGAATGTATATTTTTGTTTCTTGTATATGCAAATAAATGATAATGCAAATGAGTGATAATGAAATGTATAAAGCTATATGAAATGTTATGTATGCAGCTAAAAATCTCAAAACACAAGTACTCGATCGGAGAAATAATCAGAGAAATAATGATAAATAGACCACTTAGCGTAAGAAATGATGATGATTTCAGCTCTCATTCAGAAGATAAAAAGATTATTACCATACCGAAATCACTCTAGATTCACAAAAATACAAAATGATATGCAAAATGATGTGCAAAATGTTGTGCAAAATGCAACCTAACCTAGTCACTGGATTTAAAATACTTAAGATTCATCACTGATCATAAAGAACACAACAGGCAGGTTAGAGTTCCTTTCTTTTTCAATGTGCAATATTAATTATTTTGTCTGCAATGACCCTTTTTTCATTCATATCCTTGGATAGATTTCACAGGGACCTGAATTGCATCATAAAGAAATTCCCTCAAAACAAACAAAGAAATGATATGGACCTCCCTATAGCATACAAATAAGCGGAGTCGAGGTATGTGAGGCGATTTCACCTTGATGTGAAGGCTCTTATCACAGACACCCAGCTAATTTATATGTTTCCAGATCATCGGGATCATTCCTACAAGCAATAAACAAAGAAAATATTATGCCCCCAATCCTTGCTCCTCTTAGTCACAATAGACTTCCTCGAGTTACTCAGAGGGATAGTAATCGAAAATCAATATAAAAGACAGCATACAAAGAAAATTTTCATTCATAGCTCAAACTATTTAGTGATTGTTTTCTGTTATGTTGTTTTGCTTGTGAACTCAGTGATAAACTCTTTGGTAGTTAGGAGACAGGTGACTGACTTGGAGTGGACGACCAGGTTTCACTGATGGAAGAATGACTTGGTTGACACTGCTTAGGATATGTAATGTTCTCTGTCAAGTAACCTAATACTAGGACGTTGATCAACTTTAAGTCATGAGGGTTCCAACGAACCAGGATGTCACAAAAGTGACTGAAAATATGTACAAGCAAAAGCAAAGATGCATGAAAGCAGGAAATGCCAATGTTGCGTTGATAGATGGAGCACTCGAGTACAAGAGGCGCCTGTTTGCCAGGTTTTCACCTACTTGACAGAGATTCTTTTTTTTTTTTTACCAAGGTGCTTGTTTACAAGGTTTTCACCAGGGCAATTTCTCTCTTTATATATTTTTTTTTGGATTTCTTCAGGACTTTTTCTGATTTTTAGGATTTTTTCAAGACCTTTTTTGATTTTTAGGATTTCTTCTCAGCTATACCCATTAATGGTATAGAGAATGCTAAGAAAAGAATTTCTTCAAGTGGATGGTGTTAATCGGTTCACGGAGTTGTTCTGCTTCCAATTTTGAGAGTTGATAGGCATCTAAGCCATATGCTACAGTAACAATGTAGGGACCCAGCCAGTTGGGTTCAAACTTCCCTTTATTATCGCGAAATTATTGATTTTTTGGATTCTCTCTCAGAAATAGGTCACCAACTTGAAATTCTCTTTGTCGAACTTTCTTGTTATATCCTCTGGACATTCTCTTCTGATACACTCTGAGATGATCAAATGCCACTTGTCGATGCTCATCCAGCAATTCGAGTTCTTGCAATCTAGATATTCTATGATCTTTATCAGTAACAAGACCTTGCAAAGAAACTCTGAGAGATGGTATTTCTACTTCAATAGGGAATACAGCTTTGGACCCATACACCAAAGAAAAAGGTGTAGCCCCAATAGGTGTTCTGATACTTGTTCTGTAAGCCCATAATGCAGGATTGAGCTGCAGATGCCAATCCTTCCCAAACTTGTTCACTGTTCTGTGCAAGATAGTCAGTAGGTTTTTGTTAGATGCCTCAGCTTGTCCATTACCTTGAGGGTAATATACTAATGACTAGTGTTGCTTTATTTTGAATTTCTCACAAAGCTTGTCCAGATCTTTATTCTTGAATTGTCCTCCATTATCAATCATGATGGATGAAGGTATCCCATACCTACAAATGATATAGTTTAGGATGAACAAGGTGACTTGTTTACCAGTTGCTTTGATGAGCGAAACTACCTCTACCCATTTGGTGAAATACTCAGTAGCAGTTATGATGAATTTATGTCCATTGGATGAAGCTTGATATATTTGACCAATGAGATCAAAGGCCCATTGCTGAAAAGGCTAGTGTGTTATAAATGGCATGAGGTCCCTTGCCGCGGCATGCATGAGATTTCCATGAAGCTGACATTTCTCACAAGTCTTAGCAAATTTAATGGCATCTTTTTGCATGTTTGGCCAATAGTAGCCAACCCATAATAGTTTTCAAGCTAAAGTAAAAGCATTCAAATGAGATCCACAAATACCGTCATGAACCTCTGATAATGCATGTTTAGATTCGTTAGTTTCTAGACATCTAAGCAATGTACCGTCCAAACCTTGTCTAAATAAATCGTTAGCTATGATAACATATCGCGAAGTGTTTCGAGTTAGGCTTCTATTCTCATTATGAGTAAGGTTTTCAAGGATAATTTGATCGCATAGATAGGAATAGATGTGGCTGTATCAGGATGAGTCATGTCCAATAATAGAACAAAATATTTGGGTCTAAGGAGAATCATAAGCGGGGTAATATAACTCTTCCACCAAGAAATCAAAGTGAAAATTGGACTCTTGTAGCTCAGGTATAGATGCCAAGGTGGCCATAGCATTTGCTACTCTATTCGCTGATCTAGGATTCTATTAGAATGATACAAAAGCAAAGTACTTCTTGATATCATCCACCATCCTCTTGTAAGGCATCCATTTCTCATCTCAAGTCTGATATGTATCATTGATTTGATTGATGACTAGCTGAGAATCTCCATAGATATGTAATTTAGCAACCTTCCATTCAATAGCTAGTTTTATTCCATTCACCAAAGCTTCATATTCTGCCAGCACCTGAACCATTTTGAGTAAAGGAACCATTGAAGAACATCTTCCAAGGTTGTTGAGTAAGATGCATTATTAATTCATCTGGGAACTTGATGTGTAGTGGTTGAGTATCCTCAAGTGGAGCTTCAGCAAGTTGACTAGAAATTACCTATCCTTTTATGGCCTTGCGTTCCACATATTCAATGTCAAACTCTGTAAGGATCATGACCCATTTCGCCAATCTTCCTGTATGTGTTGCTTTATTAAGAAGATACTTGAGTGGATCAATTTTGGCCACCAACTTGACTGAATGTGCTAGCATGTAGTACCTCAATTTCTATGATGCAAAGACTAATGCCAAGCATGCTTTTTCTATTATACTGTAGTTCATTTGATAAGACACCAATGTCCTGCTGATGTAATAAATAGCTCGTTCCTTTTTGTTGTCATCCTGTTGCGCCAGAAGTGCCCCCAATGATGAATCAGTTGTTGATATATATAAGATGAGTGGTTTACCCTAAATAGGTGGCATCAATATCAGTGGATTAGATAGGTACTCTTTTATCTGTTGAGGATGTTGTTCACACTGCTGATCCCAGTTGTATATTATTCCTTTCCTCAATACCTTTGTGAAAGGTTGAGCTTTGTCTGCTAGTTGAGAAATGAATCTTCTAATGGATTGGAGACATCCCTGTAGACTTCTCATTTGACTGATGTTCTTCGGAGGCGGTATTTCCAGTATAGCTTGGACCTTCTCAGGATCAACCTCGATTCGCTTCTTTGAAATGATGTAGCCAAGTAGTTTACTAGATGTCACTCCGAATGCACACTTCTTTGGATTTAATCAGATCTTGAACTTTTCCATTCTGTCAAGTATAAGACCTAACTCTTGAATATGCGTTGATCTTTTCATAGTCTTCACTAAGGTGTCATCAACATAATCTTCCATATTCTTATGCATCATGTCATGAAAGATAGTTGTAACTGCTCTTTGATAGGTCGCCCCTGCATTCTTTAACCCAAATGGCATAACGTTCCAGCAAAAGGTTCCCCATGCACAAGTGAAAGCTGTCTTTTCTTGATCTCCAGGAGCGATTTTAATCTGATTATAGCCAGAAAATCTATCCATTAGTGAGTACATCTCATACCCAGCTATCATGTCGACTATCATATCAATATTTGGCAATGGAAAGTCATCTTTTGGACATGCTTTGTTGAGATCTCTAAAATCTGTACAAACTCTGATAGATTTATCTGCCTTTGACACATGCACTATGTTGGAAATCCATTCAGCATATTCTATTGCTTTGATAAATCTAGCTTTGAGCAGTTTCTCTAGTTCAACTTTGACCAATAACGCTACATGTGGGTGCATCTTGCAGAGTTTTTTCTTAACTGGTTTTACTCATGGTGTGATTGAAAGGTGATGCATTATGAGATCAGGATCTAAGCCTGGCATATCAGAGTATGTCCGTGCAAAGTTTATTTTCTTTTCTAAGAATAGCTGAGTGAAATCCTTCAATTCTTCTGCTGATAGTGATTGAGCTATGTGAATGATTTATGGTGTCTCTTGACTCTCGATATTCACTAGCTGAGTTGGCTCGATCAATATGGAAGACCGCTCCTGGAAAGGACTGGGTAGTATACCAAGTATCTCACCTCCAGTCACCTCAAAGAGGTTTTCACCTTTAGGTACGTCCTTTATTTTCTCTTTTTTAGATTCTGATACCGACACAATATGGTTTTCGCCATCGGATCTTTTATTTTTATTTTTTCTATTTTTGCGACTAAGATACTTGATATCCGCTTCAATCATATTTTCACTCCGTTCACTGGTGGAAGAGTCTATAGGTTTGACTGCATTGAGCTAATAAGCTAATGTATAATCATTGGCAAAATTAGGTATATTGATGGGTTGGTTCTGTAAAGTACAGTCAATCAATTTGGGATATACTAAGGATAAATTTTGGATAGGTTCAAGAGCGTTCACGGTATTGTTATCATAGCTATGGATCGAAAAGTCGAGTTCCAGAATGATATCTTGCGTAAGTGTCTCGAGACTAGGAAGAGTCAAATCATGATTATTAAAGTTCACATTAATATTTAATCGATCTAATCCAATAGACATACTTATAACATCGTTCACTATGCCAGACTGGACTTCATATCGTGGTTTAACCATAATAAGACTAGTAGACAATTTTTCATTGTTTGTATCTAATGATTCAGAAATTGAAGCTGAGTAGATATTGTCTTGAATAGGATTGTCATTAGAGGTATCAGATGAAGTTTCCAAACCTTTTGCAGGTGATTTAGTAAGCATATGTATGGTATCAATACCAACATCTTTAATGCTACAAGTTCCTTCATGTTGTGGTTCATTTGTCATTTGTATCTGACACACCTGTTGACATGATCTTTCTTTTTCTGTGACTTGTTGTCGTCTACTCCATTTAGCTTCTTCTAGACTGATAACTAGCTCTTGTTATGAAGCTTCCAACTCTTCTTGTGTAGTGCTATACCTAATTTGTTTTGTTTCAGGATAAGGGCACATAGATGAGAAGCTTTCTGGTACTCTCCCTTCTTTCAGTCCTTGTTCATAATTTGCTTGTCTCCTTTGTCTAATTTCCTGTATTTCTTTCTCTAGTTTTATGCACATCAGCTCTTGAGCATCATCTATGACACTGCTAGATTCTTCTGAAGTTTGTGTAGTGGATGTGTCTGAAAGATAGTCAAGACCCCATTCATACTCATTTGAATCAATCTCTAAATCATCTACTTGCTGCCTGCCAGTATATATGACTAGAACTTTTAATGGTGCAAATAATTCTCTGATTCTTACTACTTCATCTCTTATATCCTCAGGAACCTCAACTTCTTGTATTATCATAGCTGATATCATCAAAGCTTGAGCACTGACTATTTCTTCTTTCTTGACTACCGATTCTTCTCTCTCTTTTCTACACTCTATTTTTGTTTGTTTATGATCTACTTCATGTAATGTTAAAGGTGATATCCTTTTTGGGCACTTAGGCTTAGAAACATGTTTTTAGACTGATGTCTTTTTTCGGATTGTATCCTAGTCCAGCCTTATCATGTGTGGATTTGGTTTGTAGCTGAATTGGTTCAGTAATACCTTCTTTTTGTTTTCCCAAAGGACCAGTACCTGAGTACCCCATGCACCAAATCATTTTGTAGCCATGACCATATTGGTTTGAGGAAATCTCACAATGTCGTACCTCCTCATTTTGACTATCCTCCTTAAAGAGTCAGTTAAGAACAACATCCTCTTCTATTTCATCTGCCAAGGAGGTAGAAGACTATACAAAGAGACCATCATATATAGTATTCGGAGTTGAAGTTTGTGTTCTCATAGCCTCTGATGGTTTGCCCAACTGTTTTGGTGATGGAGGGAGAGAAACTAATGAAAGTACCGGTTCTATCTGGTAGCCATCCATGCTGGTATTTGTAATCTTTAATCTCTTTTCTAAGTCTTTCATCAGCGTTTCTGGATCTTCATTTGGAGAGGTGGCCCTATTATGAGGCACAAAAGTATCTGCACCTTTTGTCAACGCATTATAGATGACATTTGTATCAGCATGAATACTGACTTCAGCTCCGTTATAAGGAAACTTTAAGCATTGGTGATATGTTGACGGTACTGCCTTCATTTCATGAATCCATGACTTTCCTAGTATATATTGTATGACAATGGAATATCGAGAACCTGGAAAAGGACATCTCTCTCTACTGGTCCCACTCTGATTGGTAATGATACTAGACCTTTGGAGGTCCTTTCTTCCTCATCATAGGCTTTTATTGTTATTTTCTTGTCGGGATCAATAACATTTTTAGAGAATCCTCGTTGTGTAAGCAGATGATAAGTACAAATATTCAACCCTGTGCCTCCATCTATCAAAACACGTTTAACTCTGTGTTTGTGGATCATGGCCTCAATATGCAATGGCTGGTTATGTGGATGATTTGATGAATTGTCATCTTCTTTAGAGAACGTCAAATAGTGAGGTGAAGTCAAATGACCCACCATAGACTGAAACCAATCAATCTCTAAATCTTTTGGAACATTGGTAGTGAGCAATGCTTTGTCTAGGATTTCCTTGTGAGCAGATGAGAGTTGTAGCAATTCAAAAATTGAAATTTGAGCATTTGTCCTTTTTAACTGTTCAACCACACTGTATCCAGAGGATGATGATGAAGTTAACTTTTTTAAATTTGTCCAAGGTTGATTCTTTTTGTTTGTTTGACAAAGCTATTGGATTTGATGTTTCTTGAGCCGGGTTGGAAGAACTAGCTCCTTGGAGGGTAACTTTCTTTTGAGATTGGGTCAGAGCTCTTGCATATCGTGATTCATTTGGTTTATCTTGAACTATAATCACATTGCAATATTCCAAGTGTGAAGGCTCAATCATGTTGATAACGTTGTCTTGGATGGCATAAGTATAATTTACCTTGGCACCTCCTTTGGTCTTTGAGGAATCACCTTGTTTGTAAATAGGCAAAGGGTCTTTAAATGCTTTATGATTAGCATTGGTTGGATGATTCCCAACAACAACTTTACCAGCATCTATGAGATCTTGAATCTCATGTTTTAGCTTCATGCAATTGTTTATGTTATGGCCCTTATTCCGATGTAAGTCACAATATTCATTTTCTCTCCACCATCTTGGTTTGCAATCTAGATCATATGGTCTAGAGTTATCTGGTAGTGTTATCAAGTTGTTTGCCAATAGAGTTTTGAAAGCGGATTCATATGATTCTTCAAGAGGAATAAAATCACACTTAGGTTTGGAAAGCCAAGGCTTTTCTTTGAACCATTCCTTTGCTTTCTTTGGTGAATTCTCTACGATAGCCTCAACAACTTTAAGTGCTTGTGTACCACTAGCCAAGTTGAATATTGTGGATTTTGAGTTGGTTTTAACAGTGTCTACTACTCCATCATTAACAACATTCTTATTTTTGTCTTTGCCAAATTTCCAATACTTGTTCTTCTCTTTAGAGCTAGATCCTGTTTGTGTTTCTTTCCAACATGTGATATCCCCCTTCTTTATGAGCACATCTTCCATTTGAATGGTATTATCTACCATTTTGTTAAATGATGGGTGTACTTGCATTTATACACTATATTTCAGTTTGGGGACCAAGTTACTGACAAACATATCCATTTTCTCAGAGTCTAGAATAAGTCATGGGTACCTAGAGAACATCTTTCTGCAGTGTTGGAGAAAAGTAAGAAGAGGTTCCCCTATTTTTTGTTGAGTATTACAAAGATCAATCATAGTCACAGGATGTCAAATGTTGTATGAGTGTTGTTGTAAAAATAGTTGGATTAATTCTTCAAATGTTTTTATTCCTTTGGGTAGACTTGAGAACCATTCCATTGCTTGACCCCCTAAACTCCTTGGGAAGAGACACATGAGGTACGTTTGATCGTGCATGAACTCCATACAGGAAGCACTAAATTCCCTGACATGATCTTGAGGATCTGAGGTACCATCATATTTATCAAATTTTAGGATTTCCACTCATGGAGGAAATGGAGGCATGTGTAGATTCTTGTCAAATGGAAAGGGACATATTGTTTCCAGAGAATATTATTTTGGGGACTTGTCCTTATTTTTCAGTTCTGTGACCTCCATCCGCAAAGCTACTAATTGTTTGTGTACCATAAGTATAGGCGAGTCTTCCTTTTTAGTAACAAGTGTCTGGACATCATATCCAAGAGGAAGTTTGGCACCTTGTTTTGCTAGTTCTAAGAAATAGTCTTCCTTCTCTCGGATCATGATAGTTTTCATCATTTTTCTAAAGTCTTTGTCTTTTTGACAGTCAAGGATTTCTTTTTCTGGAGGTTCAATGTCTTCGTCGGTCTCACTTGATGATGAGGAGTCTTATGATTTTTGGGAATATTATAGTCGGTTTTGTTTCCATCATTGTATTTTGTCTCATGTATAGTGGGAGATTTCGGTTCATCAAAAATTGGTCCGCCTGATGACAATGGCATGTTAGTGAGTGGATCCTTCACGTAGAATGGATTATCTTGATAGGTGAAGGTTTGTCCTTTGACTTTGGCTTCTTTCTTACAAGAACTCCTAGTTTGAATAGGCATTTTTATGGATTAGTGTGACCTCAAGTTGTTTTGTGATGCAAAGGTCAAGATCAATTTTAGAGCTAGTTGTTCTGTTTGGAGTATTTGTTTGGGAGAAACAATTGAGATTCAGTCTAGTTTCAGGAATGATCTATCCTGTATAAGATGTTTAGCTAAGTTGATTCTAAGTGTAGTGTAAGATTCAATCTGGTTTCAGGAATGATCTATCCTGTATAAGACGTTATCTAAGTGACTAAAATTTGATAGGTAGTTGATTGAACTAGCTAAAAGGTGATCAACCAAATCGTGCAACGCAAATGGCAGAGGTACACTATCTTGGTCTGTTTATGCTTAGGAAAATTGATAACTAGTATTATGTTTCACTGTAAGCTATTTTTAGGCAAGTTTGACTATTCTGTTATGACAAAACCAGAGACTCGTACGACAGGATTTTCTGGACCGGACGACAATTTAGCAGCTACAGGATGACAATAGTTCTATTTCGTACGAGTTGCTACCTTGTACCATATGACAAATGGGTATGTGTAGGATGACAAAAGACTTAGATAAGTTTTGTTTCATATGACACAAGATATAGAGTCAGACGACAAGATAAAATGATTCATATGATACAGGATTAGGTCTAGGACGACAAACCAGAAGACTCATATGACACAGGATTGGATGTAGGACGATAAATTATCAGACTCATGTGACTGTTCCCAGGATAGAGCCTAGAAATTTTGAGTTTTTCCGATTGCTGAGTATGATAACTGAGTATGACTAATTCTAAGATGAACTGATTTTTGACCAGGATAGACTAGTTTCCGATACTGACAGAGTTTTGACTTGGGATGGACTAGTTTCTAACATAGACAAAGTTTCAACTTAAAATGGACTAGTTTCTGATACGGACAGAGTTTCGACTTGGGATGGACTAGTTTCTGATACAGACAGAGTTTCGACTTAAAATGGACTAGTTTCTGACATGGACAAAGTTTCAAATCACTGAGTTGTTTTTGGTCTTCTCCAATTTGGGTATTTCCAATTTTTGTTTCAGGGATGAAAAACACAACAACCAAGTAGTAAGTAATAGTGACTCCAATCACAGCATGCAAACCCTAAGGAATTTGGTGAGGAAAGAAAACCTTTGCTTGTAGACTCAGGTACACACCCAATAGCTAATTAGAACATGGCCACTGAGTCTCACGCAATGGATTCTCAATGCCGTATTATCCGACTCTAAACGCTAATGGGGACATGAAATGACAAGTATCTTGGGAGAGTTACTATCTCTCTTGCACAAAGATTATCTCCCTTTCGGAGGTGAACCGGGTAGCTTCTAATTTTGAATTGGATTTAGTCAGGGATCCGTTTGGTGCGTCAAGGTATAAACTCAATTAAGAGGTCTCCTAGCCTTGAAAACCAAGGTTTAATATACCCGAAGGTACGGAGGAGAGCTATTCCTGAGCACTGCCGTTGACTTGATTTTCATCAAAGTCACGTTTATTTTATAGTGGGTTGGAGTACTTGGCATTTAGCCGTTCCCACTTGGGTCATTCCCCTCACACCGGCCGTAACGACTTTAAGAGTTTTTCAACCCCTCGGGAGGGTAGGCCTACTAAAGATGTACGAATCTAAAACAAAGAAAAAGCTTCAAGGGTCTAGATTTCTGATTGTCTAGAAAAAGACAAGAGCATACTCTCCTACCTCTCAGAATCTTCTAAAAGCACGAAAGACAAATTTGTTCTTTAACCAGATAGCAAGTTAGGTTCCTAAAAATGAATTTAAAGAATACACGATGTTTAGTCGATTCTCCTTAGGCAACCTGCAAAGACAACGAATAAGTAGTCATATTGTCTTTGTGCAAAAAACATATTCTTCAACAAACGTTCTACAAAAACTAATTAGGCTGTGAAAAATTCGAAGATAGACAGATAAACAGTTAGGGTCAGTCGTCTGAATAATCAATAAAAATCATGAAATTTGCTTTTTTTAAAACCAGAAAATACAGAGTCGTATGACAGTATAAAAACTCGTACGATACAGGATTCCCATTCGTACGACACCTGCAGTTTGTTGTATGAGCCTGTGGTAATTTTCGTACGAGATGTACGAACGAAAAATCAAAAAATTTGAAACCTGAAAAATAACAAAAAAAAAAGAAAAAAAGCAGTCAGTCTTGGAGGCTGAAAAAATGTAGTCTTCTGCCTCACTGTGGGTGCCAGAAATGTGTGTGAAAAAGTGGACCTATAGCTGTAAGCACAACACTTCAATTAAGTCATTATATGCATGGTTAATAATCAATAATCAATAAGTAAAAAACCATAACAAAGCGACTAATTGCCTTCTAAAATATGCAAGTATAAGATTTCTCTCAAATTGTTATAAGCAATACTAGTGACTAGACTACACCAAGACAAAGGATTTAATCTATATGATATTTAACTATATGGATGCAAGATGGATGAATAATTCAAGCAATAATAAATTCAAGCAATGATGGATGCAAACAATAATGGATGAAAATAATCTAAAAACACAATAATCTTCAATGACTCCAGAGCGAAATTAGCGCAATAATAATCTCCAAGCGTGTTCTCAAAAATCTCTGGGGTGAATTGGAATGAGAGCTGAAGACTGAATTTATAGAGAATTGCAAGAGAAAAAGCTCAATTTAGGATTAATTGAAAATAATGGAGAAATCAGATTGAGTTAACCTTGAGATAGATTCCAATTATAGTGTAATTGAAATGCATTCAAATTAGAAGTCCAAGTTGCATTGGAAAATAATAATAAATTAATTCCATGCATATATGATGAAAATAGATAATTCCATGCACATATTTGATTTATTCAAGAAAAAGGTCTTTTCAATGCAACTGAACTTCTTTTTTCTGAAAAGCTTTGAGTTCTAATTTTAGAGAATAATTCAATAATTCAATTTAATTGCTTTTCTGATTTCAAGTTCTAAATTTAGAAAAAGAAATAATATCTCAAGTTTGATTTCTCTCTCAATTCAATTCTTTGTTTTGTAATTAATTCCTCTTTTGTAATAAATTAATTTCTTTTGCATGATTAAATGACAAATTTATTAATTAATTAAATAGGCAAGAATATTTAATAAATTAAAATGGGATAATTGATCAAAATGATATTCTTGGAAATGATTCAATTAATTAAATAAATATTTAATTAATATCAAGTAGTTGATTTGCCATTTGATATTTGATGATTTGAAGAATTAATAATGTGCTCAAGATTGATTTAATTGCCTTTGGTTAGGACCTTGGTGATGTTGTTGATATTAGGGGCCCATGGTTTAGATGACCATTTTTAGAGTATTACATTTGCCCCTCTTTGAATTAATGTGCGAGTAACGTGTTGGTTCAAAGAATGTGTGATGTCTAGGAGATGCCACTTCTGAACTTGATTGATCACGAACTAGATGAAAAGCAAGGTGTTTAACTTGATTTGAAGTGACAAAGCTGAATGAAGTCTAATTAAAGTGATACCGATCCCGAACTTGATTGAACCGAGGAACGATAGAAGACAAAAGATACCGAACTTGAACTTGATTGATCAAGAAGCGGATCTTACTAATCTAGAACTTGATTGATCTTACATGCACTAAGTGATGATAAAAATCAATCTTGAACTTGATTGATCAAGACACGATGAGTGAAGAATAAACTGTCCAGCTTGATCAAGAAACGAATACTGAACACTTGCTTAGATTAAGTGTGATCAAAGAAATTATTTAAACTTTTGATTGAGTTTAAATGAATAATTAGTTTGATTTGAAGCGATGAAACTAATTAATGTTAAGAGATTAATTTAGATGAAAGACAAATATCAGCTGGATTTGAGGCAATGAAACTGATATGCTCCTAATGATTGATTCGATTCAGATGATCGAGAGATCTCAACTTGATGTGAATCGATGAAGCTGAGATGCTCCTTAGAAATAAGAATTGATTTTCTTTAGTTGAAAAGATTTTGCTTGACTTTTGATGAAGATTTGAAAGATTTTCTCGACTATGAGCATGTGAGGTCATAAGGTCACAAATATGCCCCCTCAGGAGCGAAATCGAAAGATAATGAGGGTACTTTATTATAGGCGATTTGGTGGCGAAATTAAGTTATTTGAGCACAAATTGATTCTGAGGATTTTTTTTTTAAATGTAAGTGTTGATTGATGAAAAATTGAGTGCAAAGTTGATCAAAATGTTGATGTGTAGAACGAAATTGAAGTAAGATTCAACGTTGAAATTGAGCACAATTTGAAGAAAGAATGAGCATTTGATGAAAAGAGCGCTAAGTGGTCAAAATTGTGAAATTGACTAGCAAAATGATCTTGAATTTTGATTTCGATCCCGAAAATGGAATCAGAGCAGGCAAATTAGCTAAGGGTACAATTTTCATGACCATTGGAGCAAGTTGAAAAATTAGGTTTTAGGCTATATATGGGACGAAAGTGTCATTTTCAAATCATTTTAACCCTCCAAGTGTGAAAATTCAAAAAGCCTTCTACGAGAAAAATGGTGGTCCCTACTCATCAGCATCGATTTGAGTGCCAGAGAAGACATAATCGACCCTGAAACTATGAACCAGCGGTAAGTGATCGATCTTAAGCCTCTTTATGTTTCCAATTTTGAATTTTTAAATGCTTTTAAAAAGTTTTTCATAGGTTTTGGGTCAGGTGTCTTGGTTTATCGTGCGAGACAGGATCCTGTCTCATACGAGAAACTGGTAAAAAATCTTTTTTCATTTGAGCCTACTAGTTTTGTCATACGGGTCCACCCTCGTGTCGTACAACAGGTCTGTTAAAAGACCATTTTGTCATGCGATGTGTAAAAGTTTATCGTTCGAGGTTGTTTTTTTGTACGAGAGCCATTCCTGACTCGTACGAGATGCTACTTGATTGTGTTTTGTCATTCGAAAGACAGTGATCATTTTTGAAAGTGTAAACATGAAATTTTAGTTTTGCATTTGACTTATTTGGATTTGCGTGATGTTTAACTTCTCTTGTAGGCTCATTTGGAATGTTTTCTGATGATCGTTGTTGGGTTTTTGTAGGTTCGATTACCTCCTGTGCTCTTCAGATGTGTATATCCACCTACGATGGCATTTGTTCATCATTTATCTGAGGTTAAGTAGGCTCATGTTGATTTATGCGGCTTGACTCATCTATTGCGATTTTCTGATATCCGTGTGAACCACGGAATGCTCACGGCATTGGTTGAGCATTTTCATTCAGAGCAGAATACATTTCATTTTCTAGTTGGGGAGTTGAATATCACTCCTGAGGATGTGTACAGGATCCTTCATATCCCTTTTCCTGGGGATAAGGTGGATTATGATATCGCGTTGTTACTTGGACTACAGGCACTTAGGAACGTATTCAGGGACCCAGACATTTTGACTCATTCCATGAGTTGGGACATACTTATGAGCAGGTATAGTAAGGAGTATCCCTTGACATGTGTTCTAGCAGGGTTCATTGGTTGCTTCTTGATGCCAGACAAAGGGCAGTAGGGTTTCCAGAGCGGATGGGGCCGGATGCTAAAGAGGTTGATAGAGACCCCTCAAAGACTTGGCTGGGGCTCTTGTTTATTGGCCCACATGTATCGGGAGATGCATGAGATTGTTTACAAAGATGGGCGGACCATGGCCACAGGTGTATACATTTTACAGGTGTGGGATTGGGAGCACCTTCCCATTTGTCGGCTAATTGTAGATGACAGTAGATAGCTCGGGCAGCCGATCATTTACAGGTATGTCGGATATATCACACAACCCCATTTGGGCAAGATAGATTTTTGGTGATGACAACTCAATGACCTTATAGCAGTTGTCTGGAGACCATATAGAGGCTTGGAGCCATGGGATGACTGGCGGCTAGTACGCAGGGATGTTTTTGTTACATGCCCACTAATTGGGAGGTCACAGACTGTTGTGCAGTGATTTGTCATTTTGCGAGTGATGAGGCAGTATGACCGGCCTTAGGAGATCTCGTAGGAGTACACAACCTACACACACTATGCTGATGAGGAGAGGCAGGGATGGTCTCCATGGTTGTCGTTTGCTTTGACTATGTAGGAGCTGACAGGTCTACATCGCCTGAGATGGGATTATCTGGAGGATGTAGCGGATGCGGGGGTATTGCCCCAGTATAGGGATTACTTTCAGTAGCATCTGTTCCCTCTGATTATGAAAATAAATTTCTGATTGTGGCATCTCCACACTGTACTCATTAATGCACTTCATTCCACTCAAAAACATATCATCATCAACCTTAATAGCCTCTTCTTGTGCATCTTTCAAGTTTGCAATTTCTTACGTATCAACAAGAATTTAATCTTAGTTTGTAATGCAGCAATAAAAACACATAGCTGATTACTTTCATTCGGTTGGCAATCTTGAGGAATCTTACCAACATACCTATTAAACCTATCAACAAAATCTTTCATTGATTCATAATTTTTCATCTGAATTTGAAAGAAATTCAACAACAATTTGTAAGTGCCAACCACAAGCTGAAACCTTCCAAGAAATTTTACCTTTAAATCATTCCAGCTAGTAATGCATCCCTGTTTCAAATTTTGAAACCATTCAGCAACATCTTCGACAAGGCTTTCAACAAATAGCTTGACAAATACATCCTCTTCTTGTACTCCGAGAATCCCACATGCAACAATAACTGCTTTAATATGATCATCTGGGTCTTGAGTTCTATCTCCAAAAACCTTTGGAAGATATTCGCTTGATCATTTAGGTAGGGCTGAATATTGTGACAAAGCAAAAGGTCCAATTTGAGACCCCCATGGTTGAGCTACAACGAAAGCCATTATATACTGGAATTTTTTTACCAAAGATTTTTAAATTGAAACACAAAGTCGCCAATCTCTTTATACATAGAGATATTTCAAAGTCTGGAGAAATAAAAGCACTAATCTTCGCTTTCAAACCCCCAACACAGTCGCCAAAAATCTATTAGTGAACATATTTGTCCTTCAAAAATGAATATGCAAATTAAATCTCAATGCCCAGAATGAAGGACAAAAAACACTAACAGTTGGATCGATTATCATGGGATTGATAATTTTCCTCTAAATTTTACAGGGTATAGCTCCCCGGTCAGATGTTCAATAAATTAATTAGTTTTAAACCACACATTTGTTTTTAATCGGAAAGCAAGGTTGCCTACTTCATTCTTAGATGAGAGGCTAATAGTTTACAATATTTAAGATGTTTCACCATGAGAATCAGAAATAAATGAAACAAAGTTCAATAACTCTGATTCAACACCTCATAAAAATAGGTAAAAGAAATAAAATCTCTTTTCAATCTTTTATCTTTTAAAATCACACAGAAAGGAGTCTCAGAATAATAACAATATTTTCCATCAGAAAGACAATCACTGTCATTTGATTAGATTAATATATGCAAAGAAATATCACTACACAGATTCAAAACTCAAAGGTTTTCCTTCTCCCAAACACATATGATCTTTTATATATATGTATTTTATGCAACAAAGATACAACGATACATGTATAAATCACTTCCAATTTCAGATTCTCAAAGTCTGATGACTTCCTTCAACAAAAAAAAACTTCTAAAAACCAGAAAACTAAGTCCACTATTCTAACCCCTTCTCTATCTCTTTCTTTGCATATTTATCCTTCTTTTCCTCTTGGTGAGACACTTTCAGTTCCAAAAACTGAATCTTGGCATATCATATGCTGACAGCTGGATATAAATAACTGTCTTCATTCTTTCAACACTTTCTTGGCTTCAATGTAATTTTTAATCATAATGTTTTAATATAAAAACATTATAACTTAAAATACATAAGCTTTATGAATTAATTATGGGCTTCATTGTTACAAATATAAGTAATGCCTTTTTAATATTTGAAAACAAGAAACTTGGTTATTGTTGGTCATTTTGGATAGACACGCACTCAGTCATCCATATCTTTTGAAGGAGACATAATTCAGTTAATCTCTCTATTGGAAACGTCTAAAACTTGTCTATGCATGACATATCAAAAAATGGGAAAAATCCAACAGTGGAATAAAAAGATATGCCCCCTGCAACATGACGGTTTTTCCGTCACAAAAATCAGAAAATGTTCTTTGTTCTAGACTTGTATTCTATTAAGTGTATCTTGTAGACCAGATTGAATTTCCATAATTACTTTGGTGGGAAATTGTAAAAATAGGTTTCATAAAACATATCCGAAATCCAGCTCTATCCAACAATTGAAGTGAGAGATATACCCCCTGCACAGAGACCAATTTTGCTATCCCAGAAAATTTGTATTTATAGGCTGCATTGAAATTTATAAACATTCTTCATGCTAACTCTTTCACAATCCTCTAAATAAAATAGTCAATTGCTACCCGAGTAAATGGTGAATCAATATTCCTCTTCCAAACTTTTGTTGGTTGACCAAATTTGTCCATTGATTGCTTTGCCTCTCCATTTTGGTTGTGCGTTCAACCTTTGAACTTCATTGAACATGTTGAAAATCCCTGAACTATTATAACATTTGGAACCTGTTGAACTACTTTGAACCATTTTGAACCTGACTGAACTAAATGAACCCGATTGAACTGAATGAACCCGATTAAACTGAATGAACTTGATTGAACTGAATGAACCCTATTGAACTGGTTCAACCTGATTGAACTGAATGAACTTGATTGAACTGAATGAACCCGATTGAACTAGTTCAAGGGGGTTCAATGGTTCAGAGAGTTTTAAAGATGTTGTTTTTCACTTAATTGGAATTTAACACAGAACTTTAAAGGGAAAAAGTCTATGGAGGCATGATACAAAACTAGAGGGGCCCGAATACTTTTTTTTCATACAAAATGCAGAGAACTTTTAGAATCTCTGGTTGAGAATAGTGCCTACCACCATTGGGCAACAGAGTCAAGAGGAAACAAAGCACAAGGAGCTACTTGTAGGCAGCAGAAGGGAGCAAGGAAAACACACACCAACACCAAAACACCTAAAGCTACAACACAAGAAAAATTATTTACAAGGAATAGGGCAAACCACCCATATCTTAAAAGAAGCATGTAGTTGCTCAAGTGAAACCATTTACCGGTTGAGAGAAGTACCCGCCGGTTCAGAAAAGTGGCTGAAATGTGAAGAGCATCATTCCCATTAGATAGCCTACAACCACTATGATAGAAGACCCAATAATAATATATTGTGAAAGCTTTCTTAATAACACATAAGGTCTAAGGAGACACCCTGCTTTATAGACTTCTGGCTGTAATGTGCTAGCATCACATTGAAAGTTGATTTGTATTAAAAACACTCAAGCATTCCATTGGAGTCTTGGAGAAATACAATAAACCTTTGCCATGACAGTTCTCTCCAAGATGAGGGTGATTTGAAAAATTGTTATTTGAAACTGAACTTGAGTCCTCTGAATATTTACTCTCAAAGGATGTATAAAAAACACCATCTTCAAAGCAAAAGGATTCCATCATGGGAGGACTAACAAATAGTTCATCTTTACAATCAAACTTAAATACCTCCATTTTAGTTTGAGTGTATGATGTTGTAATGAGGGAAAATAAGTTCTCCTTAGTTTGTGCTTCAATACCTTCATGAGTCTCCAATGATTTGGGCTGCGAAAATTCATCATTATCTTGCATGCAATCAAATTGAAAAGATTCAAATTCTGTCAGCTCATTAAGATGAGAAACATTCCCTTCTTTATTGCCAATACACATTTCTTGTCCACGCTGATTTTTCATGTTTGCCTGATCAAGACCGCTAGTAGGAATCACATTAGAAGCTTCAAATGTAAAAGAATCAAATTCAAAAAAAGAAATATCTTCCAACAGTCTTTCATCTAATTTTTCATTACCAAACTTTCCCTCAATGGGAGATGCATTTACCCATGATATCAAATTTTCTGATTTTGAATTGTGATCCTTTCCACCTCCAAAAGAATCATCCTCCTCAACATGCAAATGATAGATGATTGCAATACTATGAGAGCTATTTTCAGCCATAAGACATGCACGAAAATATTCATCATTAAAGACTGTTAGATTCTGGTGATATGAGATGGGTGATGTTGGTTTTGCTACCTTCAATATGAGTTTCCTTTGCTGAAGCTTTTCTATGGGTTGCAAATTCTGATTATGAAAATAAATTTGTGATTGTGGCATCTCCACACTGCACTCATTAATGCACTTCATTCCACTCAAAAACATATCATCATCAACCTTAATAGCCTCTTCTTGTGCATCTTCCAAGTTTTCCAATTTCTTACGTATCAACAAGAATTTAATCTCAGTTTGTAATGCAACAATAAAAACACATAGCTGATTACTTTCATTCGGTTGGCAAGCTTGAGAAATCATACCTACATACCTATTAAACCTATCAAAAAAATCTTTCATTGATTCATCCTTTTTCATCTGAATTTGAAAGAAATTCAAGAAAAATTTGTAAGTGTCAACCACAAACTGAAACCTTCCAAGAAATTTTACCTTTAAATCATTCCAGCCAGTAATGCATCCTTGTTTCAAATTTTGAAACCATTCAGCAGCATCTTCGACAAGGCTTTCAACAAATAGCCTGACAAACACATCCTCTTCTTGTAGTCTGAGAATCCCACATGCAACAATAACTGCTTTAATATGATCATCTGGGTCTTGAGTTCTATCTCCAAAATACTTTGGAAGATATTCGCTTGATCATTTAGGTAGGGCTGAATATTGTGAGAAAGCAAAAGGTCCAATTTGAGACCCCCATGGTTGAGCTACAACCAAAGCCATTATATACTGGAATTTTTTAACCAAAGATTTTTAAATTGAAACACAAAGTCGCCAATCTCTTTATACATAGAGATATTTCAAAGTCTGGAGAAATAAAAGCACTAATCTTCGCTTTCAAATCCCCAACAGAGTTGCCAAAAATCTGTTAGTGAACAAATTTGTCCTTCAAAAATGAATATGCAAATTAACTCCCAATGCCCAGAATGAAGGACAAAAAGAACTAACAATTGGATCGATTATCATGGGATTGATAATCTTCCTCTGAATTTTACAAGGTACAGCTCCCCGGTCAGATGTTCAATAAATTAATTAGTTTTAAACCACACATTTTTTTTTAACCGAAAAGCAAGTAAGGTTGCCTACTTCATTCTTAGATGAGAGGCTAATAGTTTACAATCTTCAAGATGTTTCACCATGAGAATAAGAAATAATTGAAACAAATTTCATTAACTCTGACTCAACACCTCATAAAAATAGGTAAAAGAAATAAAATCTCTTTTCAAACTTTTATCTTTTAAAATTACACAGAAAGGAGTCTTAGAATAATAACAATATTTTCCATCAGGAAGGCAATCACTGTCATTTGATTAGATTAATATATGCAAAGAAATATCACTACACAGATTCAAAACTCAAAGGTTTTCCTTCTCCCAAACACATATGATCTTTTATATATATGTATTTTATGCAACAAAGACACATCGATACATGTATAAATCCCTTCCAATTTCAGATTTTCAAATTTGTTACTATTTATCAAGTTGCCATTAGTTTTTATATCCAAAGTCATACTATATACTCTAGTTGGTTAACACTATCAAATCATGCAGTCAGTATACACAGAGAAGTTGGGATGCACAGTCTAGTCGGTTATAGAAGAAAGTAGTCATAGAACGCAGTATACACTGAGCTGTCTACTGAGTATCTTTACATGTCTACCGAGCAGCAAAGATGACACACCGAGTTGACTTACACCAAGTGAAACGTGTTACCAGATTCATTGAACCTGGACATACATATGAAAATGTGTTACAAAATCGAGGCACATCTAACCGTTATCACATTGGAAATTGCACTTAAAGATTGTGTATGATTTTGAGGTCATCTAACCAATGAAATTATTTGCATGGTTATTCATTCAATAAATCATGTTTGTAAGATCGAAGCAATGAATTGGATCACCGTCTTAAGAGATCTATTTATACAGCATGAGTTAAGAGTTAAAGGGGTGTGTGCATAAGTGTAAGAAGACTGTTACAGAGACACAAAGGTCACCAAGAAGGTTTTCAGGGAATAGTTAAAGAATAGAGTAAACATAAGGGTTTACTGAGTTACTGTATAGGTTACCAAGGTATGCTATAAGCAAGGTAATCTTATTTTGAGCACATAGAATCCGCTTCAGCATTTCTGATGTAAAGTTGCAGATAGTTGTAAAGATTTTATTGAACATTTTGAAGTTGTAAGAGAAACCTTGAACAGGGTAGAAGACTCTAATCAAGTCTATAAATTTTAAAGCCTCTAACCAGCTGCAACATTTAGATTAAGTGTTGTAAAATCCTTTAGCAAGGTAGATCTAACAGATCTTGATACTCCTAACAGGGTAAGCTATTAGAAATAGCTAAATATGTAGCTCTAACTGAGCACCCTTTATTATTGCAGTAGTGAAGTTGTGGGTGCCATCCCCACCATAGTTTTTCTCTCTAACTAAGAGTTTCTGCGTAACCAAAATATATGTGTTATAGAGTGAATCATGTATGATTGTTATTTTTTTGTTTTAGCTTTATGTTATGTTGCAGCAATTTTTGGTTTATGCATAACAACAAAGATATTATTGATAAAAGGATTTGAAGTACTGATTCACCCCTCCCCTCTCAGTACATTAGCTTTCCATATTGGGCCTAACAATTGGTATCAGAGCTTGAATCTTGGAAAAGAGTTTAACTGCCTAAAGAAAAAGATCTTATCAATAGAAGGCTATAAACAATCTCAGAGGATTGTGTATATGCAAGAAGAGCTGAATCATGCTAATCAAGTGATTGCAGACATGCAAAAATAGATGCAAAAATCTCTGAAAGTGAGAAGAAGACTGTCTGATGATTTACAAGATTCTCAAGAGTTAGTGGAACAAATTGAGACATCATCTGAGAATAGTATATTTGAAGAGACTGAAGAAATGATTGGAGTATTGAAAGAAAAGAACAAAGCATTGGTTGATCAACTAAAAGCAATGAAAAGAGAACATGAACATTTCAGCACACAGATGACTGAAAATCTTGATGCATTGAGTACAACCGACTATAAATTAAGAGATCTAGAAAGAAAGAATCAACAACTTGAAGCTTTAGTATCTGATAAGAATGATGAAATCATAAGGTTGACTAGGATTCAACAAAATATGACAGATTGACTAGGTTATGCACATCATGAAGCAAATCTAAAAGATGATGAGAATCAAGCATTGAAACTTGAAGTATCAAGGTTGACCAATGAACTTGAAACAGAGAAGAAATCCAAAGAAACACTGAAGAAGAGCTATGAAGCATCAAAGATGCTGGATGAGCAACTGAATACAAGAAGATCCAACAAAGATGCAGGACTCAGTTACAAAGGAAAAGACTCTACTGAGAAGGGAATATGTACTACCGAGAGAGGAGAATCATCAAAGCAAGCTGGAATCAAGAAGAACATCAAAAGAAAGAAGCTTATTTGCAACTACTATGGAAATCAAGGTCATACTACCAACATGTGCCAAATCAGAAAAGGTAAGCAACCGAATGTCACTAAGTCCATAGGTTATTGTTACAATTGCAATAAATATGGTCACACATTTAACCAATGTAGGACAAAGTTTGTTAACAATTTTTAGAAGGCAAAATTCAAAGGGTTTTGTAGAAACTGCAATAGATATGGACATAGTACCGAGAAGTGTTGGTTTAAGCAAAAGAACCACATGTGGTCTGCACACCGAGCAAACACTAGAGGTTACCGAACTTACACAGATCCTTACCGACAATATGTAGCAGTACCATGGAATTACAATACAAGGATATGGTGTGAATGTTGTGGAAGAAATGGACATATAAGTGCCAACTATTTTGTAAGGTTAGGAATGAACAACCGAAGATCATGGAGAAATCCTGGTATGACATGTTTTCATTGTCACAAAGTTGGACACTTGGCTGGAGATTGCAAAGATCAACCTAGAGGAGACACTGAAGAAATAAAAGGCGAATTACAAATGATTTGGAAAAAGAAGGAAATTGTGTCAAAGGAAGAAAGCACCTTACCTACCGAGTTAGGTGCACCTATTCCAAATTAGTCGATAAAGGCATGAAGGGACTGCATTCTCTCAAAGTTAAATCTTAACAGTTCCTACTTTATTATGTACTTAATTTAAAATATGCATAGTTAAGATGTAGTAGTAAGTTTGAAATTCTATCAAAGTCTTTTGGAGCACTATACTAAAAACCTATCAAGTTGGTGAATACAGGAAGCCTGTCAAGTCAGTAAATGAAAGAAATTTGGTTACTTGGTTAAAACACAAAAAGGAAATTTTTTTAAGAGGAACCAAGTGCATTTAATGTTTTGACCTAACCTACATGGAGCCCGATAAGGTATATTGTGTACTTAAAAGCATTTTCACAGCCATTTTCATTCACCAAGTTTTCAAGAGAGCAGAGCAGAGCGAATCAAGGTGATCAAACCTCCTACAAAGCAAAATTCAAGGTATTTACATCAATCTCATCGCGCTATTAAGCTATTTTACCAATCTTATCAAATTGTTATTATCTGCTGAGTGTGAAGCATCTACCATTTGAAAACCATCAAACCCTAAGGATCTTTTGTTAGTTTTTTATCTAAAATTTACAAATGGCACCAAAAATCCAAGATCCCATTGTTGTTAAGAACTTAGAGAAGCCCTCACTAAAATACTCTTTGACTCCTAAAGTTGCATTTGAACTGGATGATAAAACCACCTTTTCACTCATCCCAGATTGTGTCTTGTTAGTCGAGGATGTGAGATTCTTCACCAAATGTCATGTTGAAGAGCTCATTCATGCTGAAATCAAAGACACATATGATGAATTATGCACCAATGGTAAAATGGATAGCAAGTATGAGCATATTAAGATCAAGGGATTAACTAAAGCCCTAACCTATCCCTGTGTGTTCAAAGCCCAGTGGGTCAAGTTTGTTCTGAGCAGAGTTCATGATGATTTCATGTGGCTAGAAGAGAAACCATTTAAAATCACCAAGGAAATCATTCATGTGATTACTGGTTATCCTATTTATGATCATGCCCGAGCTCAAAAGATGATATCACAAAAGGAATTGATCAGTTTAACCAGAGTGGAATCAGATTACAGAGGATTGAAATTGAACAATGTCACTGATGCAGAACTTAAGTTTTCTATTAGAGTAATTGGTTGCTGTTTCTTCCAATCGGCAAGGGAAAATAGTGTACCCTGTGTAGCAGTTGACTTAGCCTATAAAATTGTGAAAAAGGGAATGAAAATTGACTTATGTGAAGTGTTATTGAAGAACCTGTTTGAGAATCTGAACACAATAAGGAATCTAAAGAAGAACAACTCGGCAAATACACTAAAATGTGGTTCACTTCTTGTATGCATGTTTTTCTACTTTGAAAAATTCTTTCCATCAGTTGATAAAGTTGTTTGGGAACTACACCGACCAATCACCCATCAAATCAATGACCTAATCAAGAAGCTAGGTGATAATTTCAATGATGTAATGGATGATTATTTTAGCAAGTTTCAGGATAAGATGCACAACAGGTACCGAATTCCACCCTAGCTAGTGGAGAAATATAAAAATGACATATGTTTTGAGGTAGACACTGATTACTGTTATGTGAATGCTGTGGAACCGAGAACTCAATCTTTGCCACCTATGGGTTACGAGATTGACTTTGACATCACACAACAACAAATTGATGCATTTCTTACATTACCAAGGCATGCTACCGAGCTGAGGTATGGAACCTATGAAGAAGGGAAGGAAAAGGTAAAAATGAGCCTTGTAGTACCCAAAGCTACAAGAAAGGCAACAAAGATGATTAAGGTTTTAACGGAGAAATTTGGAGAAGATTCTTCCTCCACACCAGTCAAAGGCACTCTTGCCATCACCGAAGAGGAATCAAAAGCTCAAAAGGAAGCTATAACACTGAGCACCGAATTGCCTAAGGGTAAAGTGTTAAAAAGAAAGAAACATGACACTTCAAAGGCCCTACCGACTCCTCCAACAAAGCGACCTAACACAAGAGCATCTGCAGCATCACCGAGTAAGAAACAAAAGAATGTTACTATTCCAAAGGTAACCAAGACCTACAAGAAATCTACTCGAAGACTCATTTTGTCAAAAGAGTCTAGTGACACTGAATCTGAAGATGCAAGCAAATTTTAAATTGTCAAGAGCAAGAAGGTAGATGTACATAGTGTTGAAATTTTTGTACTAATTTAAGGGAATATGGTGGATTTGGTGGATTCAGATATGTCAAATATGAATCCAGATCTGCTGATGAAAAGAGACAAATAGAAGAAGTTGTCATTTGCACACTTCTAAAATTCCAAGTGGTCCCATTAGAAATTGCTAATTCAATTCCTAAAGAATTATATGCACATATTGATAACAGGTGGCAATATGCCCTGGACTCAAAAAAATAGATCAAAGAAAGAAGTCTTGTACATCTCTTTCTTGACATGTTGGTAGATGAGATCAAGGATCATCTGAAAAACTGCTAGACACAATTTACAGTCAAACAAAAGGCCTTGAAATTGATGAATGGCCTATATATTGAAGTGGAGAAGGAAACAAAAGAGCAATGGTAGGAAATCTTTCAGAGAAGGGATGCTGGTGAGCAAGCTGAAGTTGAAATTGTTGATGTCACTGAGAAAGACCCTACTGACACCATTCAAATAGATGAAGATATCATGGATGCAAAGGCACCGGAATAGGAGATGATAGAAGGCAATGTATATGCAAAACTTGTATCTAGTGAATCTGTTTTAGAACAAGTTTAGCCTTATCCCCTGGTCAATCAACCTGTCTCAACTGAAGCTCCTCAAGATATAGCACAAGGCACCGAAGGTCACAAGTCTATAGCAGGAGAAGATACCACTCTAGAATAGACCTCACAAGCACCTACGAGCACTGAAAATGTTGCAGCCGAGACACCCAGTACCGAGACACCAAAGGACACTGTAGAGGATACAGGAACTGACCAAAGTGTTGTCTCTACCAAGCAACCTATCGAGGTTCAACAAGCCTCCCAAGCTATTGTATTGGTCCAACCGGCCAAAGGTAAAGAGAAGAAGGTGAAAAAGCATAGTTTCAAAGTTGATTTGTCTAAATCAATAGTGTTGCCCAATGTGGATATATCAAAATTAAAGGGGCAAGCACTCATTGATTTCGGTGAACTATGCAAAGCAAAGGCCGAACAAGAAAAATAGATGGCCATACAAAAGAAGAATAAAGTACTTCAGAAGGTGAAGGCACTACTATCAGATATGCTACCTACAGCTACAGTTTCAACTGATGCAGCCATCCATATTCAACTGGATGAACTCCTTAATCAAATTGAAACATCCGGAGTTGATGCATCTGAGTATTTAAGCAAGATAAAAGACAAGGAGCTCATTGCAAAAATGATAGAAGAGGTACAGAAAGCTATAGCTATTGGCAAAGTCAAACTTGTCAAATTCATTGCTGAGTTGTCCCCTCAACTCAAGCACATTCTTTATTTATTTCAGAAACTCTGTATATTTTCTATATTCATTAAGGACATTAAGAATAAAACTGATGCAATTGAGAAAGAGATCACCGCTCTCTCAAATAAGTTGACCCCAGAGTCCAATTTAGTTCAGAATTTTTATACCAAGCTTCAACAGCTCATGGCTCAACAATTGGAACTCAGAAATGAAGAACACAAGATTAGGATGGATATAATGACACTCCAGACATTATTCCTTTCTCATCTTTCATCTATCCAAGAATAGATTAACCGAGCCACACGCCTATCTACTACATAAGAGGGAAGCACTTTTGATTGCTTAATCTCATTATTGGTTGATATTCAAGCACATAATTCTTTAATGGACAGTGTAGAGAATACACTCTCTGTCGCACTCACTGAAGCCAAGACAAAGTATACATCCATTTTTGATCAGTTGCCACCTCCAAATGGTAACTAAATTTTGATGTTTGTCAAAAAGGGGGAGTGTATAGTATTCAAAGTATCAAACAACAAGAGTATTGTATACAAGGGGAGTATACCGAGTAGAGTATGCAGAGTATCCAAGTGCAGTGAACAAGAGTATTGAACAGAACCGCACATTCAAATTTAGAGTTTTTAGAATTTTGTATAGTATAATGATAAGGGGAGTATATCTGAATATACTATTTCACTGACTAATGTATACTATCAGTTTAGTCAAAATTTTGTTAAGTATATAGATTTTTGTGTAATGACTTTGAAAGTAGTTTTGTCAAACATCTCAACTAATGTCAAAAGGGGAGATTGTTACTATTTATCAAGTTGCCATTAGTTTTTATATCCAAAGTCATACTATATACTCTAGTCAGTTAACACTACCAAATCATGTAGTCAGTATACATAGAGAAGTCGGTATGCATAGTCTAGTCGGTTATAGAAGAAAGTAGTCACAGAACGCAGTATACACCAAGCTGTCTACCGAGTATCTTTACATGTCTATCAAGCAACAAAGATGACACACCGAGTTGACTTACACCGAGTGAAACGTGTTACTAGATTCATTGAACTTGGACATACATATGAAAATGTGTTACAAGATCAAGGCACATGTAACCATTATCACATTGGAATTGCACTTAAATATTGTATGATTTTGAGGTCATCTAACCAATGAAATTATTTGCATGGTTATTTATTCAATAAATCATGTTTGTAAGATCGAAGCAATGAATTGGATCATCGTCTTAAGATATCTATTTATACAACATGCGTTAAGAGTTAAAGGGGTGTGTGCATAAGTGTAAGAAGACTGTTATAGAGAAACAGAGGTCACCGAGAGGTTTTCAGAGAACAGTTAAAGAACAGAGTAAACAAAAGGGTTTACTGAGTTACTGTATAGGTTACCAAGGTATGCTATAAGCAAGGTAATCTTATTTTGAGCACATAGAATCTACTTCAGCATTTCTGATGTAAAGTTGTAGATAGTTGTAAAGATTTTATTGAACATTTTGAAGTTGTAAGAGAAACCTTTAACAGGGTAAAAGACTCTAATCAAGTCTATAAATTGTAAAGCCTCTAACCAAGTGCAACATTTAGATTAAGTGTTGTAAGATCCTTTAGCAAGGTAGATCTAACAGATCTTGATACTCCTAACAAGGTAAGCTATCAGAAATAGCTAAATATGTAGCTCTAACCGAGCACCCTTTATTATTGCAGTAGTGAAGTTGTGGGTGCCATCCCCACCGTAGTTTTTCTCTCTAACCAAGAGTTTTTGCGTAACCAAAATATATATGTTATGGAGTGAATCATGTATGATTGTTATTTATTTGTTTTAGCTTTATGTTATGTTGCAACAATTTTTGGTTTATGCATAACAACAAAGATATTATTGATAAAAGGATTTGAAGTACTGATTCACCCCTCCCCTCTTAGTACATTAGCTTTCCATATTGGGCCTAACAAAAGTCTGATGACTTCCTTCAACAAAACATAATTTCTAAAAACCAAAAAACTAAGTCCACTATTCTAACCCCTTCTCTATCTCTTTCTTTGCATATTTATCCTTCTTTACCTCTCGGTGAGACACTTTCAGTTCCAAAAACTGAATCCTGGCATATCATATGCTGACAGTTGGATATAAATAACTGTCTTCATTCTTTCAACACTTTCTTGGCTTCAACGTAATTTTTAATCATAATGTTTTAATATGAAAACATTATAACTTAAAATACATAAGCTTTATGAATTAATTATGGGCTCCATTGTTACAAATATAAGTCGTGCCTTTTTAATATTTGAAAACAAGAAACTTGGTTATTGTTGTTCATTTTGGATAGACCCGCACTCAGTCATCCATATCTTTTGAAGGAGACATAATTTAGTTAATCTATCTAGTGGAAACATGCAAAACTTTTCTGTGCACGACATATCAAAAAATGGGAAAAATCCAACAATGGAATTAAAAGATATGCCCCCTCCAACATGATGGATTTTCTGTCACAAAAATCAGAAAATGTTCTTTGTTCTAGACTTGTATTCTGTTAAGTGTATCTTGCAGACCAGATTGAATTTCCATAATTCCTTTGGTGAGAACTTGTAAAAATAGGTTTCATAAAACATATCTAAAATCTATCTTGATCCAATGATTGAAGTGAGAGATATACCCCCTGCACAAAGACCAATTTTGCTATCCCATAAAATTTGTATTTACAGGCTGCATTGAAATTTATAAACATTCTTCATGCTAACACTTTCACAATCCTCTAAAAAAATAATCAATTGCTACCTGAGTAAATGGTGAATCAATATTCCTCTTCCAAACTTTTGTTGGTTGACCAAATTTGTCCACTGATTGCTTTGCCTCTCCATTTTGGTTGTGCATTGAACCTTTGAACTTCATTGAACATGTTGAACATCCCTGAACTGTTTGAACTTTTGGAACCTGTTGAACTACTTTGAACCATTTTGAACTCAACTAAACTGAATGAATCTGATTGAACTGAATGAACCTGATTGATCTGAATGAATCTGATTGAACTGAATGAACCCAATTGAACTGGTTCAACTTGATTGAACTGAATGAACTTGATTGAACTGAATGAACTCGATTGAACTGGTTCAAGGGGGTTCAATGGTTCAGAGAGTTTTAAAGATGTTCTTTTCACTTAACTAGAATTTAACACAGAACTTTAAAGTGAAAAATTCTATGGAGACATGATACACAACTAGAGGGGCCCGACTTAAAAAATTTCAATTGGGCGGACCACAAGTGGGCCAACAACTGGCTCTGTCTGGGGGCTACTTTTTTTTCATACAAAATGCAGAGAACTTTCAGTATCTCTAGTTGAGAATAGTGCCTAGCACCATTGGGCAATAGAGTCAAGAGGAAATAGAGCAAAAGGAGCTACTTGTAGGCGGCAGAAGGGAGCAAGGAAAACACACACCAACACCAAAACACCTAAAGCTACAACACAAAAAAAATTATTTACAAGGAATAGGGCAAACCGCCCATATCTTAAAAGAAGCATGTAGTTGCTCAAGTGAAACCATTTACCAGTTCAGAGAAGTACCTGCTGGTTCGGAAAAGTGGCTGAAATGTGAAGAGCATCATTCCCATTAGATAGCCTGCAACCATTGTGATAGAAGACCCAATAATAATATATTGTGAAAGCTTTCTTAATAACACATAAGGTCTAAGGAGACACCCCGCTTTATAGACTTCTGGTTGTAATGTGCTAGCATCACATTGAAGAAGTTGATTTTTATTAAAAACACTCAAGCATTCCATTGGAGTCTTGGAGAAATACAATAAACCTTTGCCATGACAGTTCTCTCCAAGATGAGGGTGATTTGATAAATTGTTATTTGAAACTGAACTTGAGTCCTCTAAATATTTACTCTCAAAGGATGTATTAAAAACACCATCTTCAAAGCAAAAGGATTGCATCATGGGAGGACTAACAAATAGTTCATCTTTACAATCAAACTTAAATACCTCCATTTTAGTTTGAGTGTATGATGTTGTAATGAGGGAAAATAAGTTCTCCTTAGTTTGTGCTTCAATACCTTCACGAGTCTCCAATGATTTGGGCTGTGAAAATTCATCATTATCTTGCATGCAATCATATTGAAAATATTCAAATTCTGTCAGCTCATTAAGATGAGAAATATTCCCTTCTTTATTGCGAATACACATTTCTTGTCCACGCTGATTTTTCATGTCTGCCTGATAAAGACTGCTAGTAGGAATCACATTAGAAGCTTCAAATGTAAAAGAATCAAATTTAGAAAAAGAAATATCTTCCAACAGTCTTTCATCTAATTTTTCATTACCAAACTTTCGCTCAATGGGAGATGCATTTACACATGATATTAAATTTTCTGATTTTGAATTGTGTTCCTTTCCACCTCCAAAAGAATCATCCTCCTCAGCATGCAAATGATAGATGCTTGCAATACTATGAGAGCTATTTTCAGCCATAAGACATGCATGAAAATCTTCATCATTAAAGACTGTTAGATTCTGGTGATATGAGATGGGTGATGTTGGTTTTTCTGCCTTCAATATGAGTTTCCCTTGCTGAATCTTTTCTATGGGTTGCAAATTCTGATTATGAAAATAAATTTCTGATTGTGGCATCACCACACTACATTCATTAATGCACTTCATTCCACTCAAAAACATATCATCATCAACCTTAATAGCCTCTTCTTGTGCATCTTCCAAGTTTTGGAATTTCTTACATATCAACAAGAATTTAATCTTAGTTTGTAATGCAGCAATAAAAACACATAGCTGATTACTTTCATTCGGTTGGCAAGCTTGAGGAATCTTACCAACATACCTATTAAACCTATCAAGAAAATCTTACATTGATTCATCCTTTTTCATCTGAATTTGAAAGAAGTTCAACAACAATTTGCAAGTGTCAACCACAAGCTGAAACCTTCCAAGAAATTTTACCTTTAAATCATTCCAGCCAGTAATGCATCCTTGTTTCAAATTTTGAAACCATTCAGCAGCATCTTCGACAAGGGTTTCAACAAATAGCCTAACAAACACATCCTCTTCTTGTACTTCAGGAATCCCACATGCAACAATAACTACTTTAATATGATCATCTGGGTCTTGAGTTCTATCTCCAAAAAACTTTGGAAGATATTTGCTTGATCGTTTAGGTAGGGCTGAATATTGTGACAAAGCAAAAGGTCCAATTTGAGCCCCCCATGGTTGAGCTGCAACCAAAGCCATTATATACTAGAATTTTTTTACCAAAGATTTTTAAATTGAAACACAGAGTCGCCAATCTCTTTATACACAGAGATATTTCAAAGTCTAGAGAAATAAAAGCAGTAATCTTCGCTTTCAAATCCCCAGCAGAGTTGCCAAAAATCTGTTAGTGAACAGATTTGTCCTTAAAAAATGAATATGCAAATTAACTCCCAATGCCCAGAATGAAGGACAAAAAGAACTAATGGTTGGATCAATTATCATGGGATTGATAATCTTCCTCTGAATTTTATAGTGTACAGCTCCTTGGTCAGATGTTCAATAAATTAATTATTTTTAAACCACACATTTGCTTTTAACCGGAAATCAAGTAAGGTTGCCTACTTCATTCTTAGATGAGAGGCTAATAGTTTACAATCTTCAAGATGTTTCACCATGAGAATCATAAATAATTGAAACAAATTTCAATAACTCTGACTCAACACCTCATAAAAATAGGTAAAAGAAATAAAATCTCTTTTCAAACTTTTATCTTTTAAAATCACACAGAAAAGAGTCTCAGAATAATAACAATATTTTCCATCGGAAAGGCAATCACTGTCATTTGATTAAATTAATATATGCAAAGAAATATCACTACACAGATTCAAAACTCAAAGGTTTTCCTTCTCCCAAACACATATGATCTTTTATATATATGTATTTTATGCAACAAAGACACAACGATACATGTATAAATCCCTTCCAATTTCAGATTTTCAAAGTCTGATGACTTCCTTTAACAAAACAGAACTTCTAAAAACCAAAAAACTAAGTCCACTATTCTAACCCCTTCTCTATCTCTTTCTTTGCATATTTATCCTTCTTTTCCTCTCAGTGAGACACTTCCAGTTCCAAAAACTGAATCCTGGTATATCATATGCTGACAGCTGGATATAAATAACTATCTTCATTCTTTCAACACTTTGTTGGCTTCAATATAATTTTTAATGATAATGTTTTAATATGAAAACATTATAACTTAAAATACATAAGTTTTATGAATTAATTATGAGCTCCATTGTTACAAATATAAGTCATGCCTTTTTAATATTTGAAAACAAGAAACTTGGTTATTGTTGGTCATTTTGGATAGACCTGAACTGTTTGAACTTTTGGAACCTGTTGAACTACTTTGAACCATTTTGAACCCAACTAAACTAAATGAACTTGATTGAACTGAATGAACCTGATTGAACTGAATGAACCCGATTGAACTGGTTCAACATGATTGAATTGAATGAACCTGATTGAACTGAATGAACCCGATTGAACTGGTTCAAGGGGGTTCAATGGTTCAGAGAGTTTTAAAGATGTTCTTTTTCACTTAACTAGAATTTAACACAGAACTTTAAAGGGAAAAAGTCTATGGAGACATGATACACAACTAGAGGGGCCCGACTTAAAAATTTTCAATTAGGCGGACCACAAGTGGACCGTCAAGTATCAACACTCCCAGTAGCCACAACCAAATTAGAGTCATGGAGGTCCTGAATAACCACATCATATGGTGAGAACTCAACTATCTTACGAGATCCAGAGTGGCAAATATGATAAATGAACAAGAGGTTCATAGAGACGTCAGGAATAACCAAAACATCCTACAGAGTACCCACGTCCAAAGAGACAAAACTTGAACCCAAGACTAAAAGCTGAACTGAGTCACCCATTGCAATCTGTGAAGTACCACAAGGGGCAAGAGAAGTAACCAATTGTTGAGTGTGAGGCATATGGTGAGAACCGCCAAAATCTAAAATACAAGTGGACCCATAGGTTGAAGCTCGAGTAGTGAGAGCATGACCTTTCCCTATGGAAGGAGAAGATGCCTGAGGTGAGGAGATGTGATGCTATTGCATGGCTTCCTCTAAAGCCTCTAATCATTTCCAACACCTAGAAACTAGATGTCCTTCCTTGCTACAAAAACTACAAGTTTCTCCTGATTTCTTCTTAGTCTTGGAGGAAGACTCACCAGACTGTGAAGATTTTCCTTATTTTAGAGGAAATGGTAGTTTAGAATCAGACTTAGGAGGGGGCTTGGAGGAATTCTCACTGCCTACAAAATTCTTTTTGGGATTCGGTTTTGGCTTTGGTTCTCCTTAAAGGACTGAGCAACCAATGCTTTGTTCTTGGACCCTGAGAGCATGTCCAACTGAGAAAGGTGAGACTACTCACGAGACAAACATTCACAAAACACATCAAAGGTAGGCAGGGTGAAACGAGCACCCAAGCCATCCATGGTGAAGTAGAAAGAAGAGGCAAAGAACTGAAAAGGACCTTGAAGCTTTGAAAGGATCAAGTGAATGCACTCTATGTCTATCTTGATCTTTCCACACCCCTGGAGAATAGATCTTATAATCTTGAATTTGTTAAAAAAATCCTCAATTGTGGGAAAGGAATCAGGTGAGAAGGAAACCAACTCCGCCTCAATTTGTAATGCCTGGATCTCATTAACTCTCCTAAAGAGATTCTCAAACTTCAACCATATATCACAAGGAGTGAGAAAAGCATCAATGTGAAATATAAGACTATCAAAAACATGTAATGAGAGCAAACCCATGGCCTCATCCATCTTGTTTCTGTGCTGAAGAAGCTCATAAGGATGCTACAACAGAGGCTAAACCTCATCCAAACAAGACCACAACCCTCATGCCCTAAGAATCCTTGTGATGCAAGGCTTCTAGGTGTGATAGTTGTGTGATGTCAACAACTCAACTGAAGAATCTGCCATGAAACTCTGCACCTGTACCTGCTTGTGTGTTTTTTATTATTATATGATCTTTCAGAATAGATAGAAGATACAGAAGGGTTTGTTTGTTTTGAGAGTTTTGGTGTTCTAGATTTCTGATATAAATGACAGAAAGAAAGAAAAAAACACCCCCCACAAAGGATAAACCCAAACCCTAGTACATACTGATGAGAAGGATGCATAAAAAGAAAACTTCAAAGTGAAATCTCATGTACCTAAAGAAATATATGAGAAACAAGATCACATATTTGAATAGATCATGCTGAGAGCTTTCCAACGCCTATTCATTTTTTAAAAACGGAGTCCGTTTGCCCATTCTACGGCCCCATAAGTGCAGAAAAGTGACCCCACTTTGACTGGAAAAAAGTACAGTCAAACAACAAAATTGGTAAAAAAATCCAATACCATGAGGTCTGGCTTAGGACCATCTTTCTGACGCCTATTTGTTTTTGAAAAAATGACTTTGTGTGCTTAAGTTATGAAGAAAAAACCAACCCCCCTAAAAAGGCAAGAGGGAGGCAGTCTGGTGGCAGGTCTAGGTGGAGGTGGCCCATGGGCGGTGCTCTAGTGGTGGAGTGGTGGAGCTAGCCAGTGGGCAGAGGCTATGGTGGTTGGCGGGTGGTACAACGATGACTGGTGGGGAAGGGCCAGCGGGTGGGTGGGGGCTGGGAGTTGGCGGGGGCCTAGAGGCCGGAAGTTGGCAGGCAGGGCCTGCTTTGACAAGGCCGACAGGCTAGATTGTCAGGGTTGAAGGCGGTCGGACTGACAGGGCCGACGTATCAATGGAAAGCCAAAAAAAAAAAATTGATATTTTAAAAAAAAAACTTTGTCGATGATTTTTTGATGTTTTTTTGAAATTTTTTTTCAAAAAATCAAATTTCGTCCTGCATGTCGTAAAAAGGCAAAAAAAAATTTAATTTTTTTTCTTGAACTGCATGTTAGGGCCGTATGACCTGGTACAGAACAAAAAATATCCCTAGAGGCTCAGGAGTCAAAAAAGGTCAAGTTTTATATGACCATAAGGGTTTTTGGGCCTTTTGAGTAGGATGGTGAGGTCTGTTTAGGCCCAAAGTGCTCAGAAAAAAGCCTATGCCTAGGTGCATAAAAAAATCTTCTGATAAACCCCAAATCTACTTCCAATGCTAAAAAATCAAAATAAGAATAGGTAGTTGCAGATCAGAAGCTCTAATACCATGTGAGAGTTGAGAAATACAACACCATAGGAGCCCAAATGATCTCTGCAAGCTAAATAAACCTATTACAAGGAGAAGCAAGGAAGCAACAGAGAAAAACCAAAATACACAGGAAATGCTCAAAAAGATGAGAGCTTTGTATTCACCAAAAATGTGTAATGTAATAATAATACAAAGAAAAGAATCCAACCTCTAATAGGTCAAGAAACTCTAAAAGGGAAAACCCTAGGCTTGCACATAATAATTAATAAAAGAATTAATTGTTATGCACCTAATGTTAGCTTAAGTGTAAAAGAGATAAAGGGGAACTTAATTAATTAAACAAATGTCATTTAATTAATCAAGTAAAGGCCCGATTACTCTAACAGTTATTGAAACTCAACTTCATAAACTTGATACGCATAGAGGGAAAGGAGCCAAAATTAGAGCCATATTACATTTGAATTAAGGAAGAAAATAAAAAACAACAAATGCTTATTGTATTACCTAAATTATAAACATCAGAAGGAATTTATTAGTGTTGTACAAGATGATTTCAGATAGGTTTTTACTAATCTAGAAGACATCAAATATCTATTTTATAATTTTTTACAAAAATATTTTTAGGGAGGATTCAAACAGGCAAGATGTTCAATCAACATTGGAGGAAATTATCAAAAATTTGATTGTTAGAAAGGTGGTTTTTGAGTATAAGAATAGAAACAAAGTAAACATGGTCAGATTAGTAGATAATTGGAAATTTCATTTGGTTTAGGGGTCTCTCTTTCTGAGCTATGGAATTCGTTCCTAGCCAAAATGAAAAATATAATTTTTAATCGGGGAAAAAAATTCTCGTCTCTTGCTGGTTAAAAAAATGTGGTTAATCATATCTTTTTGGCTTCTCGTGTGTATTATTCCTCTTGTTGGATGCCCTCCAAAAAAGGTTACGATGAATTAAATAAAATTGTTCATCAGTTCTTGTGGTCTAATTGGGATGGTGTTGGGACTTCAAAAATTTTGCCTAATTTTGAAGGCCCAGGTTGAAAATCTTGATTTTTGACACTCAGAATCCCATTTTGCAGGATAACATGTCATGTTAGCTACACATGTGTTGTAGGCTATAAAATGTTTAAAATCCATGTGAATGGCAGTTTTTGGTGAGACATCATCTTTTGCTAAGACTATTTTAACTTCCTACTGGCCTTTATGTGTTAAGTCGATATGTCCCTTTTTTGGTGTAACAAAGGTCTCTTCTTAGCGACAAGGCTTGGATTTCTATGTGAGAGTGTCTGTTGGTAGGATTGACCCCTCATCAGCCTATCGCATCCAAATGGAAAGGCAAAAGTCATTTTTTATTTTCAAGCTGAGTACCGACCAACCTTCGACCCCCAATAGTCGGGCCCACATTGGCCGAGTTTTTGCAGATGTCCAAGTGGTGAGCATGCATTGATTCATTTGAAGTGAGTTGTGGTTGTGTGGGCTCTCTCATTCTTGGTTTAGTGGTACCAAGTGGCAGACCTAGATTAGATATTAAAGTTATGTGTGGCCCTTGGCTGTGTGGCGACATATGTTCTTTTCAGCATAATGTGCCCTTTTGACAAGACCTTTTCTCCACTTGGACACCTTCTTGTGTTACACTGATAAGTTATCTTCGGTGTGACAAGAGGCAAGTCATGGTGACATGGTCCTTCTTTTTGGCCAAACTTTCCATTTTGGTAGGATGATTTCCTTCATATATAGAAGCATGTAGATATAGTGATATGATCCTTCTTTGGTATGACCCCGATTGTGTCTTATGGACAGTTTTCTTCTTTTGGTGTAACTTGCTCACTATCTTGCCGATGTAACCTCTCTTCGGTGTGACCTATGATGTGTCTTGCTGACACCTATTTGGATTTTGATATAACATGGCATTTCACCATGACATAAAGTGACTCATTGCATAGCTTTTGTGCTATACCAACATGGAGTTTTTGATGTGACATGTTTACTATCACTTCGAAATTGGTGGATGTCAATAGAGATGGAGGACCCCACTTGAACAAGTCATCACCCCAGTGACCAATAAACAAACACCTAATGGACATGTGGATGAGGTGGGCCCACTACCCATTTCTTGAGTGGAGTAAATGGTGATCCCTTTGTAGAAGATCAATGACCTAGGTTAACATGCGATTGAACAATTAATGAAACTTTCTTACAGAGCTTAATGTCACAACCCTACTAGCTTACTTCTCATGGGTGTCCTAGAGGAGGTCATGACATATATTTGAACAATGAGAGCATGAACATATGGTTTTTAAGCCATGCAATGAAGATGTGGGTCCAATACCAATCCTTTCAAGTGAATTTAAACAAAGATAGCTCGACAGAGGATCGCTGACTATGAACTATGCGGGATTGTGCAACGAAATAGAGATGCATGACCAATTTAATTTCGTAGCTCTGCAATGTCGATGTGATATTTTTAAATCCTAGTGACAACATGAGTTCAGTGTGACATCAATGCTCGATAAGACGGTTCTAAGCTATAAGCCGAAGACCTTTCTCTTGGTAACAAGCCATAATACGAAGTAGGGGCCATGTTTGACGACAATTGACCCATGTTGACATGCTGAGTTGAAGACCAGTGGTTGGTCCATGTGGAAGATCACGTAGCATATGGTCCCAATACTCAAATAAAGAATACAAACATCTATCTCCTTCCATCTAGTATGCTCTTTGATGCACACTCAAAATAGACATGGGGTAAGATAGAACATAAGAATGTTGGTATTCCTGTCATCCCGTAGACCATAGAGAAACATAGGGAAAGACCCACAAGGCAATATGAAAATAAAATGAGCATAAGGAGATTTTATGTCCTTTCTATCACGTGCTACAAGAATGTGAAAATAAATAGTTATGCGGGAGGCAAAAGGCAAATGAGGATATACATCCTGCTAGCCCGCAAGAGGATTGTTGTCATGAGGGTGCATAACACGCATGTTAGTTGACCGCTAAACATGCTTTCTTTTTGCTTGATGGTTTAGCTGTCCATGTAGGGAAGTTGACAAAGCTTGGCCAGAGGACAAATGGAAAGAGTTTGAAGACATGGCATATGCTGATTGGGTCACATTTCCACCTCTCAAAGGGAGAAAATTTAATGACATAATTGGTGTGTCGACGCACTGCAGATAGAAGTTTGCAACCAAATTAGATCAGATTGTAGTGATGAGAGCGAGAAGGAAGGGGGTTGCATTTAATGGAGAAGTGATAGAGGATTGAGTGTGCAGCTTGAGAGGATTGCATGATATTTTGTTGATCATATTTCACGACCTTGAGCACATCAAGCACTAGTACATTTGGGCCTAATTTCTGATGGTTAATTGTCGGACTTGCGACGACATCACGTCGGACTTCCGACCAAATTTACCATCAAAAACTCATCGTCATGCTTCCTGATGATGCCATTTGCGTCAGTCATCTGATGATGTTATGAACTCCTCCGACGACAACTATATTTGCTCTCCTGGCCACAAATTTTAGCGGATTACTGTCAAAATTCTGACGGATGCTATGTTTGCTCCTAGACGACTGTCCGACATGGAAGTGATGTCAGATATACAACATCCTTGTCAGATGTTTCTTTAGTTGTTGTCAGAATTCCAACAATGAGAGATGATGCGGGTCAGATGACTTTGCCATCGGTGCATGAAAGCATTGTAGTAGTTCTACTTTTAAAAACTGCATAAAACATTTATTATTTATTTGATTCAGTGTTATTTGTGAAAAAGGATTATCAATGATGTTTCCTTTCTCTAAGAATTGTCTAGGATCTTTCCATCAGATAATATGTAACATCCAATGACTAGATCTTTTCTTTACAAATGCTTATTTTGTTTAAATATTATCTAAGAATGAATTAAAATTTATATATGTACGGAAAAAGAACATGCAAGCTGAAGAATCATGTGTAAGTAAATTTCATAAAAGAAAGCAAGCATGCATTATCTTGAGTGACATGGAAACAAGCTCATCAACTTCTTAGAAGAGAGCAATTGGAGAAAAGCAGAGGAAAGTGTTAAAGGGTGATAAATACATAGAGAGTATGCAATACAAAAAAACAATGTCTGGAGTGTGTGATGTGATGTCTCTAATGTATGTCCAGAGGGACTAACTAGTTTTGGAGTTCCTGTGAAACCTATTGGGCCATGCTTGGAGGAAATCAATGTGTTCATGCAAGGATATCCTTTTTTCTATTATAAGAATGATGCTTTTGCACCAAAGGATATTTGGAAGGCAATATCCAAAAATTTCTATTGTGTGGAACCAGAGTTGGTGGACTCGAAGTAATTTTCAGCTTTCAGAAGACCAAGAGGTTATGTACACAATCTCCCAATAGAAGGGTGATTTCAAGCATTACCTCTCGCCCCCATGACTATTCAAGAAGCACTTCCTCAGACAAAGAACTATCAGCCTCCATGGGATCAAATAAAAAAATTGAAGCATAGACTCCAGATGATGTGGTGGTGTCCTTCGGGAAGAACTCTACACTATAATTGAAAATTCACGAGGGAAACTACAAGATAGTGAAGAGAAATACATTCTTGAAAAGTGGGAAGAATGGATCTTGGTTTGGGTGGGGCCAAGTCAAGTGGCTCCTCTAGATGTTGACGAGATAGAAATCATATTAGGATTTGAAAAATATCACACTCGTGGAAATTTGTGTGCGACTGATCAATTACATTGTTTGGTTAATGCATTCCAAATAGATACAGTTGCATACCATTTATCTATCTTGATTAAAGCCTTTTATCCTGATGGCATTAAATTAAAGTTCTTTCTCTTCTATCTGGTATTGGTGGAGAAGAGGTTGCTTTGCATCGACCTGGGATACAATGCAATGCAACCTCTTCTCCACCAATACTAGATAGAAGAGAAAGAACTTTAATTTAATGCCATTAGGATAAAAGGCTTTAATCAAGATAGATAAATGGTATGCAATTGTATCTATTTGGAATGCATTACCCAAACAACGCAATCGATCAGTCACACACGAAGTTCCACGAGTGTGATCTTTTTCAAATCCTAATATGATTTCTATCTCGTCAACCTCTAGAGGAGCCACCTGGCTTGGCCCCACCCAAACCAAGATCCATTCTTCCCACTTTTCAAGAATGTATTTCTCTTCACTATCTTGCAGTTTCCCTCATGAATTTTCAATTATAGTGCAAAGTTCTTCATGAAGGACACCACCACATTGTCTAGAGTATATGCTTCAATTTTTTTATTTGATCCCATGGAGGCCAATTTGTCTGAGGAAGTGCTTCTTGAATAGTCATGGGGGGGTGAGGTAATGCTTGAAATCACCCTTCTATTGGGAGATTGTGTACATAACCTCTTGGTCTTCTGAAAGCTAAAAATTACTTTGAGTCCACTAACTCTGGTTCCACACTATAGAAATTTTTGGATATTGCCTTCCAAATATCCTTCAGTGCAAAAGCATCATTATCATAATAGAAAAAAGGTGCTTCTTGCATGAACACATTGATTTCCTCCAAGCGTGGCCCAATAGGTTTTGCAGAAGCTCCACAAGCAGTTAGTCCCTCCAGACATAAATTAGAGATGACACATCACACACTCCAAACATTGTTTGTTTGTATTGCATACTCTCTATGTATTTATCACCCTTTAACACTTTCCTCTGCTTTTCTCCAATTTCTCTCTTCTAGGCAGTTGATGAGCTTGTTTCCATGTCATTCAAGATAATGCCTGCTTGCTTTCTTTTATGAAATTTACTTGCACATGACTCTTCAGCTTGTATGTTCTGTTTTCATACATATATAAATTTTAATTCATGCTCAGATAATAATTAAATAAAATAAGCATTTGTAAAGAAAAGATTTAGTCATTCGATGTTACATATTATTTGATGGAAAGATCCTAGACAATTCTTGGAGAAAGGAAACCTCATTGATAATCCTTTTTTGTAAATAACACTGAATCAAATAAATTAAAAATGTTTCATGTAATTTTTAAAAGCAGAACTCCTACAATGCTTTCATGCACCGATGGAAAATCCGTCTGACCCACACCATTATCCATAATAGAACAAATCAATATAATGGGCTATTATAACAAATATATACCAAAATATGAAAGAACATTAAATTACCATTACAAAACCATAAACCATTAAATAGTGAAAATAGATATAAATTTGTAAATGTCTCCCTACAAACACCACAACCATAACCAAAACAAAAAAAATTCTTACCCGCAAAAACTAAGTAGTTGGTGAGTTGCAAGTCTACATCATCTCTCAGATGATCAAACCATTTCTTAATTTTGTTCTTCTGATTAGTCAATGGATTTAGTTGCATGTACAATTTTTCTATTTGAAGCCTTCTGTTTCCCTATATTTGAGACAATAAAATTCTTTTGAGTAGAATGGTGAAGTTTATCACCCAAACGAATCATATGCAAGGGAGACAATCACTTAAGGTCCATCTAATCTTGAGACATTGATGCCCACTTTAGCATGTCACATCGTAAATTGACAAGACTCGTGATTGGGACCCAAAATATGACCACTCATTTCTTGCCTCATGTGTGAGAAAAAATTCAAACACTTTATGTAAGATTAGGTATAAAAGGAAGCCTACCCTGCCATTTGAAGGGGTCTACCTATAATTCAAGTGATCTCTTAACTATAAAATAAATTAAATTCCAAGTGAACAAGCAATCAAGCATTCATCAAGCATTGAAGGAGAATTCAAGTTAAAGCACAACATTCATGATCAACAGTCATGATCAAGTTAAAGCACAACATTCATAAACAAGCAATCAAGCATTGAAGGAGAATTCAAGTTGGTGCAGGTGCATTTGGAAGACCAAAGGACTCAATGAAGCCATTAAAGAATTTTGAAGGTCTTAGGAGTGAAGATCCAATCAATTATGATGTCTTAAAGTCCATTATGGCCTTTAATGATGAAAATTGTAATAAGTTTGTAATTTGTCCTAAAGGGCCTGGTAAGGACATTAGGACCAACAAAAAGATGTAATAGGAATTTATGGCTTAGGGAGTCTACAAGAGTTTAGGAAAGTTCAATAAATCATTTCATGACCTTGTGTGTCAGCAATTAAGATTTTTTGATCAAATGGTTGATGTAATTCTTTGTACGACAAAGAATGCTGGTGTACGGACTAGGACACGCAATAACATCAAATTTTTGTTTTCTTGAAATTTTTTGGTGTTTTGGCTTATGGTAACTTTTTATTGAGTGTGTATTTGAATTCTTAATGCATTAAAGAGACCTTGAACATCTTATTTTCAAGGAAGATGCATTGATAATCCATTTGTCTCAGACTTTAGACTAGTTGCATTGACTATTCTAACAGATTTGTGCAATTTGGCATTTGATTTGGTTGATTTACAATGAGAATGGTCATTCCATGAATGTAAAAGGCCTAATATTCATGGGATGGAACTCCTCTAACATGTACAATAAATTACTAATAGGTTGATGTGAAGATTGGGTGGAGAACTAGGGTGATCACCAAAACAACGAATGCAAGAGTGGAGAAACTGCTTGCTAAGGAGCAGCAATAGCAAATCCGCCTTAAGGAGGGGCACATTTTATGATTGACATTGTTTAGACATTTCAAATGAAAGGTGAATCCATCATCATTTGGATGGTATAGTGTTTGGAAGAGGGGTATATGAGAAACCCTACTTTTAAGGGTTTGTGAGAGGCTGAATAAGTGATAGTAGATTTTGTGTACCATCCTAATCCAAAAAGCATTCATTTTGTCTACATCCGATAGTCATTGCTAAAATAAGTTTAAAGTGTATTCATTTAGGGACCTTTCATAAAATATTCTCAACTTACACATCATAAAAGGATCTTAAAATATTCATTGTTTATAATGAAAAGAATTTGGTTTTTCCATACACCTTCCTTTACTATTTTAAAAATATCATCGACCAAAATATTGTGCAGTAGTAGTATCGAGTGCATTTCATCTATTTTATGCCTAAATATTTCATCATACCACTTTCTTTTCAAAGCTGACTGATCGATTGTACTGTTTGGGTAATGCATTCCAAATAGATACAGTTGCATACCATTTATCTGTCTTGAAAGCCTTTTATCCTGATGGCATTAAATTAAAGTTCTTTCTCTATTTTCTGGTGATCTCTAGAGCAGAGGTTGCTTTGCATCGACCTAGGATACATTTAACTTGTGTTGTATCTATGGAAATATGTATCTTAGGTCGATGCAATGCAACCTCTGCTCCACCAATACTAGATAGAAGAGAAAGTAATTTAATTTAAAGCCATCAGGATAAAATACTTTCAAGACATATATTAGGTATAAAAGGAAGCCTACCCTGTCATTTGAAGGGGTTTACCTATAATTCAAGTGATCTCTTAATTATAAAATCAATTCAATTCCAAGTGAACAAGCAATCAAACATTCATCAAGAATTGAAGGAGAATTCAAGTTAAAGCACACCATTCTGCATGACATCCTAAAACCTTGTGTGAGGATTTAAGAAAGATTCATCAAGGTATCATGTTCAATTTTAAGCATTTTTAGATTAGATCTAAAGGGATCATTTTAAAGAGGGAGGAAGAGATCTTTTCCTAAAGATGTCTACCTCCAAAAATAGAGGAGATATTTAATAAAGATATCATCTTTAAAATTAAGAAATGGGTAGGAGATTAAGAATACAAACCTTCCATATTGCACACTTCAAGGTATATTCAAACCTATTTGACCTAGGAAAGCCCCCATCAACAAAACTATTTTTGTCATTTTTGTGTGTAGGAAATTAATTCAGGAGTTACGTGTGAAGAATTTGGCAAAGTAAATGATGACAATCAAACTCAAATTTTGATGGCATGAAAAGCAGAAGAGTAGGCCATTTCCATACAACTTCCTTTACTATTTTAAAAATATCATCGACCAAAATATTGTGCAGCGGTAGTATGGAGTGCATTTCATCTATTTTATGCCCAAATATTTCATCGGTGTATATATCACTTAACAAACCACCTGATACTTAATTGACATGTCTATCATATGCAAGACAACCGATACTAATCGGTATGTATTAGTTAAGTTTGATAACAATCAATGTTCATGGTTAATATATTAACCGATATTAATCGGAGTGCATTGGTTAATCCCGATAACAATCGATGCTCATAGTTAATATGTTAACCAATATTAATTGAAGTGCATTGGTTTTAATGTAAAACAATACCAATCGGTATTATGTGCTATGAGATTTACAACCGATGATTATTGGTAGTTAAGCATTGATTGAACTTTTCAAGTATGGTTGAATATATACAAATTTAAGAATGATCATCGATCAAATGAAGGAACAATAGCTTGAAGTCTTCATCATAGTTTATCGATAGGATAGATGATTGAATGAGAGACTTCATTTATCTCTCATTCCATCATTTATCTTACCGAGACTATCATGCATTAACAAGATAGAGGGACCTTATATCAAATTAAGGAAATCATGAGAGTGATATATGTATTAGTGTAATTATTATAATTTTTGAATATTTATCCTTGGTTACATTCAGACCAAATTACAAGTTATATTCAATATAGGACCACAAGTTACATCACCCAATTAGGGTTAGACCAAATTACAAGATACATTTATAGGGTCTGTCCTATTTGAGCTAGCTACTATTTGAACACATACTAACACATGTATCTATTTCTATGCAATAATTAGTAGTAGTTACATAGACTAGCATGGTACATAAGTTCTTTTATAATAGTGCCCTTCATATGCAATTCTTTTAAAAAATTTTAGTTGTATCTACCTTCTTAGGTTATGCAAATGGAGAATAGATTAGGTTATGTATCTACTTTCTTACTCTATAATTCTCGTTGTGTTTAATAAATTTTTATCCCTTTGTTGAAAAAAAAGGAGGTTGATGATAAATATCCATGTTGTCTATTAGTTGATTCCCATGACAATAAGTGGTTAATGCTGATACAAAGTAACACTAACAGGAAACTTTGATGACAATCTAATACACATCACTGTTGAACTTACCCCTGTCTCACATAACCCTATGTTGGCTAGGCCCAACCATAATTAGAAGATCCTAATTACTACTGTCCTAAACCTTGCATTGACCGTCACAATTTTATAGTGAGTTGAGTTAATTAGTCCATTATCGAGATTGGGAAAGAGTTTGGTATTGAGTTAGGTGTTGGTGGAATGTTGAAGGAGGCACACTATCATCATAATTAATGTTAGAGAGTGTTGTGTGAAGAAGAATGGCCACAAAAGGAGTGACTGCCCTAATTGCTTGAGACTGTCACAAAAAGTGAGTGTTGCAGCAGTGAATCTTCCTTTGACCTCTGGGTGTTTGGGAGGGTAAAGACCCATGGTGGTATATGTTGAGTGGTTGGGAGGGTAAAGACCCACATATCAACTATCTACTTTGACATCGTAGGATGGTGTCCACATACTCTAAAACCTTGTGCACTCTCTATCTGATACTAACATATACATAACATGTGCCTCTCATATAACCCTATGTTGGCTAGGCCCCACCATAATTAGAATATCCTAACTACTAAAAGCGCTAGATTCTCCCCTAAAAGGTTTTTGAGTCATAGAAGGCCTAACTTGATAGCATATCTAAAATATATTTGTGTCGATGTTGGTCACATGTGACTACCCTATGGCCCCTACTATGCTCTAGACCTTTGTCCCTAATATTGATGATAGTATTGAGTTTTTCTTTATAAATCATATAGTAAGTCTAAATTATCCTTTGAAGGATGGGGAGGCCTATGGACACTTTAGTCCCTTCATCAAGGTTAGAAACTTCTCTCATGCCTCTTGTGTCATCCCATGTACCTCCTTTTCCATAAGAGACTTTGTCATAGCAACCGTGATTTCATTTGGATTGGCCATGTGTAGGAAAACTGAAATTTTGGGTTTTTTCACCCCTAATGAAATAGTTGATAAGTAACTTGTCTTGAATGTAATCTACAAACTACAAGAACTCCAAAAACTAACTCTCATGTTGAGCCACTATGAAACCTTATTATGTAAATTGTGAAACTCATCTATGAATCTCTGTCAAAAATATTTTGAAATAGAACACACTTTGAAGCACTCCAAAATGGTATTTGGAAAGGGTTTCCAATGTGACTTGGTGCATTTTATCCTCCAAGTACCACAAGGTGGAAGCAAGTCCTATCAAAAATTGCATTGAAAATTATTCCTTTAGGTTTCTCACATATAGATGCAACCCAAAGCATAAGTCCAAGCTAAGTAACCAAGACTTATCCTCAACCCTGTTTGCGGATCTTAAAAATGTAGAGGATTGGAGATGAAGCAACTCTCGAATATGATCCTTTGGCTCATGATATGTGCTTGCTATAGTCTATACCTCTTGTATTTATGCATGATGAGGCTAGGTAATGTGTATTGATCAATATTCTATCTCCTCTATGTTTATTTCCCAAATTCAAGGCGAACTCCTAATAAGATCCCAAGATGCAAGTATATGCTCCTCTACTACAAGTGGATCCTCATGGCTTGTAATATTTGAGGTCCATACTCAGGCTACTCATCTTGGTGAAAAATATCAAAATGATATGACCCTTCCTTCCATTTCCTACACCCTATTTTCTATCCCACACCTTATAACCTTTACCTCACTTCCTATCATTATTACCTTCCATCTACCTTTCATATCCCCTATCTTAACCTCCTCCACTTTCCTACATCCTATCCTAAACCTTAACATCATACTCAATTAATTTTACTTCACCTACCTAACCCCATTCCATCCTTCACATCCTTTTATCTCCCCCCATTCACTTTCCTACCTTCCAAACCCCTAACATATCCTAACTTACTCTTTCACCATTACATACTTCATCACTTACCTCCCTATCTTATCCTAACCCACACCTCATAAACTTATACCTCTTAGCTTCCATTTTATACCACCTTCCTAATGGTACACTTATGCTCCCTTCCAAAACACCGACAAAAAATAACACTCGATCAGTACACAGTACTCTCACGATTCTGCAGCAGGGATTTTCTGTCACAACCATATATACCAACATCCATAATTAGGATATATTTTACATAATGGCTCTCGATCACATAGGTTTAGGTCATCTCTCTCCTTAATTAGGATATATTTTAAATATGGAAAGTAGTGTTAATATGTTTTAGGCTTACTATATTGTTCATTATTTAAAATGTAGTGTTTAATTAATACACGATTGTAGGATTGTTCAACAATTTAGGTCTTGTAAGAAATTCTTCTTTTAAATTGATCATATCATATTACAGAAACCTCTCACCATCTCTTCTATTGGAAATTAATCTAATAAATCTATAATAAAATTTGAATCTAAATATTTGATATGTATAACTGTAGCTAGGAAATCGGAAATCATCACAAGAAAATATCAAAATGTTAATCATAGCTCAATCACAAAAGCTCATTGCAATGATCAATCCTAATTACACTCAATAGAGACATGAAAGCAAAACATTCAAAACTAAAAACTAAGAAAACTAGATGCAGATTCGAATGTCTCCTTCATGTGGCTCCATTGTCCTTCTTTCTTCTCCAAATAGCCTTTTGTTTGTGGATCTCACCTTCAAGTGCATAAACCTAATGTGAAAGAAAGATTGACATTGGCACAAGAAACTCAAAGCGTGATTGATTCGACAAAGTAATTCCAACAAGTGATTATTAGATCGATAATGTGATTATTAGATTGGTATTGAAGAAATTCATCCAATTTATAGATAAATTGGAGAGATGATCAAATTAGCATGAAGAGATTCAAATGGAAATTGCAAATAAAAAATGTCAATTATGACAAATTATGACAAATTTGCACTTTCTATGCAAAATTGATTAATTGATAATTTATGACAAAATTATGACAAATTTCTATGTCAAAATTGATTGATTGTCAATTATGACAATTTATGACAAATTGAAATGTCATTCCCATGAAATTAGGAGGAAAATAGGAGGAAATTGAATTAGAAATTAGGAAAATTAGAAAATTGGAAAAAGAGGAAAATTAGGAATTAAGATAAATTAGGTGAATTAATTAATAATTTGTCATTTATTAATTAATTCACAAAAAGAGGAATAATTAGCCAATTAAATGAACATTTAATTGCGATGAGAAGACTTAGGATAAATAAATAATTTATTAATCCTAAAGGGAGAAATGACAAACCAGGTGAAATGATTAAATCACGAAACCCTAGAAGATGAATTAGCAATGCAAGGATGACAATTAGGTCTTGATGAAAGATAATTGACTCGATCATGACTCTAATTAACAAGGGACCAATGTGATAAATGATTTGATTGATAAATGCGCCAATTGATGAGGAACAATGACTAATTGATCCAAATTGACATAATTGAGACAGACAACGGTCGATGGCAAATTGATCGCAAAATGACAAAATTGACAAGAGAACAAGGATCGATGACAAAATAGATTGTAAGACGACAAGATTGAAAATGACCACGATCGATGACAAATCGATCGCAAAATGACAAGATCGAACATGACAACAATCGATGACAAATCAATCTCAAAACAACAAGATTGAAAATGATAAGGATTGATGACAAATCGATCGCCAGATGATAAGATTGATAAGAGGACAAAACCCTAATTAGGATTGACGATGTCCAAAATGATGACAAATGAGCACGCACATTGATGCGACAAGATAAGATTGATCAAAATCATGACTGGAGAGTGTTGTCGATAAGACCAAATTTGAGAGTGAGACGAATGAAGAATGTAGAAGAATGACTCGATGCTCGCAAATGATAAAGACCAAGTGCGTGACATAGGAGAAATGTTAATGCGACGCAAAAACCTAAAATGAGGCAATGCGCAAATGTTAAAGTATGATTCCGCAAGTGTTCACCATTTTTAGGTGTCTATAATAACAATGAATTTGCTGATTATACCCTACCTTTTCTCTTCAACCAGATCTTGTAATGCCCAATTTAGAGTGAAGCGATGATTGAAATGGCCACCCTGACAAACACATCCTTTGGCTCAAATGCGAAAGGAAAGGAAAGCGACACTACGATAGCTGACCATTCCTACATCCTATAGTGATTAAACCCATAGGGAACCTATGTCCACCTCCCTCCTTCGTGTTCATCAGGGGATGGCCCAAAAATAACTTCTCAACTTACTAGACCCCCACCTATGACTTATTGAGCACATAATCGATCCAGATTCTTTCACCGGAATCGACATGGGAGGAACCACTTCATTCCATGGCTGGAGCACTAGTAGTATATAGCTAGGATAGCTGACGATTAAACCCACAGGTTCCCTGCAGAGGCCAGATTTTGTAATGGCAGAGGCAGGACGAAGAGGTAGGATTTTGTAATGGTAGAGGTCGACAGGACGAAGAGGCGGGATTTATGAAATGACTTGGTTTTTTCTTTTTTTTTTAAGTAATGCCCATGGTCATCGGAATTTCGATGAACGTGGGCACTTTTTCTAAAAAAATCCCAAATGTCATTGCCAATTCCTTCTCCGTCAAAACCAAATGTTGCATTATTGTCAGAATTCCGACGAAAGTGGGCATTTTTTCAAAAAAAAATCAAATTTGATCACAATATACCTTCTCCGTCAGAAACCTCCATCGGAATTTTAGGCCAAATGTATTAGTGAAGGGTTTTGAATCAACAAGATGTAAGGACAAGGGTTGATGGAGATTACTAAATATAGTAATCTGAACTCAATGATCGATCAGAATATGGAAAAATATAAAATCTATGTTAGAAGCTAATTAGCAAGTGGGGAAGATTTCTTTGAAGCTTGAGAAGATTGCTTAGGGTGATTGTACGCTCACGACTCTAGAGGATCCCTTTGGAGATGATCACATTTGATACATCCATATTGCATATAATGTACAATGATTGATGCCTTAGGGCTTATTGTTGTCTATGCAATTGTGACATGTGTCTCATGTAGCCTGTAGCTTGTTTTTCTCCCTTGCTATTATAATAGAGAATTCAGGGCTAGTGAGATGGTTCTGATTTTGGGGTTTGATTTTGATTATTCTTAATATAATCCTAGAGGTAGGGGCTTCCATGTATAGTCAAAGATTAGGAGTAAGCTAGAGTTCAACTATCAATTTAAAGTCATTTTATCGTAGTGTATAACCAAATGCAAACAAGGCTTAATATTTTTATTGTAACTATCTCCTAGATGTAATTTCACTATTTTATGAAATAGATGATCAAGGATCCTTTGTTTCATCCCTACAAGTTTAGGTGTTTTTTTTATTTATTTTTTTTGAAAAAAGGGGTAAAGATTTATTCAGAAATCACATAATTACAAAGAACAGGCCTTAGGGCCATCAAGATAGCAACAAAAACTAAAAGGATCCTAAAAGAACCACCAACACCACCACTACAAATTCCAGTGACCATAGCAATAGATCTTATTGTTGAATTTCCAATGATAATACCTTTTTTGGAAAGCCCTTAGAAAGATGAGCAAGCTCATGTAAGCCTCGAAGGGCCTCTAAAATGACAATGAAAATGAAACAAACATAAAAGGGAAATTGATCCTACACCACTGGGTTCTCTTGCATCATCCTGTCTTCTAGCATTAACTTGTCTGAAGTTTCAAGATAATCAGGAGGTAGACCATCCCTTCCACTAAAATCCCAACCATCAACATGCTTTGAAGCCCACTCGGCAAAATAATCAACCACTCTATTCCACTCCTTGGGAATATGACAAAAGGAGACAAACTCCAATGTATTACACAATTGTAAAATTTGTTTGGCCACAGAAGCTAATTGCCAACTCACATCATTCAAATTTTGTTTGTTCAACATATCCACAACAATTTGAGAATCCGACTCACAAATAATCGTCCTCCATCCTAAATAAAAACCTCACTCAACAACAATATTAATAGCTAGTTCCTCCATAAGATTGTTAGAGTGCTGCCCAATATAAATAGAGAAGAAAAAAATTGCACAACCATCATCACCTCTACCTATACCTCCAATAATTTCATGTCTAGGATTCCCACAGGAAGAGCCATCTGTATTAATTTTTAAGATTCCCACGGGAGGGGGAATATACCTTCAATCTCTACTTATCTGTTGCTTTGCATGTCAAGATCTATTTCCAGCAGCACAATCCATTTTAATGTTTTCCAATTGCAAATTCCGTACAATAGCATAATCCCCTGGATCAATATTTTTAGACAAATTTCACTTAGTCGAGATTGTCTTTTGAAGCCTATTAACTATCTTCTACCATATCTAAGGACTCCCTATATGTGAATCACAAAAGACCCTTCGATTCCTTTCCAGCCACAAATTCTAGATAATAAGGGCTAGCCCAATAGGCTAGGCCACTTGAAGAAAATAGGTCTTTGCTGGGGGTTTGCCCAAGCTATCCCAAAATTCAATTAAGGAGGTAGCATGAAAACAAGCATGTTGCCAAGCCTCCCAGCACTTGTGCAAAATCTCCCTAGAGAAAGGGCATAGACAAAACAAGTGGGAGAAGTCTTCCTCATTATGCATACAAAGATAACAAATAGATGGTCCCTGGAAGCCTCTCTTATGATGATTCTCCTGCATGAGGCATTTACTCTAAGCAACTGACTATAAGAAGAAATTACATTTCGGCCAAGAGAAGCTATTCCAAACCTTCTTCCCCCAGGGAACATCTATCAGCCCATGCAATTACCTATCAAGCTAAAGCATAACCTTCAGCAACAAAAAACTTGCCTTTTGGATTAGGACCCCAAGCCAAAACATCTATCTCCTTGAGGGAACTACATAGCCTACCCTCCAAGATATTAACCAACACCACATGATCTTCATCCGAACCACCCAAGGGCCATTCAAGAGGATCCTTCCAACAAGTCACCTCAACCTGTCTAATGCACCTAATCATTTTAAAATTCTCCACCTTAACCCATCCAACATCAGTGAAAATATTGCAAAGAGGCTGAAGTTATGGATAACTAGACAGAATAGGAGGGTGACCATCCCAAGAGTCTTGTCGAAAAAGAGCTTCAGAGCCTCTATTAAAAATCTAGAAAAAGACATCTTTAATAAATTGAGCACCTTTTTTAAGAGTATCCCAGATACAAGAGCCCCTGCCCACTAAACTAAGATGAGGTACCTCATGATCATTAGCACCAGGGAGATACTTGTGGGTTAAAATCTTAGCCCAGTCCTGATATTGATTGTTACACCACCTCAAATATAGCTTAGCCACCAAGGCCTTGCTAACCAAAGCAATAGATCTAAGGCCAAGACCCCAAGCATGTCTCGGTCTACAAACAGAGTCCCATTTAACTAAACTCCACTTAGAAGAAAGAAAACTACCAGACCAAAGAAATTGATGGGAAAAAGAATCAAACTCTCTCACAAAGCTAAAGAGGGGAGCCTACACAAAACACCTATAAATGGGAAGCACTTGCACCATAGTTTCCAGAAGAATCACTCTTCCAGTAGAGGATAACCACCTATAAGTCCAATGATTAAACTTGCAATGAAATTTATCCAAAATTCCTTGCCAAAAATCTTCGCACTGATCCCCCAAATCTAAAGGAATCCTAAGGTACAACAAAGGAAGGCACCTCGTTTGAAATCTAAGGATCCTGGCAATCCTAATCTGAATAAGATGAGGGGTATTAAAGAAATACATGGATGGTTTATCTTCATTAGTTTTTTGACCTAAGGCTTTGCAATAGATATCCAAAGCTCTCCTGAAATTCACTGCCTCATTGATTATAGCCCTGCCCATCAAACCTATGTCATCCACAAACTGAAGATGAGAGTAGGGAGGTAGGGCACTACTCCAACTCTGGCCCTGAATAAGACCATGTCTCACCTAGGAAGCTAGAAATCTGCCAAGACCTTCAACCATGAGAATAAATAAATAGGGAGATGAAGGGTCCCCTTGCCAAAGCCCCTGTGAAGCACTAAACAATTCTGAGGGTTCCCCATTAATAAGAACTGAGAAAGAGATATAAGTCACATAACTAAGAACCCAATTCACCCACTCTTCTCCAAAACCAAAAGCCAAAAGGATCTTCTATAAGAAATCCCAACTCACCCTATCATAAGCTTTGGCCATGTCAAGTTTAATAAACATAGCCTTCTCCTTAGAGGAAGCCATCAGACGAATAGCCTTCATTTCTATCACAACTCCATCAAGGATTTGTCTTCCATCAATGAAACCACCTTGCTCCTTAGAAACCAAAGTGCAGAGGAGAGGCTTGAGTCATTCAATAATCAATTTAGTGATTATCTTGTAGACAACATTACATAAAGCAATAGGCCTATACTGATCCAAGCTATTAGCCCCCTCCTTCTTAGGAATGAGAGCCACGAAGGTAGAATTCATATATTTGAGCCTTTTTTTATTCCTATGAGATTCTTGAACCACATCTTGAAGATCATACTTTATAATCTCCCAAAAATTTTAAAAAAACTCAATAGGAAACCCGTCAGGGCCAGGAGCCTTGCCTTTTTTTTTTGAAACACAACCCCCTCAAGTTAAGACAACAAAATGGGGTGCAAGAGAGAATCATTCATTTCAACAGAGACAAGAGGGGGAATACAGTTCAAGATGGTACTCTCTTCCACCATAGCTTTAGGATCCTCTTTGGTAAACAAATTAGAAAAAAAATTGTCAGCTTCCATAGCAATTTCTTCTTTAGATGAAAGATGAACCCCTTCTGAAGATATGAGAGAGGTAATAGAGTTACCATACCTCTGAGCCTTAATACAATTATGAAAAAAAGTAGTGTTTCTATCACCTTCTTGGAGCCAATCCACACAAGACTTTTATTTCTAAAAAATCTCCTCACGCAACTCCCACTCTTCTAAGTCCTTTAGAGCAAGGGACTTGGCCATACTAAGCTCCACAGTCATCCCTTGATCCCTAATTTGATGCGTAACCTCATCCATCTTGGATTGAGTTGTCATCTTGTGTCTATACAGGTTCCCAAAACATTGTTTATTCCACCTCTTCAACCTGTATTTTACATGTTGTAATCTCTTCCCAAAGGTGTACATAGCTTGCCCGTGGGTAGGCACCCCTTCATACCACCAATCAACCATAAGATCCCTCAATGAATGATCATGAAGCCACATCAATTGAAATTTGAAAGAGGGATTTTTGGAGGTTCTAAAAGATGTAATAGAAATCTTAATAGGCCAATGATCAGAACCCCTCCAATCAAGAATTTATGAACTGGTGGACCACCTATCATGCACCCAATAGTAGGAAACCAAAAATCCATCAAGCCTTTTAGATATAGCTTCAACACCACTCCTCCTATTATTCCATGTAAAGACACCATTAATTGGATTCACATAAATGAGATTTAAGAGACCAATATTATCTCTGAGTAAATTTGAGGAATGATCAAGCCTAAATAACCCACCTCGCTTTTCCTCCAAACTAGTAACGACATTAAAATCTCCAGCCAAATTCCAGGGGAGAAAAGGATCTCAAGATCAAACAAGATTGATGTGAGCCCAATGATGAGACTTAACCACAAGATCAGTAGGAGCATAAATATTAGAGAAGAGGCATCTTTCTCCAGTCTCAAAGCTAGAAGCAACCTTAGAAATGGAAGACCTGCTAGAAAACCACCACAAAGGGGAAACTTTCCTCAGGTTCCAAAAGTAAGAAACCCCCCTAAACTACTGTGAGAGCTCACTCCCTGCGAAAGGCCCTGGGGCCAGATATACAAAGAACAACTGGCCAAACCATCCACTGAAAGCTTGGTTTCCTAAATAAAAACAACATTAGGAGACTCAGAGTCAATTAATCTGTGAACAACCTTTTTGTCTAGGGATGGTGTTCAACCCCCTTACATTCCATGAGAGCACAATCATTTATGTGGTTGAGAGAAGTGGGAATCAATGGGCTTCACAGACCCTGACTCAACCAAAGTATCACCAATAAGCTTAACCTTTTCCTGATCCATTTTTTGTCTACTCCTTAAAGGTTTGTCTAAAGAACCCCTTTTGAGTGTCTTCTGCTGCAAACCTAAAACAAGTGGGGCTTTGTTACCCTTCATTGAACCTAAGGCCACTATAGTGGAAGGAGGAGTAGATGCCATGACCACTACACCTTTAGGGACCTGTGACTCACTAAGATCTTCGTTGTCCTGAACATGGGAAGGAAAATCCATAACCATTTGAACATCCTGTTGATTCTCCAAAGATAGGGCCCAACCCTCTTTCTTGGAATCCCCATCCAGCACCTCATGCTGAAATTGGGCACCCAAGGACATTTTAACTAGAACTCCTTCCTCTTGGACCAAATCCTCCAGAACATCAAACCTATTTAGGCTGACATCATTTTGCCTATCCAACCGGGTTCTCTTCTTTCCTTTGTCTTTATTCTGAGGTTTTATAGGAATGAAGCCATCTTTATCAACAAGACCATTAGGCATAGGGGGATTTCCCCTTATCTTCCCCCAAAATAGAGTGAGGAGGGTCGGAAACAACTAGTTTAGAAGATTTATTTCTAGGACATCTCCACTGTAAATGACCATATTCATGACAAATTCTGCATCTAAATGACAGGGTCTCATAGTCCAATTGTTGAATCCAAGAAGATGTCCCCAAATAGATTTCCATAGAGTTTGGAAAAGGATTATTTAAATCAACTTCTACACATATACGAGCATAGGGAATTACCTTTCGATCTTGAGTTTGTGAAGCCGAACCCACAGGTTTACCAAGAAGTAGTGAGATTGAGTGAAGAATATCTTCTCTCTAGAATTCCAATGGAAGCCTCGATAATCAGACCCACATGGGCACATGAGAGGGAAGATCCTCTATAGAATTAAAGCCAATATGCCAAGGTTTGATAAAGAGTCTCACCTGGTTGAAAAAATAAGGGCCACCCTCAAAAGCCTTGTTCCTATCTACCAGGTTGGATAAAATAACTAAAAAATATTTATTGGCTGCCATAAATAGCTCCATGTCTACTTTAGGATTCCAGACACGGCGTGCCCAAGACTATAAAGTAGGTATAGAGAGGGGAAGATTGATAAATTTTCATATGAGAGCATGATTGCACCAATATTCAACATCCTCTAAAATTTGATTAGGTTGAATAACCAGAAAGGGATGATGTTGGGACCTCTCCAAACAACCATTCACCTTTTTCATGTGAAAAGGCTCTTTCAAAGAAGAAACATCTACCCCTGATTGGGAATGACCAATGTGTTCCTTTTTGCATGCATGGATCAAATGAGATAGATCAGCCATATCCAGATCTCCAAAGACCATCTGAGAAGAGGATAATCCTCTATTCTCCATGGATCTAGAGAAAATACCAAAAGAAGAAAAAGAAGAGGGGCAGAAAACCCAACCCCAAAACCCCGCACACCCCAATAGTAACCTAGAGTAGAAGAGACAGAAAAGGGTTGCAAAAAATCCTGCGGCAGCCTAGAAAACCCAACCATGGGCAAGTAAAAATTGACCCCCAGCAAGCAAGAAACCCCCCTAAAAGGAAGCAAGCAGAGCGCAGAACATAGGCTAGGGTACATTGGCCCTAGCATGACACCCACACACACATAGATCCATCTCGTAACACACTCTATCTTTAATCCAGTAAGAGAAATATTGGGACTCTTTGTTTTGTTTTCTTCTTCTCTTCAAGGAAGAGATTAAATTTCTCTAAATAGGAAAATGAAATGGTGTTATTTGCATGTAGGCTATGTAAGAATGATTGTAATAGAACTATAATAAGGGGTGTTAGTGAAATGCATTAATACTAGGAACCCACTGATTATAATTTAATCTATTTGGGTTTAATGTCTATTAGCTATAACTTGACTCTGCTGCCCTAATGAAAGCATTGGTAATGGGGTTTCCTCCTAGTTTTTAGAACCAATCCATTCTCTTAAATTCTTTTTTACTTTTTGTTATTTCTTTTCTGGTTTAGGAGTAGATTTAGTATAGAAATCCATCCCAAGTGCTGAGGAGAGTTTAGAAGCCAAGATTGTAGCCAAATTTGAAGATTCATACACTTTCCTTGGCATATACACATTGGGATATCTGCTAAAAAGTTTGATGCCTTGAGTGTTGGAAGTTGAAAGTTATTTAGGCATTACTTAGGTATACACATCTTGGTTTTGCAGAGCTAGAAGTGAAGGAGATTTCAGTCTTGTGACTGAATCTTGTTCATTGGCCAAATCTAACCTTGAACTTGTGGATAAGAAATTGGCTAAATATTTAAGTTTTGGGGATCTGTTGATTTGGGAACCAACAGATTGATGACTCTGTTGGGGATGTCCTTGCTAAGTCCATTGAAAAGAAAGATTCAAGAAATGTTTAGAATCTGAAATTTATTTCAAACTTGGAGTCTTTCAGCCTAAAGAAAGCAATTTATTGCAGCTCATTTGAAAATTATATGTGTGATTCTATTGTTGGAAGAAACCCAAAATGGATATTTGTTTCAAATGGCTTCCAGTTGTTTGAAAATTTTTATTTTACAAAGAGGTGGTGACTATGATGATAAAACCTGATATTTGAAGAAGATCTTCAAGATTTTTAGTCAGAAAAGAACCAGTAAGCTGCTGCAAACTTCCAGGCATTCTCAATTTTTTGAAGAGATAGATGCTATGTTTGAGAATATAAGATAATAAATGTTCCCTTCAAGTTAATTGAACACTAGATTAGGGGAAGAATAGAGATAGTTCCAACACACTTCTTAATTATCATTGATATTATTTTGTTGTTATGAAGGAAGTCTATGTATTGCTTACATTTATGCTCATTAAAAGAGATTTTAGTCTTTATTGTAATAAGTCATGAGTTAAGCATTTTTTTTAAGATCTCATGTTATAGAGGAGTGTCTATAAGAGCATAAGTGTCAGATATGTTTCAGTCTATACATCCTTGCATAGTTTTAAATGTAACCATGCCTACTGAGATGTCACAGTCATGTAGGAGGAAAATTTTAAGAACTGAGTGGTATAGAGCCATAAATTTTGGTCGCATTTATGGTTACCCAAATCCTATTCCACCCAAGATCAAAAAAGTACTACCCAAATTTAGTGGTGAGAAAAGTGAATCAACTGAAAATCATATATAGAGTCTCATTAATTTGATGTATAATTATGACATAGATCATGAGGATGTCATCATGAGATTATTTGTGCAGTCCTTGACAAATGAAGCATGAGAATGGTTCTCAAATCTATTCCCACAGTCCATTAATTTTTGGTTAGAATTTCAATTAACATTTAATGAGCAATTTGGTGAATGGATTAGTGAGTTTGTTTTGTTCACTGATTTCTTTGATATTCACATAGAAGAAGAGGAGTTAGTATCAACTTTTAATATGATATTTATGAAGACTTTGATAAGGATTCCTGAAGGTTCAAGCAAAAATGATGCTCTAGAATTGTGTATCTACTTTGGAGAATTTGATCTTGATTTGAGTTATACACTAATGATGGAAGAACTAGAGAACTTGCATCAAGCATTAGAGATTTCTATTAACATAGAGAAATTTGCAAAGTTCGGGATGATACGAAGGTTTAAGTCTAAGCCTATGAGATGCCATAAGGAATGCCATGTAAATGAGCAACATAGTTTAGAGGCTGTGAATGTTGTTTTAAGTGGTTACCAACCTGTTGCTCCAGTTAAGAGCATTGATAGTGTACCTCCCTCCAATGCTGGTTATGTTCCTCATGGGGTAAAAGTTGAACCAAGAGGTTGCATAGTGTATTCTAATGAAGTGAGCATGTTTTATCCTATTACAATACCTCATGTACCAGTCCAAGATGATGCATATGAAGAGCCACTTACACTATGTACACTTGAAATAGCACCATTTCACATAGTAGATCAAGTTTCTCTTCAGTATTCTTGTCAACAAAGTGTTCCTAATATGAGATGCATAGTTGAGAATGTTGAATCTCAACATGCCTTGAGTAGTCACATTATTTTCGGTGAAGTTAATAGTGACCTTGCATGTATGGAGTACAATCAGGATTGTTCATTTCATGAAGCTAATGTGGATGGTAATTGTTCTGATTTTATAGATGATGATGTTGATTTTGACTGTTCTTTTCTTGAGGATGACATTAAGGACAACGTTGAAAATGATTTTAGTGAAGTTCCTAATCCTCTATTTGATAGAGAGGTAGATGCTGATCAGGTGGTGCTTAGTCATGAAGTGTTTAAAGGCAGATTCAATGAATTTTCTAATCCACTATATGAAGAAGATGAATCCTCACATCCTAGCTGCACTTGTGAAGATGACTATGCTGATGATGAATTTATTACTCAAATTTATGGCATGGCACAAGAGTATGAGATGGGTACAGTCCAAGAACAAAACACATTTGAAGTAGATGAGGTGACATATGATGAGAACTAAATGAGCATGGTATATGCATTTGAGAATCTACTAGATGATGATACCATAGACATGAACTAGCATATGTGTTTAAGAATAATTTTCATGAAATCTCAAACCCATTATATGAGGAGGACTTACTTTCAGATCATGGGGATGTTCTATCAATTTGTGAATGTGACCTCCATGAAGTAGAAGAGGATTCATGTGCTCCAAGTGACCTTAATTTCAATGAGCTAAATGTTGATGTTCTTCATGGGATGAATTACCTATGTGTCACGATGAAGTAGATAAAGAGGATATAGAGTGCATCCAAGACCAATCTATTTTAGAGCCAGCTAATGTAATAGAGATTTTAGGTCCTTGTTTTGAATCAGATGATGATGTCAGTGGTAGCCTTGATTGACAATATTATTTGGTTGACATATGCTATGCCCATGAGATGGAAGGAATCCGTAATTCCTATGAAGACATATGATTGTTTGAAATTCATGATGAAATTTATGATGAACCTGAAAATGTGGTGATTGATAATGATTCAGATGTTTATGATCACATAAATGAAAATGAAGATGTCTATAAGGTCCATTACATTGATCACTATCAAGGGCTCCTCATGTTGATTTTGATGATCAAACCTTGTTGAACATGAATGAACTTTTTGATAAGAGCTCTTAAATGCATGTGCAAGAAGACTTGAAGGATGGATTAGATGTGTTGCTGAGTGATGAGGTTGGGACCCCTAGAAGTGACAATAAGGAAACACATGAGCTATATCAATATTTAGGCCATCGATATACTCTTTTGATGGAAAATGCATTCAACGTATACAATGGTGGATGTTACAATGCATATGGATGTGTATCATTCAAAAGTCATGACAACCATGCATTGATTCATGATAGATGCTTTCAAATTTTGAGTAGATGTGCAATCCCAAGTAACCGAGGTAATGGTAATAGTAGTATGAGAAGTGAAGTAGCTGGTTGTTATGTCTATGATCAAAGAGATTTCAGTGATGTTTTCAGATTAGGCATAATGCTATCCGGTGAGAGTCATATTTTTGACAAAGGTAAGTATTGGTTCTACTTGTTTGGTGGTCTATGACCACCCATTCAATCTTGAAAATCAAATTTTTAGAATCAAGAACACAGGTATGGGATAGAGAAGACCTTTTTTGACTCTGTACCCAATGGAATAGGCACCCGGTTTGCTCCCCCAATGATCTAAGATCTTGCCATGATTGCAAGGGGCATGCATTCTCGAGCTAGAGCCACTGTTGAAACTTCAAAATTTATGCTTACTTTTGAAGGCCCAGGTTCAAAATTTTGATTTTTGACACTCAGAGTCCCATTTTGTAGGATAACACATCATGTTAGCTACACATGTGTTGCAGGCTATAAAATTTTTAAAATCCATGTGAATAGCAGTTTTTGGCGAGACATCATCTTTCACTAAGACTGTTTTAACTTCCTACTGACCTTTATGTGTTATGCTAACATGTCCTCTTTTTAGGTGTAACAAAGGTCTCTTTTTAGTGAAAAGGCTTGGATTTTGGTGTGAGAGTATTTGTCGACATGACTTACCTCTCATCGACCTATCACATCCAAATGGAAAGGAAGAAGTCATTTTTGTTTTTTAGGCCAAGTTCTAACTAGCCTTTGACCCCTGATAGTCGGGCCCATGTTGTCTAATTTTTCACAGATGTCCAAGTGGTGAGCATGTGTTGATTCATTCAGAGTGAGTTGTGTTTGTGTGGGCCCTCTCATTCTTGGTTTAGTGGTGCCATGTGGTAGGCACAGATTGGATCTTCTAGTTATGAGGGGCCCTTGGTTGTGTGGCGGCATAGTTCTTTTTAGCATAATTTTCCCTTTTGGAAAAACCTTTTCTACTCTTGGCCACCTTCATGTGTTACACCAATATGTTCTCTTCGATGTGATAGGAGACCAGTCATGGCAACATGGTTCTTCTTTTTGGCTAGACTTGTCCTTTGAGCAAGATGATTTCCTTTTGTATATAGAGCCATGGAGACATAGCGACAAGAGCCTTCTTTGGTATGACCCCGACTGTGTCTTGCCAATAGTGTTCTTCTTTCGGTGTAACTTGCTTGTTGTCTTGCCAATGTAACCTCTCATCGGTGTGACTTGTGGTGTGTCTTGTCGACACTCGTTTGGAGTTTGATATAACATGGTATTTTGCCATGATCCAAAGTGCCCCATTGCAGTGCTTTTGTGATATAGGAACATGGAGTTTTCAATGTGACATATTTACTATCACATTGAAAGTGCTCGATACCAATAGAGATGGAGGACCCCACTTGAACAAGTCATCACCTGCGTGACCAATAAATAGACACCTAATGGACGCATGGATGAGGTGGGACCACTTCCCCATCTCTTGAGTGGAGTAAATGGTGATCCCTTTGTAGAAGATCAATGACTTGGGTTAATCCATGACTAATGAAAGTGCTTAGACAACTTAATGTCATAGCCCCACTAACAGATCTGAAATCATTATTAATACCAATTGAAACTTTAAACCCAAAATCAAACTTATATCAGATCTAAAATCATTTATCAAATATCTCAACTTCTTTTATTAGATCTAACGACCTCTTTATCAGATTTGCTTAACACAATAATCAAATCATTTATCACAACTATCAATACTTTCACCACTTAAGCAGTCATATAAATTTGATCATTTACCAACTCATTAACCTCATCTATCAGATCAAACAATTTCTCTATCAACTCTTATCAGTATCGGTAACCTTTAATAAACCTCTAATAAAATACCATAACCGGTGTACTCAGAAATAGTGCATGAAATGTAACATAAACAAGAACATCGCATGAAAAGTATTCCACACATGAACACCATAATTTTTGATGTGGAAACCCAAATAGGGAAAAACAATGATGCGAGTTGGCACCCACAAATATTTGTACTCTTTTGAAGTACACCTTTTCAGGAGCTTATCCCTATTAGGAGATTACAATACGCCCTGTTAGGAGTAGAACCTATTAGGAGTCACCTAGTTAAGGGATTTTCCTAGCAACCCAGTTAGGAGCTTGATGATTTATTAGGATCAACCTCATGAGAGGATTTAACACTCTTTTGAGAGTTCCCTATTAGGGGAATTAAATGTTTAAGGCCTATTAGGACCGACCTGGTTAAGGGATTTGACCTGTTGCAACTATTAGGGAACAACAATGAAAAAAAGTGATCTGTTACTTGCACTTCTCAGCTTGCTTAATCAGATCTAGTTATGTTCAACACTCTACAAATCTTAGGCACATCTCACACTTGGACAACTCAACACATTCTCTTAGACCACTGACACGATAAACCTCAATTGTGCCATCCTAAATAGACATCTCAACTAGGGGCGTGTGCACCAAGATGGTGGTCAGAAAAGTGGACATCACCCAAAAAAAACATGGAAAAACAAGCAGCACGTACACAGTTTTAAAATTTGAAATTATCATGTATGCACTTAGGTTTGTTCTTCTCGAGCCTAGAGAAGATAGCGCGTACGTGCTGCTTTTAGAAAAATGAGTGCGTACGTGCTATGGTTAGGAAAATGAGCATGTATGTGCTAATAATCCAAATAAAACCCTGTACGCAGTGCCTGGTAAATTTTTAAAAAAAAATAGGGTCTCATTTACCCATGAATAGCACATTTTTAACTTTGTTTTTTCCCCATTTCCTCTCCTAAACCGCAAACGGGGTGCTAGATTTGTCCTCCAAGCTATGGATCAAGGTTAGTTTTTGTTTATTTTTGTCTTTCTTTCCAGTTTATGCAATTTGTTTTACATTTTGAATTTAATTTCATTCAATACCACCCTGTTCATCGGGATGGCCCTACTATTATCAAGGGCGCCCCAGAGTAATAGAATAATTCCTTCTCATGCCTCCGATCAAACACTGCCCATATAATTTTAGGGCACTACTAGTTACTTTCAATCTGAAGCATTGTCTCCTGTACCTACCTCTCAACAGCCTTGAAAACTAGTAGCCTTCTCTCCTCCGATCCTTAGGAGAGAGTTGGCGCATATACTAGCTCACATTGGGTAATCATTAATTTTGATTAGGTTTTTTCATTTTTTGTTTCAAAAACTAGATTCTTCTAATCCAAAACAAGAACAACCAAATGCACTTCCTGAAAACCCACAAGAACAACCAAATGCACCTCCTAAAAACACACAGGAACAACCCCCAATTCCTCCTTTTGACCGCACACCTGAAACACAGGAAGAATTAATTAATCAATTAGGAAAAAATACGTCTAAAATCAAGACTGATTGTTAAATTGAAAACTTCTGAACTTGACCATCATCAATCCCTCGCCACTAGCCTAGAAACATTAGCTAGTGGTGCCATAGCTATTTCCACATAAATTACCAAATGGGGAAGCTTTAGGGATAGGTGTCGTCAATTCTTTGCCAATGGGCTATCATACGATGGAGTTAAAAACAAAAATATTACTAAAAAACAAATATGTGCCCTTTTTGTTGATCCCAAAACTGGTCAGTCATTACCTCTTAATGCAAAGAGGTTTCCCATACATTGGTGTACCAATGTGCAGATGAAGAATCTTTTTTGGTAGAGGTGGTGGATGGTATTTGATGATCCACCTTGTAATAATTATGAGGTGCCATTATATTTTTTAAGAAAAATATATTGTGAGTTTGTGCTCAATGTGCGGCCAAACTATTTTGACATGAGAGAGTTTCATGGTAGAGGTGGTGGCTCTTCCCAAGATAGACCTAGAGCCTGTAGGTGATTACCCGCGGAGAGTCACTGCCCCCTAGCACCCAAACCAAAGGTGCATCAGATTGTCCCATTAGAGTTGAAAGAGTCGATGGAGCTACAAACTCTTCAGGCAGCCACAACATTGACTGGTACCATCATCCAGCATGGGACGTCATTAGCACACCCTATTGTATTGGATGATGAGCCATTAGAGGGCGATACAGAGCCCATCCAACATATGTGTGTCAGTTGCTCAGGGATAAATGATGTAGCCAGTGCAGATGGATCCTCATATCATCTATGCACGATTTGCAATTGTAGATGTCAGGCTCACACGGTTGAGGATGTCGCCCTAACAAATTAGTTGATGGACATGGTGTTTGTCCATGAGCCACAGACATAGGTGTTTTGATTTGAATTCATAACATTTTATTTATCAGTCACTTTAAATTTATAATTACATAAATGAATTTTCATTTATGCATCGATTTAAAGTGAGACAAATAATATGCATTTGAGGATGTAGCAGCGGTATCCCATACAGCTCCCCCAGTTACTATAGCTGCAACTTCGATGCCTGAGGCATAAATTTTGTAACATGTTAAAATAGAATAGTACACTTTGAATTCAAAAAAATACAAGATATACTAACTATATTTAATGCTTGGTCCAATTTCTGGTTTGTACGTGTTGATAGGGGATGAAATGTCCCTGATTGATGACATCACGCTCTCAGTGATCAATTTTGGCCTACAAGGCTATACGGTATCATATTTTGTACAACTCTTTTTATTTATTGTTTTGATGGAATATACAAGTCATTTCATTTTAGATTTTTAAAATTATGTTTAATTTATTATCTGTACTAATATCTCATGTTAATTTTGTTTTTTTAGGGTACACCCTCTGCATCTAGGGCTTGTCCTAAGAAAAACAATTCCTTGAAGACGCCAAAATATGGGAAGAAGGTAATTGAACACATTTTTAGTTGTACAATTGTTTGAAAATGTTGAAATCAAGTATTAGTTGGGGTTTGTAGATCGATTAGTGTTTTTTGTCTATTTTACATGTAGAGCAGTCATTGAGCTTTGTGGATTTGTTGAATGCACCTGATTCGCCTACGGATCAAGAGAGGGCGAAGGTATGTATCTCTACTTTATTTTCTTGATTTCATGATTATATGCACGCATACATGTGAACTTGTGATATATTATAATCTTATAATTTTTTCATATAAGAAATATCCATACCTATTTCGTCAATGGTGAACTCTCCTCCTTGCACTGGAGAAGCATCTCAGGATCCGGTACACTTTTGTTTTATATGTAAAATTAATTGTTTTTAACCTTCAATACTTATCATTATATTAATTGTATTTAATCTTTGAACATTTTTTGTATAGGTAATAGTGATAGTTTCTACATTGATGGTGAGCCATCCTCAGTCTATTGGAGAACCATTTCAGGCACAGGTACGCCATTGTTCTCTATATTATAGCTTTTAAGTGTTTTTGAGATATTTATGTTAGTACATTGTATTAATTGTACATTTAATCTACAATAGACCCCTTCATAGTATGTCCATAACATGGATCCATTTAAGTATGTCTTCAAGAAAACTCCTAAGAGTGACAAGGAGAGGAGAGCGAAGACATTAGCTCCTAGATCAGCAGATGAGGTATTCTACATTTTAATTGCAAAGGAATTAAAGTTAAATGCATAGTTATGTTGTTAATTATGAACTATTTTCTACAAAAGAATTCTAACTTGGCTTTTGAATTGTGGTTTTGCAGCCATCTACAGAGCCACATACTGCATCAAAGAGGCTTGATTTTGATTATCCACCACAAGTTTAGGATCATATAGTGTTAGTTTTAGTCATAGAATGACCAATACGTGTAGATATATTCTACATTTTTATTGTATATCGATTTGGACATGGCATATGCCACAATTTTTGTAATACTTGTATTGGCTTGGCAAACATGTCTTTTTTTATATATATAAATATCAATATTCGATCCAATAAATGTGTAATGAGTTCATTATTTTTTATTCATTGTATTTTGTGGTTGTCCTTTTATAAATTTAAATGAATATTTGCATATGTAATCAACAATATGAATATAAACAACAAAAATATATGATATAAAACATTGCAATCGTGGAATATGATTTGATAAAATTTCTAAAATATTGAATTAACCCTACAAAACTCCTTGTATTCAATTCATTATTTTGTATTCGCTGTATTTGGTGGCTGCCCTTTTATAAATTTAAATGAATATTTTCATATGTAATCAACAATATGAATATAAACAACAAAAATCGACAATATGAATATAAACAACAATGTGTTTGGTGCGAGACCACCCTCACGTTCGTAATGGTCAAATTTTGTTTGTCGTGTGCACAAAATGGCATCGCAAGTACGTTTGAGTGGGTAGGTTTATGCTAGGCATGCCCTTGTCATGCATCCCAAAGCCTCAGAACGTCAAGAGTCATACCGTACCGGTGCAATCTCTCAATTGCCCTAACTCCAAAAAATTGTCAAAATTTGACGGACTATTTCTTCAAATCCAGGACACATATGGTCGATCCGTTTGATCCCGTGGGGTCGTGTGAGGTTCCTCTACAATGGCCTATCTTGGTTTGTGACAACTTGGAGTCATTTTTCAATTATTAGCATTTTTTGCCTGCTCCAAAAATTGTCAGTTGCATGGAATGCAAAGTTGCAAGATTGGCTAGAATTGATTCGGTTCGTCATGTGCACAAACCAACATCGCGAGCGCATTTGAGTGGGTAGATTAATGCTAGGAATGCCCCTTTCATGCATCCCAAAGTGCCAGAACGTCGAGAGTCATACCATACCGATGTGATCTCTCAAGTGCCCTAAGTCCAAAAAATTGTCAAAATTTGATGGACTATTTCTTCAAATCCAAGACACATATGGTTGATCCATTTGATCCTGTGGGGTCATGTGAGGCTCCTCTACAATGGCCTATCTTGGGTTTTGATGAGTCAGAGCCATTTTCAATTGGTAGCATTTTTTCGCCTGCTCCAAAAACCATCAGTTGCATGCAATGCAAAGTTGCAAGATTGGCTAGAATTGATTTGGTTCGTCATGTGCACAAACCGACATTGTGAGCGCATTTGGGTGGGAAGGTTTATGCTAGACATGCCCCTATCATGCATCCCAAAGTGCTGGAATGTTGAGAGTCATACCGTACCGGTGCGATCTCTCAAGTGCCCTGAGTCCAAAAAATTGTCAAAATTTTATGGACTATTTCTTCAAATCCAGGACACATATGGTCGATCCATTTGAACTCATGGGGTCGCGTGAGGCTCCTCTATAATGGCCTATCTTGATTTTTGACAAGTTGGAGCCATTTTTAATTGGTAGCATTTTTTTGTCTGCTGCAAAACCCGTTAATTGCATGCATTGCAAAGTTGCAAGATTGGCTAGAATTGATTCGGTTCATCATGTGCACAAACCGACATCATGAGCACATTTGAGTGGGCAAGTTTATGCTAGGAATGCCCCTGTCATGCATCCCAAAGTGTCAGAACGTCGAGAATCATACCGTACCGGTGTGATCTCTCAAGTGCCCCGAGTCCAAAAAATTATCAAAATTTGACGGACTATTTCTTCAAATCCAGGACACATATGGTCAATCTATTTGAACCCATGGGGTTGCGTGAGGCTCCTCTAGAATGGTCTATCTCAATTTTTGACAACTTGAAGCCATTTTTAATTATTAGCATTTTTTCGCCTGCTGCAAAAACTGTTAGTTGCATGCAATGCAAAGTTGCAAGATTATCTAGAATTGATTTGGTTTGTCATGTGTAGAAACCAAAATCGCAAGTGCATTCAGGTGGGAAGGTTTACACTAGGCATGCCCCTATCATGCATCCTAAAGTGCCAGAATGTCGAGAGTCATACCATACCGGTGCGATCTCTCAAGTGTCCTGAGTCCAAAAAATTGTCAAAAATTGATGGACTATTTCTTCAAATCTAGGACACATATGGTCAATTTGTTTGAACTCGTGGGGTCATGTGTGGCTCCTCTACAATGGCCTATCTTATTTTTTGACAACTCGGAGCCATTTTCAATTATTAGCATTTTTTCGCCTGCTGCAAAAAATGTTAGTTGCATGCAATGCAAAGTTGCAAGATTGGCTAGAATTGATTTAGTTCATCGTGTGCACAAACCGATATCGCAAGTGCATCTGGGTGGGCATTTTTACGTTAGGCATGCCCCTATCATGCATCCCAAAGTGTCAGAACATCGAGAGTCATACCGTACCGGTGCGATCTCTCAAGTGCCCTGAGTCCAAAAAATTGTCAAAATTTGACGGACTGTTTCTTCAAATCCAAGACACATGGTTGATCCATTTGATCCCGTGGGGTCGCGTGAGGCTCCTCTATAATGGCCTATCTTAGTTTTGGATGACTCAGAGCCATTTTCAATTATTAGCATTTTTTTGCCTGCTCCAAAAACTGTCAGTTGCATGTAATGAAAATTGCAAGATTGGCTAGAATTGATTCGGTTCATCATGTGCACAAACCAACATCGCGAGCACGTCTAGGTGGGTAGTTTTACGCTAGGCATGCCCCTGTCATGCATCCCAAAGCACCAGAACATCGAGAGTCATACCGTACCGATGCGATCTCTCAAGTGCCTTGAGTCCAAAAAATTGTCAAAATTTGACGGACTTTTTTTTCAATCCAGAACACATATGGTCGATCCTTTTGAACTCGTGGGGTCATGTGTGGCTCCTTTACAATGTCAAAGCCAATTGTAGAAGTTGCTTGACAATGTTTTTGACAATTTTTTTGACAACAATGATAATTTTTGCTCAAATTGTATCTAGTCTCAATCTTGACCCCTATGACCCGATAATGACTCAAATAATTCTCCATGATTATACAAGAATCAAGAATGCTCATGATTGACTAGGGACACATCACATATACTCAAAACATAGTCACAAAACATTGACACACAAAATAGTCACATATTATTCAAAAATTTTCCTCTAAATATGGTCAAATCAGCTCTTGGCTATTTGATTATACAAAAAAATGTCTTATAAATCATCTCATAGGCTTTTATACAAAATTTGGCATTACAATATGTGTGATTCAACTCATCGCCATTTTAATATACGAATCATCTCATGGGCTTTTATACAAAATTTGGCATTACAATATGTGCGATTCAACTCATTGCCATTTTAATATACAAAATTTGGCATGTACATATGTACAAATTAGCTCATTGCCATTTAAATATACAAAATTATGCCCCTAAACTTGTAAAAATCAGCTCGTGGGCATTTATATATACAATAAATGAATATAGAACAATTTGTCGATGATATAGAAAAAAGTGTAGAATCAATCAAGTGAGTCTTTAGGATCGGCTCTAACCTGTATTGTGTCAAGTATTGCCTCGTGGTCAGATTCATGAACTTTCCATAAAATTTTGTTATGAGGTCTACCATGATACTTTATCAAATGAATATTTGTTGCAACAATAAGGTTAGAGAAATGAAGAATATGTCTATGTGTTTCAAAGTCCTCGAACAACCAAACATCATAATTCTTGATAGGGTATCTCCGAAGCCATGTTCCTGTCACGACAACAGACCGTATTGGGTACTCAATACCCTCTCCGTTAATGATTGTGGTTGTCAATTTTCTTTTAGGCTCAACACAACGACACAAATCGTAATCTATTTCATCTTCATTGTTCTCTTCTGCAACAACTGCATACACATGACCTGCATTTTATAAAGTTTTAATTAATACCAAAAATAAAGTATGATGTACAACAAAATGAACCAAAAAGAATACTTGCAAAAAAATTAACTCAAAAAATCACCTGAATCCACTAGGTTGGATACATGGTCAAAATCCATTGATGTCTCCATCTGGCTCAATTATAGTTCTTTGGGAATTTGATATGAATCAATGGGAACCAACGGTCTACAAGGCCATTTGTCAACCCACTCTTGTGATTCGCATTCTTCCCACAAACAATACATGCATGAAGAGAAAAAGGATACCATCTGTCTCATATAAATTACCAGTGAACTTGAATTTGAACTCATAAATGAGTGTATGTCACTTGATCCTACAACTGTACAACAATCTAGATAGTTTTCAATGTTAGATTCACTGATCAACCAAAAATATCTACGAACCATTGACGTACCAGGATTACCTGGACCCATCGTAGACTTACACCATCACACAATTGTTTTTGCATCTACCAACTCAGCACCACCTTCATACTTCAATTCTTCCCTAGCTAGGGCTCTATTCACACATGCTCCTACACCATCGTGCTCTCCCTTACCATGTCCAGCCTCAGTGAAATTCCAAAAATATTGTACACTGCTTTTCATATGCATCCTTGTCAACCAATAAAACATCCTTGCATTCTTGAATTGTGTGGTGCAATTATCTGACCATATTAAGTGTCGATTGTATCATATGTTCCTTTCCCTTAAACTGTCATAGAAAACTTTAAAGCATCCTTGTACAAACTATGATGAATGAGTACGATCATCACTTATGTAGAAGTGATACTCTCTTACAACCTTTCTATCCTCCTCTATGCTATCATCTGCATGCATGAATGCTATGTGTACAAAAATAGAAACTTGTGTAGAGTGATAATACATGGATTGCATTTCATTTTGAGGTTGTAGTGTATAATTTTTAGTGAAATCAACTATAGAGACAATGGTGCCAAGAGGAAATGTGTCCTTACATAACTTGAATTGTTCATCTAACCATCAAGCTCTATGTGTATGCATTATGTACTCATAAACTAGTTTCTCTTGAAACATTTTCATAAATTGAGCTACACATATATCATTTTTCACTAGCTTAGATCTCTTCAAATCTTTTCCATGTTTAACTCCATATGTGACTATTTTGTATTTTCCAAAAGAAACTAGTTTCGTACCAATTTCATGTGTGCTCTCCAAATGTAGGCATCTTGGTAAACGTTGCGAACCACCACATATAGCACAAGAACCTTCCAAACAAGGCATCTTATAATAAATGCAACCATCATGTCTATTACATAGCACACTTGAAATAAATTCTCTTACCGACTTAGGATGTGCTTGTATATTACATTTCTGCAAAACATCGTTAGTGTGCAAATTAGAACAAATATGATGAAAAATATCATAATGCATGGAAAATTCAATATGCATCCTACAACAACATGTGGTGCATACATGATTAATCTTAATATAAAAAGGTTTTGCCATTTCAAAAAATCTTGAGAAATTCTTATTTGAGGAAACTTTTGAAGGAATCTTTCATAAAATTTAGTTTGAGTCATATCCAAATAGTGTTTGCCATGTGGCTCATGATTTGTAGACCCAATTCGCCTTCTAACAACATCTCTTTGGTTGGGCGATACTCTTGTGTTGTCATGCCAAAAATTTTCAATTAATGTTTTTAGTGCATCAACAACAACCTTGTCTTTACGTGGTAGTCTACCCTAGAATGCCCAAGAGAATTATTGTTAGGTTCCTCTATTTGTTCTTGCCTCTTTAATCTTTACTTAATGTTGTTCTACTAACGTTTAATGACTTGTTTTTCTTATCAAACAATCTTTTTTTATTTTCTTGCTCATTATGGTTGATGTAATGACATGTCGAGTAGCATTAGAATCTTTACTATGTGATTTTGAACCAATAGATTGATATGCATCAAATAGATTTCTGACAATAGTTCTTTCATTGTTACTTTCAAATGATCTTAGGCCTAGAATTTTCATTATCTCTCTAAAATTTAAATTTTTAATCATTTCAACAATTAATTGACATCTTGCAGTTTGATTTAAGTTTTGAAAATAGTTTTGCCATATTCTTTTAACCATTCTCCTACAAGTTTGTTCATTCATTTTATTGGGCATTGGCTTCAATATATTCTCATCAATGTCAATTAGATAGTTTAGTTTCCTACGAATGATCCTAGGAGGTGTTAACATCGGTGCATTATGTACATTTAATTCATCAAGTAGAGAAGGTGTAATATGTTCATCATTTAATTGATTATTCAATGTGGTATCTTCTTCAATTGCATTAGGTTCAAATGGTAAATTATCAAATGTTTCTACTTCAATTGCATTAGGTGCATTATATTCATTTGGTAAATCAAATTGAGATGTTGAGGATGACATACCTTCTTCTCCCATTATTCTTATGTCACACAATTTCTTCATACGCTGCCTTTGTCTTTCCTTTTGAGCCTCTCGTTGTTCCATCGTTCCTCACTTGTTCTTTCCCATGGTTGATATCGGTTGTCCTAAATAGAATCATATTACATATATATGTAAAGAAAAGTTCATAAACAAACAAATAACCATAAATATGCATCTTATCACTATTTTTTGGAATCAAACTATTAAACAATCACAATTCAATCCTTTTGAAATCATGCAAAAAAATAAAATTGCTTACTTTTATGTATACAACAATGATAGAAGTGCAGACACAGTTCCAGTGGGCCTTCAACGACCTCAAAACTTCTTTTAAGGCCATTGAGGCTCTTGGGCAACTAAAACTATGTCTATAAACCATGTACGTGCTACATTACTAACCGCGTATGCACTATTAGACCATAAAATGTTGACAAGCCCAATGGTATTCTTTTTTCCCATTCTAGACTGATAAGTAGACGTATGCACTACTAAGCCTAAAAATGTTGTTGCAGGGGTAATGAATAATGGGAATAGTACCCCGTACGCACTTATGAGTAATAAGTACCACGTACGTGCTCCTTTGCCTTAAAAAAGTATGGTAGGGCAGTGAACTAATAGTTTCAGTACCCCATACATGCTATTTGTAGTAGAAAAGATGTGAATGAAAATGGAGGGAGGGGAGGGAGGGAGAGAGAGAGAGGAGAGAGAGAGAGAGAGAGAGAGAGAGAGAGGATGAGAGAGAGAGAGGATGGTGGGAGAGAAGAAGGGGTATGGAGGAAGGAAGAGGGGGAGAGGGATGAGGGAGAGAGAGAGGGAAGGAGGGAGGGAGAGGGGGGAGAGAGAGAGGAGAGAAGAGAGAGAGAGAGAGAGAGAGAGAGAGAGAGAGAGAGAGAGAGAGAGGAGGGGATGGAAGATGAGAGAGGGAGATAGGTAGAGGGAGGGGAGAGAGGGAGAGAGTAGAGGGAGGGAGAGAGGGAGAGAAGAGGTGGGGTGGGAGAGAAGAAGGGGTATGGAGGAAGGGATAGGGAGAGTAGAGGGAGGGAGGGAGAGAAGAAGGGGTATGGAGGAAGGAAGAGGGAGAGAGGGAAGGAGGGAGAGGGAGAGAGAGGGAGATGAGGGGAGAGAAGATGAGGGGGAAGGGAGAGGTAGAGGGAGGGATAGAAGAGGGGGGAGGGAAGGTAGAGAGAGGGAGAGAGGTAGAGCGAGGGAGAGAGAGAGAGAGGGAATGAGGGGGGCTGGGAGAGAAGAAGGGGTATGGAGGAAGGGAGAGGGAGAGTAGGGGGAGGGAGGGGAGAGGAGAGGGGAGAGGGAGAGGGAGAGAGGGGGGAGGGAGAGGGAGGAAGAGGAGAGAGGAGAGGGGAGAGAGGGAGATAAGAGGGGGGGAAGGGAGGAGGTAGAGGGAGGGGGAGAGGGAGAGAAGAGGGGGGAGGGAAGGTAGAGAGAGGAAGAGAGGGAGAGAGAGAGAAGAGGGGGGAGGGAGAGAAGAAGGGGTATGGAGGAAGGAGAGGGAGAGGAGGGGAGGGAGGGTGAGGAGAGGGGAGATGAAGAGAGAGGGAGAGAGGGAGAAAGGAGGGGGGGTGGGAGGAGAAGAAGGGGTATGGAGGAAGGGAGATGGAGAGTAGGGGGAGGGGAGGGAGAGGAGAGGGGAGAGGGAGAGAGAGGGAGAGAGAGAGAGGGGAAGGAGGGAGAGAGAGAGAGAGGGAGAGAGAGAGAGGGGGAGGGAAGGTAGAGAAAGGGAGAGAGGTAGGAGGGAGGGAGAGATGGAGAGAAGAGAGGGGAGGGTGGGAGAGGAAGACGGGGTATGGAGGAAGGGAGATGGAGAGTAGGGGGAGGGAGGGAGAGGAGAGGGGAGAGGGAGAGAGAGGGAGAGAGAGAGAGGGAGGGAGGGAGAGAGAGAGAGAGGGAGAGGAGGAGAGAGGGGGGAGGGAAGAGTAGAGAAAGGGAGAGAGGGTAGAGGGAGGGAGACATGGAGAGAAGAGGGGGGAGGGTGGGAGAGAAGAAGGGGTTATGGAGGAAGGGAGAGGGAGAGTAGGGGGGAGGGAGGGAGAGAGATAGGGAGAGAAGAGGGGGGAGGGTGGGGAGAGAAGAAGGAGGTATGGAGGGAGGGAGAGGGAGAGAGAGAGAGAGAAGAGGGGGGGTGGGAGAGAAGAAGGGGTATGGAGGAAGGGACGAGGGAGAGAGCCGAAGGGAGGGGAGAGGGGCAGAGAGAGAGGTCGGAGGGGAGGGAGAGAGGGAGAGAAGAGGGGGGAGGGTGGGAGAGAAGAAGGGGTATGGAGGAAGGGAGAGGGAGAGTAGGGGGGACAGAGGGAGAGGAGAGAGGGATAGAAGAGGGAGGAGGGTGGGGGGAGAAGAAGGGGTATGGAGGAAGGGAGAGGGAGAGAGAGAGAAGAGGGGGGTGGGAGAGAAGAAGGGGTATGGAGGAAGGGAGAGGGAGAGAGGGAAGGAGGGAGAGGGAGAGAAGGGAGAGAGGGAGAGGGAGAGTAGGGGGAGGGAGGGAGAGGAGAGGGGAGAGAGAGAGAGAGAGGGAGAGAGAGGGAGAGAGAGAGAGACAAGAGGGGGGAGGGTGGGAGAGAAGAAGGGTATGGAGGAAGGGAGAGGGAAAGTAGGGGGAGGGATAGGAGAGAGGTACAAAGAGGGAGAGAGGGAGAGAAGAGGGGGGAGGGTAGGAGAGAAAAAGTGGTATGGAGGAAGGGAGAGGGAGATTAGGGGGGAGGGAGGAGAGGAGAGGGGGAGAGGGAGAGAGAGAGAGGGGGAGGGAGAGGGAGGGAGAGGAGAGAGGTAGAGGGAGGGAGAGAGGGAGAGAAGAGGGGGGAGGGAAGGTGGAGAGAGGGAGAGAGAAGAGTGGGGGAGGGAAGGTGGAGAGGAGGGAGAGACGAGGGGGGGAGGAAGGTGGAGAGAGGGAGAGAGGTAGAGGGAGGGAGAGAGAGAGAAGGGGGGTGGGAGAAAAGAAGGGGTATGGAGGAAGGGGAGAGGGAAGGAGAGGGAAGGAGAGGAGAGAAAGGGAGAGAGAGAGAGAGAGAGAGAGAGAGAGAGAGATGAGAGAGGAGAGAGAGAGAGAGAGAGAGATAGAGAGAGAGAGAGAGAGGGAGGGAGACAGAGAGAGGGAGAGGGGGGAGAGTAGGGGGAGGGAAAGAGGAGGGGTCTTAAGGGGTCACGGGACACCATATGAACTCTTAGGAAACAATACGACCTCTAATGACACCTAAGGGGTCATATGGTGGGCTAATAAAATGATATATTAAATTTAAAGTTATGAATAGAACATCATACAACGAGAATCCAAGCGAACAAACAACAAGGCTTCGCTAAAAAAGCAAGTGTAAGAGATTGACCTAACCCTAAGAGTACTACCTAAGTTCTAAAACATATGATGCTATTAAATTTGTAAGGTTATAAGACTGATCTCGATTGTGACTATAGGAATTACACACTTGATTTCTTTAATGGGTATGTACCATTCCAAGCTATTTGACAAGTGATGATCATCATATACTACCACTACCATGCATACAACAAACCTTAATTTCTTTAGGTGAAAGGCGTTATGTAACAACATGGGAACTCTCGCATACCCACCACTATCATTCTAAAGGAAATCATCTATGTTACTCTCCCTCTTTCTCTTCCTACCTGTTGTTTCCTTCTGAAAAAAATATTGCAGGTACTCTGACTCATCATGTTGCTTTGTTGACACTATTTTCCACATCTTCTCTGCTCATTAAAAACACATTCGAGAAGAATATTGCTACAGGTTTCCTTGTTTGTCACGGTAATACACCCATGGTTCAATTTCAAACCCTATTCCTACTATTCAATATACACACACAAATCCATCAGTCATCGAGACTCCAAGCGAACAAACAATGAGGCTTCGCTAAAAAGCAAGTGTAAGAGCTTGACCTAACCCTAAGAGTACTACCTAAGTTCTAAAACATATGATGCTATTAAATTTTCAAGGTTATAAAACTGATCTCGATTGTGACTATAGGAATTACACACTTGATTTCTTTCATGGGAATGTACCGTTCCAAGCTGTTTGACAAGTGATGATCATCATATACTACCACTGCCATGCATACAACAAACTTTAATTTCTTTAGGTGACAAGCGTTGTGTAACAACATGGGAACTTTTGCATACCCACCACTATCATTCTACATGACATCATCTGTGTTACTCTCCCTCTTTCTCTTCCTACCTATTGTTTCCTTCTGAAAAACATATTGCAGGTACTCTGACTCATCATGTTGCTTTGTTGACACTATTTTCCACATCTGCTCTGCTCATTAAAAACACATTGGAGAAGAATATTGCTATAGGTTTCCTTGTTTGTCACGGTAATACACCCATGGTTCAATTTCAAACCCTATTCCTCCTATTCAATATACACACACAAATCCATCAGGCAATTTTCTTAGGAGAGCATACATGATAAAAATCAAAGAGGAAGTTGCAGACAAGAAATAAATTCACTTACTTCTATAGAAGTGCAGACATAGTTGCAGTGGGGTATGGAGGGAGGGAGGGAGAGAAGAAGAGAAAGAGGGATGGGGTACGGAGGAAGGGAGAGAGAGAGAGAGGGAGAGAGAGAGAGAGAGAGAGAGAGAGAGAGAGAGGGAGAGAGAGAGAGAGAGAGGCACCTTGTATGCTTTTGAGAGGGGGAGACAATACACTTACATGTGTATATATATGTTTAATATATTATATATACATATATTATATGTATATAAACATGTTATATATATAATATCATATTATACACATATTATATATTACATATATTATATGTATATACACATATTATATATAGAATATCATATTATACAATAGCACGTATGCACTGTTTATAGTAAAGGTAGCGTGTACGCGCTGCTTACACTATAAGTACCCCGTATACGCTTTTTAAACCATAAGTACCCTGTACATGCTTTTGACTATTTAGGCTTGCAAATAGGCCTGGATGACAAAGCTATGGTTTCAAAGTTTGATTTCCCTCCATTTCTCTCATTTTTGACGTGTTTTATTTTATCAACTTGGTTTATCGACTTTGTCATCGTCAGGTTTACACTTCATCAAGTGGGTATTTCTAAAATTGCCACCATATTTTCACCCATCTTCTAATATTTCTAACCATATATTTTTTTTTCAATTTGAACAACAATAATATATTATTATTGAATTTCTTTTACCAGTGTCTCCATAGTTCTCACAGACATAGGTGCACCATTTTTTGAATAAATTTTGATATACTTATCCAAATTTAAAAAAATTTATATATTATTGTAGTGCACTTGATTGTTTACAATTTTAAAAAAATAAATTGTATTTTCGATTTTTTTAGTGCAACTTATGCTTCATGCACGAACAGGTACCTAATTTTCAGGATGTGCTCGATTGGAAAAATCATAAAAAAAAAAATACTCAACAAAAAATTACAAAAAAATACATATCTTCTAGTGCTCACTCTTAAATATCTTTCTGCCAAAGGATTTGTCAAAATACTAAATCTAACTTTGAATTTTTTGATGCGCGCGTCAGAGACTATGTTATGTTTTTCAGAAAAAAAATCAGGGTCAGTTTTTTGTGCGCTAAGGATTTGACCCCCTTAATCTTATCCAATTTTGAAAAGGTTTAGTAGTTTGGAAACTAGATTCAAAGTAATACAATATTTTTTGTTTGATTATCTTCATATCTTGAGTGGATGACTTTGAAATTTTGCCTCCAAGTTCAGGTTCACCTGATTTCAGAAAAAAAAGTGTCCACTTATACCCCCCTTTTTGACCACCATCTTTGTGCACTTACCCCTAGGTCAGCCAAAAAACCCTAATCACATCATGAATTTACAATACTAATCATAAGAGATCATCTTAGATCATTATATAGATCATTACATCAAATTACAATGTAATATCAACCGTTGGTTGATTGTAACATATCACAAAAATCCGATCTATACCAAAGTCAAACCCTCAAAATACTCTACTAAGCATTTCGTTGATTCCCAAGAAATTTGTCCTTGAATGGAACCAAAACATAAATCAAATCATTTCATGTGGGTTGTGTTGTGCTACCACCTTCATGTAGACTCATCGTCGATCACCGCCATAACATAAATCATTACCGGTTTAATGATTTTTTCACCGGTCTTAAACCCTACTAAAACCTTAGCAAAACTTCATCAGAAATTTGAAACAAGCCTTTGGGTAATCATCACAAGTTCTAGTTCCTATCAGATACTCCTTTCCATGATAAAATTTCACATTCGAAACCGCAAATCACCAATCATTGCCGATTGTCAGATTCAACCAAAACATCTCTGCTTTACTAGTTAAAGTCCTATTCACGGACTTTAGTTCTTTGTTGGTAAACCCTGTCTTCCGATAAACCAAATCACTTGGATGACAAAACAAAACATCAGGAACATCAATAATCATCATTTGACATCAATTGCCAACAATGCCAACACAAATAACTGATCAAGTCATCTAATCATAAAATCTCAATCTCTTCATCACAAATAGACTTGTATCCTTTACCGGTGTAGTCATCCATCTTCAACTACATCACCTCATCTATATAAGTTATGCCAAATGCTAATAGATATACATCTTGCCAGCCCATAAGAGGATTTTTTTTCTTGAGGGTGGATAATGTCCATGTTAGTCTACCACTGAACATGCATGCTTGTTGCTCGATGGTCTAGTTGTCTAGATAGGGAAGTTGACAAAGGTTGACCAGAGGATAGATGGAAATAGTTTGAAGATGTGGCATGTGTTGATTGGGTCACATTTCCACTTATTTAAGGGAGAAACATTGCTGATAGAATTATTGTCTCAACGCATTGCAGATAGAAGTTTACAACCAAATCAGATCAGATTACAATGATGAGACCAAGAAGGAAGGGGGTTGCATTTAATGGTGAACTGGTAGAGGATTGAGTGTGTGGATCAAGAGGATTGCATGATCTTTAGTTGATCAAATTTCATGACCTCGAGCACATCAAGGGTTTTCAATCAACAAGATGTAAGGATAGGGGCAAGTGAAGACTACTAAATGTAGTAATCTGAACTTGGTGATCAATAATAATGCGACAGAAGATCAAATATATTATAGTAGATGATCAACAAGTGGGGAAAGTTTCTTCAAAGCTTGAGAAGATTGCTCAGGGTGATTGTAAGCTCATGGCTCCAGGGGCTCCCTTTGCAGATGCTCACATTTAATGCATTTAGATTGCGTGTAATGTACAAGGATTGATACCTTAGGGCTTATTATTGTCTCATGTAATTGTGACATGTGTCTCATCTGGCTTGTAGCTTATTTTGCTCCCTTTCTATTATAAAAATGAATTCAAGGTGAGTGAGATGGGTTCTAATTTTGGGATTCGATTCTAAGGATTCTTAATGTAATCTTGGAGGTAGAAGCTTCCATGTACAATCAAAGATTAGGAGTAATCTAGAGAGTTCAACTATCAGTTTGTAGTCATTTTGCTATAGTGTATAACTAGAATGCAAACAAGGCTTAATATTTTTATTTTAATTGTCTCTTAGATGTAATTTCACTGTTTTATGAAATAGATGATCAAGGATCCTCTATTTTGTCCCTGCAAGTTCAGGTTTTTGTTTTATTTCTGCTTCTCTTCAAGGAAGAGATTAAACTGCTTGAAATAGGACAACGAAATGGTGTTATGTGCATGTAGGATATGTTAGACTGGCCGCAATAGAATTGCAATAAGGTGTGTTAGTGCAATGCATTAATACTAGGAACCCACTGGTTATAGTTTAATCTATTTGGGTTTAATGTCTATTAGCTGTAGCTTGACTCTATTTCCTTGATGAAGGCATTGGTAATGGGGTTTCGTCCCCATTTTTAGAACGAATCCACTCTTAAAGTCTGTTTTACTTTTCGTTATTTCTTTCTAGTTTAGGAGTAGATTTATTGTAGAAATCCATCCCAAGTGCTAAGTGAGAGTTTAGAAGCCAAGATTATAGCCAAATCTAAAGATTCATACATTTTCCTTGGCATATACACATTGGGATATTTGCTTAAACTTGTGATGACTTGACTATTGGAAATTGAAAGTCATTTAGGTATTACTTAGGTATACTCTCCTTGGTCTTGCAGAGCCAGAAGTGCAGTAGATTTCAGTCTTGTGATTGAATCTCATTTGTTGGCCAAATCCAACCTTGAACCTGTGGATAAGGAAGTGGCTAAATCTTTAGGGTTTGGGGATTTGTTGATTTAGGAACCAATAGATGGAAAGTCAAGTTTCAAAGCCTCTTCTTGGCTTCATTGCATACAACCTAAATATAAAGGTGGGTTAGGGTTGTTAGATCCTAAGACTCAATTATTAGAAACAATCAAGAAGGAAGACTGAGAGGGGGGGTGAATTAGTCTTCACCAGAATATAGATAATCAAATACCAAAGAATTAACTGATAAACTGTAGAAATTAAAAGGTAAGCAAATGAATAGCACAACACATAACACCAATATTTTTGACGTGGAAAACCCGGTGAAGGGAAAAACCACAGTGGGAACCTACCTAGAATAAGATGATACTCTGCAATAGTATGTGAAAGTATTACACTAGGGAATGCACATGCATTGAGGCACACTGCCTAGGTCACTGCCCAAAAGATATATGCCTAGAAGGCTCCAACCCTCAAGGAAGTCTCAGTTAAGCACAATTTTTTCTCTGCAACACCGATCTCACCATAACACTTCACAAAATGATATATCTCTTTTTCGCACACACAAATCTCTTTTATAATGCAAACATCACATCAATAACTAAATTACATAATTATATCACCTATATATACAAATCATCAACCTTGATAGCAAGGTCGGCTAAACCTTCAACCCTCAACAAATAAATAAAAAAATTACATTACATGATACAAAGATCAACCACCAAATCAATATTATAATTTAAATTACATAGCATGTACCTAATTCAAATTCTCAAATGATCATATCCACCAGAAATCATGCAAAGATCAACTGCAACATGTTACACCACCGAAAATACTGCATAACACACAAATCATCACCGATTGATATAAATCACCAAAAATAGCACAACGATCAATGCAGAATGCCAAAACAAATAGTACAATATTAGGAGACACCATCAAACACGTTAGAATCATCCAGAATAGTTGCACCAACACCTCAAATCAAATCTTCATCGGTCAATGTCTCAAAGCTAAAGAACACAACCAAACAACAATTGTCACAAAGAAAGATAACTTGTGGGTCACCAAATCATGAACCATTTGAAATGAAGATGCACAAGATCATCCCAAACAACATCCCAAAGTTTCAGCACAAGATGTGATCATTCTGAAATAGATTGGAGGGAATATCAACCGGAACACCAAGAACCGATAACCAAAGAACAAAAAACTGGATCAAAAAATCTTCACAAGCTCACCGAAAAAAATCACGGAAATATGTTGACATCAATGACAACAACATATCCAAGTCCAACAACCAAATCTAGTAGACTACAACAATCTCCCAACAATCTCAACAACTCAACATCAAGGAGCATGTCTATCTACTGAATGGGTAATTAAAGTTATGACTGGGGAGGAACCATGAAAAATATTGGTCTGCCACCATATTTATTGTGTTGCTAGTAATAATAAATGGCATGAGGCTGGATGGATGGATAAGGTTTTAATAGATCCTTTATTTTACCTCCTTTTCAATCCATTTGGAAGGTTTGGCAAGAAGTTTGTGGTTTGTTAACTTGGAAGGAGTCTCTTCATTGTGGTTTTAGTTTTCCCTCTTCATCCATTTGGTCAATTAAACAAGTTCAATACCATGGGAAACCTCTTGCAATCAGTGTTACAAAACAAGATTTATATTTTTTAGGAAAGGAGTGCAACAATTTAGTGATATGTGGGACTTTAGCTAATTGGATTGGGTTAATTGACTTAATATTAAAAAGTATTTTGGTCTAAGAAAATATTCAAAGGGATTCTTTTCTTTTAAGAAGTATTTTGTTTCTCTAAAGCTTCTCATAAAATTGTGTACTCCCCTTCAATTTAGTGTCTTCAAAGACTTGGTTTGTCTTGGGTCATTTCCCTTTTCCTATTTTCTATTCAAGAAAATTTATTTGAAAATTCTACCTAGTATGAAGTTGAATCCCAAATTTAATATCAAATGGGGCTACAAATTTTTAAAAAAGAGGTGGAGAAATTTAAGTACGAAAATATGGAGGTCAAGAGCTAAGGCTAATGCTTAGAGCTCAGCTTGGAAGATATTACACTTAAAAATACCTATTGGGGATTGATTGAAATATTTAAAGATTCTATCAATTAAGTATCATTTTTGTCATCATACTAAAAACATAGAACATACTTTTTGGGGATGCCTTTGGGCAAAAATGAAAGGGAAGGCTATATTTGACTATGTTCTTGCTACTTTTTATCATGCTTTGGGTGGGAAGGAAGTTGTCTTTGGTTTTGGTTTGGAGAAGAATGTAGTTGGTGATTCCATGAGGCAAACTATTATGTTGCATTTTAAAGAAAGTAGATGTTTATCTATGTTTTGTAATCACATTTTGCATCAAGAAGTTGAAATGTTATAATTTTACAATGAAATTATGCTACAATTGGCTTCTTTGTGTTTTTAACTAAAAATTAATGCTAGTTACAACAAGATTTTGGAAAAAATTAAGTAGTAGCTTCAACGTTTTCATGAGAAGGATGTTTATTGTTCTACGAATCTTCAAAAGTACTCAAACTTCAAGTGTAACTATGTTCAGTCCTTATTGTATAGTATTTGTTTCACTCCAAGTGTAACTATGTTTATTCTTAATTTTATAGTCTTGGTTCCTTTATATAGTCTTTGTATCGTCTCTATTTAGAAAAGTTTATATTTCCATTCTTTTTCTTTTCACAATCCTTCTATTTTGACTACTATTTTTTAGTAAAATCTAGCTTTGATCAAAAAAAAATTATTACAAAGTGTAAAGGGGAAAATTGTATTTGGCAATTTGCAACTTAGAAGGAGATATCACCAAATAAATTTTCATTTTGAGGGGGTATTTATTTACATTCAAAAGAGGGGAGGAATCCACTAGGTTCAATAAAAAATCAGATAAGGACTAAATACTAAGTGGATTGATTGATTATGATATATTTTTCCCTCTTTTGTAAATTGAAATTCTGATTTAGGGTAAAGTGCTAGAATTGAAGGTAAAACTAAGAAAATATTGAGTTATAGGTTCGGGATTCGGTCGTACATCTATATTTGAGAAATATGAGCTGATTCAGATCTACCCTGCGAAACTGCCCTGAAAAAGCAGAGATTGTGGTGCTGCCTCTTAGTCCTTTGAATTTTTCGTGCGTCGAAAAGGGTTGTTCTATCTTTATGTCTACAGCTTATTTCTAGAAGTACAACTGCACACCTATTTCCTGCATAGAGAAAGAAAGGGAAAAAGGTCAAGAATAGGGACTTGCCTTTGGTCAAACCCCAGTTTTAGAATTAACCATGAAATTGAGATAAATGTAATTGAATTGACTGGAAGGAAATATTCTCCTTTTGAGGGAGATGCTGAATTATGATTGAAAATGAAATGATTATACCTTCTTGTAAAGTTTTTCTTACCTCCACATGGAATTAGGGTTTCATGAACTAGGATGTAGATCTCCACTTCAATTCTTGATCCTTGAATTTATCATTTCTCCAAGGATTGAAGGAAGATTTAAAATGCTCAATTTCTCTTGAATGCTAGAATGCTTGATCTCATGTGATTTTTGAATGCTTGATAGATGATGTTAAATTGATAGATGTCCGAATGAGATGGGAAATCCTCTTTATATACTTGCCTATTGGGTTAATTGATTAATTTTTCAACATGAGCCAACATGAAGAGGGAAATTCCACTCAAATTTGAAATGTGAAAAAGGGTTTAGAGTTGGCCCATTTTAAGGAGGACCATGACGCCACACCCTAGTCGTGTCCTATTTTAGGCCAGGATCAAGGTGCAAAACAAGTGCAAAGTCAAATTTTTTGGAATTTATGATGTGTATGAGCATAATCAGGACTTCAATTAGGCCAAGGGATGCAAATACTAAGGTGAAGACCCACATGCAGTCGAAAATTGCAAAGGGTACAATTTTAGAACACTAAATTTAGCCCCCACTTTAGTGGGAGTATGAAGTCAAATCATACCCTCGATAAAGTACAAAGGGTTCAGATTGAAAGACTTACACCAAGTCTTCAAGGAGGAAAGATACACCAAGCCCCTAGTGGACTTTAGGATCTCACACTTATTGATAAGGTAAAAGGGAAGATCATGACAGAGAGAAAAAGAGAGAACCATGATTACAACTAGTAAGGTTATCTTACTATGAGTCAGGAAAAAAATGATACCACAAATTACAAAGAAAAAGCTAAGTAACTTTAAGTATCAAGATATGAACTTGAGAGAGAGAATCATTGAGCGAAGTGTATGCTCCCACGCTAAAGAGATTGCACACACCTTGCTGGGAGAAATTGCTTTAAGGTAAGATACACCCAAAAAGATAAGCGCGCTATCACAATAATTTAGCCCCCAAGAGAGGACAAATCAAAGGATAATGAATCACAAAACACAAAGCACGAGGTGGATTCACCTAACTTTGGACTTAGTATGCTTTTTATGATAACTCATGTATATCATGTATATATATATATATGCATAGAATTTTCCTCATCCCCCAAAGAAAAGAAACCACCATGGAAGAAGGGAACACATGTGTCTTTTGAGTCAACATGGGAGAGACAAAAAGAGATCTCAACATTAGGGACAACAAATAGAAGAATGGAGAGACAAATAGAATAATGTCACAAAAAAGCAAGAGAGGAGAGAGAGAGAGATTCTACAGTGCCAATGAAGGTGATCAAGCACCTTATCCACCTCCCGATCTTGCTCATCATTATTTTGGGAAGGCAGAAAATATGCAAGAGGAGCCACATCGAGCATGGTAGATGGAGCTATCACAAGTTCCAAACAAGGACCATGCTCTAATGATAGATCACTATGTTCGTTACTAGGAGCTAGGTTTAATGCTTTTGAAAATTTCTTAGATAAATCATTTTAAAAATCAACATATTCATATTCATCATCAAAAATATTAGGATCAACATTTTCATCTTTAACAACATTCTCACCTATTTCTTCATCAATATTAATAACAATAGGAGATCTAATAGGAATAGAACTTGAACCATCATTTGTTTTAAGCATTTTGCATCTTGGAGAATTAGGTTGAACATCCTCCTTAGGAGAAAATGGAATTATGTGAACACTATGTGTCTTGGGAGAAGAAATGGTTTGGGAAGCAAGTTCACGAGCTCTAGAACGATGTCTCCATCTGAATTCTCTCACACAATGATTTCATTTAGTTTTAGCTAAAGTTTGTGAAGGTTTAGGTTGATCAAGTATAGGCTTGTTTTCTTATTTTAAGAAAGGATTAATGGGTTGAGATATTTTAGGTTGAACAATAGGAGAGCTCAGCCGCTCCTCTTTGTAAGATGTAGGAGGCGGAACCACGCCATATAAAGGAAGAATGAGAGGTTTAGGAAGGAGACTAGATTCATTCATAGGATAAGGAATAGATTCCTCTTTGGGAAGAATATTATTTATTTCCTTAGGAGGAAGAATAATCTTATCCTCAAGAAGAGTTATATGATCATCAAGAGGAATGCTAAGTATTTGATTTTTGTGTTTACTCAATGAAAAAATAATCTCATTTTTCTACTTTTGATAGGATTTAAAGAGAGAATCACTTCTAGTTTGAAGAGGTTGGAATTGTTCTGACCAAAAATAATCAAGACAAACATCTCCACGCCTCACTGTAGGTTGATATATGCTACAATTAAGAGTTATAATTTTATATTATGAGGAAATTTCAAATACTTGTGAATAGTAGAAGAAATCTCTTTCATGGAAGAGAGACAAGGATGTCCCAACTTCACACGAAATTGATTGGATGTAGGAATCATATAAAATTTAACATCTAAGCATTTAGTGCCAACATCAATATGAAGTGTGATAGAACCAATAGAAGGATAAGAGAAACCATCGAAAAATCTAACTACCACATCAATCTTATCATATGTCCCTCTATGCAATTGAAAATTATAAATAAATTCTTCACTTATCACATTAACCATGCAAGCTAGATCAATAATTACTCCTTGAGAAGGTATGCCTTGATTTTTTAGTTATACATAATGGGCCATCAGGTGCTTTAATAGTCTCACTAGGATAAAATTTAATGCACAAGTCCTTAGGAGGTTATTTTTGATCTACAAGGTTTACCACATTATTAGACTTATGGCCAACATCATTGGGAGAGAAGGCAATAAAATTGGTCTCAATCACATTAGTGGAATGGGAAGGTAAAGGATTAGTGAAAATTTGAAGGTTTTGATTAGGATGAGCTACTGATTTATTTCCTTTATCATTCACACCAGTCACAGATATGGTATTGTTATCAATCAAGTCTTTGGCATCATAAGAGGTTGAAAAAGGCTTAGTTGTATCAATTGGTTTGATAGGGGGAATTTTAAACACATTCCTTTGTAACAATTGAGACACAATACTATGCAAAGATTCATTAAGAGGAGTGAATGCTTTTCTAAAGTATTTGGACAAAGGAGACACACTTGTTGCAGCTACCACTTGAATGTTGTTGTTGTTGTCATTGAATTTGATGAATCCTTTATTCAGTTTGAACTTCACAAAAAGTTGTTGAGAACTTTCACCTTTATCATTCAAAGCCATTGAAGGGGATGATTGTTCCAATTGACTCACGATAAGATGATAGTTGTGAAGTACTGTGCACAGCTATGTAAAGAAAGTAAACTCAAAAAAGAGAAGTTTATCCCTAATATCTTTTTGCAAATTAGAAATGAAAATTCTTTGAATATCTTGATCAGGCATAGGAAAATAAATTTGAGAATAAAAATGATTATATATAGCAATAAAATCAGTCACTTTTTCTTTCAAAGCTTGTTTACAATGGATCAAATTAGTCAAAGTAATTTTAGGACCAATATTATTGTGAAATTGTTGAATAAATGCATTAGCCAATTGTTAAATAGGTAATAGAATAAGGAGGAAAAGAAAAATACCATTGCAAAGATTTATCCCATAATGTTTTAGTAAACAATTTAGTCAACATTCTTTGGTCATGAGAAAAGTCACTACACAAAGTTTGGAATGTTTTAACATGAGTCAAGGGATCACCTTTTTCATCATAAAGCTCCAACTGAGGGACTTCAACATGTTTAGGAGTGACAACTTAGACAATGTCATTGGATAATGGGCTTGCTACATCAAATGTGGGAACATTATACTTATATTAATTCATAGAAGCTATTTGTTGTTGTAAGGAAGACACTATTTGGGCTAGATTATTTATGGTAGCTTTGGTAGAAGGATTGAACTTAGACATATTTGATTAGGAAGGAGGAGTAACATTGTTGAATGAAGGTGTAGTAACATTGTTGAAGAATGTAGGAGCTTGAGAATAAGGAGGGATATTGTTATAAGAAGGCACGGGTTGAGAATAAGGGGTGGAACATTATGATAGGTAGATATGGGAGAGGATTGGGTAACACATGGAAGAATCATGGTAACAAGAATGAAAGAAGAGGAGTTTGCCCCTTGAATGACATTTGTAGGTATGTAATTTTGAGTAGAGGTAGTGATGATGTTTGATGTAAATGTGGGAACACTAGCCATAAGATTAGTAAAAGGAATGGAATGATCAACCTAACTAGGAGGTTGTGCATAACCTAGGGCTTCAACACAACTCTTCATGGGCATAATATTAGAATAAGCAATATGAGAAATACCATGCAATATATGAACACCAAGTTTATCACTTTGAACCATTCTTTTTAATCCTTTAATCATTGGGAGAGCTCCACTTTTTGGGTATTGTTGAATTATCCATTGTTGAAGATTTTCAAATTGATTGTCAATCTACTCCAATTGATCAATGGAAACCCTAGTTAGTGATTCCTCCACATCATGAGAATTATCTAAAAAATGAATATAAATGGGGACATTTATAGGATTGGAAGAACCACCAATATCCTCATTGAAAAAGTTATCCAAATTAGGCTCCATCTCCTTGGTAATTAAACCTTGGGAAGCCTTAATTATACAACTTCTTGTCATGGGGATATTATAGGTTGGACTAATTATTAGGACTCCCAAAGATACTAAGAGGGGGGGGGGGGGGGGGGGGGGCTGAATCGGTATCTTGTCGGTTAACAAATTTTCTGACCTTATTAAATAAATTGCATTCCAAAATAGTGTACCGGTAAACAAGAATTAATGCAGTAAATATGAACAATAAGCACAACATAGAAAGCACACCATAACACAAGATTTTTAACGAGGAAACACAGTATGGGAAAAACCTCGGTGGGATTTGTGACCCACAATATTCACTCACTGGCCAATGAATGGATATTACTTACAATAGGGGCCTGTACGTGCAGGAAGGCCAACTGCCTAAAGCTCACTACTTAATTACAAAAGGAAGTCTCACTGACTTACAAAATGGATTATACAAATCCAATATAATGTACTACTTTAGTTCAACATCTACTATGCTAGGTTGAGTACCAGTTTAAGATCATACAATAACCATAAACCTTACTCCAAAATCTGCCTTAATATTCGCATGTTACATCTACAATAATCTTCCCATGTCCGCATCCTAAATGATCTACAATATCTCATACTTATATATGAGTCTTATTATAATATGCCTTGTCGGCTTACAAAAAGATATTACAAATAAATACAATATACAATAAACAAAATCTTATCGGTCAGGGTGTTGGTAATCATCTTTGTCGTTGCCGGTAAACTATCTGCCGGTGTAGAGTTTGTCGGTGTCAGTGCCTACCAGTGCCATAGGATTGCAAGGTTGCCATCAATGACAATACCTTCAATCACCTACAATTTCTCATTGGGGTGTGCAATTCCAACAATCTCCCCTTTGGCATTGATGGCAACACCCATGAGAAAAATTCAAAAATGTATCCAAAATTTCGAAGTCCAAAAATCTTACCAAAACTGTGTGCCCCCCTTGAGCAAATGATCTCTTCTTTCTATCATTTTTCTCATCTCTACTACTCCCCCTTTGACATCAATGACAAAGGTTGTCAAAAATGTCAACTGAGTGTAGTTCTCAGCTAGAACCCTGTAACTGGTTGGTTACAACCTGAAATAGATCTGCCAATGCAAAATTGAGGCTCAGAGTGAACCTTTCACTATCCTTCAATGTTGCTTCAGTCCTTTGAATTGTACTAGTGAGGATGTGCATTTTCTCTTCTAGTGTATTTAGTCCTAGAACAAGTGCCTCTAAGATCTCTTTTCTCAGAGAGATGAGGTTGTCAAGTTTAGGAGTAAGTTTGCATTTAAGCTCTTTTGCCTTGAATTTTATTCTTTTGTTCTCTTTTTCAAATTTTTCTATTTTCTCCTCAATACCTGCTATTTCCTTCTCTATAACCGATATGGGTTCTGATGAACCGATGAGATTATCAACAATATCATTTATTTCTTTATGTTCTTTACTGAGTTTCTTGTCTATATCCACTGTCAAAGTATCTGTCTTGCATGTGTCTATGTATAACTCTTTAAATTCCATTATTGTTTTGCTTAGTATTGGTAGGAGTGTGTCAATATGTCCCATGCACTTCTTTATTGTCTCATCAAAGAATTTCTCCTTTTCTTTGTTCATTTTCTCTCTAAATGTCTCCTCATTTATTTGTTCAACTGTCAATATGTTATCGATGATATAGTTAGACAATGTGTCTAATTGACTTAAAGAATCTTTATTGTCCACATTTCACTTGGGTGTAATCAATTTTAATAAAGGAATTGTATCATCAATAGCCTTGTGTGCAAGTACATTACAACCTATGATTTTCTTAATTGAATCCAATAATACCTTTGTTACATTAGTTGGTCTGAATTCTGTCATGGAAGAACCAGATGATTGTCCAACTACCTTAACAATATGCATTCCACCGGTGTGAGTAACCTCTTTGCTTGTGTTGACCTCTGATAGGTCAGTTTGTGTCTACATGTCAACTAGCAAAGGCTTGGGTTTCTCAGTAGTTGTTGGTGGCACTGTCTCAGTTTGAACCTGTACCTCAACCTTTTTCTCTTCTTGTTTCTCGGTGTGTACCTCGGTTTGTTTCTCTGTGCTTTCTACTACTGGTATCTCAACTGGTTTTGCTATGTTATCATCAACCGGTTGCTCTAACTCAATGGGTTTTTCAATGTGTGCACCAGTGGTATCAGTCACCATTTCATAAGCCAGGAGATCAACTTATTGTTCAATTTGTGTCTCAACCCCAATTTCAATATTTTCAACTGTATGCTCTACATGTGTTTCCACTTCAATATTCTCAACCGGTGGCTCAATAGCCACATCTTTCTTTTCACCAGTGGTTTCCTTATCAACCACAATATTTACCTCTTGTGTATCAATATTCATTGTATATAAAATTTCTGAATCAAGATTGGTGTCCTCATGTGTTGATTCCAACTTAACATTATCACTAGTCGGTGGTGTATTAATAGTCTCAACTGGTTGTGTATCAATAGTCTCAACCAGTGGAGTATCAGAAGGAGGTGGGGGCAAATTATCTATTACTTTTATGCTTGGAGGTCCACCTACCTTTCCTTTACCTTTGTCCTTATCCTTTTGGTAAACTCTAAAATTTTTGGGTCGTTTGAGCTCTTCTTTCTTTTCTTTCTTCACAAAGAAGATATCCCATTTATATGTTGTCTCTTCAGAGATTTCATTCACTCTTCCAGCCATTAAACCTACATGTCGGTGACCATTAGAAAATACTGTCTTGTTTGCCTCACTTATTAATTCATCAATTTCATCTACTGATTTAACTGGATGAACTGCAAGCAATTTTTCTATCTTTATTTTCTTGTCCAATTCCATAATAGCTAGTCTCTTTGCATCAAGTCTCCTATACAAGTCACTTGGTAAATCATCTACAACTTCTATCAAAAATTTCTTGTAAATGTGTAAGTGTAGAATGATACTGTTTTCTATGCTTTCCTTTTCTTCATTAGTAAGACTATCATATAATTTACTGACATTAGACAAGTTTCCTTCATCTATTATTTCATTCAGAAGATTGTCTAAAGGAGGAATAACCTATTTTTCCTTCTTCTTCCTTGGTGTCATTTTCTTTGCTGGGGGCCTTACTGCCTATTGTTTCCTTCTTGTTCTCTTCGGTGCAGAAGAGGGTGCCAGTGAAGGTTTTCTTTTTCTTTCTACTCTCTTAAATTTAGACAGTATTTCATTGTCAGATGAAGTTCCAACCTGTGAGAGGTGAGCTTTCGGTTGTATCCCTTCCAAGTCACTTTCCTTAATACCAGTGATATTCAATATGTTTTCCTTGATCTCTTTGGCCTATTTTGTTGCTTTTCTGATAGATTATTCTCTTTTCTTCCTTCATTTAAGGGTCTGTACCTTGCTCTCAATGGTTTCAACATTTCCAAATATTTCCTCTTCAGGTTCTCTAGGGGCTTCAAGTAAGGCTTTAGCATATGTCTCAATTATGTTTTCATCTACCTCATAACCCATTTATGTTACCCAAATAGTTCTAGGAACCACTGCCTCCATCTAGATTTCATCTTTCTTGATTACAAAACATATTTCTTTCTGATATTTTTCAACTATGCTCTGAGATAACCTTTCCCTTATTTTCATTCTAGCCTTAAATGCTTGGAAGTATTCAATTATGTTGTTTTCCCTGTCATCTCCCATGCTGGTAAAGATATCCAATAGTTTTTTACCTACCGGTATGTCAAAACCAAATTCTTTCCTACTCATACTGGGAACTTCCTTTGTAATATATAGCATCAGGCACACAAGTAGATTACCAAATCTGAAAGTACCTTTCTTATCACCTTTAATTTTCTTTAGATTTTCAATCAATTCATCCTTTAGCCATTCACATATGTCAATCTTAGTGTTACTATTCACCATGTCATAAGCACTCTTGACACATAAACTAGAAACATAGTTCAATCTGTTAACATGTGTAGTTTTGTATCCTAGTATCATTCTAATGAATATAATATTTATATCTTTCACATCATTGACTCTCAAGGATCTGCTGTCGTGGGTTGCACCAGTTAATGTCACCACAATGTTATTTGGAACTTTCTTATATTTTTCAGGCCTACTACTGGTGGAAGGTAAGCCAGTCACTGCCCTAACTTCTTCTCTTGTGATCTTATGGATATAATCAATCCAAAAGAATTCCCCATGAACTCTACAGCACAATTCTCACAACTTCCTTAGGAAAATCAAGAATACTAAGTATTTCCATAAAACCTAGGGTTTCTATGATCTTATGTTCCAGTTTCACAATACCATTCTCATCACAAATTACAGTCCTATACATGTTCATAATTTCATCAGCACCTAGTTCCTCAATATGACAATGTATTTATATCCTAGGGTCTTCTGCATATGCAACTCCTTTAGGGATTTTAGGGAATGTACCTAGGGTATCATCCTACTTCGCTACCTCGGGTAAGATTTTGAATATGGGCCTAGTGTGTTTAACCACTTCAACAACAATAGGGTTTGCAATGAATTTAGGTGTAGAGGAGGAAGCCATTTGATAAATACCTTAATCTGCCTTTAGGTTTGGATGCTTGAAAGATTTTTCTTCACTTCTCACTGTGGATGCCTTCGCTCAAGTTATTCGTGCTCTTAGGAAATTTGAATGCTCGGTGAGTGAAAAAGAGTAAAGATTAAGTGAAAAAGAGTGAAAATTTGAATGATCTTAGGTTATTCGTTCAACTACCACAATAAATGCCTGTCGGTTAAGTGAAACTTAACTCATCTACCGGTAAAGAAGCAATTCATCTTCTTACCATCAATCAAGGGTAAACTAGCATGATTTTCAATAAGTTGCCATACCCCCAAAAGGTTTATTTTTAGTTAGATGAAGAATCTCCTGCTGGTGGAGTGATACTTTGTTCTACCGGTGAAGGAATAGTCTCATCAACATTCTGATCTCTCTTTCTAATCCATTGTTTTGAAAATTCTTGCTTTACCTCATCAACCTTCTCTTTACCTTTCAAGCTGGGTCCTTTATTATTTACCAGTGATGTCTTACTTCTACATAATTTTGCAATATGTCCAATCTTGTTACAAGCATAACAAGTCACATTGTTTTTCTGAATAGCCTTTCCATATCCTATGCCGGTATGTGTTTTGCATTGATTAGATAAGTGTCCAAATCTTCCATAAACATAACATCTTACATTCATTCTGCAGTTTTCTGAATTATGACCAATTTTGTTGCATTTTGAACATTGACCAGTGGGTGCATTAGTGTTCTGATAGTTTCTAGATCTACACTGATTTTCTCTATGACCATACTTGTTATAGTTAAAGCATTTCCCATTAAATTTGTAGGCATTAGGTTATCTTACCGGTTTACTGTGATCATGGTTGTTTGCAGTACCAGAGATTTCACCAACTTCAAACCCAAGTTCATTAGTATCTCCATTAGGTTTTTGGTTTTTCAGCATGTCATCAAGTTCTTCTGAACTTTCCTTGAATTTCTCTTTATGTTGATTTGCAGTAGCCAACTCATTTTCCCTGAAATCCTTCTGTCTCATGAGTTTAGTTTTATCATGTTCCAAGTGAATCAGATCTGTCTTCAACATATCTTTTTCATGACTGAGTCTTAGATTTTCATTTCTAGCATCATTGATTCTCCTAGCCAAGTCATCTTCGTTTTTCTTTTTGTCTTTAGTGTCTTTAAAAAATCTCATAGTCATATCTTGCATCTCATTCCTCAAGGTCATGTTTTCTTGCTTCATCTTTCTTGCATGATCATTAAGAGTTTCCTTTTCATCATCATCACTTTGTATCTTCTCATGAATTTCTCTTCTTTTGTTTCTAGCGATAGTAATATTCTCCTGAAGTCCTTGAATGATTTCCTATGTAGCCTTCAGATCATCTTCAAGTTTGATATTCTTTAACTTTTCTATATCATAATCTGCAAGAGCTATTTCCAATTACTTTCTCAAGTTATCCATTTATACCAGTGTTAGAATCTCCCTCAAGTTGTTAGGATTTTGAAAAAAGAGGACCAAGCTCTGATACCAATTTTTAGGATTCCCAAAGATATTGAGAGGGGGGGTGAATCAGTATCTTGCTGGTTAACAGATTTTTTGACCTTATTAAATAAATTGCATTCCAAAATAGTGTACCGATAAACAAGAATTAATATAGTAAATATGAACAATAATCACAACATAGAAAGCACACCATAACACAAGATTTTTAATGAGGAAACCTAGTGTGGGAAAAACCTCGGTGGGATTTGTGACCCACAATATTCACTCACTAGCCAATGAATGGATATTACTTACATTAGGGGCCTGCACATGCAGGAAGGCCAACTGCCTAAAGCTCACTACTTAATTACAAAAGGAAGTCTCACTGACTTACAAAATGGATTATGCAAATCCAATATAATGTACTACTTTAGTTCAGTATCTGCTATGCTAGGTTCAGTACCGGTTTAAGCTCATACAATAACCATAAACCTTACTCCAAAATCTGCCTTAATATTCACATGTTACTTATGCAATAATCTTCCCATGTCTGCATCCTAAATGATCTACAAGATCTCATACTTATATATGAGTCTTATTACAATACACCTTGTCGGATTACAAAAAGATATTACAAATAAATACAATATACAATAAACAAAATCCTATCGGCCAGTTGTCGGTAAACTATCTGCTGGTGTAGAGTCTATTGGTGCCCATGCCTGTCGATGCCATAGGATTTCAAGGTTGCCATCAATGACAATACCTTCAATCACCTACAATTTCTCATTGGAGTGTGCAATGCCAACACTGATAGTAGTAAAACTCATGCACTAAGGGAGGGAAATTTGGAAAATTGAAGTTTAAAATTTGAAATTTGAATTTTAGAATCTTAATTTAATAATGAATTTTTTTTAGGAAAAATTATCACTCAATTAAATGAACAAATTAATTGAAAAGATGCAATCCCCTAGGAAATTCAAAATTTATAATTAGGATTATGCAAGTATAACCTCTTAATTTAAAATTACCCATTAGGAGATAGAGAGTCAAATTAATGTTGGCAAGAGACATTGTTTTGATGATTTCGGTGAAGATTGATGCATGATAGATGCTTAGGGTTTGTCATTGATAGAAACTTAGTTTGCAGATCCTATCCATTGTTCATAAAATTGGTTTACTGGAAGTCATATTGTTCATAAGGCATAAGTCTGGAAGGTGGAACACACTAACCGGTAGAGCATGAGATCATGGTTCATATCTTGATTTTGGTGATGTATTTTCTGTTGCAGTCATCAATGCAGTTAGTTTGAGGTTCGAGATAGATTACTTCATGATCTTGATATCTAGTGTTTAGTCATGTGCAAGTTTAGCACTCCAGCATCCGGTAATTTAGTTAGGGAAAATTCCCAAAACTTAACGTGTGTTGTGGATTCATTGGGATAATTTTGGTGATTGGTGTTGTGTTCGAGGAGTTTATGTCATTGCATGTGAATCTTGTGATCATATGTTTTAGGTTCAGCATTTGGATTTGTGATTGGATTGAGCCGACTTGGTGAAACATGTTTCATGTTGCGTGTTATGTGTTTTTTATGAAGCCGACTTGATAGAGATCTATTTTGGTGGTGCAGATATATGAGACTGACTTGGGTGATAATTTTGGTGTGAATATATATCTGAGGAATTATTTTGGGATTGATTGAGTGCAGTTTCAAGTACACATCTTGAGTTTTGATGATCCAGTATTTGTTAGCAAAGCAGAACATAACAATTTTTTAGAATAGTAGTAGCGGATCATTTTGAGCTTAATTAGAACTGATTCCTGGCATTTGTAGATGCTATATACTAGTTCAAATATTTTAATTTCCTTTATATCTCATTTGTAGGATAGTGAGTCCTTCAGGGTTGTAGCCCTTTTGTATTTGAGCAATGAGCTCTAGGTAGTGTGCCTAAATGCAAGTGGATTCCTCTTTAATAATATTGTGGGTTCAAATCCCATTTTGGTTTTTCCCTTTCTTGGTTTCCACATAAAAATTATGATGTTATGGTTGTGTGGTTATTTTCTTTGAGTTTTTGCATTACAATTTTCTGTCTTTTGCATCCAGTGGTTTAAGAATTAGTTTAATAAACTAATAAATTATAGAACATTGATTCACCCCCCTCTTAGTGCTCATTTATTCCAACAATTGGTATCAAAGCCTATTTCCTCTGAAAAAGCCTAACAGCTTGAGGAAGATCTATAACTTTGAATCAATGGACTCCGGTTTGCAGAAATATCAGACTGTGACACTTGAAGATCTTAATGAAGTGATGAAGGAAAATAGTAGCCTGAAAAAAAATTTGAATGCAGCTGAAGACTTCATTGAGATATTGAAATATCAATTGAACACTTCTAGAAAAAAGAGAAAGGAGATGATGGATAAGCTAAAGGAGAAAGAATAACAAAGTGTTGACAATCAAGTCCTACAAGATAAGATAGATGAATGTGAGAAGTTGGCCGAGGAAAATGCAACCTTAAAGAATGAGATGAAATCTATTGTAATAAAGTTGACAAAGGAGATTGAAGACTGGAAGAAGAATGTGTTGGCATTACATGAAGATTTCATTGATGTCAGTAGTACCTGGTAATGAAGATGTATTGCAACCAGTAATGATGCAGTAAAGCAACCGGTAGTAAAGCAGTGAAGGCAATTGATATTATTATTGAAGTAAAGATCAACTAGTAACCCTAACCAGTTGATAAGCAGAACCCTAACCGATGGAGCTTGGAGAATCAGTTGTGATGATCTATGACCGAATGATGATCAAAGATGAAGATGCCTCATATGCATGTTGCACGTGATGAGTTTTAAAGCGAGTTTGACGCATAGAGATAACCGTTCATCTTAGGAATTATTAATTGCATAGTATGAAGTGAAAAATGCGTGATGAGCTATAGGGTCCAATGTGCGGTGATCCAAGAGCAGTTGAAGTTGTCTAGAACATTGTGTAGTTGATTTCTATGTAATCTAATGGTCAAGATTGAACCAATATGTTTGTTATTTCTATGAGATATGTAGGTTTTATGTTGTGTTACCGACCTATTGCATTTTCTTATAAGATCAATGATTTGTTTTAATGTTGTGTTGGGAAATTTGGTTGCGTGATTGTTACCAAACTAGAAGGCATGTTTGCAAAATGTTGTGAAGGGAAATAGGAGCAAAAAAGGATCTGATTAAGCAAGGAAGTGCTATTACTAGATCAACAAAGATCCCATTGTTCTCTAATAATCACAACAGTTAAATACCTTAACTGGGTAAGATTTAATAGGCTTGTTGTTGAAATCCTCTAACTAGGTGATCCATTAGCTTGGATTTGAAATCCTCCACCGAGGTTACCTCTAATAGGGTATTGTCTTTAACAGGGTATTATAGTCAATCCTTTAACCGGGTGGTCCTTAACCAAATTTGTTCTTAACACGACATTATTGTATAAGCTTCTAACAAGGCTTGGCTCCTAACAAGGTGAACTTTAGAAGAGTTTAGAATACTTGTGGGCATTCATCCCCACTGTGGTTTTTCCCATTTGGGTTTCCACATGAAAAATCATTGTGTCAAGTGGTGAATGATTTTTTGGATGTGTTTTTGATATGGTTGATATGAATGATTGGAAAATCCACTTAGATATGTTTAAATGACTGGAAATAATTTGAAATGTGCTATTACTGATATTAGTGAAGTGATTTAATATTTTGGTCAAATGGTATTTGAGTTTCAGATCTGTTGCATTGTATCTTTGATGTTTTGGCCAACCGGTAAAGTTTGACAGTGCAATTGCAATTTTTGTTACAATGACTAAACCAGTTAGTTTAGTGATTGGATTCTTAGTTAAAAGTTTGTTTGGTGAAATTTTAGTTTATTTTCTATCTATTGATTCACCCCCCCTTTTGAGTAGTTGACCGGATCAATATATTTTCATCATATTATCAATTGGTATTAGAGCAATATAGGTCCTCTTTAGTTTAAGGCTAATAGATTGAGGAAAATATCTAGGAGAACATGATGAAGAAAGAAGGTCTGAAGTTCAATAGAGAAAACTATAGAATCTAGAGTGATAGGATGAAGATCTATATCAAGAGCTTAATAAGTCAATATTGGGAACATGTTTTTATTAAATATAACTTGTCTAGTGGGATTCTGATAGATGATCAAAAGGACCAAAAGGAGAACAATCAAGCATTGGAGGCCATCATCAGTTCCTTGTCTAATTTAGAATATGTTGATGTTCATGGATTGGATACTGCATATAAATTATGGAAGAAACTGGAAGAAATCTATAGCGGTGATTGGCATGTTAAGATTTCCAAAGAAGAGAGTCTGAGAGGAAAGTTTGATGATATGTGGATGGTTGAAGAAGAAAACATCCAATAGTATGGTCAGAGGATCAAGGAGATATTTGGAGAAATCAAAAGTGTTGGAGGTATAGTGGAGGATACCACTATGGTTAGCAAGGTGTTAAGAACCCTTCTACTTGTCTATGCTATCCGACTTGCAGCCATTCAGGAACTCAAATCTATTGATAAGACAAAGGTAACTCTTGACTCTATCATTGGTAAATTAACTACATTTGAATTAAATGGTTTTGATGCAAGTATTCAGAGATCAGAATCTGCATTTAGAGCCTCAATCTCAACCCCACCGGTAAGGAAAAGTAGAGAAGTGAGTTATAGTCATGAGTCTATATCCGACAAAGAGGTAGATGATGAAGATAGTCTAATTGAGCTTGAATCATTGTTGGCCAAGCGGTTACCCAGAGGTACCGGTAAGTACAAAGGTAAATTACCACTGAAGTGTTTTGCTTGTAACCGGATTGGACATATTGTTGCTAACTGTCCAAATGGAGATAATCAGGAAAAATGTGAGAAGTATAGGAAGTATAAAGGCAAAGGTAAAATAAATTGTCTCATTGCAGTGGATGGAGGAATTACAGATGAAAAATATAAGGAAGATGCAAATGAGGGCATTGTCTTTGTTTCTATTAAAGAAGAGATATCAGATTAGATGGCATTGGTCTCTCACATGGATAGTTCATATAACTAGATTATAGTCAGTGGTTGTTCACACCACATGACTGGTGATTGGAGTAAGTTTCTTACTTTGAGGGAATTTGATGGAGGTGTTGTCAGATTTGGGAATGACTCACTTTGCATGGTGAAAGGGAAAGGATCCATCTCTCTGAATGGTAAAAGAAATGAAGATGATGTCTATTGGGTTGAAGGACTAAAACAAAATATTTTGAGTGTTTCTCAACTCAATGACAAAGGTTACCCACTGGAATTCAATAATGGAGTCTGCAAGATTTATGGAAGCAAAGGTGAACTGATTGCAACTAGAAAATAGACCAGAGGTAACTTGTTTCATTTAAACCCTAAATTCAACTATTGTTTAATTGAAAAAGTAGAAGATAGTTGGCTTTGGCATCAAAGGTTTTGTCATGTAAATTTTGATAACATTGTAAGAGTTAGTAATTCCAAATCAATAAGAGGTTTACCATAGTTGGACAAACCGATGAATTATTTGCGCAAGGAATGTCAGTTAGGAAAAATGACATCCTCAACCTTCAAGAGAAAATATTTCTCAGCTGAAAATTTGCTAGATTTAGTTCATACCGACCTATGTGGATCAATGAGGACTAGGAGTATTCAAGGTGATCGGTACTTCATGATATTTATCGATGATTTCTCAAGGATGATGTGGGTCACATTCTTGAAAGACAAGACACAAGAATTTAGCAAGTTTAAGGCATTTAGAGCCTTAGTTAAAAATGAAAGTGGAAAGTTTAAGTGCTTAAGAACTGATCAAGGTGGTGAATTTACTTTAGAGGAATTCACTAGATACTGTGAAAATAATGGAATTAAGAGGCAACTTTCTGCACCAAAGACACCACAGTAGAATGGTATTGTAGAAAGGAACAACTGGTCAGTAGTTGAAGTTGCTAGGACTATGCTAATTTAAGGAGGTGTTGCTAAGACATTCTAGAGAGAAGCTGTCAGCACAACTATTTATACAATGAACCGGATACTGGTTAAAAGAGGTATGGACAAAACGCCCTATGTTAGTTACTTCAAAAATTTTGGTAGAAAATGTTTTATCAAAAGAGGTGATTATATTGGTAAGTTTGATGCCAAGAGTGATGAAGGAATATTTCTTGGTTACTCTACCAAGATAAAAGATTACAAGTGTTGCAAAAACCGGACTAAGAAGATCATTGAAAGTGTAAATGTCCAAGTAGATGAATTTCCTAAGAAATTAGAAGAAACTAGCAAGGAGAAGGAAGAAGAAGAAGCTTACACACTATTTTTGGAACCAGAACTGGTAAAGCTAGAACTTGGAGAACTGAAAAGAGAAGCCCCAATTCAACCGGAATAGGAAGGTCCAACAGAAGATGAAGAAAGTGAAGAAGAAGAAGAACCTGGAAATCAAGATCATGTTATTCCAAGGTATGTTAGACTCAATCATAGCCCTGATCAGATTATTGGAGACATGAATGCAAGAGTGCTAACAAGAACAAGGCTTAGAGAGAACTCTTGTATGATTTCCACCATTGAGCCTATAACTCCAAAACAAGCATTTGCAGATGTAGAGTGGATCAAGGCAATGGAAGAAGAACTTGACCAGATAGAGAAGAACAATACTTGATCATTGGTACCTAGACCAGAGAACAATAATGTAATAGGTACAAAATGGGTATTCAGAAATAAACTGAATGAAGATGGAGTAGTGGTCATAAATAGAGCCAGCCTGGCATGCAAAGGATATGCACAAGAAGAAAGTGAAGATTATGGTGAGACATTTGCACCAGTTGCAATATTGGAAGGAGTAAGGACTCTACTTGTATTTGCAGCATATAGAGGATTCAAAGTATATCAGATGGTGTGAAATTAGCATTTCTAAATGGAATATTGGAAGAGGAAGTCTACATTGAACAACTAGATGGTTATTCTTTAACTGTAGAAAAGGATATGGTGTGAAAATTACATAAAATATTATATGGATTGAAGCAAGCACCAAGAGCATGGTATGAAAGATTGCACTCTCATTTAGTGAAGATAGGATTTCAAAGAACCAATGAAGATAGTAAGATATATCTCAAGACAAAAGGAGATAAGATACTGGTAATGTTGGTAATTGGCACTCATTGGATTCATTTTGTTGTCACTGATGGCAACAAGATTAGTTGGAAGTCATTTACTGACACTAGGAGGCATATTATGATAGATACCGACTTTGGAGCATTCAAGCTACACCGGCACTGACACCGACAACGACATCAACACCAACAATACTTCTTTGGAAGCTGACATCAAGGAGGATTTATTTTATAAATCATTTTGTAATTATTGTCAAGGCTGACATTGAATATGTTTTCTAAATGTATTGTAAGCTGACATAAGGCATATTATTTTGTAATAGGTATATAGGTCAGTCTGCTAGGTTATTTTCATATGAAATGGATGTGTATGGATATAGGAGAATATAACAGAACTGCATAATGTGAAGTATATGTATGTAGATCATTTGTATGCAAATGTTATATCATGCAATGATCTATAGATAGTTTGGAAAGCATTCTTGGAGGAGAAGAGATATCGGTAGTAGTTCAGGGTTTATGAACTAGTACAGAACGTAGCTAGAATTGGAACTCTATTTGGCATAGCAGATGCATTCTTGAGTTCATTTTTAGTATTTTATTTAGCAGAAAGCTTGTAGTTAGTGAGGCTCTTTAGTGATGAGCAGTATGCTCTAGGAAGTGTGCCTTCCTACAAGTGCAGGCCCCTATTATATGTAATATCTTTTCATATGGCCAGTGAACTGATATTGTGGGTCACAAATCCCACCATTGTTTTTCCTCATTGAGGTTTTCTACATATAAATTTTGTGTGTTGTGGTGTTCATTTATGTGGATGGTTTATTTGCTTCGTGTTATATGTTTATTTGTTTACCTGTTTATATGTGCATGGTATAAAAGGATAAAAATTGTTCATATCGACAGAACACTGATCCACCCCCCCCCCTCTCAGTGTTCTTGGATCCCAACAATTGGTATCATAGCCTGGTACCTCAGAAGAAGCTTAACAGCTTGAGGAAGATCATGAAACCATAATTTTTGAACATGGCTATGGAGAAGCAACTTGAGATGGCTCTTGAAGATTATTATGCTGAAAGGATGAAAAACTTGAAATTTCAAGAAGAATTGAATTCTGCAAATGAATTCATTCTTATCCTGCAAGAAAGGTTATCATCTACTCAAGCCAAGAGAAAATAAATTTTACAAGAACTAGATGATGAGGAAAAGGATGCACTCAGGGAACAATGTCAGAAACTAAGTCAATCAAACATGCTCATGAAGAATGAAATGCAAGATCTGACTATGAGGTTATTAAAAGATATTGAGGACATAAAAAAGAAAGAAGATAATATTATTATATCTCTAAAGAATAAATTTGATGAATGTGGCAGATTGACTCATGAGAATAATTTATGGAGAACTGATTTGGCACACTCCCAGAATAATGAACAAGAAATTGAAAGACAAATAACTACTCTGAGAGATGTTCTGACTACTGCAAGTGATTATAAAGAAAAGTTTAGGATTAGTGCTGCACATTTGGATGACTTATTGAAAAGAAAAAGATAGATTGATGATTCTAGAGGACTTGGATTTGTACAAGGTGAAAGCTTCGGTACTGCAAATGAAGATCAAACAACCAGTATGCAAAACTCATCAGAATATAGGAAACTAGTAAGGTAATCTAATGCTTATAAACTCAATGGTAGATGTTTTCTTTGCAATAAATTTGGGCATATGGCTAAATCATGTAGAAATAAAGCAAATCAAAACTATAATTTTGTTCCCGATCAATGCACAAATTGCAAGAAATATGGTCATAGATCAGAAGACTGTAGAATGAATGTTAAATGTCATGCATGTGGAAAGTTTGGACATTTTTCTAATAATTGTAGGTCAATAAATGTTACTAGATATGTCAAAGCAATTCAAAAGAATAATGTTACATGTTATGCATGCAACAATATAGGTCATATTGCTAAGTATTGCAAAAGCAAGACTCAACTGGTTAATAATGATAAAAATAATGAGAAAGGAAAGCAAAAGGTAGATGAAATACAACAAGATCACACCAAGAGATGGGTTAGAAAATCTGAAGAGCCAAATGGAGATGGATCTATACTGGTAACTCCACTGGTAGAACAGGCCATTCCTCCATCGATAGAAAATTCCACTGGTAACTAAGGCATAAGCCTTAGGGGTTGGCAAAGTCATTGCTAAATTTTGCATATTACCCCGAAAGAGACTTAAGGAGATCTGGAGAGTTGTGTTCATCATCGATAAAGGTTCACTCGGAACATGATTGTGAAACCAACATCCGTATGGTTGTTGGTGAAGAATTTATTACAAAAAAATAGGGTTTTTATTTGCTAATAAAAGAGGTTAAATGAATACATTTTCACTCACCAAGCATTCAAGCATTCAGAGAAAAGAAAAGGCAAAGTTAAGAGCGAGCAAAAGCATTGAGAAAGGATTTCAAGCAGTTATCTGAAGCACTCAATCTTCTACCGATGTTTGCTTTCAGGTATTCCTTGAAATGGCATCTGAATCTTCAGCTCCCACTTTCATTACAAATCCCACCATTGTTGAAGTCAAGGATAGGTTAAGGTCAGTATTTAAGGAGGTTCCTGAAATTGCTAAAAAGGAAGACTCGACAGGAGCATTTTCTAGGGTTCCTGATGACGAGATGTATGTTGAAGATGTGAGGGAATACATTCACTGCACCTTGGAAGATTTGGGCATAGAGGACATTAAACGCATGTATCAATCCATGATACTGGGAGACTCAAGAACCATCAAACTAAAATACAAAGAAATTGAGGATCTAGGATTAACCGGTATTCTGTAAATACCAGAATTCAAGGAGGAGATTATCAGATGCGTGCTGAGAATGGTTCACAATGAGTTTATCTAGCTAGATAGGCCTTACATGATCACGAAGGAGGATATTTAAGTAGTCACCAGCTTACCCAAGGTCGAACAAGAAATTGGCAAGAAAATTTCCAACACAGAGGTCGAGAAACTCATCGGTGCTACACCTGATAACAAATCAATGAAGATAAGCACAATCACCGACACGGATATAAAGTTTGCAAGCATGCTAATAGGTTACAAGGTAACTCAATCCAACCAATTGAATTTTGTTTCTAGTTCATGCATTCATGCTGCATATTAGATGCTAAGGAACAATGTGAAGTATGATTTATGTGAATGGATGAGGAGTGAGTTGATGTTAAACCTGTTCGCATTTTGCATAAAGACTGCATTAATGATATGTTGTCATTGATGTCAATTGAACCGGTAAATGGTATTCATGTTATTGTTGATATTGTTGTTTTTGATATTGGTTGGTAACCAGTAAGAAGAGAGTTGTAGAAGATGTTGTAACCAGTATGTAAAGCTTGTGAGTTGAACTGGTGAACCGGTGTAAAGGGTTAAACCTTTCTATGTAATGTAACCAATAAACCCTACCACCTATTAAACCCTAATCGATCAAGTTTGTTGGTCTATTATCTGATGAGCGGTAATGATGGAGACATGTGTCATCACTGTATGAGGATAAATTCAAATTGGTTTGGTGCATTTTCTTATTGTCTAGGGAAGGAGAAAAATGGATTGCATTTAATGCACAACGTGTGATGAGTTACAAAGTCCAATGGAGCGGTTGGAATTGTCTTGAAGAATTGAAGAGACTGTCATCATTTCTAACGGTCAATATTGAACTGACTCATTTGTAACCTCAATGATGAGAATTAGGTTTTTGTTATCTTACCGACCTAATTGATTTGTATTTAAGGTCGATGAAGTTGTTTGTAAAGGTTGTTGGCAAGGTTGATAGAAAGCCTATTGAGTATGTGGTTGCCCAACCAGTGAATGGATCAGCATTTTGAGTGAAGGCAGATTGAAGCTTAGAAGGATTTGATCAAGCAAAGATAGTGCTACTCAAATAGATCAAGAAAACCTGTTGTTTTCTAACAATTATAGTAGAAGTAAAATCCCTTAACCAAGTAAGATCTAACAAGCTTGGTTACTCATTAAATCTTCTAACAAGGTGGTCAATTATCTTGGATTCTTAAATCCTCCAGTGAGGTTACTCCTAACAGGGTATTGTGCTTCTAACAAGGGATATTGGTAATCCCTTAACCGGGTGATTCCTAACCGGAATTAGTTCTTAACATGACTTATTGTAAAGCTCTAACATTCTTTGGCTCCTAATAGGGAAAACTTCGAAAGAGGTTAGATAGCTATCCTTGTGAATCCTATCTCACCGTGGTTTTTACCTATTTGGTTTTTCCATGTATAAACATTTGTGTCAAGTGGTGAATGCTTTGTGGCTATGATCTTATTTGTTTTTTTTATTAACTTCTGATAAGGCATGTTAATTATAAGCATTAAGAGATGAATATGTTGAGTTAATATTAAACATTATTGATTTTTACAAGTTTGAAGGTGTTTACTGTTAAAGTTGTCATAACAATTAAACCGGTTAATGTCAAGTATTTCTATGAATATTGTTCTTGACTGAGACATGTTTACTTTGTTTGACTGAGTTTGAGTTTGGGAACTTTGCATTGGTTTTTCAATATACTGATTCACCCCCACTCTCAGTATTCTACCGAATACTTATTCTTACATCATACCATCAATTGGTATCAGAGCATCTCAGGTCCTCTTAATCTTAAAGCCTAACATCTTGAGGAAAAGATTTTGTAGATCATGATGAAGAAAGCAGGTCCAAAGTTTAAAAAAGATAACTATAGAATATGGAGTGACAGAATGAATATTTACATTAAGATTCTCGGTAGTTAGTATTGGGATCATATAGAGCATTAGTATACTACACCTACTGGACCCCTGACTGATGATCAAAAGAAAGAACAACAAGAAAATCACCAGGCATTAGAAGCTATTATCAGTTCTTTGTCTGATGTTGAATATGTAGATGTTCATGGTCTTGAAACTACATATGGAGTATGGAAGAAACTTGAAGATATCTATAGCGGTGATGAGCATGTCAAGATTGCTAAAGAAGAGAGCTTAAGAGGCAAGTTTGACGACATGAGAATGTCTGAAGGTGAGAACATCCAACAGTATGGTCAAAGGATCAAAGAGATAGTTGGAGAAATAAAGAGTGTAGGAGGGAAAGTGGAAGATGCCACAGTAATCAGTAAGGTATTGAGAACCCTGCTACTAGTCTATGCTATTTGAGTTGTAGCTATTCAAGAGTTGAAATCCATTGACAAGACATAGGTAACTCTTGACTCTATTATTCGCAAACTTACTACTTTTGAACTAAATGGCTATGATGGTAGTGTACAAAAATCAGAATCTGCATTCAGAGCTTTTGTCTCTAACCCATCTGTGAGAAGAAGTAGAGATACCGGCCATAGTTATGAATCTAGATCTAGAAGAGATGTTGATGATGAAGACAACTTAGTGGAACTTGAATCATTTTTGGAAAAATGATTGCTTAGAGGCACTGGTAAATATAGAGGTAAGCTATCTTTGAAATGTTTTGCATGCAACAAGATTGGTCATATAGCAACAAACTACCCTAATAGTGAAAATGATTACAAGAGAGACAAATTTAATAAGTACAAGGGTAAAGGAAAGAGAGATTGTCTTGTAGCTATTGACAGTGGTATTACTGATGATGAATCTGATGATGATGCTAGTGAAGATATTATGTTTGTAGCAAGTAAGGAAGAAGTATTAGATCAGAAGGCAATAGTATCTAGAATGGATTGGATCATTGATAGTGGTTGTTCACAACACATGACCAATGATCGGAGCAAATTTCTTTCCCTGAAGGAATTTGATGACGGTGTTGTTAGATTTGGCAATGACTCACCTTATATGGTAAAAGGTAAGGGCATTATTTTTATTAATGGGAAGAATAGTGCTAATGATATCTATTGGGTTGAAGGCCTAAATCATAATCTGTTAAGTGTGGCACAACTTAATGACAAAGGTTACCCACTGGACTTTAGAAATGGTATATGCAAAATCTTTGACAACAAAGGTGAATTGATTGCAACCAAGAAATAGACCAAAGGTAATCTATTTCATCTCAATCTAAAAGTTAGCAATAGTTTGATTACAAAAATAGATGATAGCTGGATTTGGCATAGGAGCTTTTGTCATATAAAATTTGAAAATATTATTAAAGTAAGCAAGTCTAAGACAGCAAGAGGTTTGCCTCAGCTAGATAACCCAGTTAATGCTCTTTGTAAAGAATGTCAACTAGGAAAGATGACTTCTTCAACTTTCAAGAGAAATTCCTTCTCAGTAGAGCAGTTGTTAGATTTGGTTCATACAGACCTATGCAGACCAATCAGAACAAGAAGAGTTCAAGGTGATAGATACTTTATGATCTTCACTGATGATTGTTCAAGGATGATGTGGGTCACATTCTTGAAGGATAAGAATGAAGCTTTTAGCAAATTCGAGGCATTCAAAGCCTTAGCTGAGAAAGAGAGTGGCAAAAAGATAAAATGTCTAAGAATAGATCAAGGTGGTGAATTCACTTCTGTAGAGTTCACTAAATATTGTGATGGTAATGGTATCAAGCGACAACTTTTTTCACCAAGAACACCACAACAGAATGGTATAGCAGAGAGAAACAACCGGTTAGTGGTTGAAGCTGCTAGAACTATGTTGATAGAAGGAGGTGTATCAAAAAACTTTTGGAATGAAGTTGTAAGTACAACTATCTACACAATGAACTGAGTTCTGGTAAAAAGAGGTAAGGACAAGACCCCATATGAGTATTGGTCTAGGAGATCACCTGATGTTAGATATTTTAAAATATTTGGTAGAAAATGTTTTATGATGAAGGAACATTTCTTGGGTATTCCACCAAGAGTAAGGCCTATAAATGCTTCAACAACCAGACACAAGATTGTTGAGGGTGTTGATGTTTGTGTAGATGAATGTCCTGAAATATCAGAAGGAACCAATTCTGAGAAGAAGGATGAAGATCCTTGCATTTTTCTTTTAGAATCAGAAAATGTGAAATCAGAAAGTAGTAAACAAAATCTTGATGTACTTGTTCAATCGAAATAAATAAATTCAGAGGAAGATGACAATGAAGAAGTTGGACCTAAAGAGAATGATCATATTATTCCTAGGTATGTGAGACTGAATCACGATCCTAAATAGATAATTGGGGATAAGGATGCTAGAGTACTAACTAGAAGGAAAATAAGAGAGAATGCTTGCATGATATCCACCTTTGAACCTAGAAATGCTAAGGAGGCATTTGGTGATGATCATTGGGTGAAAGCTATGGAGGAGGAGTTAGAACAAATTGAGAAGAACAACACTTGGACCCTGGTACCCTGACCGGTAAACAATAATGTTATAGGTACTAAATGGGTATTTAGAAACAAGTTAAATGAAGATGGTGTTGTAGTTCATAATAAGGCAAGATTAGTATGCAAAGATTATGCACAAGAAGGGAGGACTATGGAGAAACTTTTGCACCTGTAGCAAGACTAGAAGGTGTCAGAACACTACTTGCATTTATAGCTCATAAGAAGTTAAAAGTATACTAGATGGATGTCAAGTTTGCATTCTTGAATGGGATACTCAAACAAGAGGTTTATATAGAGCAACCTAATATTTATGCATTGACAGATAAGGAAAACATGGTATGCAAACTGCATAAAGCTTTGTATAGATTAAAGCACGCACCTAGAGAATAGTATGAATGACTTCATACTCATTTGATGAAGATAGGCTTTGCTAGAACCAGTAATGACAACAACATTTATCTCAAGTCTAAAGGAGATGATATATTGGTTAGTGAAGTATTTGTAGATGACATTATATTTGGAGGAAATGATGACATGAGTAATTGTTTTGTAGATGAAATGAAGAATGAATTTGAGATGTCATTAGTAGGGAAAATAAAAAATTTCATAGGCCTACAGATACAACAGATGAAGAATGGTATTTTCATTACTCAATCCAAGTATGTGAAGGAGGTTTTGAAGACTTTCGGTATGATTGATGATAAACCATTTGGAACCCCAATGGTTACAGGTTGAAATTTGTCCAAAGAATATGCATCTAAGTATGTAGATGAAAAGGAATACAGGTCAATGATTGGCAAACTATACTATGTTGTTCATAGTCAACCGAATTTTGCCCATGCAGTTGGTATTGTGGCTAGATTTCAAAAGAATCCAAAGGATGCACATATGAAGGAAACTAAGAGAATCTTTAGATATCTAAAGGGTACTATTGACTATGGATTATGGTATCCATATGGTGGATATTTTGACTTGAAGGAATACACAGATGCTGATTGGGCAGGAAATATTGATGATTGGAAGAGTACTACCGGTGGAGCATTCTTTCTAGGAGAAAGGATAGTCTCATGGAGTAGTAAAAAATAGAGTTGCACTTCGTAATTTACTATTGAAGCTAAATATGTAGTAGCTTATATGAATTGCACACAAGCTATGTAGATGAGGCACATTTTGGAAGGTTTGAAGATGAAAATATCAGAACCTATAAAGATTTTGTGTGATAATAAAAGTGTAATAAATATTTCTAAAAATCCTGTTTTGCACGCAAGGACTAAGCACATTGAATTGAAATATCACTTCTTGAGGGAAAAAGTTCAATGTAAAGATGTTATCTTGGAGCATGTTTCTACCAAGGAGCAGCTTGCAAATATCTTTACCAAACCTATGCCTAAGACCACTTTTGAGTATCTTAGAAGTCAATTGGGGGTTGTCCCTCTTCATGAAGGTAGTTGAACATGATGCTGATTGCATCAATCCCTGAATTACTTGTAGAATCTTATATGGATTGATGAAGGACTGGATGTATTCCATAGGGGAAGCATCAAGTTGTAGAATGATGTTGATGCACAATGAGAGAAGAATTACAAGTTTTACTTTCACTTTGACATTGCTGTCAAAGGGGGAAAATAATTATGTGATTGAGGAGAAGAATTATGAGTTTGACAAGGTGAATACTTGGTAATGTAAACCAGGATTCCTATTCACTAGCAGCAGGCTAAAGACACACAAAGCAAGATGAATAATTGGTAATGTAAACAGGCAAGATTCCTATTCACCAATCTCAGCAATAATCAGAGGCATTGATTTTTTGTATTGCCATCAATGCCAAAGGGGGAGATTGTTGGCATTCTGAGTTTATTGACATTTTGCATAAAGACTACATTAATGATATGTTGTCATTGATGTCAATTGAATCGGTAAATGGTATTCATGTTATTGTTGATATTGTTGTTTTTGATATTGGCTAGTAACCCGTAAGAAGAGAGTTGTAGAAGATGTTGTAACCGATATGTAAACTTTGTGAGTTGAACCGATGAACTGGTGTAAATGGTTAGACCTTTCTATGTAACGTAACCGATAAACCCTAACCGATCAAGTTTTTTGGTCTATTATCTAATGAGTGGTAATGATGGAGACACGTGTGATCACTGTACGAGGATAAATTCAAATTGGTTTGGCACATTTGCTTATTGTTTAGAAAAGGAGCAAAGTGGATTGTATTTAGTGCACAACGTGTGGTGAGTTACAAAGTCCAATGGAGCAGTTGGAATTGTCTTGAAGAATGTGAAGAGACTGTCATCATTTCTAATGGTCAAGATTGAATCGACTTGTTTGTGATCTCAATGATGAGAATTAGGTTTTTGTCATGTAACCGACCTAATTGATTTGTATTTAAGGTTGATGAAGTTGTTTGTAAAGGTTGTTTGCAAGGTTGATAGAAAATGTATTGAGTGTGTGGTTTCCAAACTAGTGAATGTATCTGCACTTTGAGTGAAGGAAAATTGAAGCTTAGAAGGATCTGATCAAGAAAAGATACTACTACTTAGATAGATAAAAAAAAACCTATAGTTTTCTTAAATGGTCCATTAGCTTGGATTCTTAAATCCTCCATCAAGATTACTCCTAACAGTGTATTGTGCTTCTAACAAGGCATATTTGTAAATCCCTTAACCGGGCGATTCCTAACTAGAACTACTTCTTAACAGGACTTATTGTAAAGCTCTAACAGGCTTTGGATCCTAACAGGGTGAACTTCGAAAGTGTTCAGATAGTTATCCTTGTGAGTCCCATCTCACCGTGGTTTTTACCTATTTGGGTTTTCCATGTATAAACATTTGTGTCAAGTGGTGAATTCTTTTGTGGTTGTGATCTTATTTGTTGATTTGATTAACTTATGATAAGGTATGTTAAGTATAAGCATTAAGAGATGAATATGTTGAGTTAAGATTAAGAATTATTGATGTTTACAAGTTTGAAGGTCTTTACTATTAAAGTTGTCATGACAGTTAAATCGGTTAATGTCAAGTATTTCTATGAATATTGATCTTGACTGAGATATGTTTACTTTGTTTGACTGAGTTTGAGTCTGGGAACTTTCAATCAGTTTTTCAATATATTTATTCACCCCCCCCTCTCAGTATTATACTAGATACTTATTCTTTCATCATACCATCAAAACCTTGGTAAGATCAAAGGAACCAAGAAAGACACTTTTAGATATGAAAATTTGATTGTTTGTTTAATGCTTTACTTCTTGAATGAGCTACCTAGTCTAGGGAAGAAGTGTTGGGCTCATGACATACCAGTAGGTATGTAGATCAAGGATGCAATCACCGGTCTGGGTACTGACATAGATGAAAAACTTTGGGGGTACTTTAAGACATTTAAAGAAAACCTAAGGAAAAGGGAGAGAATATCAAGGAACATTGTGGAGAAGTATTCCACTGATATCTGTTTCATGGTAAAAGCTGATGAAACTCTTATGGAAGTGGTTGAACCTAGGCAAATCTTGATTACTAAGCTTGGATATGAGGTGGATGATAGCATTTTTGAACTCTATGCAAAGATGATGTTAGATGCCCCATTATATGATAAAAAAAAGCATTTTGGTACAGCAGGAGAGAAGGCTCTTGAGGTAGAAACCAATTTTAACAAGAAGAGAAGAGAGAAGAAAATAGAGAAGATGTCTACATATGTATAGGATGTAATTCATAATATAGACACTCAACTGGGTTCAGGATCCAAACAGGAAGCTACACCAGTAGGCGTTGGTATTGCAGAAGTGAAGAAACCACAAGTTCACATTTCCCCTATCACTTCTGATTCTGACCCTGAGGATAATGAGCCTCTGGCTTTCAGAAGGGTACAAAGGAAGAATGTGGTGAAACCACCGGTAGAGCAGAAGAAGGCAGAGCCTAGGAGGTGACTTATTAGAAAGGCAACTAAGCCTACTACACCTCCACCACCGATAAGGAAGCCTATACAAAAGAGGAAACCAGTCACACTGGCTACCACAAGCAAAAAGATGAAGGGTGATGATACTGAAACTGGTAAGACCACAATGACCTATGTTGAACTTGTTGATGAAATTACAAAAGATTGAATATTGAAAAATGTATCAAAATATTATGAAGATTTAAAAGAGAATGAGAAAAATGAATTAGAAGAAGCTATTTTGTTGTATATGGACATTTATAAGAAAGCCTTAGTTGAAATTTTGAAGGAGATACCTTTATCCTTGTATGATAAAATCGAGGCTAGAAGACTTGACCCTGTCAAGAGAGATAGGGAAATTAAGGAAGTAGCACTTTTGTAATTGTGTGGTGTTGTAAATAATGAAGAAATGAAAAGTTGTATTGATATTGCAAACCCGGGAGATAAGCCTTATGATGGGGACAATAAATGAGGTGATAAATGAGACTAATAAGGGATGGACCAAATTCTTTCAGAAAGACCCAAACTTTCTCACATCTCAAGAATAATTTGCAAAGGCAACATCTTCCACCATTCCTGACAAATCTAAAGAGAAAAGTATTTTGGGCAGTTCAACTCCAATTTTGACACAACCGACAATAGCATAGATACTCAAACACAACTTGCAGTAAAGGAGAGTGTACAGACTATACCAACACAAACCATTTTTGATCAAGGAAATGTACAAGACACTGGAAATATTGTGGATAATACTCCATCGATAGTAATCGACATTGCACCAAGTGGCGAAGCCACCGATGCAAAAGAGGTTGAGATGGACAAGGTAAAAGATATCGAGTCCATACCGACAGATAAAACTAATTTCCTGACAAAGGTTTTGACAATTGACTCTTCTTAGGTTGAGAAGAAATCAATCTTTGAGTTGAGTCCTACTGAATTGATGAGGATGGCTACTCAGAAATTACTGAAGGAGGGTACTATAGATAAAGGGATAATTGATCAATCATTCTCAGTGTTGCATAGATTAATACCTAACTATTAGATTGAAGTTGGATCAAGCCCTTTGAGTAAGCTCAAGAATCTAATAGAGAATATATCCAACAACTTTCAATCTCTAAGGAAAATTGCAGACCGACAGGGTTTGGATAAATTCACATTAGCTAAGAGTATAGCTTTTGATCAGATTATAGATACAGAAAGGAAGAAAATTGAGGACAAACTCATTCCTATTGAGGTTTGTTTAAAACAATGTACAAATATCTACAAAGTGTGTTGTAACATAGAAATTCTTATGGCCAATGTAGATAGTAGATTAAAGGAGTTATATGATAAGATAGCTAAAATTGCTAATTCTTTTGATGGATTGACTACACTGACCACATCTGTTGATGGAAAAATTTGTCCTTAGAGAACGAATTTTTTTCTTTTGAGAAAGAGAGGGATAAAATCATATGAAGAGAAAGAAGTCTAAGAGGATTGGTAAGTCCTAGATTAGATTCGTTGGGTGTTCATAAGAGAGAGTGCATGGACATGATAGCTAAACCCACACTAGCAGATGTCCAAGAGAAGGAAACAATTTCCCACTTATTAAGTGGTCTAGCATCCATTTCTGATACTTTCAAAACAAGATGGGATACATGTCTTCAGTTATTGCAAAAGGCATACCCAGAAATCTTGAAGATAGTTAAGCTCCAGCATAACTAACAGTTTTTTTTGTTTCGAAATTCTTTCACCAGTCTTTGACTTTAATGTCAAAGGGGGAGTCTGTATAGATATGAAAAATATCAGAGGATACCATATAAAACATATGGGAAGGATATTAGGATATCAGATGGAATGTATTTCTCAGGAGCAGCATACCGACAGGGAATCCATTTTTCATGCCATCAATGCCAAAGGGAGAGATTGTTGCCAATTGACACTCATTGGATTCATTTTGTTGTCATTAATGGCAACAAGATCAGATGGAAGTCATTTATCAGCACTAGGAGGCATATACTGACAGATACCAACTTTGGATCATTCAGGCTACATCAGCACCGACACTGGCACTGACAGTAATACTTCTTTGGAAGTCGACATCAAGGAGGATTTATTTAATAAATAATTTTGAAATTATTGTCAAGGCCAACATTGAATATCTTTTGTAAATAAGCCAACATAAGGCATATTATTTTGTAATAGGTATATAGGTCAGTCTGCTAGGTTATTTTGATAGGACATGGATGTGTATGGATATAGGAGAATATAGAAGAACTGCATACTGTGAAGTATATGTATGTAGATCATTTGTATGTGAATGTTATATCATGCAATGATCTGTAGATTATTTGGAAATCATTCTTGGAGGAGAAGAGATGTCGGTAGTAGTTCAGGGTTTATGAACCGGTATAGCTAAGAGCTAGAACTAGAACTCTATTTGGCATAGCAGATGCATTCTTGAGTTAATTTTCAGTATTTTATTTAGCAGAAAGCTTGTAGTCAGTGAACTTCTTTAGTGACGAGCAGTACGCTCTAGGTAGTGTGCCTTCCTACAAGTGCAGGCCCCTATTATATGTAATATCTTTTCATATGGCTAGTGAACTAATATTGTGGGTCACAAATCCCACCGTGGTTTTTCCTCATTGAGATTTTCTATGTATAAATTTTGTGTGTTATGGTGTTTAGTTATGTGGATGGTTTATTTTCTTCTTGTTATATGTTTATTTTTTTACTGGTTTATATATGCATGGTATAAAATAATAAAAATTGTTCATACCGATAGAACACTGATTCACATATGAGTTTGAGATTGGTGTAGAGTGGAGCTACTCCACAGGGGGAGCAACTAGTTGCAGATCGATGAAGCATGAAACTATATCGTTTACCTTCACTATTGCGGTCAAAGGGGGAGAAGAAGTGTATATGATTGATATCCAGTTACCAGTTGAAGACATGAAGATACAGTTGAAGGAGAGTATATGGAAAAATGTAAACCAAGATTCCTATACATGTGTATATGCTTCACTCTCAATCATCACAATCAATGGGTATTGATATTTGTATTGCCATCAATGCCAAAGGGGGAGAATGTTGGTATTACATGATGATTGTATTGATGAAGTATAGTGTTGCCATTGATGCCAATAGTAACCGGTAATGAAGATGTATTGCAACCGTTAATGATGCAGTAAAACAACTAGTAGTAAAGTAGTGAAGGTAGCCAATATTATTATTGAAGTAGAGATTAACCGGTAACCCTAACTAGTTGATAAGAAGAACCCTAATCGATGGAGCTTGGAGAATTGGTTGTGATGATCTATGACCGAATGATGATCAAAGATGAAGATGCCACATATGCATGTTGCACGTGATGAGTTTTGAAGTGGATTTGGCACATAGAGATAACCATTTATCTTGGGAATGATCAATTGCATAGCATGAAGTGAAAAACGTGTAATGCACAATCGGATCCAATGTGTAGTGATCCAGGAGCTGTTGAAGTTGTCTAGAACAATGTGTAGTTGATTGTTATGTAATCTAATGGTCAAGATTGAACCAATATGTTTGTAATCTCTATGAGATTTGTAGGTTTTGTGTTGTGTTACCGACCTATTGTATTTTCTTATAAGGTTGATGATTTGTTTCAATGTTGTGTTGGCAAATTCAGTTAAGTGTGATTGTTGTCAAACTAGAAGGTGTGTCTGCAGAATGTTGTGAAGACATGCAGGAGAAGAAAAGGATCTGATTAAGCATGGAAGTGCTATTACAAGATCAAAAAAGAACCTGTTGTTCTCTAACCATTACAATAGTTAAATCCCTTAACCGGGTTAGATTTAATAGGCTTGTTGTTGAAATCCTCTAACTAGGTGATCCATTAGCTTGGATTTGAAATACTCCACCGAGGTTACCTCTAACAAGGTATTGCCTTTAACAGGGTATTGTAGTCAATCCCTTAACCGCGTGGTCTTTAACCAGACCTATTCTTAACAGGACATTATTGTATAAGCTTATAACAATGCTTGGCTCTTAATAGGGTGAACTTTAGAAGAGTTCAAAATACTTGTGGGTATTCATCGTCATTGTGGTTTTTCCCATTTGGGGGGTTTCCATGTGAGATATCATTGTGTCAAGTGGTGAATGATTTTATGGATGTGCTTTTGATATGGTTGATATGAATGACTAGTAAATACACTTAGATATGTTTAGATGATCGAAAATGATCTGAAATGTGTTTTTACTGATATTAGTGAAGTGGTTTAATGTTTTGGTCAAATGGTATTTGAGTTTCAAATTTGTTCCATTGTATCTTCGATGTTTTGGTCAACAGGTAAAGTTTGACAATGCAGTTGCAATTTTTGTTACAGTGACTAAACCAATTAGTTTAGTGATTGGATTCTGAGTTAAAACTTTGTTTAGTGAAAGTTAAGTTTATTTTCTATCTACTGATTCATCCCCCCTCTCATTAGTTGACCAAATCAATATAGTTTCATCATATTATTAGAATGAAGAAACTTTGACTCAGTCATTGAAGGATAGATTTTATGAATGCCGTAGATTGACATATGAGAATGATCAGTGAAAGCTTGAGTTGGTATAAACAAAGAATGATGGACAAGAACTTGAAAGGAAGATCATAATTCTGAGAGATGAGCTGACTACTGCAAATGACTACAAAAAGAAATTCAAAGCTAGTTTAGATCAATTGTATGAGATGTTGTAAAGTCAGAGACATGGGAAAGATATGTGAGGACTTGGATTTGAGAAAGGAGAATCCTCTAGTTCAAGTCAAGGCGATCATAAGAAGGACAAGAAACCTCCCATAAGACAACCTAATGCATATAAATTCAATGGTAAATGTTTTTTTTTGTGGTAAATTTGGTCATATGGCAAGTCAATGTAGATGTAAGATGAATAATGGAATGATGAACAACATGATGAATAATGTTTCTACGTTTACCGGTCAATGTTTCATATGCAACAATTTTGGTCATAAGTCAAACATGTGTAGAATGGTAATAAATAATTTTCAGAACAAGAGATGCTATGCATGTGGGATGTTTGGACATATATCTAAGCAATACAGGATGAGACCAAATAAAATGAACTTCAGGCCTATGCAAAGAAATATTGCGTGTCATAAATGTAACAAATCTGGTAATATTGCAAGATATTGCAGAAGCAAGAATGCTCTGGTGAACAAGAACAAATTAGATGAAAAATGAAAAGCTAAAGTGGAAGAGAGTAGAGATCAACATAAGAAGATATGGGTGAAAAAGGAAGATTCAAATATTCAAAATGGCTCCACACTTGAATCCGGTGATGGGCCCTCATCCGGTAACTAGGGCATTTTTGCCTTAGGGGTGCAGATTATCATGCAAATCCATAGAACCCCCTTACATAGATCTGTAACTAGTTCAAGAAGGTTTTAGAAGATCTAGATTAGATATCTAGAGGTTATCCAAAATATTTCATGGTGATTTGATAATTCGGTGAGAAAATTAATGAAAAACAATGTATCTTAGAGAAGTCATTAGGGTTGTGCATTTATTACAACTTGAAATTAGGTTTTCGATAGATAAAAAGGCATTTCAATAGCTCATTCTTCATAATGTGAATGAGAGAGAAGAACATAATAGAAAAGTGAAAGAGTTTTAGCAGCCAAATCCGAGCTTGCAGCAATCAATCAGTGATTTCTTGCATTCGATTGAGAATCAAAAGGTATTTACCATTTGTGAAGCTATCTTTTCATATTTGTATCTCAAAATGGCATTTGCATCTACATCTGGTGCTTCAACTTCTTTGGTGGTCGATATTACTGAGAGGGCAAGGCCCCTGTTCAAGAGGCACCCATTCAAATCCACTAAGAATGATCCAGAAGGTGCATTTTCTTCTGTTCCATATGGTGTACTTCACAATGAAGATATTAGGGCATACATCCATTGCAACATTGAGGAGCTTGGGAATGCAAATATGTTCTCACTTTACACCAAGCACATGATGGATAGTCTGGGAAACTTGAAGTTGGAATTCAAGGTGCTGTACGATAAGGGTTTCATCCAATTCATTTATTTCTCCGTGTTCGACGAACTCGATTGGGTCCGATACATTCTGAGAAGAATCCATGATGAATTCATGTGGTTGAAATGACCTCATAACATTACCAAGAAATCCATTGAAGTGGTTACATGTTTACATGCAACTGGTGAAGTCCCCAGATTGAGGAAAGTACAACATACCACGGTAACAAAGGTTACTAGATCTTAGTTTGATAGGTGGTCGATGACTATCAATGATATCATAGAGCATGATGTGATATTTTCCTCAATGGTAATTGGATACAAGATATATAAATTGAGCAGGCATAATTCTATATCCAACACGACCATATTTGTAGCCTATGAGACGCTAAAGAAAGGTAAGAGGTATGATCTTTGTCTAGTCCTACTCAGTGAGTTATTAAGCAACCTAAAGAAAATTAAGCAGGACAAGAAACATGTATTTAAGTTTGGTTCTTTAATTGTTTGTCTGGCATTGTATTTCCTAAATGAGATCCCTAGTATTGGGAAGATTCAATGGGGTTATGACAAACCAGTGGTAGTTTAGATTACGAAAGGATTACAAGGTTTAGGTGATACTGTTTCTTAGAAATATACCTTGTGGGGATACTTCAAATCATTTCAAGCATTAATGCATAGTAAGGAAAGGATTCCTAAAGAAATTGTTGAGAAGTATGAGAAAACTATATGTTTTATGGTTTATAAAGATCAATGCCACATGGAGGCAGTTGAGTCAAGAATTGTCTGGATCATGCCCATGGGGTATGAGGTGGATGCTACCACACTTGATGCACATTCTCAATACTTGTTGAGCCAACTGCTAGATGATAAGGAGGAAAGGTTTGGTACTTGTCAAGAAAAAGACCTTGATTTGCACAAGAAGTTTATCAGACCTGCTAGGAAAAGGAAAGTAAGGAAATATGTAGAGGTGTTAGCTGAACAAATGGGTTTATCCAAGGAGGTTGTAAAAAGGGCAAGAGAACAAAACATTCTGAAGGAGGAATATATGGCGAAGCCAAATAAGACCAAACCTATTGTCACCCCTCCTAAGTAGACCAAGCCAAGATAGTCTCAATTTGCACCTTTTTTCAATGTGCAAAATCCCATTCCTCCACCCAAATCACAATCTACATCATCAACCGATGGGGAAAAGAAGAGGAAGAAGGAGAAACCACAAAGAGTATATGTTGTTTCCATTGTTGAGGACATAGAGACAAAATATGATGAAGTGGTGAGAGAGGTGAAAAAGGCTGCCACCCATGCTAGAGTGGTGAAGGAGTCGCCATCTGGTGGAGCTTAGAAAGCAAAGAAACCGAGAGAAGAAATTGAATCATTTGGAAATGCCAGAGGAAGAAAGAAGCAAAAATATGAGATTGATGCCACTCTAAAATCTGGTAAGATTAAAGGAACATTTGAAATAGTGCCCCCATTGACTTTGAAGGAAAAAATTGATGAAATTCTTAAGGATGGGAACCTGAATAATGAATCTACATATTATGAAAATTTTGATGATAAAAATCAAAGGGAAATTAAAGAAGAAATTGTGAAATATATGGATGTATATAGTAAGGCATTGTTAGAACTTGCATCTATGATTCCTAAAAGTCTGTATGACATTTTGGATGTGAGAAGGGATACAACTAGTTTAGAAGATGACATAATAAAAGAATATGTACTAGTAAATCTAGCTTTTGTTATTTCTAGAGATGAAGTCATAGATTATTGAAGCTTTCCAAGGATAGATTTTGAAGAAAGAAAAGGGTGAATAAGCTTATGGTAGGGAAGAAAGATGAAATGATTAAGGAGACTGAAAGAATTTTGAGATAGTTTTTGATAGATCAAAGAGTTGATGTGAATCCGGAAGAACCCACTCAAGACACATATGTTCTGGAAGTAAACACTATCATCCCTAGTAAGTAAAATGATCAATCACTTGAGAAAGTCACTTTGGAAGGGCGGTCAAATGATCAAAATCCAACTGATAATGTTAATGGTGTGAATGATACCTCCGATGATGCAGTACAAGAACCTCTGATTATAGAAGTTGTGTCAGAAAAAGAAGCTAATGAGACATTGGATGTGGAGAAGGATGTAGATGATGGTGAGAAAGGTGGAAAGGGTGAGAGTGAAATGGTTGTTGATAAGGAGAAATGAGAGGAAAAGGAAGATCAAGCTCCGACAACAATGGCAAGAGACATTGATGTTGTTAAAGGGAAACAAGCTGTTGTTGATTAAGTTGATTTTGGTTAAGGGCTGATTGAAATGAGTTTCTTATCTCCCATTCAAGCACTTAAATTGGCAACTCTAGCTCAAGACAAAGATAATGAGGACTTTCTTAAGTCCCATTCTGGAGACAAAGAGTTAATATTATTAGCAGGAGATATGTTGATGAAAATCATGCCATATTTCAAACTAGATACATTTGATCCCTTCGGTAAGCTAAAGGGTTTGTTAAATGCCATTGGTTCTTATTTTGAGTCTTTGGAGAAGGCGGCGAATATTAAAGTTTTGAATCAATTCAATGAAATGAAGTTCAAGCTATTTTTGAAGATGATAGAAGATGATAAAGCCAGTTTAGTTACTGCACTAAAAATTATTTAGTATGCAATTTATCAAGTAGGTAATATATACAAGTCATGTCTGATTTTTCCCAAGTTCACTATAGATATTAACAACAAGATAAAGGAATGTGAAGGTCGGCTATCAAGCATAACATAGTCATACCATAATCTACTCTAGCTAGCAATTTAGAACCCCAAGTGTTGAATATATTGAACAACATCAAGAGCTTAAATCAAGAAAAGGACAAAAATTTGGGTAGAGTGTCTAAGGTGAGAAGTCTTATTACTACATGGATAAATTCATTGATGAGTAGCATGCAAGATGTTGAGGATGCACTGAATAATCCTATTCCAATACATAGATAGGGAGCTCTAGTGTCATAAAATTATGACCCTAGAAATTTTAACCACATTTGAGGTCCTCACCTTGGCGACAACATCTTTCTTCCCAACCAAGACTTCTCTCTGCATTTCCATCTTGAACCTCTCCTTGTTAAAGCCCTAAGATGACTACAGATACCTTTCCAAACCCCAAGATAAGGCAGGACAAGGGCGTGGTTCCCCTATCCCCCCTAGGATAGGGGCATGGCGCCCCTATCCGCCCTCTTAGGATGGTCCCAAGATAGTTCCCTCCGGTCCTATCTGCATTTTGGGATTCCAAACTTCCCCGATATTAGCCTTTTGTGAATTTTTCCTCTAAGGCATGTATAAAAGGGAGTTGTTCCTATCATTTGTATATACAAGAAGTGGCGATACAAAAGAGACAAAGGAGGAAATATACACAATACATGAAGTTCAAGCATTCGAGTCTTCAAGCATTCATCAAGTCTTCTTCTTCATGTGTCTTCTTCATTCATCCATTGGAGAAACATTTAAAAAATTCATTGAAAACCATGTGTGTGCGTTAGGGTTTTGTCATGTTACATACCATTGCATACAACATTTGTGAGTACATTCAAGAAGCAAAGCAACCATTATCAACAAATTACAGATCTACAAGGTATACATTTCCATTGTTTACATTCAAGCATTTGCAATTACTTTCTTTCAAGGTTGATTCCTCAATTGGGGTTTGAATAAGGCAAACCCCTATCCACAACCTTTCTTCCCCTCTTTTTTGTGTGTAGGTTACAGGTGCGTAGCTGTAATTGCAGGTTTGGGCTTCATTTGTAGAGATGAAGAAACCCTTATTGTTTCACAGATTTTTTGGAGGATCGCAGACACTTTCAGCATGGTCCCGAAGACTTCTCAAATTCATAGGGTAAATCTATACCAGACTAGATATATCAGATCCGAATTTACAACACGATCCCGAACCGGTAACCCCCCATTTCACTCATTTCATCTCTCTTTTCTACATAGTCTATTGGATATCATTGGCATATGATGAACTGGCATGTTGATATGATGATAATGTATGTTGTCATTGATGTCAATAAGTGTAAGTGAACCAGTATGAAGAGGCATGAAGAGATGTAGTGAACCGGTGTTAGGGTTTCACTAAGTGTGACTACCGGTTGGTAGTCTCAGCTCTATGGTTATCAGTTTGGTGATCCAGCTTGTGCAATGCAATCGATGATACTCTATGATGAGTTAGCTAAGAGATGTGAATGAGATCGAGGTGCCACATCAGCCTTGTGTGCATGAAGGATTGAGGTATGAGAAGATCGACCGCATTTGAAGTCTACCTCAAGAATGATAATTCTTCTTAGTGGTATGAGAGGAAAGCATGATGGGTTACTGATTCCCATGTGTGGTAAAGAATGAACAATGCAGATTGTCTTGTGATCTATTTAAAATTGTAATACTCTATGCAATGTGTTTGGATGGTCAGGATTGGACCACCTGTATTGTAAACCTAAGATGCTTAGGGTTTAGGGTTTATGCTACTGACCTAACTATTGTCTATAAGGTCGATGATGTTTGTTATTATAAGCTGTTGGAACAAGTTGTTTGTGTATCTGAGTGATGAGATACTTGCCAGACCAATGAGTGGAAAATTGCAGAGCGTGATTGCAAAGTAGAAGAAATGAAAAGGATCTACCTTGGCATGTAGTGTTGTTATCAGATCAGAGTTTTACCTGTTGTCTTCTAACCATTTCAATAGTTGGAAAATCCATTTATCAGGTAGCTTTAACAGGATTATTGTAAAACTTGTAACCAAGTGACTCAAGATCATTGAGTTCTTCAAATCCTCTAGCAAGGTAACCTTTAATAGGGTTTCAACCTTTAACAGGGTATATAGCCATCCCTTAATCGGGTTATCTCTAACAGGATCGGTTCCTAGCAGAACCTTATTGTAAAGTCTTTAACTGGACTAGGCTCCTGACAGGGCGAGCTTCAAAAGAGTTCAAAAACAAGCTCGTGGGTATTCATCCCCATCGTGGTTTTTCCCATTTTAGTTTCCATGTGAAAAATCTGTGTGTTATGCATTATGCATTTTTCATGTGATGTTTATGAAGTATTTGGTTGAAAGATTATGCATGTAGAGTTAATAAGTTGTGGTATTTATAGTATACCACATGCATATGTTTATGGGTGAAGTTGATGTCAAGTATTTATCATATCTGAAAAACTTATCAGTTTATGGTGTTTGGTGTCTTACTATGTTTAACCAGTATTGCCATGGTTAAGTTCAGTAATGGTGATAACCAGTTGGTATTGCTTTAGCTAGATAAGTTGTTGGGAGAGTTTTTACCTGTAATGATTCACCCCCACCTCTCAGTACTAGTTGGGGTATCTGTTGTTCATCATTATTCATCATAGTCAACAAGTCAACTTTCTCATTTACAAAATAGGGTAAATCACACTTCAACCCTTGCAATCCACCTAAAATTCACATCCTTATTTCCCTTGGATTTGGATCTAGTGGATTCAAACTCCTCTTTTGAATGTAAAGTCCTTCCAAGTGAAAATCATCCTAGTGGCTTCCTTTCTCTCTCCTAGGTTGGGAGTCATTGGGATCCAATTTCCTACTTTATGTTTTGGTGAACCCAATGTCCTACACATTAATTCTAAATTCTCATTATTAGATCTAATTGAGTGCAATTTGAATTTCAAAATTTCATTTCCAAGCTTGATCTATTTGCAAATTTTAAAGGTTAATTGCATTGAAACCCTGATTTTTCATTTTGTGAACATTAAGCTTGTGAAATGCAAAATTTAACTGCTTGTTTTAGATCAAGTTTTCATTTCAAAATTGCAATTGAGATCTGCCTTGTTATCCTAGAAATTTAGTGGTTAAACAACAAAACCCTATTTTTTAAGATCCTTTTATTTTTTACCTTTGACTGCCAATTTGATCGATCTAGACATCTCCAAATCAGCTGTTTTTTTGGATTCTGCAATTAAATCATATATCTATAATCTTTTAAAATTTTCAAAAAAAGTTGGTCAGACCATGTGCACTTTCAGCACGGTCCTTGGCTTTTTTCCCGAAATTTCGGGAAACAAAATTGACTATATTTTTCTCCTTAAATCCACAAAATTATCATACTTTATCAATTTTAACACCTCCTAAGGTTGAACACAAATCTAACTTTCATCAAATTCAAAATTTTAATTAATTTTCATAACAAGGTCCTAATTTTAGATCTTCTTTTCTAGCAAATTAAGATTTTAAATAAGATACTTTCAATGGCAATTAATCAATTGGATTTACTTGCTCTTTCACATATGATTACATTATTTTTCACATATATTTACTACAATCATGTGTCGGATAAGAGTTTCTTTCATTTCCTGTTGCTTCTCTTTATTCATAGCACTTGGTCATATTGTGTTGTTAGGTTTTCCAAATTATTTTCTTTTCAATTAGATCTCCAAGCTTTCATGTATCATTTATGTTGCATTATGGTGATGTTGTTAACAAAATGCATTTCCTATGTTAATCACCTTAAGGATTTTGTAGATCCTAACCCTTGTACCTCTTCTAGGGTATCTTACAAGGATGAGATGAGACCTAATGCTTTAACCAATGCTCTCTTTAAACAAGTGCAAGCATTGGAAAGTGACAAGGACCCATCTTCTTCTACACATACCCTTGAGAAAGGGGGGAAAAACCAAAACATTAACATACTTACATCTTTAGATCCTCCTTATTCTCTTAAGACCTATCTTCAACATCAAAGAATATGTAGGGAGGATGATGTCATGCATTTTATTCATGATCTTTCCTCTCGCATAGAAGTAACTAAAAATGAGCTTCTAGATGATGAAGATGGTCATCCCCAATCCCCCACAATGGATAAGCTTGATAAAGGAAAGAAGATTGTCATTTCACATGATACTCCTTCTTCATCTACAAATCCTTTTATTGCCCCTTATACATCAGAATTCCAATAAATTCATGATCTTATTACTTCATCTAGTCAATTGCAACATTCTTATAGTGGCTTTCATATCATCACAAAACAAGGTTTTAAAGGACATGTAATTGGGAAATTTGAGCAAGGAATTCATGGCCCTATAAATAATCCTACACACACTACTACAAAAGACCTAGGAAATAATGCTCCTCTTTCTATGGATGAACTCCTTAAGCTCCAAAATTTTGAAAATCATCTTAAAAAACAACAAATCAAAGGAGCCCATAAGAATGCTTCTTCTTCAAAATATCCTTTTGTTCATTTCATCAAACCCATGACCATAATGTTGATGATTTCCCTGATTTTCAAAAATCTATTAAATATGGCATAGACAGTGGCAAAATTAGAATTGTGGATGATAAACCTCCTTCTTCTACTCAAAATTATCCTTTAGGTCAAGATGATATCTATCATCCTGAAAGACTAGCTGCACGAATCTATTGGAAATTGAAATATGATAGGAAAATTTCCTTTCCTCCTCAAAATAAAAATCTTAAGCAAGTGAAAGGTATTGAATATTGCATTTTTCATGATTCACATTCATGTTATGCATTTAAGAAATTTGTTCAAAATCAATATGACCTTGAACGAATTTGTTTTACAATAGATCTAGCTGTCTACCTTGACATCAAAATAGTACCTTAGCACTTATTTTCTCTTCATGTTTCTCCTAACCCTTATCACATAAATAGCCAACTTAGTTGGGGGCTTTTCATCATTTGTGGTGGTAATGTTTCAACTTTACATACTTCAAGCCAGCAACACGAAGTTCATTTTTCCTCATTCTCTCTTGGTGCATTATACATTATTAGATCTCTTTTCTAGCATAAGAATCATTCCTATGTGTGCATATAATTGTTCTTGGGTTTTAATCTTTGCTGAAGAGCAGTTTCTTTAATGAGTAGTGCTCTTTTTCTCTTTCCTTCACTCTTTTGGAAACTTACCTCTTCTGTGGTCTTGATTATTAGCAAGAAGGATATGCCCCTTGGCATGGAATGATCTCTTGAGAAGTATGTATCCCTTCCTTGCAAGGATTTGTTCCATTAGGAGGGCATACCATTCACCATTAGAAGATGTGTAATGTTTCTCTTTGTCTTTCTCACTTGGGGGGCAAGGATTTTCCCTCCTTTTTCTCATATATCACTGTTTCCTTTAGGGGTTGCATTTTTTATATGTGATTATTATTTCTTATAATGGTACGCTCTTATGATTAATTCTCCTTGGGGAATATGTGATACTCTTTCTCTCTTCTCTTAGAAGATTACCACTTCCTAAGATATGTATTTTGCATATACAAATGTCTTTTTTCAAGCATTCATGAAAGTACATTGTGCATTTGCTTATGTTTAATCTCTCTTTGGAAGATTGTGTAAGCTCTTCTCATTGTCCCTACACTTTGGGCGCAATGATTTCTCCCCCTCTATATATCTCTAAGGTTCTACTCTTTCCTATATTATGGATGGTGTGAGTTTTATTACTTGATGTCATTCCTTGTGTGGAAATGTTGTTGTTTGCTCAAGGGTTCTCTCTTATACGAGAGGTGTAAATCCTTGACTACAATCTCTTTCACACTTGGTAATATACATCTATAATAAATTCACCTATCCCCATTGGGTTAAAAATTGAGTCATCCTTCATCAAGAATCCCTTTCACCTAGAAATAGGAGGAAGGATTGCATTCTTGTTCTCTTCTGTGCCTCATTAAAGAAGATGTTATATATGTCTAAGACAACTCCTCTTGGGGGGAGATGTCTTTTGAACAAATATATCTTCTCCAAGGATCTCCTTTACACTTATAACAAGATATCTCTTTTCAACTATCTCATCCTTGCTTGAAGAGTATTCTCTCTCTTGCTTGGATTTATGATGTTGTTGCATAGAGGATATTTTCTTTGTGATGAAGGTAGGTATCCTTGTTCTACTTTCCTTAAGATATCAACATAAACCTATGTTTACATCTTGAGGGGGGGGCACCCACACTGCTCCTTTTTACTATACTTATCTAATTCATTGTACAGTAGGTCATCCTTAGAAACAGAGCATAGACTCTTAGAGCGAGGTGACACTTCTTTTTCTCTTGTATAGTAGGTCATCCTTGGAACTAGAGAATAGAATCTTAGATTGAGGTGACGCTACTTTTTCTCTTGTACAGTGGGTTATTCTCAGAACCAGAGCAAGATGATGCCTCTTTTCTCTTATGCAGGGTGATTATTCTTGGAACCAGAGCACAGACTCTTAGAGAGAGATATCATGCCTTTTTGACACTTGTATTATACATTCTATACAGGTTGTAGCATACTCAGGCATAGACTCTTATGAGGCACTTTGAACCTCACTTGCAGACACATGTGCTTGAGGTTGGGTAGAACTAACGGTGTTCTCACTCTCCTCCTTTACATGGATCACCCAAATCGACTCTAGGGGCTATATTTCCATGTCCTTCTCTCCATGGATCACCTAATTTTAGGGGTGAGATGTCCATGGTTCCCTTTGTTTGTCTTTCTTCTCATGGATTACCAAAGTGTGTATTCATGTCCTCTCTCTCCTTCCTCTCATGAACCCATAGTTTTTCTATTGATGGTTCAGGGATGATGTCATATTTTCTTTTTTATGTGATCTCTTGTGTTTATGTGATGGCATTTTTCTTTGTGTTTCAATTAGTTGTTGAGACATCTAAGTATCAAAGTCTATTTGGCTAGTTGGTTTGTGGTCTTGTGTCTTGTCTGTGTTGTGTGTCTTTTGTGCTTTGTTTTGTTTTGCATGTCTTGTTCCTCTTTTTTTTGTGTTTTATTGCATATGTCCAAGTGAGTTAAGATCCTAATATTGGGGTCTTTTGTTCCTCAAGATTACTGACATCTTATGCTCCTTGTAATCCTTCATCTTTATTTTTTCTACTTTACTAGCAGTACTGGCATAAGCCATACTCCTGCTAAAGTGGGGGCTAAAAGTAGTGTCATAAAATTATGACCCTAGAAATTTTAACCATATTTGAGGTCCTCACCTTGGCGACAACATCTTCCTTCCAAATCAAGACTTCTCTCTACATTTCCACCTTGAACCTCTCCTTGTTAAGGCCATGATATGACCTCATGATCCTATCTGGACCCCAAGATAGGGTAGGACAAGGGCATGGCACCCCTATCCCCCCCTCTAAGGGTGGTCCCAAGATAGGTCCCTCCGGTCCTATCTATATTTTGGGATTCCGAACTTCCGTGATGTCGACCTTTGGTGAATTGATCCTCTGAGGCATGTATAAAAGGGATTTGTTCCTCACACTTGCATATGCAGGAAGGGGCGATACAAAAGAGACAAAGGAGGAAATATACACAATAGGAGAAGTTGAAGCATTCAATTCTTCAAGCATTCATCAAGTCTTCTTCTTCATGTGTCTTCTTCATTCATCCATTGGAGAAACATTTATAACATTCATTGACAAGCATATGTGTGTGTAAGGGTTTTTTCACATTACATGCCATTGCATACAACATTTGTGAGTACATTCAAGAAGCAAAGAAACCATTATCAACAAATTGCAGATCTACAAGGTATACATTTTCATTGTTTACATTCAGGAATTTGCAATTACTTTCTTTCAAGGTTGATTCCTCAACTAGGGTTTGACTAAGGCAAACCCCTATCCACAACCCTTCTTCCCCTCTTTTTTGTGTGTAGGTTGCAGGTGCACAACTGTAATTGCAAGTTTGGGATTCATTTGTAGAGATAGAGAAACCCTTTTCGTTTCGTGGATTTTTTGGAAGACCATGGACACTTTCAACACGGTCTTGACAACTTCTCCTCAAATTCATAGGATAGATCCGTACCAGACTAGATATCATGTATTCAAAGTTACAACACAATCCCAAACTGGTAACCCCTCATTTCACTCATTTCATCTCTCTTTTCTACATAGTCAACAAGTCAAATATTCATTTACCAAATAGGGTAAATCACACTTCAACCCTTGCAATCTACTTGGAATTCACATCCTTGTTTCCTTTGGATTTTGATATAGTGGATTCAAGCCCCTATTTTGAATGTAAAGTCCTTCTAAGTTTTCTAGCTTAGAACACCAAAATCACTTGGACCTATTTGCTATTGGCAAATATTGTGAATCTCTTCCATAGCTTTCAAAACTTTAGTTCATTATTTCCAATGTTCCTTGACATGTGGACAACCTTCCCTTAGGTCCACACTTCATCCTTTGGATTTTCTAGAGGGATCTCTTTGGTAGAGGCCGATCTTGTTATTCTTCAAGTTTCATCTTGTTCATCGACATTGTCTCATGTTGGGCCGACACAAATCATTCTTGATCATATAAATCAATGTAATTAAGAATTTAAAATTAAGTCTTGAGAAGATAGACGAAAGATCTAAGGATTAGGAGTTCCAGAGTTAGCTCGCATTACTGTTTGAGTCAAATGTTGCATAACACGCATGCTTTGTACTCAAACCTGTGAGCTGAATGTTGTGAGCCCGTATGTTGCTAGTAGTTTGTAAATAATTTATTTGGTTTAATAAATCTAATTCTGCTTTGCCTCCATCACATTGTATTGTTAATATTGTAATTTATTTATTGTACGGTCCAAACTATTCTCCTTGAGGACCCTCCTAACCATGACTACACAAGTTGTATTAGAGCCAAATTTTGTTTTGGAGATTGCGACATCCTGGAAGATTTTTGTTATGGAGTGGCACAATTGAGGATCTAACCCACAACTAGAGAAGACTTGCATAAAGATGGCATGAAGAAATGCTAGAGGTCATGGCGCATGTGGAAATGCAGACCCTGGTGTGATGGAAATGTTGAGAGGAATTGAAGACCGATTAGAAGTTGTTGAAATGGCCTAGAGATGAGGTCGACATATTGAAGATGTGAGTGATGATGAAGGAGAATTTGAGGTGGGAGAAGCAGTTGCAAAACAACTGGCGATCTATTTGGAAGAAGAGAGGTTCTTGAGGGTTTTAAGTAGAGAAAACACCAAACCACATTTTACCCCACCAGATTATGATGGAAAGTTGGATTTGGATGAATAGATGAATTGCATCTTGGAGATGGAAAAGTATTTTGATTTTAAGAATACTGTGGAAGAATGAAAGGTGAAATATGCCTGTACTAGGTTGAAAGGTCATGCGTCTCTTTGGTGGAAACATTTGCAGGTAGACTGACAGAGAAGAGGTAAAGAAAAGATCAAATCATGAGAGCGGATGGTTAGTCAGATGAAATTGAAGTTCTCGTCTACCGACTATCAAGTGAATTTATTCTAGAAGTTGCAAAACCCGAAGTAGAAGGAAACTAGCGTGAAGGAGTACACCAAAGCATTTTATAAGCTAAACATCAGATCTAGATACATCGATGATGAGGTTGACAAGCTGCCTGATATTTGAATGGATTGTAGATGTCGATACAAGATGAACTAAGTTTGATCAAATTGTAGAGTTTTAAAGAAGCTCATCAATATGCCTTGAAGGCAAAAGAAAAGTTGAATAAAAGACATGAGCATAAGCAACGAGGTAGAGATAGAAGATTTTAGGGAGGAAGATCCTATACTAGAGGTCGAGGAACTTGTGTAGATAAGAATAAAGACAAGAAATTTAGCCAAGATGGTAGTTCGTACGGAGAGATGATAGAAATTTTTATCGGAAGAATAAAATGAAGGTTACCGGAATGGCAGTTATGGAAAGGAAGACAAAAGACAAGAAAATAGATTGTTTAAAGGAACTTGTTTTAAATGTGAATGAGAAGGACATTGTTTATTTGAATGCAAGAATAAAGTGAACCGTAGAAGAGAAGCCTTGGTAGAAGAGGAACCTACCAAATAATGTAATAGCCCAAAGGATGGAGAGTTTCTAATGATGAGGAGAACATTATATCATATCAGAGGAGAGCATGAGCCCTTGCAAAGGAAGAATTTGTTCAAGGAAAGATGCAAAGTAACCGGTAAGTGTTGTAAAGTTATAATTGATAGTGGTAGTATTGATTACCTTGCTTAAGAGGAAATGGTGACTAAGTTTAATTTGGATAGGTTGAAACACCCTAAGCCCTATCAAATAGAATGGATTTAAGATGAGCATAAGGTACTAGTGAGTGAATAATGTTTGGTAAATTTGAAGATTGGAGCTTATCATGATGAAGTTTTGTGTGATATTATGCCTATGGATGTATGTCATATCTTGTTGGGTAGACCTTGGTAGTATGATAGACAAGCAATGCATGATGGAAGAAGGAATATTTATATTGTTGTGGCTAATGGGGAGAAACAAATCTTGTTGCCTTTGGAGGAGCCCATGAAGAGCGAAGTTTGTACTAATGCTAAAATTTGTCTACTTGATGGAAGGAAGTTCTTGGATGGGATGAGACACGAGAATATGTGCTTTTCCTTAATTCTTAAGAAGATTGAAGATTTGGAGCCTAAAGAAGAACAACCAGAGGAGATAAAAGAGTTGCTGATAGAGTATGGGGACATAATTTCAGATAATGTACCTAATGGATTACCCCCTATGAGAAGTATTAGTCATTTCATGGACCTGATTCCCAGAGCTAGTTTGCCTAATAAAGAAGCACATTGGATGAAACTGGTAGATTATGAAGAGTTGAATAGACAAGTGCAAGAGTTGTTAAGGAAAGGTTTGATCCGAGAGAGCTTGAGTCCTTATGTAGTTCTAGTAGTGTTAGCACCTAAGAAGAATGGATAATGGAGGATGTGTATTGATTCTAGAGCAATAAACAAGATCAAAATGAAGTATCGATTCCCTTTGCCTAGGATGGATGACATAATGGATTGTCTAAGTGGAGCTAGATATTATACAAAGATAGACTTGAAGAGTGGATACAATCTCATCAGAATCAGAGAAGGAGATGAGTGGAAGACAACATTCAAGACGAATGAAGGACTATATGAATGGTTGGTGATGCCTTTTGGATTGACTAATGCACCAAGAACTTTCATGAGATTGATTAATGAGGTATTGAATAAATTTTTAGGTAAGTTTGTTATTATGTACTTAGATGCAATTCTGATTTTTAGTAAGAAAAAAGAGGAACATATTTTGTATGTGAGACAAGTTTTGTAGACGTTTGTTGATTTATGCCATAATTCAAGAATTGAATAAGTGGAGACATTATTTGATGAATAAGGAGTTTGTGTTGTATACTGATCATCAAGATTTGTAATATTTGAATTGTCAAGGTAAGTTGAGTCAAAGACACATGAGATGGGTAGAGTACTTGTAGAGTTATACTTTTGATTTGAAGAATAGAAGCATGAAGTCAAATAAAGTTGATGTTGCCTTGAGTAGAAGGAGGAATTTGTTGATAGAAATGAGAATATAAGTATTGGGTTCTGAGGAATTGAAGAACTTATGTGAGGATGACCCGAATTTTGTAGAACCTTAGAGAGCTTGCATAGAACCTGTTGTGATGGATAGGAGTAAGTGGTTAGATTGTTTCATGCGAGATGATATGTTGTTCAGAGGAAATTAGTTGTGTATACCCCATATCTCTATGAGAGAAAACCTAATAAAGGAGAAGCATAGTGGAGGATTAGCCGGACACTTTGGAATAGACAAGACAACAACATTGGCAACTAAGAATTATTTTTGGCCTCAGATTCATAAGGATGTTAGGAAATTTGTTTAAAGCTATAGGATTTGTTAGCTAGAAAAAGGTGGTAGTCAGAATGTTGGATTGTATAAGAGTTTGACAGTTCCAGAGAGAACTTGGGAAGACATGAGAATGGATTTCATACTCGGCTTACCTAAAACACAAAGAGGAAATGATTCTATATTTGTACTGGTGGATAGATTCCAAAGATGGAACATTTCATACCTTGTAAGAAGACAATAGATGCAACACATGTTGCTGACTTATTTTTCAAAGAAGTGGTGAGACTGCATGGATTACACAAAAAGTATAGTTTCTGACAGAGATACTAAGTTTGTTGGATACTTTTGGAGAACACTTTGGAAGAAGATGAAGACTAATTTGAAGTTTAGTTCTACTTTTCATAGCAGATTGATGGACAAATAGAGGTAGTAAACAAAATTTTGGGAAACTTGTTGAGATATTTAGCTGGAGACAAAATTGGAAGTTGGGACTTGATTCTTGCACAAGCAAAATTTTCCTACAATAATTTAATGAACAAGAGTACCATAAGAACACATTTTGAGATTGTTACCGAAGTACACCCTAGAGGCATATCAAAACTAAGAAACATCAGTAATGAGGATAAGCATAGTGTAGAAGTGGAAGAATGTATAGAGCATATGAATACAATGCATAATCAGGTTAAACAACATTTGGAGGATATGAACAACAAGTATAAGGAGAAGGCATATGAGAAGAGAAGACATAAAGAATTTAAAGTTGGAGATGAAGTGATGGTGTATCTAAGAAAAGAAAGATTCCCAGTTGGTACCTATAATAAGTTGAAGATGAGGAAGTTTGGAACTTGTAAGATCTTGAAGAAATTCAGTTCCAGAAATGCATATGAAGTGGAGTTTCTAGATAGCTTGGGTATTTTTCCTATTTTCAACATTGCAAACTTGTATCAGTATCATGAAGCTGAATTCAATGCAGACAATACAATAGACTTGGATAAGAAGATACCCTAGAAGGTACTAGACCAGATTGAAGAGATTTTGGATAGTATAATTGGGCGTAGCACTCACAACAAGCAATACCAAGAGTATCTTGTGAAGTGGAAAGACAGGTCGGTTGAAGATTCATCAGGGATTTCTCTGGAAGAGGTAGACCGTCTTGGTTTTCCTTCGACCCCAGGAAAGTGAGGGACTCACTTTTCAATCAACCTCAGATGTCTGATGCAGGAGCATCCCTATTCTTGGAAATCTTGCATCAGCCAAAAACATTTTCTTTTTTAGTTTGTTCCTATTTTGCAGTTCACCATTCATTATGTGTTTCTTTAAATTTTCTTACTAGATCTTGTGGAGTTGGAATTTGATCGTGGACATGTTCATCTACCTTATCCTTGGTCCATCGTGTAATGCCTGTCAAAATACCCTAGAGAAATAAACTAAAATCTACTAACAATTTTTTTCAAAACATCCATTACATTATTCCAACATTAACATACATCAATACAACATTATTCAAATGCAATAACATATGTAACATCAAGTAGAAACATTGTAAACCCATTCTATGCAAGTGGAATAAACCTTCTAACATTATCATATTTCAAAAATAATCTTGCAACACAATTATTCCCTAGGGAATCTTAACATCACTACCTAGCAACATTCTATCATAACATCCATTTATCAAGAAGATCAAATTTCTAACTATTCAAGTGATGCTTAAATGCAACTATTCTATTCTTTCCATCAATCATTCTAAGGCATGACATAACTCAATTTTAAAAGCATGAATATATAGATACAACACAAAATCACATGTTTACTCCATTTCACAATCAAATAGATTCCATAAGCACTTTTTACATATTAATCATTCTATACATTAAAGACACATCAAACCTTAATCCTAGCCTCTACAACACATCCTTCTACATTTATATATAGAAATATAACAGCAAGAATGCATAATCTCTAACATAATCAAATCATCATTATTATCTTATACAAAGTTCCAAACACATAATAATACACAAATCATTTAACCTTTAGTATCCATGATCACCTAGTTACTCAAGTATAGATCAATGCTATCCATTTCATCTATCTATCATTAATTTTATAACATAATACTATCCATCACATGAATGTAACACATCTCAAGTACAAATAAACCAATCCATTCTGATAGTTATTTTAAACTCATAACAAGCACCTTTTACATCATGAAATAACCATAGGTCTATACCTAAATCTAACATCAAGTCCTACTACAATTTCCTTCTAAAATACATGATAGTACAATAAAAGAATACATCATTTCTTTTACATACATATTTCATTATTATACAATGTCTTCTTTTCACAAACATAGGAATCCAATAGCACAATATCATGAAGAATCCAATCCAAACACTCATCACCAAGGAGAGTATCCCAATGGAAGAAGGAAATCAACCACTCGACCATGTGGAACCAATGAAGGAACCACCCCCCATGCTAGGAGATGAAAAAGGTTCCAACTAACACTCGATACCTAAGTTGACACCTATCGACCAAAGGATACAACATGACTCCATGAAACCCAAACATAAGGATACAATACCAAAGTACAACAAGTGGCTAAATAAGTGCAATCATCCTCCAGAGGAAAATTAATAAAACAAGGCATATGGATAATGGATACATGTGGGGTAGAGTTGCATCACATGCTAACCTCATGTGGAATCCCTCTCCACCTTGGAGTAACTCAAGGGAGACCGGGTATACTGCTCTAACGATCTTCCCAATCTAGGATCCCAAAAACATCTCCTTCGGTCCATCCAATTGGGGCATACAATGTCATATTATTTATCTTGATTAGATGTATTCCTAATACCCAAGCCTCTAATCAATTATTATTATGTTATCACTTGCAATTACACCACCAACTCTTCATGTGGTATCCTAGGTTTAGACCCCCTTCCTAGAGGTCTAGTACTCTCAACCTAGAACCAACACATGCAAGAGCCCACTCCCCCATACATGAAACAAGGCCATAGGGTAAAGATACAAATAAAATTAGCAAGAAACACCATCATAAAATCTCAAGAAGGTACAATAGCCACAATAGCAACTGAATACAAATTGAGTAACAAGGACTCAAGGGTCAACTCAAGGAAGGAGACCTTCACAAATGAAACATCAACATAAGACAATCGTGGATGAAAATCATAAAAGAGGTACAAATAACATAAAATGCACAATAGTGAGGCATAGCACATCCCACTGGAGTCATAAAATCAATCCCTCAACAACAAGGCACTCTCCATCTCACCGAAGCGTCAAATCGCATAAGAATCACCTCATTGGTAAGGCATGAACCTTCTTACCGAAGAACATGAAATAACATAAGGGATAAAACATCATCATAATCAACTCTAAAAATGTCAATACATACTGCACAACCTTTGGAGTACTCACATAGGCCAAAGATGCACTCAAACAAGCAAAAAAATGACTTCCGGAGACCCCCGGAACAACTTAGCATTCCTGAAACCTAGGGTAGCATTCCTAGCAGGTATGGTAATGTTTCTTGCATGTATGGTAGAATTTTTGGTTAGTATGATGACATTTTTGGTCTCTAGGGTGGCATTTCTAGTCAATAAGGTTGAATTTGTAAATCAGGACCTCAGCTCTCCTAGTCAGTTTGACAGACTATATGGTACAAACAGTGGCATTCCTGGTATGTAGGGTGGCATTTCGGGTAGTTTGCATGGCATTTCTAGGTGTTTCCATGACTTTTCTAGTAAAAGTGTAGAGATCAGTTCATAACAAAGGTAGATGGCTTAGGAGGGGTCTCATGAAGACTCAGGGGTATAAAATGACCCTCATACCAAACACAAGAGGTCTGAAACATCAAAATATAATTATTGACCATCATTCATGTCATTCTTCCTAGTAAAAGGATGCAGAAGAAAATCTCTCTCCCACTATTCAAAAGCTGAGAAATGGGAGACAAAACCACCAAGGAGAGAGAGAGAGAGGATGATAACCAACAACAAGAAGGAACTCAAACAAGATAGAAAGGGTCTGAAAAAATGTAAGACAAGTGAAAGGAAAGATCCCCACTTCCACAAAACAATCACAGTGAAAACACAGTAATTCACAAGGAACCCAGAAAGCCAAATATGCACTTCTCCCATTCCAAACCTGCACAACAACTGAAATTCACCAATGAAGATCATTTCCACAATCAAATCAAACTCCAAGAACAAATCAAATTCAAGAAATGCAAAAATGGAGAAGACAAACTTTTTTGGAAAGAAAATGCAGAAGTAAGAGCCACCAACCTACAATTTGTAAAACCAAAATTGAAGAAATCTGAAAATGTGAAGCCTTCCAAAATCCAAAACACAATCCAAATTCCAAATACAATTACAAATTTCTCTTGCAAATATATGCCGAACGATTAACCTGTGCACAGACCAACAAGCCAAAATAAATAGAAAATTAAATTTAAGACTATAGTTTTCTCGACTAATAGAAAAATTTCAAAAAAAACATATATCATACTTACCTTTACAAAATTTGTAAAAGACATAATATAAATATATATTTCTTACCTACCCAATCAAGCCGACCAATAAAAAATAAAGGTAAGTAGAAATAAATCAATTTCAATTACTTAGTATGGATATGACAATCAATTGGGAAATACAAATATTTCCTCAAAATTAAATGGTAGGTAAAAATAATATTATTTACTCATAATTTATCAAATAATTCCCACATAATGATTTATAATTAATTATCATTATTAATATCATCACCAATAAATAAATAAATAAATAAAATAAAATAAAGTGCAATAAATAGAGCTCAAATAAATAATTAAATTAAAAGACAATAAATAAATAAAAGTCATCTCAACAATAAATTAAACAAATTAAATATTTAAACAATAAATAAAGCTCAATTAAATATCAATAAATTAAATTAAATTAATTAATTACTTAATTAAATTATTAATTAAAATAAATAATCCAATCATGCAATAAAGCCAATAATTAAGCCACGACTGATCAAAATAAGAAGCCAGAGAGATTTGACCTCATGACCTATGAAACAAGGTAGAAGAGACTTAACCAATACACCCCATCTCTTAGTTGACCCTAAAGGGGAATCAGCCAAGAAAAAGACATCAAGATAAACTAACAAAGTACACATCATAGACCTAGAGTGTGTGAGGGAAACTATGTCATCTCTGACAACTTGCCATTGGGGTGGGACATGCTTAGACCTGTGAAGCCAGGTGGAGTCGATGTCCGGTATGTGCAAACCTACATCAAAGACTAAAAACAACATATACAATACATATACATCATATTAAACATGCATGTAATAGAGAATCGCGATGACATATCATGCTTGCAATGATTGATATGACATTGTCTCTACTCACAAAGACAGTCACACAATATAATACCCAAAACACCACATAGAATCATCATCATGAAATAGGGTTAGTATCCTCATCAATCACATAATCCATGTAGAAAATAATCATATGTAAATCGATGAGTCATATAAATCCATCCATCTAGGAGATACCAAATCAACATCCATAAGAATCAAATATCATATAATAAGTCTTGCATCATCAATCATAAAATTCTCCAATCATAAAGTCATAATAGATAACATGAATCCACATAAAGTCCTAGTATCAATGATACCATCTAATATAGCAAAAGAGTCATAAATAACCATCCAAGTAACCATCATACATCTAAATAAGTCTATCAAGATGCAAATCAAAATGCAAGTCTAGGAGGGGCACTAGACATATGATGTTTGGATCTTTTCCCGACAAGTTATCACTTCTGGAATCCTAGACATTTTATGGGTTAGAACACAAGAACCGCTTGGAACTATTTGCTATTAGAGAATCTTGTAGATCTCTTCCATAGCTTGTGAAGCTTCAGTTTGTTGTTTCCAACAGTCCTTGGCGTGTGATCAATCTCCCCTTGTGTCCACACTTCATCCTTTGGATTTTCTGGAGGGATCTCTTTGGCAGAGGCCAACCTTGTTGTTTTACATGTTTCATCTTGTTCATCGATATTGTCTCATCTTGGGTCGACGGGGATCATCATTGATATATAAATTAATATAATTAATCATTTAAAATTAAGTTTTGAGAAGATAGAAGAAATGTCTAAGGATTAGGAGTTCTGGAGTTGGTTCGCATTACTGGTTGAGCCGAATGTTGCATAATATGCATGCTTTGTACTCAGGATTGTGAGCCAAATGTTGTGAGCCCACATGTTGCCAACAATTTGTAATCAATTTATTTTACTTAATAAATCTAATTCTGCATTGCCTCCATCACATTGTATTGTTAGTGTTGTGATTTATCTACTGTACGGTTGAAACTATTCTCCTTGAGGACCCTCCTAACCGTGAATGCACCATGTTCTCCTTTTGAGGGAGATGTTGAATTATGACTAAAAAATGAAATTATTATACATCCTTGTGAATGTTTTCTTATCTCCACATGGAATTAGGGTTTCATGAAATAGGATGCAGATATCCACTTCAATGCTTGATCCTTGACTTTATTGTTGCTCCAAGGCTTGAAGGAAGACTAAAAATACTCAATTGCTCTTGAATGATTGAATGTTTGATCTCATGTGATTGTCAGGGGCTTGATAGATGATGTTAAATTGATAGATGTCCAAATGAGAGGGGAAATCCTCTTTATATACTTTCCCATTGGGTTAATTGACTAATTTTCCAACATGAGCCAACACGAAAAGGAAAATCTTGCTCAAATTTGAAATGTGAAAGAGGGTTTAGAGAGAGCTCATTTTAGGGAGGACCATGGCACCACACCCTGCTCCTACCCTATTTTAGGCTAGGATCAAGGTGCAAAACAAGTGCAAAGTCAATTCTTTTGGCATTTTTGATGCATATGAGCATAATCAAGTCTTCAATTAGGCCAAGGGACGCAAATACTAAGGTGAAGATCCAAATACAATCGAAAATTGCAAGGGGTGAAATTTTAGGACACTACACAAAGATACTATTGCATGATGAAATATTTCTTATTTTTATTTGTATGTACACAAGTGTATACACATGTCTCTCTCTCTCTCTTTGTATATATATAAATACACAATACTTGGTCACTTAATAATGCTAGCTATACTAAATTCCATTTTCACTTGGTTTAATGGCTTACACTTGTTTTCTCATGGGTTGCGTTCACTTGGGCCCACACCATTATAACCTTGAACTTTGGTGCAAAACATTTGAGAATGTGTGCCTCAATAATAAGGGTATACAATATGCTAGAATAATGAGAACTCTATTTGTTAATGTACTTAACATATTTTCTATGATGTGGAAAGAAATGAAATCTTTCTCCTATTTAAGATAACACATCTTCCACCCCCATACTAGCCTAAATAGTTAGTTATATATAAATTTGAATGGTTAAAGAAATAAAATATATCATGTGTAAAAAAATTCATTTGATGAATTTACCAATAGTTACATGCATAATTTTTTATTTTTTTAAAAATAAAAGTGGACAAGCCACTAAACTTATATTTTATTAAATTTAAGAGTTGAAAATACATAATGGGTTCAAAGGGCATACCAGTAGGAAAGAACCCGCAAGAAAACCTCCGGTTGTGGCCCGAAAAAGAGAAAAAAAAACTAAAATTTAGATCCCCATATACCCAATTACAAATCTGAGTTTGATCACCCTCCCGTTACAGAGCTTTATCAGAATATACCTGGCATCATCCAAAAAACCCCATAGACCCATTACATACTTGATATAAACACCCTCCCCTTACATGATTCTTTGAAGATGCTTATCATTCTTCATAGGACCCAAAAAGAGTTTTGAAGAATAAATTTGTAGAAAAGGGGAAGACAGCATCCTTCCATAAAGTTAGTACAAGAGCTAGTGGAATATCGAAGAGTGAAATAATAATGGTTCAATTCAAATCACTTATATCAATGAAATTGGGTTATAATGACATACTAATTTCATTATTTGGGACCATAGGTTTAAATCATATACCCCCTAAAATAATGTTCTTGAACTTGAGTATATAAATGATAATACATCATATGCAATTTTTCATGATTTTATTATAATGTGTCATATAATATTTAATTAAGATCATTAACTCAAGTTTCCATGTGGACATATTTAAAAACATAATATAATAGCACTAAGAAGGTTAAAAATAAAAATTATTATGTAAAAATATTAAATTATAAATTTTTAAACTAATAATATTAGTTATTAATAATAAGGTTTTTGATTAAGGAAAAAATAGGTTTTGAGGGGACCTAAAAACCTGTACAATAGGTTTTGAAGGGAGCTGAAACCCTATACAACAAGTTTTGAAGGAACTTGAAACCATCATATTTTGCAGGGATTTGGAACCCGCTTACAAAATATTGCAACTAGATACAACACAAGAAACCAACAACCAACCCACAACCATACACCAAAAGCTAAACACTAAGAACAAGTTGTAAAAATAGAAGGTTGGAGCCAACATAATAACTACCAAACAATCATGAGTAAATGGTTTTTCCAAGCTCTCTTAACCTTAACAATGGGTTTTAAAAAAGCTGCCAAAACCTATTAACAAACCACAAAATTGAGAGGGGGGGAGAATCAGTCTAAAACTTAAAATACTTTACTTATTATCCTTTAAACTTCAAAACACAATTAACTTATCACTGCAAACATGAAGCATGAAAGCACAAAGCACAAAGCATAACACACACAAGAACACCAATTTTACATGGAGAACCCAAGGAGGTACAAACCATAGTGATAATCAAACTCACAATATGAATAATTGATTACAAAGTTTTAGGCTTGAGACCAATGAGTTCACTGCACCTAAATGTACTTGAAAAACTAAGACACACAACCAAAGGGAAAGATACAAAGGACTTACAATATTGAGATGCACAATCTCAAGGCAAGATACAAAGAGTTGCATAGACTACCAAAGGACTCATTGTCTTATAGAAAGTATAGGAAATAATGGATTGTAATGAACAAGATCTCTTGATCATGAAATTGTCCTTGAATCACTATGTCAAGTGAAAAATGTCATGGCAAACATCACTAACTTCATTCACTCTCTCAACACATTGTCACATTGAAGATATGATCATCAAAGCTCATAAAAAATTGAAATTTGCACATCTACTACTTGCATATCATTCACAAAATTCCACACACATTCCATTCCTTAATTCATACATCTGCAAATCAATTTATAGAAGAGTATACATTGAAACCCTCAACTAAGTCAGCCACAGTCAGAGTATACATGAATTACATAAAGTTAGCCACTTGGACAAAAAATACATGATGAAGTCCAATCTAGGAGATAAAGGGGACCCAAACACATTGCAACATAGTTCCTAAACCCATTCCATTGAACTGTACGTGCTAAAATAGTCACCAAAGTTGACATCAACCATAACATGTAGAATATTAATGAAACACTTTAACCAGTTGACCCAAATGCATCACCTAATGCAAGATTCACAATGTGGATCTAGACATACCACTATGAGTCCCATATCAACAATATAACTCAACCTCCAATGCATATTTGAACCCAAATAGAATGGTCCAACTGAAATACACCACCTAAGTCAAGAGATCAACATAGTTGACAAAATTGAACACAAAACAACATAATTTCACTTGTCAATCTAAGTAACATGTTGGATTTTGCCAAGATCAAGAAGTCATTGAAATGTACAAGATAGAGACATAATATGGGACAAGAATAAACTGTATTCTCATCAATAGAAAATTATCAATAATCAACTGGATTATCATTATTACATACAATGTAGATGAGCCTGCTTATATAGGCAAGGCTAGGGATATGTATGAGCACACAAATATGACATGTGGCTCAATAAGAAACAAGGGTAGGTAGGAAATAGGTGTGGGTAGGTAGGAGAAATAATATAATATTCCACATGAGGTTGATCACCCACGGAAGGTGGAATTATCACTCCACAATAAGTGGATATGATAGTGTAATAACAAGATCAACACCATAAGAGGTGGAATTTCTCCTACACACACTATCCCAATGTGGCACAAACACCCAAGTGTCTCATATCCAAACTACTATGAAATGCATTATCCTAAGTAAACTTAAGTAAGTGTAATAATATCCATGATGAATAATTATTTACACCAACACCCCCCCTTAAGTGCAACTTAGGGGAATGCACTTAAGTCTACAATGCAACTAAGCAATGCAAGATGGGTCCCGGCTACGAGGCCATGTTAGGTACCCATGAACAAATGCAAATGCATGCAAACCAATGCAATGAAATCTCTCACAAAGTGGGGAAAGAGAGAAAAACCCAATGGGAAAAAACCCTCCCCCAAAAGAGAGATGAAAGCTATACAAGAGAACTCTCAAAGAAGTATGTGAGGAACAAAACCCCATGTGAGGAAATAGTCCCCCCCATATGAGAGAAGAAGAGAAGTCAAACTGTGATCATCCCTCAATGAAGAATCTGCACCAATGATAGAAGCTCGATGTATGAAGAAATTGCTCCACGAACGTCGAACAACATTCCTCCCCTTAGGAAGAAACAAAACCAAAGGTGTATCCATGAAGTCTCCCCAATCATGAAGGGAAGATGAATGAAGAAAACTCATGATGAAAGGAATCTCTGAAAACTGCTCAAGTGTCCCCATGTCGATGCTGAAAGATAACCCTTCCAAAGATGGTAAACTATGCCATACTGCTGAAAAAGGAACTCCAACATCTAGTGGAGATGGATGTAGAACAATGTCCAAAGACTCATGTGTCTCCTCAAAGCATAAAGAGACCTCCTCCAACTGCTGTACATAAGTATCCACAATCATGTCAACCTCAAAAGAATGATCATGTAGAGAATGAAAAAGAGGGTCAGAGTGTGCCCTCGCAACAATCGAAGAAGGATCATCTTCATCAAAGAGAAGATGTATGTCATCAATGATGTCTCCCAAATCTGCAATGTAGGATTCCACAAACAAACCTGCAATATCTGTCATGTAATCATCCCATGAATCTGAAGCTGGAAGACAATGAATATCCTGTTGCACTGAATCACATGAAGGCAAAACTGTCGCACTATCTGCATCATCAGGTGCAATAGGTGATGTGATATCAATATGAGAAGATGAAATACAAGACTCAAGAATGGGTTCACATGTGAGAATCCCCATGTTCAAGTGTCCAAAGTTCTCCTCAAAATCTGAATCATCACAATAAGTGTGATCATCATGTGTAGAATCATCAAATGTGAAATCATCATCATCAACAAAATCTGAAAAGGAGTATAAACGAGATGCATGATCAACCACCCCAGTTGCAATGATAGCTCTAGTCTCCATGTCTCTAATAAAAACTGAGTCAGGTGTGAACTCCACAACTCTCTTAGTTGCGCCATGTGTGATTTGATAGATAGAAAGGAGATTGTTTGTCAAGTGGGGTACACACAACACATCATTGAAGGAGTTATCCCCAATGTCAATAGATCCTTTCCCAATCACATCCATGTATGTATGATTGCCCATCAAAATCTGTGGCATGGTGCAAGGCTCAAATGTAGAGAACATAGACTGTGAAGATGCCATATGATGAGAAGCCCCTGAATCTAGAAGCCATCTCTCTGAAGTATGATTTGTTGTAGCACATAGAGCTTGTCCTTTTCTTGTTCCAAAAGAGTGAGTTTTTCCACTTGTAGAAGCCATGAATGCTTGCCCTTTTCCTTTTGAATGTGAGGAAGTGGAAGTTGATGAATCATCCTTCTTGTAGACTTTAGGCAAATCAATGTTATGCTTTTTGATGATATGTGTGAGCTCATCAATCTTCTTAGTATGGCAACGATGTTCCTCATGACCAATCTTTTTACAATAAGCACAAGTAGGTCTCTCTCTCTTTGGTGAATTATCTTTCTTGGAAGAAGATGAATCTCCTTGTTGTGGAGAAGATGATGCTTTTTCCTTAGGCTTTGATTGCCATTTCTTCTTGTTTGAGTTGTCCTTTCCTTGATTTCCTTTGTTTCCTTGATTTGCCACTAATGCTTGAGACTTAGAAGAAGCCTTAAGAATGCCCATGCTTATCAACTTAGTTTGTTCCATCATCAACATTTCATTGAAAGCATCAAATGTAGGCATTTTGTAGCTTGAACCCATTGTCATCCTATGAGTTTGGAAACTAGAAACAAATGCTGCATATTCTTGTGGAAGCTTCCCTATCAAGTTGAATATCAATTGAGTATCCTTCTTATCAATGCCACAATCTTTGAGTTGTGCCCTCAACTCATTTGCCTTAGTGACATAATCTTGTATAGTATCAAAGTTCTTGGGATCTAACATGGTGAGATCACTATCAATTTGATATCCCCTAATCTCATCAACTTGACCATACAAGTCTTGAAACTTTTGCCAAGCATCCTTGATTAGAGTACATTTCTCAATATGAAAAATGAGATCCTTTGATACATACTTTCTTAAGGTACCAATTGCCATGATATTTTTAGTGAGCCAATCTAAGTGACCAACTGGATCAGTCTTAGGATCAGCTGGAGCAACAATAGTTCCATCAATGTAATGAGTGAGTCCTTTTTCCATAAGTTTACTCCATGCATCAATTTTCCAAGTAGCATAGTTATGTGGAGTTAAGAGAGGAAACTTAGAAGAACCCATAGCAGAAAAAAGGAAAGAACACAAGAGCACAAAAGCACAAGAGACACCCCCCAAATTCAATCAATCAAAGTACCCCCCCAAAAGTGATGATTTTGGCACTTTATACTTAGTGCGATTACAATGAGCCACTTGCAAAACAAGGCAAAGTGGGCTTATGATGCAAATTTTACAACTTCTCAAATGAGATACAAGAGACTTCAATCAATAGTGCAATGAATCTAACTGAGATTCAAGCAAATATACAAGTACCAAAAGAGCCAAAAAAGGCCAAGATCTGAAACTACAATTTCTACTTACAATGACATCAATCTGATAGCATCATGTGAAAGTAGACAAAAAAATACGCACTTTCAAAAAAAATGGCACCTAAAAAGGAGGTCGGATGACCCCAAACGAAGCCTCTGAAGTTGCAAAAACTGGGATTACTCAGGGACAGTCACCAAAAACTGCATTTTCTGAAAAATCTGTGCATCAAAATCAAAAAATTCTTTCACCACTGTGGAGAGCACGAAATTCTAGCCCATTTCAAAAAAAATTGCACCCAAAAAGGAGCAAAAATGAGCAAGTTATGGCCATTTGAAGTTGAACTGCAAAATCAAAAATGCAAATGAGAGGGGGTCTAAAAATTTCCAAACCCTGCTGATGTGGCGCTGACGTCAGCAAAACACTGGGTTAAATTTGACGGCCGTATGACCATCGCCAAAACTTCACTGTCTGGCTGACTGGGTGTCCGTACCGTACGGACAGATGACGTGGCGTGCTGACTGTACGTTCCGTACTGTATGGAATGCTGACGTGGCAGGGTGATTTGGCTGCTGATGTGGTAGTCCGTACTACTGACCTGGCATACGGAGAAGCTGACTGTGTCTGTACGGTTGCTGATGTGTCCGAGTGACGTGGCAGTCCGCGTGGCTGATTGCGTGTACGGGGTTCGTTGACAGCCGGTGCTAACGTGGCACATGCAGGTGGTTCCCGGAGCAGCGGCGGACGAGCAGAGGCACCGGTGGCTCCGGAGGAGATGCGACGCGGGCCGGGAGGAGCAGGGAGCGGCGCCGGAGGAGCTGTGCACGGACGGACGAAATCGGTGGATGTCTACGGCTGCAGGTGGTACGGGCGCCGACGGACAGAGCCCGAAGCAGAAAGTTGGCGTCGGAGATCGTACAGGTGCCGGAGCGGAGGTTGCAGTCGCTGGCGGAGCGGCCGGCGTGGGAGCCCGGGAGCGGAGGTAGCGTGGCCTGCAGGGAGCTGCGGCCGGGACGAGGCTGCCGGACGGTGGACGGTGCAGACTGCGGAGGAGAGGACGATACAAACAGGTACGCGTGTGACAGGTACCTGCAGCGTATGGATCACGCGGGGGGGGTCTGCGGACCCCCCAAAAAAGCAACCTTTTTGATTTTTTTTTTTTCAAATTTTTTGCTTTTGATTTTTCAATTTTTTTTTTTTAAAATTTTTTTCAATTTTTCAATTTTTCGAAACAATATTGCAGAAAAAAAAAATTATTTTTTTGAAAAAAATAATAGGAATATTCGAAAAATCCGTACGAATAGCAAAATTGGGGAAAAATTTTTTCCTCACCAAAATAGGCCAACTTTATAACCAAAATTCATGGAAACGGCCTTCCGGACGCAATGGCGAGGTCGGATCTGGTCTAGGACGCCTCCAAATGACGATGCTCCTCAGATCTGCCTCTTGACGTCACAATAATGCCTCTTCAAGATGAATCAATGAGACTCCAATAGTTCTGATACCATGTTGGATTTTGCCAAGATCAAGAAGTCATTGAAATGTACAAGATAGAGACATAATATGGGACAAGAATAAACTGTATTCTCATCAATAGAAAATTATCAATAATCAACTGGATTATCATTATTACATACAATGTAGATGAGCCTGCTTATATAGGCAAGGCTAGGGATATGTATGAGCACACAAATATGACATGTGGCTCAATAAGAAACAAGGGTAGGTAGGAAATAGGTGTGGGTAGGTAGGAGAAATAATATAATATTCCACATGAGGTGGATCACCCACGGAAGGTGGAATTATCACTCCACAATAAGTGGATATGATAGTGTAATAACAAGATCAACACCATAAGAGGTGGAATTTCTCCTACACACACTATCCCAATGTGGCACAAACACCCAAGTGTCTCATATCCAAACTACTATGAAATGCATTATCCTAAGTAAACTTAAGTAAGTGTAATAATATCCATGATGAATAATTATTTACACCAACATAACATCTAAAAAATAAATTGGAATAGTACACAAACCATATAAATATGTGCACCAAGATGCAACACTTTAATCAACATAGTAGAGCAATGAAGTGCATTCTCTAGACTAGTCCTGACAGATAACCTCACTATCAACAAACTGCTACAATAAACCACATCATCTAAGAAACTAAGAACTTGAAATAATGATATTGAAACATCCATAAAACATAGTAATTATACCCAAAACCATAGGACATGAACATAATAAACTAGAAGAAATATTTAAATACTCTTTCCTATATATAAATATTGTTTCCTACATATTGAAACTTCCACTATACTATTCCTTCAAAAACACCTCATAATAACTCAATAATACTACTGAACAACATGGAAACACTTAAATAATCATTTTTGGACCATCTACAACATCCCAACCATACAGAGTGAAATCAATGACAATTCTAGATAAATGAAAACTTTGATAAATGCAACACTTGTTGCTCCCCCAAAGAGAAACCACATCATCAACCTAGGAGACAAAATATAGTCTTTTATTTCTCCCCTTGGAAATATGCACCACTTATATGCATATATTTTGAAGGAGGGGAAATGACCCCTAACTTATGCTTGAGATTCTCAAATGTATCCTATGCTAGTGCCTTGTTAAAGATGTCTACAATCTAATCCTTATTAGGAACATACTTTGGAATTTGACTTCCATTCTACAACCTTATCTCTTAAGAAATGGACTAGATAGAAATGTGTTTAATCCTTGAATACATTACCAAATTCTTTCAAATATTAATTGCACTTGTATTGTCACACATAATAAGAATTGCTCATCATACATCACCTTGATATCTTTGAGATTTTGCTTCATCCACATAACCTAAGTGCAGCAAGATGCTATTGTAATATATTTTGATTCTATAGTAGATAGTGATATTGAATCCCACTTTTTTATTAACCAAGAGACCACTCTATCTCCCAATAAAAATGCACCACTTCTTGCACTTTGTTTGTTATCTGCACATCTAGCCCAATCAACATTTGTGCTCACCTTCAAAGAGAAATCATGATTCTTCTTGTACCACAAACCCAACCTCGATATCCTTTTCACTTCTTGACCATGAGATTTCTTTGGATTGACTTGATATTTGGAAACCAAACAAATATCATGCATAATATTTGACCTTGAAGTAGTCAAATACAACAACCCTCCAAAAATAATAACACCAAAATATACAATAAATATTAACAGTTTGTCACCTTCAAATTTCAAATAAAGATTACTATCTGTTGTACCTTTCTTGAAATTTTTCTACAACAAATATCTAACCAACCTTGCATAGAAAGCTCTATGAGCTTGCTTGAGTCTATAAAGTGCCTCCTTGAGTCTGCATACCATATCCAAATATCCCGACAACTTAAACTCTTTTGGTTGTTCAATATTAACCTCTTCAAGTTCTTCATTCAAGAAAGTTGACTTGACATCCATTTGATATACCTTACATTTCTTATATGCAGTAAATGAAAGAAATATCCTTATAGCTTTCATCCTAGCTATCGAAGTAAAAGTCTCCTTAAAATTTATACCTTCAACCTATGAATAACCTTTACAAAATAGTCTTCTCTTGTTTCTTGTAACCTTTCCATTTTTATTTATCTTATTCTGGAACACCCACTTTGTTCCTATCACATTATTGTCCATTAGCCTAGGTACCAATTCCCATGATTGATTATTTTCAATCTGATTAACCTTCTCTTTCATATTTTTCATCCAACCTTCATATTTTCTAGCTTTTGCAAAAAAAATTGTCTCCACCTGAGACAAAAAAATTAAATTTGTATTGTTCACTAGTTTCAACAAGTCTTCTTACCTGAAATCCTTTATTTTTGTCTCTAATGATATGATGTTTTGAATGGTTCTATTGCACATACTTTGCAAGTGCCTTAGGTGCTTGTTTATGTTCCTTCTCTTTTGCATTTGTCTCTTCTTTATCTTCAGGAACTTTGTTCTCTTCTGTAGTAGCAGGAGAATTTTCTATCTCAACCTCAAGTTCAGGTGCAACATGATTCCATTCTTCACCCACTTTCACATTCATACTTTCCAAAATATTCTTTAGGCTCTTACTGTAACATCGGTAAGCCTTGCTTCTTGTATAGTATCCCAAGAACTTTCTTTCATCTAATATTGCATCAAACTTTCCCAAGTCTTCTTCATTTCTTCTTATGTAGCATTACTTCCCAATATTTTGTAATACTTGATAGAAGGTGATCTTCCATGCCATAGCTAATAAGGTCTCTTTGTATGATTCACTCTTAATTTTATTTTATTAAGAATACACACAAAAGTATGCACAACTTCTTTCAAATACACATTAGGTAGGTTAGAATATTTCAACATAATTCTAGACATCTCAACAACAATATTATTCTTCCTTTCAACAGCTTTATTCTACTAAGGAGTCCAATGTGTACATAATTGCCTTCTAATACCATGCTCTTCACCAAATTTATAAAATTAATTTGATGTAAATTCTACTCCTATATTAGACCTTAAACACTTGATTTTATCATCTAATTGATTCTCAACCATATAGTTGAATGTATTAAACTTATAAAATGCATTGGAGAAGAATGCATTAGAATTCTCCCTTAAGAAAGTGACCCATGTCATTCTAGAATAATCAACAATAAGGAACATAAAATACCTTTCAATAGAGTCCTCTTTCCCTTTTAGGCCTACACAGGTATGTGTGAATCAACTCTAAGGGTCTTGTAGTATAATATTCCTTGTTCTTCAATCCATTCCTTGTCTGTTTCCCCATCTAACATCGCTTGCATATTATATAAATAGGTTTGATAATCCTTGGTAAATATTTCATAACATGAGTTAAACTAATCTTCACCGTGTTGCCAAATTTAACATGTCCTAGACTTTTATGTCATAACCAACATTCATTTCTCTGCACTAGCAAACAATTGATTCCTCTATTCTCCTTAAAATAGTACATATTCCCATTTGTTCTTATGCCTTCTGCAACTGATTTGGCGAAGCCTTCTTTTATAATCTCACATTCAAACCCATAAAATATGAGCTTGTATCCTTTACTATACATTTGACTCACACTCAAAAGATTATGTCTCAACCCTTTAACATAATAAAAACCACTAGTCTTATGCTTACAATCAATTATGGTTCATTTACAATAGATAAGTGTTGCCTCCTCACCAAAAAACTTTAATAACCCACCATCATACTTTTCAATGTCAATGAATTTATTTTTGTACCCTATCATATGATTTGAGCATCTAGAATCAATTATCCAATATTTAGGTTCCAGTTTAGCATGTAGTGTAGTTTTCTTAGTCATTAAACTTTCATTGGTATTATTAGCCTATGGGGTTCCAAACCTTTCACTATCCTTTTTTTCTATGGCTAAAAATAATGATTCTTCATTTGAGTCATCACCATCTTTATTTTCATAGGAGTAGTTTTCCATTAAACAATAACTCCTTTTAGACTTATCTCTATCATCCACTCTTTTGTTTCTATAATCTCTTCTAAATTATCTTTTCTCTTGTTATAATCATCTAAGCTCGTATAGTTTTCCTCCTTGAAATTACATCTAGAAGCATAATGACCAATCCTTCCACAATTAAAACATTCAAGGGTAACTTACCTTTTTATTTCATAGATCCTTTATTTGGTCTTCTCACAAATATTATTTCCACTTCATCCATGTCATTGACATTGCTTGATTCAAATTAATCTTCAATCTTCTGATAAACCTTGTAGTTTTTATAAACAACATAGGCAAGAAATAATCTTATAGCTTCAATCCTTGCTACAGGTGCAAAAGACTCCATAATCAATTCCTTCCTTCAAAGAATATCCTTTACAAACCAGATTAACCTTATTCCTTATAAGTTGACCATCCTCATTCAATTTATTCCTAAAAAGCCATTTAGTTCCAATAACATTTTTATTTTGTTGGAGAACAAAATTCCATGTGTTATTTTTCTCAATCTGATCTAATTCATCTTCCATAGCTTTCAACCAATATTCATCTTTACATGCATCAATCACCGATAGCGGTTCAACTTGTGAATTTAAACATACCTCATTAGTTTCCAATCTTATTCTTGTCATCACTCCATTGCTCTTATCCCCAATCATCTGATCTTCTGAATGATTCAATCTCACATACCTAGGAGTGCTCTGACTCTCTATTCCTCTTTCTTTTTCTTCAGTTATTGTAGAATTTTCTGATATCGCCGGAGTAATTGGTTCAACACTCTATTTCGATAAAGGTGGTACCAGTTTAGATATAATCATTTCCACTGTCGGTTCCTTCTCATAAACTCTGATTTGACTTCTGTTCAGCTCATCTACTTTGACATTAGCACTCTCCATAATTCTCTACAATATCTTGTTATAACATCTATATGCCTTACTTTCATTAGAATAACCAAGAAATATGCCTTCATCACATCTAGGATCAAATTTTCCAATGATATCATCTCTCCTGATATAACATTTACTACCAAAGATTCTATAATACTTACCTATAGGTTTATTGCCAAACCATAATTCATACGAAGTCTTATCGGTTTCTTGTTTGATATGTACTATGTTGAAAGTATAAACCGTCATGCTCACTGCTTCTCTCCAATAGATTTGAGGTAGACTAGCTTCCATCATCATTGTTGTAGCATCATCCAAGATAGTTTTGTTCTTCCTTTCCACAACTCCATTCTGTTGAGGTGTCCAGGGAGCAAAAAATTGTCTTCTTATACCATGCTTCTCACAAAAGTTACTAAACTCACCAAATGTGAATTCTCCACCATGATCTAAACTCAAACATTTAATCGTCAATCCCATCTCAGTTTCCACTTTAGCCTTAAAGATTTTAAACTTTTCAAATGCTTCAAATTTTTCCTTTAGAAAAGTAACCCACGTCATTCTAGAATAATCATTAGTGATTAGCACAAAATATCTATCACCATGAAAACATTTAACTCTAGCAGGGCCACACAAATCGCTATGAATAATATCAAGAACATCATTTGATTTATCTTGTATACTCCTGAAAAAGGTTTTAACCTGTTTACCCATTTGACATTCTTTACATACCAAATTATAGGGCTTCATAATATTAGGTATATCCCTAACTGCCTTAGGTGAACTGATCTTTATAATGCAATCAAAATTCACATGACACAACATTTTATGCCATAGCTAACTCTCATCAAGCTATGTAATCAAACATGTCTTCTCACCGGAATTCAGATGAAATATATTACCTTTTGTCTATGTACTTGTTGCAATCTCCAAACCAGATTTGTTAATGATTTTGCATTTTCCATCCTTGAATTGTAATTGAAATCCCTTATCCACTAATTTTCCTACACTCAAAATATTATGCCTCAAACCTTCAATATAATAAACATTGTCAGTATTGTTCTTACCATCCAATGATATAGTTCCTTTTCCTTTGATCATACATGATTTGTCATCTCCAAATCTAACTAGACTGCCATCAAATTCTTTCAATGATAGGAACTTCCCTTTATCTCCAGTCATATGATGTGAACAACCACTATCAATTACCCATTCATCCTTGTCTTCAATTTTGGCAGCACATACCTTCTCTTTAGGTACATTCTCTTCCAGTGCCATATTATCTTCCTTGATAGCCAGGAACACCCATTCCTTCCCATTGCCAGAACCACTAGCAGGATATTTTTCTGGCTCATCATTAGAATCAATAATGCCTTCCTCATCCACTATGTAGCATGATTTATCTTTGTTTTTCCTATACTTATACTTGTTCTAATATCTAGGGTAAAGATTAAATGATCTTCTAACTCTTTCTTAAAATCTTGAATTCCTTTCAAGACATCTAGATGCAAAATGACCAATCTTATTACATGCAATACATTTAAAAGGTGCTTTTCCTTCATACTTACTTCCTACCGGTCCTTTAGGTACTCTTCTAGAAAATAGTGCTTCAAGTTTCTCAAACTCATCATCTTCTTTCTACATATCTTCCAATTCCTTTGCATATAAATATTTCCAATCTTTCTTACCGATTAAAGATGTAGATGCACGAAAAGTAGCTTCAGTCTTCACAGCTCCAGAAGGTCCAAATTCTTCAAGCACAAAAGTAGATAGTTTCACAACCAAAGTATCTTTGTTGATAGATGTATTATCCATTGTTCTCAACTCATTAATAGTAGTAGCCTTTATTTTGGAAGCCAGTGGTAGGGCTCTCATAACTTTAGAAATAATTTCATCTTCGCTTAGAGTTCCACCACAACATGGGATTCCCATAACAATCTCATTTACCCTTTCCATGAATGCAGTAATCCTTTCATCTTCTTCCATCTTCAGATTTTCATATCTCACATGGTAACCATCAAGTTTACCAATCTTCACTGTAGGGTCACCTTCATTAAGAGTCTCCAACTTATCCCATATAGCCTTTCCAGATGGTTTGTCGGTTAATCCCATTATTTGTTGATCAGAAAGTGCACATAAGAGGGCTTCTGTTTCTCTACAATCACTCTCAAGCTCGTTATCTAGGTTTTTCAGAGGAGGATTTCCAGATCCTGGATTATAAGGTGTGACACCATTCTGTGTGATCTCCCAAATCTCCTTGCCAAGACATCTTAGATGAGTCTCCATCTGAATCTTCCATACTATGTAATTTGTTTCATTAGTCCTAGGAATATCTCTCCAAAAGATAGTTCCAGATGAACTGGATGAACTTGAATTGTTAGACACCATAGGATCTTCCTCAAGTGGTTAAGCTTTTTGCAGAGAGGACCAAAGCTCTGATACCAATTGTTAAACAGTTCAAATAACCAGAAGACAACTAAGAGGGGGGGTGAATCAGTTGTCATGGACTATCAGAACCATTAGCAATTAAAAATTTAATATTAGAACCCAGAACATTAATATTGGAATAGTAGTTAAACCAATTAAGCATAAAAAATAATCACAGAATAAATACCATCCACATGACACCAAGATTTATACATGGAAAGCTTGGTAAAGGAAAAAACCATGGTGGGAAGCCTACCCATAGTTAGATAATACTTCTGTAGTAAGTATGTGAATTACAATTAAGGGGCCTACACTTGTAGGAAGGCCAACAACCTAGAGCGCACTGCTCATCACAAAAGGAGCCTCACTGACTACATAGAAATCTAGACTACAATCCGGAGAAGTGTTGAACTGCGAAAGATAACATCTCCTATGTCTGAGTACAGTTTTGGTTAAGCTCAATACTAGAGGACTAAATCCTCTTACATAAACCCAATTTGATCTGTAATGATCGACCAAATCCTCTTCCTGAATGATATTACATTACATTACATATCCATTTCCCATTCCAATCATCTCTACCATATATGATCTACAATGAGATCTTACATCTATATATATACAAGACCTTGACCATAAACAATTAGGCCAGCCACCAAATAATAAACCAATTACATAATTACAAATCATGTTGGCCTTAGAGAAAACAAATAATATCCAACACATAAGACATCCCCAAAACACATCGAGAGGACCAATCCATACGTTAAAGTCGGTCCATAACCTAGATCAACCGGGACCAAAGTACAGGTCCACACGTTACAACAATGATCTCCATCCACCAAGTCTCAAACATGATCACCATCAACATCCTAAAACTCCACCAAAAGATGCACCAACACCAATTATGCAATTCATCAAAGATCTTCATTAAAAGCTCTGTCGGTGAAACCCTCGTTGGAACCAAAAACCAAGCTTCTAAGCAAACAGGATAGCATCCGATCACCAGACCAAAACCAACTTACTGAATATGAACATGAGTATCATGATTAAGCCAATTCCATAACCAATTCATACTGGAGCCTACCAGATCATGTCAGATCCAAATCAACCAGAAACCACTCAACCTATTGGGACCAAAAGGGTGCCAGTAAAGCATCGAAACAACTAGTGTTGGCATTAATGACAAAACATCAATGCAACACATAATCAATTCCACGAAATGGCCAACAATATTCCCCTTTGGCATTAATGGAAACACTAGATTTGAAAAACATCTAAGTACCAAGAAATGACAAACCAGTCTCCTCCAATAGAAGATAGCCAACAATCTCCATCATACAACTTTGAAATAAGGACCAAACTCCCTGTATGAATAACATCTTTGTAAAGCTCTGAATTATACATATATCTCTCTCCTTTTATTTTCCTTTTTAATATCTCTCTGCCTTTCACATCAATGCCATTATTCTGACAAAAATATCAAATAAAAAACGTAAACCATGGAATCACAAAGCTGACTACTCCCCATGAGTAGTAGCATCCCCATGTCAATTCTAGAATGAATAGTATCTATGATAATGCATGCCTAAATGATACCAAATGACATCAATCAACTCTCTCCCGGAAGGGAAGAAACTCCCAATCTGTCTCTTAGGTACTCAAATGATTCCTTGGGCAAAGGTTTAGTGAAAATATCTGCAATCTACTCTTTAGTGTTCACATAAACTAATCTAACTTCATTTTCTTCCACCTTTTCTTCAAAAACTTGTACTTGATAGATATGTGCTTTGTCTTAGAATGAAATACTAGATTCTTTGATATATAAATAGCACCAAAGTTATCATAGTGAATAACTACCGGTGCATCACAATCCACCTTTTATCCTTCAACATTTGCTTCATCCATAAAGCTTGTGTATAGTTAGTATCAACAACAATATACTCAACTTAAGCAATAGATAAAGAAGTGCATGACTATTTCTTGCTGATCCATGAAACCAACTTCTTTCCAAGAAAGAAAGATCCACCAAAAGTACTTTTCTAGTCATCAACATCTCCAGCCCAGTCAACATCTGCATATGCACATAAAGTAAAGTTATCATCCTTAGGGTACCACAAACCATATTTTGTTGTACCTTGCAAGTATCTAAAAATCCTTTTCACTGCAATCTCATGATTTTGTCTAGGATCACTCTGAAATCTTGAAACAATACAAATAACATTCATAATGTCAGAGCTAGTCTGAGTCAAATAAAGCAGACCTCCAATCATAGATTTGTATCTTGTAGGATTTACCGGTGCAAAAAAATCTTTTCTTGTCAATTTCTCACTTGTAACCATAGGAGTACTTACCGGTTTAGAATCTCCCATGCCAATTTTCTTCAACAATTCCTTAGCATACTTAGTTTGATGGATGAAAATACCTTTGTTAGTCTGAGTAATCTGCAAACCTAAGAAAATTTTTATTTCCCCAATCATAGACATCTCAAATTCTTTCTCCATCTTCTTAGAAAATTCTATGCACAACTTAACTTAACCTCCAAAAATAATGTCATCAACAAATAATTCAATAATCAGTATATCATCATTAGTGATTTTGTAATATAAATTACTGTTAGCACTACCCTTAGTAAAACAAAGCTTCAAAAAATATTTATCCAACCTTGCATAACAAGCTCTAGGTGCTTGTTTCAATCCATATAAAACTTTCCTTAACCTGCAAACCATGTTTGTATCACCTGATAGTGAAAAACCATAAGGTTGCTCAATATAAACTTCCTCATCAAGATCCCCATTCAAAAATGCACATTTAATATCCATCTGATAAACCTTGTAATTTTTATAAGCAACATAGGCAAGAAATAATCTTATAGCTTCAATCCTAGCTACATGTGCAAAAGCCTCTCCATAATCAATTCCTTTCTTATGAGAATATCCTTTAAAAACCAATCTAGCCTTCTTCCTTATAACTTGACCATCCTCATTCAATTTATTCCTAAAAACACATTTAGTTCCAATAACATTTTTATTTTTAGTCTAGGGAACCAAAGTCCATGTGTTATTTTTCTCAATCTGATCTAATTCATCTTCCATAGCTTTCAACCAATATTTGTTAGGAAACAGGAAGGACAACTGAGAGGGAGGGCGAATCAGTTGTAAACCAGTTGTCAATAAATTATAATTTAAATGCAAATTATTCCAACTTAGACTTAGTGCCGGTAAACAAAACTTAAATGTCGGTAAAACAAATTAATAGTTATAGCAGTACCCATGTAACTTAATGCATGAAACAGAAAGAGAAACAACATCCACAACATATGACACAAATATTTTGACGTGGAAACCCAGTAAGGGGAAAAACCATGGTGGGAAAACCACAATCAGATGATACTACTACAGATAGTAAGTGTATACAAATGGGGTCTGCACATGCAGAAAGGCCAACCGCTTAGAGCTCACTGCTCAATCACAGAATAGGAGTCACACTAACTATAGTTGGAAGGTTAAATCCAATAACAATGTACTGCTCAAAATAACATCTGCAATGATGGATTCAATACTAGTTTAAGCTTTGAACATAAGTGCCAAACACCTTCATAACCTTTAGATAAGATCGTACAATCATATATACAAAACCTATGACCTATACATGAGGTCAGCTCACTAAAGATATTACAATTAAATCAATTACAAATTAGTCTTGATGTGATACAATATGTCGGCTCAATACATTATCCAATCAATAAACCATTTCCAAAACGTTTCATGCTGATTTGGAATAGATATCATGTACCAGTCCATAACCTAGACCTATCTGCCGGTTAAGACAAATATGTCAACCCAATTAGAACAATAAGCAAAACACCAAATCCAAACTTCCAATCCATGTCTTTGACATAACCAATTAATCTCCAAATGATAACAAGTTATCATCACTACCAGTGAACCATATAACCTGTTGGTGAACATATATTGGTGACTATGCATAAGCCACTAACCATGTCAGTGAACCATAGTGTCGGTTCAAGAGTAAACCAATATAACCATAGTGCCAAATCAACAATGTAGACCTCCAAGAAGATAAGTGTTGACATCAATGACAAAACCAATGCAACACATGATGAAGTCATCCATAATACCAACAATCTCACCCTTTGGCATTGATGGCAACACTAGATGGAAAAACATCTAAGTGCCAAGAACAGAATGCCAAAAACCAATAAACCAACAATCTCCTAAATAGATCAATACAAAGTTTGATACAAAACCAAAACCAAAATACATCTCTACCCAAGGTATAATGTTTTTCCATAGATATCTCTCCCCCTTTGACATCAAATGCCAAAGTAGTTAAGAATTCAAAACATAACATACAACTAACTACTCCCCCTGAGAAGTAGCTCTCTTTCATCAAAGTCAGAAAAAAGATTTTTCTGTTAGTCCCTGCCAGTTTGATGACAATCTTCATTATTCAAGTCTCTGTCAATGGAGAAATTACCCCAAGCTACTCTCTGAGATATTCAAATGTTTTCTTAGGCAAAGGCTTTGTAAAGATATTTGCAATTTTCTCTTTAGTATTCACATAAACCAATCTCACTTCATTTTCTTCAACATTCTCTTTAAGAAAATTGTACTTCATAGAAACAAGCTTTGTTTTAGAGTGAAATACCAGATTCTTTGATATATCAATTGCTACTAAATTATCACAATAAATGATTATCAGTTCTTTGCATTTTACCTTTATATCCTTCAACATTTTCTTGATCCATAATACCTGAGTATAATTAGTTGCTGCTGCAACATATTTTGATTTTGCTATAGATAATGATGTACAAGTCTGCTTCTTGCTGATCCATGAAATCAATCTTCTACCAAGAAATAATGCACCGCCAGTGGTACTCTTTCTATCATCTACATCTCCTGCCCAATTTGCATCGGTGTATGCACATAAATCAAAATTTTCATCCTTAGGATACCATAAACCAAGATTTTCTATGCCTTGTAGGTACCGGAAAATCCTTTTAACTATTGATTCATGATTTTCTTTAGGATTACTTTGAAATCTAGATACAATACATATTGCATTCATTATATCAGGTTTGGTTTGTGTCAAATACAATAATCCTCCAATCATAGATTTGTACCTTGTCTGATTAATAGGAGCTGAATCATCCTTCAATGTCAATTTATCAGTTGTAGTCATAGGAGTGCTTACCGGTTTAGAATTTTCCATACCAAATTTCTTCAAAAGTTCCTTCAAGTACTTTGTTTGACATATGAATATACCTTTATCTATTTGTGAAATCTACAAACCTAGAAATTTTTTTATCTCTCCAATCATAGACATTTCAAATTCTTCCTGCATCTTGTTAGTAAAGTCTTTGCATAATCCATCTTCACCTCCAAAAATGATATCACCTACAAATACTTCAATAACTAAAATGTCATCATTGGTAACTTTGTAATACAAATTGTTGTTAGCATTACCTTTTGTGTAACCAAGTTTTAAAAGATATTTATCCAATCTAGCATACCAAGCTCTGGGAGCTTTGTTCAATCCATATAAAGCTTTCCTTAACCTACAAACCATATCCTTATTATCTGTCAATGAAAATCCATCAGGCTGTTCAATGTAAAATTCCTCCTCTAGATCTCCATTCAAAAATGCACATTTTACATCCATCTGATAGACTTTATAGTTCTTATGAGCTGCAAATGCAAGAAATAGTCTAACTACCTCAATTTTGGCTACCAGTACAAAGGTTTCATTATAATCTATTCTTTCTTTCTGTGAATAACCTTTACAAACTAATCTTGCTTTGTTCCTGATTACTTCACCATCTTCATTAAGTTTATTTCTATATACCCATTTAGTTCCAATTACATTTTTGTCTTTAGGCCGATGAACTAATGTCCAAGTATTGTTCTTTTCAAATTGTTTTAATCCATCTTCCATTTCTTTTATCCAATGTTCATCCTAACATGCTTCAACAATAGATGCTGGTTCAACTTGAGAAATTAAACATACCTCTTCATTTGCTAATCTTCCTCTAGTCATAACACCTTGATTCTTATTTCCAATTATCTAATTCTTTGAATGATTCAATCTTACATACCTAGGTTTGGTTTGATTTACATTCACAGGCTATTGTTCTTCAATCATAGTTGAGTTTCCTGATGATGCCGGTGTGACTGGATCTTCAATCTATACTGGTGCAATCTGTGCTGGTTCATTTATAATCATTTCAACTACCGGTTCTATAGATTTTGAATCTCCTCTAAAATGTTCATCTATCTTCACATTAGTACTCTCAATGATTTTCTGTAGCCTTTTATTATAACATATGTATGCCTTGCTTCTAGATGAATAACCAAGAAATATTCCTTCATCACTTCTAGGATCAAATTTTCTAATATACTCATCTCTTCTAATATAACATTTGCTTCCAAATATTCTAAAGTATTTAAGAGTAGGAGTATGACCAAACCATAGTTCTATTGGATGTCATTGGCCTATGATGAACCGGTATGTTGATATAACGATAATGTATGTTGTCATTGATATCAATAAGTTTCAGTGAACCGGTGTCGAGGTTTCACTAAGTGTGATTACTGGTTGGTAGTCTCAACTCTATGGTTATCGGTTTGGCGATCTAGCTTGTGTGATGAACTGATGATACTCTGTGATCGAGGTGCCACATCAGCTTTGTGTGCATGAAGGATTGAGGCATAAGAAGATCAACTGTGTTTGAAGTCTACCTCAGGAATGATCATTCTTCTTAGTGGCATAAGAAGAAAGCATGATGGGTTATTGATTCCCATGAGCGGTGATAAATGAATGATGTAGATTGTCTTATGATCTGTTTGAAATTGTAATTCTCTATGCAATATGTTTGAATGGTCAAGATGGGACCACCTATGTTATAAACCTAAGATGCTCAGGGTTTAGGGTTTATGCTACTGACCTATCTATTACCTATAAGGTCAATGACATTTGTATTGAAAAGTTGTTGGAAAATGTTGTGTGTGTGTATCTGAGTGAAGAGGTACTTGATACTTGCCAAACCAGTAAGAGGGAAATTGTAGAGTGTGATTGTAGTGTAGAGGATATGAAAAGGATCTACCTTGGCATGTAGTGCTATTATCAGATCAAAGTATTTACCTATTTTCTTCTAATCATTTCAACAAATGGAAAATCCCTTTACAGGGTAGCTTTAACAGGCTTATTGTAAAACCTGTAACCAGGTGACTCAAGATCATTGAGTTCTTTAAATCCTCTAGCGAGGTAACCTTTAACAGGGTTCCAACCTTTAACAAGGTATATAGCCATCCCTTAACTGGGTGATCCCTAATAAGATCAGTTCCTAACAGAACCTTATTGTAAAGTCTCTAACCGGACTAAGCTCCTAACAGGGTGAGCTTCAAAAGAGTTCAAAATAAGCTTGTGGGTATTCATCCCCACCGTGGTTTTTCTCATTTGGGTTTCCACATGAAAAATCTGTGTGGTATGTGTTATGCATTTTTCATGTGATGCTTATGAGTTATTTGGTTGAAAGATTAGCATGCAGAGTCAATATGTCATGGTAATACTAGTGTATCACATGTATATGTTTATGGGAGAAGTTGATGTCACGTATTGATTGTATTTAAAGTATTTAGACTTATCACTTTATGGTGTCTGGTGTCTTATTGTATTTCACCAGTATTATCATGGTTAAAGTTTTAGTAATGACGATAACTAGTTGGTATTGTTTCAGCTAAATAACTTGCAAAGAAAGTTTTATCTGTATTGATTCACCCCACCTCTCAGTACTGGTTGGGGTATCTACTGTTCATCATTATTCATCAATTGGTATCAGACGACCTCCAGGTCCTTGGTGATATAATCTTAACCACTTGAGGTAAAAGATCCTACTGTAATGATGGAGAGGGAAGGTCCTAAGTTCAATAGAGATAACTTTAAGATATGGAAGGAAAGAATAAAGATTTACATCAAGAGTATGGGTTTTCAACACTAGAGCTATGTTGAGAATGCCTAGGTGATTCCCACTGGCACTCTAACTGATGATTAGAAGAGAGAAATCCAGGAAAATGGGCAAGTCATGGAAGCTCTTATCAACAACCTGATAGATATTAAGTTTATTAATGTACAAGACAAGGACACTCCTAAGGAATTATGGGATGCACTGGAAACCATTTATGATGGTGATGAGCATGTAAAGCAAGCTAAGGAAGAAAGCCTTAGAGGAAAATTTGAAGACATGAGGATGGTTGAAGGAGAGACCATTCAACAATATGGTATTAGGATTAAGACAATAGTTGGAGATATCAAAAGTGCTGGTGGAACTATTGATGATGCCACTATTGTTAGTAAATTTCTTAGATCATTGTTCCCAGTCTATGCAATTAGAGTTGCTGCTATCCAGGAGCTAAGGTCTATTGATAAGACAAAGGTATCCTTAGATTCTATCATTGGAAAGTTAACTGCATACGAGTTGAATAGCTATGATGGTAATGTTCAGAAGACTGAGTCAGTCTTTAAAGCATCTATTGTACCATCCAGAAAAGGAAAAGAAACTAGTACCAGTCATGAATCCAGACAAGGCAAAGATATGGATGATGAAGAGATTCTGATGGAGTTCGAAGCACTTCTTGCTAAAAGATTTCCAAAGGGAACTGAGAAGTATAGAGGTAAACTTCCTTTGAAATGTTTTTCCTACAACAAGATAGGACATATAGCTGTTAATTGCCCTAACAATGACAATAAGGATAAACTGGAGAGGTTCAAAAAATATAAAGGAGAAAACAGAAGAAATTGTCTAGTTGTTGTGGATGAAGGTGTCACTGATGAAGAATCAGAGGATGAAGAAAATGAAGACAGAGTGTTTGTAGCAGTAAAGGAAGAAGTATCCAATAAGAAAGCTCTTGTATCTTGCATTGACAACTCTAATGAGTGGATAATTGATAGTGGTTGTTCTCATGACATGATTGGTGATCGGAGAAAGTTTCTGTCTTTGGAAGAATATGATGGTGGTGTTGTCAGATTTGGGAATGATGCACCTTGCTTAGTGAAAGGTAAAGGATCCATATCACTGAATGGTAAAAGCAGTGCAGATGATGTTTACTAGGTAGAAGGCCTTAAGCATAACCTTTTGAGTGTTGCTAAGTTGAATGACAAAGGACTAGTTTTGAAATTCAAAGGTAGAGTCTGTAGTATAATTGGAAAGAGTGGTGAACTTATTGCCACCGGTAAGCAGACCAGAGGTAACCTATTTCAGTTGAATGCCAAGATAAGTTGGTGTCTAATGGCTAAGTTTGATGACAATTGGATATGGCACAAGAGATTTTGTCATATGAACTTTGACAATATTGTTAAAGCTAGTAAGATCAAGGTGGTAAGAGGATTAGCATTGCTAGACAAACTTGAGACTTCTTTGTGTAGAGAATGTCAACTTGGGAAGATGTCTTCCTCAACTTTTAAAGGTAAGTCCTTCTTAGTAGAGCATTTACTTGACCTTGTGCACACTGATTTGTGTGGTCCTATGCAAACTAGAAGTATTCAGGGAGATAGGTATTTTATGATTCTTACTGATGATTTCTCAAGAATGATGTGGGTCACATTCCTTAAAGATAAATCTGAAGCATTTGGAAAGTTCAAAGCTTTTAGAGCGCTAGTAGAGAAAGAAAGTGGCAAAAAGATAGAATGTCTGAGAACTAATCAAGGAGGAGAATTCACTTCTGATGAATTCAATAAGTATTGTGAAGATAATGGTATTAAGAGGTAGCTATCTACCCCAAGGACACCACAAAAAAATGGCATAGTAGAAAGAAATAATAGGACTATAGTTGAAGCGGCTAGAACAATGCTGATCCAAGGAAAGGTTGCTCACACTTTTTGGAGAGAAGCGGTGAGCACTACAGTCTACACTATGAACCGGGTACTCATCAAGAAAGGCAAAAATAAAACCCCTTATGAGTATTGGATAGGGAAAGCTCCCACTGTAAGTTATTTTAAAGTGTTTGGTAGTAAGTGCTATATCAAGAGAGGTGAGCATTTGAGAAAATTTGATTCAAAATGTGATGAAGGAATATTTTGGGATATTCCACTAAGAGCAAAGCTCTCAAGTGCTACAACAACAGAATGCAGAAAATTGTTGAAAGTATCAATGTCAGGTTTGATGAATCCTCTATGGAACCTGAAGAAACATGCAGCAAAGAATTAGAAGATGAATCGAGTATAGCTTTCTGGGAACCGGTTAAGAAAGAAACTTGTAAAGATCTTAGTGTTCCTACATAAGCTACAGTAAGAGAAGAAGAAGAGGTCAGTGAAGAAGAAGAAGAAAAGCTAGCAGATCAGGCTAGAGTCATTCCCAAATATGTGAAGTTGCATCATGATCCAAAGAAAATCATAGGAGATAAAGATGCAAGGATACTCACAAGAACAAAAGTAAGGAGAACTCTTTCATGATTTTTGAATTTGAACCCAAGACTTCCAGAGAAGCTCTTACAGATGAAGACTGGATTAAAGCAATGGAAGAAAAGCTAGATCAGATAGAAAAGAATGCAACATGGTCTTTGGTGCCCAGATCCGAACATAAAAAATTTCATAGGTACCAAATGGGTGTTCAGGAATAAGTTGAATCAAGAAGGCACAATTGTCAGAAATAAGGCTAGGCTTGTATGCAAGGGATACAATCAGGAGGAGGGAGAAGACTATGGAGAAACTTTTGCTCCTATGGCTAGGCTACAAGGTGCTCGAATGCTACTTGCATTTGCAGCATTTAAGGGATTTAAGGTTTATCAGATGGATGTGAAGTCTACTTTTCTAAATGGAATCCTAGAAGAAGAAGTGTACATAGAGCAACCAAAAGGGTTTGCCTTATCAAAAGATAGTGACATGGTGTGAAGATTACACAAAGCCCTGTATGGATTGAAACAAGCACCTAGGGCATGGTATGAAAGACTACACTCTCATCTTGTGAAGATTGGATTTTAGAGAACAAGTGAAGATAGAAACATCTACTTGAAATCAGAAGGTAATCAGATTCTAATTTGTGAAGTGTTTGTGGATGACATAATCTTTGGAGGAGATGATAGAATGAGTCATGCATTTGTAGATGAAATGAAGAAAGAGTTTGAGATGTCTTTGATAGGAGAAATAAAATTCTTCATTGGTTTATAGATTCAACAAATGAAAGAGGGTATCTTTATTACCCAGTCTAAGTATGTCAAAGAGGTATTGAAGACTTTTGGCATGGAGGAAAGAAAACCAGTTAGTACACCAATGGTAACTGGCTGTAAACTGACTAAATAAGATGATTCAACACTAGTGAATGACAAGAAGTATCAGTCAATGATTGGTAAGTTGAACTATGTGGTGCACAACTGACCGGATATTGCTCATGCAGTAGGCATAGTAGCTCATTTTCAAAAATGTCCAAGAGAATCCCACTTGGTTGCTGTGAAAGGATTCTTAGATATTTGAAAGGAACAATTGATTATGGATTATGGTATCCATATAATGGTGACTATAATCTCAAGGTGTATACCGATGTCGATTGGGCAGGTAATATGGATGACCGAAAGAGCACAACCAGTGGGGCATTCTTTCTTGGTGGAAGATTAGTATCATGGACAAGAAAGAAGCAGAGCTATACTTCTCAATCTATAGCTAAAATGGAATATGTGGCAATATTTATGAACTGCACTCAAGCAATTTGGATGAAGCATGTATTGGAAGGTTTCAAGGTACCTATATCTGAACTGGTGAACATATTTTGTGATAACACAAGTGCAATAAACATTTCCAAGAATCTGGTATTGCATGCTAGAACTAAGCACATTGAGCTTAAATATCATTTCTTGAGAGAGAAAGTTCAGAATAAGGAGGTTGTATTACAACATGTTTCCAGTAAGGAGCAACTAGCAGATATATTCACTAAGCCCTTACTGAAGACTACATTTACCTATTTGAGAGGTGAATTAGGGGTTCTTCCCCTTCATGAAGTCAACTAAAATATGTGTGCTCCACATCAGTCAAGTACTACAAATGACAAATCCTTCAGGATTGATGTGTTGAAGGATGCTACTCCTTAGGGGGAGCAACATAGTAGATTTTGGAATCTTATGCCTCCACTTTGGCATTGCTATCAAAGGGGGAGAAGATATGATAGATGTATGGGGAGAAGATATATGATGATGAAGATACACTAGTCTATGATGTTTCTAATTGCAATATTACACTGAGTATTGCCATCAATGCCAAAGGGGGAGATTGTTGGATATTATTGGCATATGATGAACCGATATGTTGATATGATGATAATGTATGTTGTCATTGATGTCAATAAGTTTTAGTGAACCGGTGTTGGGGTTTCACTAAGTGTGATTTCCAGTTGGTAGTCTCAACTCTATGGTTATCGGTTTGGCGATCCAACTTGTGTGATGAACCGATGATACTCTGTGATTGAGGTGCCACATCAACTTTGTGCACGTGAAGGATTGAGGCATAAGAAGATCGACTGCGTTTGAAGTCTACCTCAGGAATGATCATTCTTCTTAGTGACATAAGAAGAAAGCGTGATGGGTTACTGATTCCCATGAGTGGTGATAAATGAACAATGCAAATTGTCTTGTGATCTGTTTGAAATTGTAATGCTCTATGCAATATGTTTGGATGGTCAGGATGGGATGTTCTGTGTTGTAAACCTAAGATGCTTAGGGTTTAGAGTTTATGCTACTGACCTATCTATTACCTATAAGGTCGGTGATGTTTGTATTGAAAATTTGTTAGCAAATGTTGTGTGTGTATTCGAGTGAAGAGATACTTGATACTTGCCAGACCAGTAAGAGGGAAATTGCAGAGTGTGATTGCAATGTAGAGGATATGAAAAGGATCTGCCTTGGCATATAGTGCTATTATCAAATCAGAGTTTTTACCTGTTGTCTTCTAATCATTTCAACAGATGGAAAATCCCTTTATAAGTATCTTTAATAGGCTTATTGTAAAACCCGTAACCAAGTGACTCAAGATCATTGAGCTCTTTAAATCCTCTAGTGAGGTAACCTTTAATAGGGTTCCAACCTTTAACAGGGTATATAGCCATCCCTTAACTAGGTGATCTCTAACAGGATCGGTTCCTAGTAGAACCTTATTGTAAAGTCTCTAACCAGACTAGGCTCCTAATAGGGCGAGCTTCAAAAGAGTTCAAAACAAGCTTGTGGGTATTCATCCCCACCATGGTTTTTCCCATTTGGGTTTCCACGTGAAATTTTTTTGTGTTATGTGTTATGCATTTTTCATGTGATGCTTATGAATTATTTAGTTGAAATATTATGCATGCAGAGTCAATATGTCATGGTAATACTAGTGTATCACATGTATATGTTTATAGGAGAAGTCGATGTCATGTATTGATTGTATTTGAAGTATTTAGACTTATCAGTTTATGGTGTCTGGTGTCTTACTATATTTGGCCAGTATTATCATGGTTAAAGTTTTAGTAATGATGACAAGTAGTTGGTATTGTTTCAGCTAAATAAGTTACGAAGAAATTTTTATCTGTACTGATTCACCCCCCTTCTCTCAATATCGGTTGGGGTATCTACTGTTCATCATTATTCATCAAGTTCATAAGGGGTCTTACCGGTTTCACTTTTCATGTGAACTTTGTTGAAAGTATAAACCATCGTATTCACTGCTTCTCTCTAGTACACGTGAGGTAGATTTGCTTCCATTAACATGGTTCTTGCTGGACCACATAAATCAGTATGAATTAAATCAAGAATATTATTAGATTTCTCTGTAATGCTCTTAAATGTTGTCCTAACTTGCTTTCCCATTTGACATTCCTTACATACCGGATTATGAGGTTTCATAATCTTAGGTAAATCCCTTACTACGTTAGTTGTATTGATCTTTACAATGCAATCAAAATTCACATGATAGTCTTTTATGCCATAACCAACTTTCATCAATGTGTGCAATCAAACATGTCTTATCACTGGTATTCAAGTGAAAGATATTACCTTTATTCTGATTACCGATTGCAATCTCCAATCTAGTTCTGTTTATGATTTTGCATTTTCTATTCTTGAATTATAACTGAAATCCTTTTTCCACTAACTGACCAACACTCAAAAGATTATGCTTTAAACCTTCTACATAATAAACATTGTCAGTATTGAGATTACCATCCAATGATATAGTGCCTCTTCCTTTAACAAGCTTTATCATCTCCAAACCTTACTAGATCTCCATGAATTTCCTGAAATGATAAGAATTTTCTTTTATCACTAGTCATATGATGCGAGCATCCATTATCTATTATCCATTCATCCTTTTCTTCAAATTTTACTGCCAATGCCTGCTCTACCAATTTGACAATAGGTGTTAGTTGATATTCTTTTATTGCAACAAATGCCCATCCACTATCTACTAGATCTTCATTTGAATCATTTGTACCACCTTCATCTGCATAGTAACATGACTTATCTTTATTTTTCTTAAATCTATATCTCTGATATTCAGGGTTAGGCTTATATGTTCTTTTTGCTTCCTCCCTTAGTCTTGCATGTCTATCAGGACACCTAGAAGCCATATGACCAACTTTATTGCAATTAAAACATTTGAAAGGTGCTTTACCTTCATACTTACTTCCTGCTGGACCTTTAGGCATCTTCCTTGCAAATAGTGCTCCAAGTTCTTCAAGTTCTTCATTTTCTCTCCTCATATCTTAAAGTTCTTTTGCATAAAGTGCTTTCCAATCAGTTTTGTTAGAGGATGATGATGCTGATGATGATGATGATGCTTTGAGAGATAAATCAATCTTGACTGTAGTAACGTGACCAAATTCCTCAAGCTCAAATGCTAAAAGTTTTCCAACCATAGTATCTCTAGATACTGATGTATTAGGCATTGTTCTCAACTCATTAATAGAAGTCACTTTCATTTTGTAAGCTGGTGGCAAAGCTCTTAAAACTTTAGAAACAATATCATCTTCACTGAAGGATCCTCCACAACATTGTATTCCCAAAACAATTTCATTAACTCTTTCTATAAATGTAGAAATTCTTTCATCTTCTTCCATTTTTAAATTTTCATACCTGACCCAATAACATTTCAATTTTGCAATCTTAACAATGGTATCTCCTTCATTCAATATTTCTAGTTTATTCCAAATAGCTTTAGCAGTAGATCGATTTGATAATCCCATGATTTTCTAACCTGATAATGCACTCAGAAGTGCTTCTCTTTCTTTGCAATCATTCTCCAAGTCTGTAGCCAATGTCAATAGATGAGTTTGGTTCGGAGTGGGAACAACATAGCCATTCTTAGTAACATCCCATATATCTCTTCCAATGCAATTCAGATGTCTTTCCATTCTGATCTTCCATATACCATAGTTAGTTCCATCAAGTTTTGGATTGTCCTTCCTAAAAATATTTGTTGTCATAGGATCTCCTCAAGTTGTTAGGCTTATGCAAAAAGAGGACTTAGCTCTAATACCAATTGTTAGGAACTGGGAAGGACAACTTTGGCAGTGAATTTTTTTTTTTTTTTTGCAAAAATCCAATATGGATTTTCCTCAATTCCAGCTTGGCATCGCTCTTGGAAAGGATCAAAGCATGGAATACTGCTCCCCTCTTCCTTAACTTTTTTCTTCCACAATTTGAATTTTTTTATAAAGTAACCATAATTTTTTATTTTTGAACAAGAACAAGATCCTAGAATACAACTTTTGATTCCCATGAAAGGGGGGGGTGAATCAGTTGTAAACCAGTTAATAAATTATAATCCAAATGCAAATTATTCCAACTTAAACTTAGTGTTGGTAAACCAAACTTAAATGTTGGTAAAATAGATTAATAGTTATAGCAGTATCGATGTAACTTAATGCATGAAACAGAAAGAGAAACAACATCCACAATACATGACACAAAGATTTTGAGGTGGAAACCTGGTAAGGGGGAAAAACACGGTGGGAAACCTTACCCACAATCAGATGATACTACTACAAATAGTAAGTGTATTCAAATGGGGTCTGCACATGCAGAAAGGCCAATTGCTTAGAGCTCATTGCTCAATCACAAAATAGGAGTCACACTGGCTACAATTGGATGGTTAAATCCAATAACAATGCACTGCTCAAAATAGAATCTGTAATGCTGGATTTAGTACCAGTTTAAGCTCTGAACATGAGTGCCAAACACCTTCATAACCTTTCCTTCAACTTTTAGATAATGTCTGCATGATTCGCACAAAGATCTGCTTATTTTCGCTTTTCAATATTTGCACACACTCATCATGATCCTATATCCTCAATCAGATCTTACAATCATATATACAAAACCTAAGACCTATACATGAGGTCGGCTCACTAAAGATATTACAATTAAATCAATTACAAATAAGTCTTGATGCAATACAATATGTTGGCTCAATACATTATCCAATCAATAAACTATTTCCAAAATGTGTCGTGCTAATCTGGAATAGATATCATGTACCGGTCCCTAACCTAGACCTATCTATCGGTTAAGATAGATATGTCAACCTGATTAGACCAATAAGAAAAACACCAAATCCAAACTTCCAATCCATGTCTTTAACATAACCAATTAATCTCTAGATGATAACAAGTTATCATCACTGTAATAACCCACCATGATTCATCCAACAAAAATTGAGTATATTTTTTTTTTCTTTATTATGTTTTATTCAATTGCATACTCTGGGCATCCATCCAATAGGATTGGGCATTCATCCATTCAGGATGAGCTTCTAACCATACGGGTTAGGCAATTGTCCATACGGGACGTAAATTCCATCTATCCAATACGGGATAGGCATCTACCCATACGGGGTAGGCATCCATCCAAACGGGATAGGAGATGCTCTGGCCAGAGACTTAGACTCATCGGGACCATTCGGGTCCTGAGCCACTCACTAAGTACTACATTCTTCTAACAAGAATGCATCGAGGTCACCGTCCTTAGGAGTAATAAGAAAATAATACAAGCTTGAATTCCGCCTCGGAATTTGGCTTAAAGCCTCGGGAAGTCAAGCGAATCCATACGGGATTCCTTCCGAGTATGCATTGAATTAAATTTGATTAACTTATCTTTCAATTAGGATTCTTACTCAACCAAGCCTAGACCCCACCCACGAACGCCTGAGTACGAGGGACAACTCCGTCCCAAAACTGCCTACATACCCGCTTCGGCGCGGGATCAAGGCGTAAAGTATGTAGTTCTATTTTCTAATCTATGGTTTGATGTAAACTGATTTTGTGGGTACGCAACCCTTTCTAGGGTCAGTGTCCCAGACAGTTTCTCTGCGGTTGCTACCCACGAAGGTAGCACTTAAGCGAAGGCTCAAGATGGCCTATTGCTTGTGGCCTAAAAAAAAACTAGATCCTAGTACTTAACATGAACATCACCCAATTGCAAATCACCAATATCCCTTCGAGGTGAATAAATAAATAAATAAATAAAGTCAATTTCACGAGAACTCTTAACTAGTCCATCCCTAAGAGGGGTTTACTATGGTTTATCTCGACGGGTGTGAAATTCAATTAAAAGTTATCTTATTAAATTATCGATCCAAGAGGGATTACCCGCCCCTTGGATTTTTATCTTCCAAATGTCCCTTATTACTCCCCGACGATTTATAGGGACGATGCCACAGACGTCATTAATGCAGCTTTATTAGGCGTTAAGTGCAGTAGTTCAACACGACGGCATTACCCGTAAGCGTGACCCAGAGGCACCATATATACCGAACGCTGCTAGTTTTGGTTTTCCAACTTCCTTTATTTAGTTTTCTAACTACGAATAACAAAATGAAGCGTAAACAATGGAAGTAACTACTTGAAGTGAAATTTGCATAACAAATGAAACTTGCATAATAGTAACTGCATGAAAGATATAATAATTCGCATGCTATGAACGAAAGCAATTAATCCATGATGTAAGATGACTTAGGGAGTCCAAAATGACGGTCAAATCTAAATATTTGCAATAAGGTAAGTTAATCTCTAAGGACCAAATCAAGCGTCCCAATATTTCTTAATTTTTTTGAAGAATATAGTCTACGATTTTAAAGTCTATAAGGATAGTTTAATTACAATCATTAATCCCATTTTTAATTGAAAGTCAATATCCTTAAATGTACACTAAGGAAAATAAAATCATCACTAAATGTCATTATTATCAACCTTAAAAATTAACTAGATGGTAATTAACTTAGTTTATTATTATCAAAAAAAAACAATTTAAAACTTTCAACTTCGAATTACAAAAAAAATCGAATTTTAAAAAAAAGTTTTTGTTGTAAATACAAAGGGGCTGCGGGGTGGGGACCACGGGTCCCATCACCCCTGCGGCCCTGCAGTCGCAGGTCCGCAGGGATGAGGGGATGCCGTGGGCCCCCCCGTACCCTGCGATGGTTTATTGAAACCGTCCATGCAGACTGCGACCGAGTACGTGGAAAGCCGTGCGTTACGGAGTTTTAAGGAGATTTTCCTACGTTTGATGGGGTTTTTTCTTGCCTTTGTTCTTTTTAATTTATATATATATATATATATATATATATATATATAAGTACCTAAATGTTATAGTGCATAAATTTATATGTATATATATATATATGAGTACATAAATGTTATATTATTATTATTATCTTTTTCTTATATCTCATACAGGAGTAATAAATTTAATTTTAATGAGTTATTGAAGATTACTCAAAGCAGGGTAATAAATTTCAGAGGTAAAATGAAGCAGAAACCAGAGGGATTTTTTTCTCATTTCTTTGTTTTGCTACAGGGAAATACATTTACAGATAAACAGAGTTTAATTCTTTTCTCCATTTCTTCTGTTTCCTACACAGGGAAAACTTATTCACAGAGAAAGGAATTCATTTCTCTACACAGGAAAAATTTCATTCACAGAGAGAGTTATCCATTTCTTTGCATAGGGAAAATTCGTTCACAGAGAGAGGAGATTTATTTATACACACAGGGAGATCTAATTTTTATCAAAATAAAATGAATCTAATTTCCATTTACTCTTAAACTAATTTCTTATCAGAATTAAAAAGAAGAATTTCATTCTACAAAATCTGAAACAATTTTCTTATCAAACAATGAAAAATAAATCTAAAACTAATGAATCTTATTTTCAAAAAAATGAATCTCATTCTAAAAAAAATCTGAGACAGATATCTTATCAAAACAATGAATTTTATTCTCTAAAATCGGAAACTAAAAATTTAAACAATGAATCTTATTTCAAAAAAAAAATGAATTTCATTCTACAAAAATCTGAAACAATTTTCTTATCAAAACAATGAATTTTATTTTCTAAAAATCTGAAACTACATTCTTATCAAAAATTTAAACAATGAATCTTATTTAACAATAAATCTCATTATTTACAAAATCTAGAGACTAATTTCATATCAAGAAATTTCAACAATGAATCTTATTTAAATCATGACTCTCATTTTCTACAAAATCTAAACTAATTCTTTAACAAAATACAAATAAATTTCATACTATTAAAATCTAATCTACCATAAAAATGAGATGCATGAACTAAGTTGGAGGAACCTGGATGCTTGAAGATGGTGTGGAGTCTTCCTTGATCCTCCAAGTTGAAGAGAAAATCCTCCCAACAAAACCTTGGCTACAAATGAAAAAATGGACTACAAAGGAGAAATTGCAGAATTTCTTATGGAATAGCTAACTTTTCTTTTGAAACTTGTACCTATTTTATAAAAGAAATTTCAAATTCCCACTACCTAATTGTTAATTGGAAAAAAAAAGAGATTCTCTCCCAATTTTGCCCTCCATGCAAATTAATTGGGCTTAGTGGGAGGAGTTACATGCAAGGAGGTGGAGAAGCCTCTAGAAGCTTCTTATTCCTCCTACAACATGTGCCTTAAATTGGGTGAGGGAAATTAAATAACTAATTTAAAATATATATGCATTTCCCATGTGTGTGTGGTTTATTAATTTATTCCCTTACAATATTCATTCAATAATTCATCCAAAGAGTATAAATAAAGTTTTGTATTTTAAATCAAAAAAAGTGATAAAGGAGGGTTGTGACATCCTCCCCCCCTTAATCTATGCATCGTCCCGATGCACTTATTAAATGCATTCAAAAGAGTTTATAGTTCATGTTCAAAATAAAAAGGGAAATAGCTGCTGCATCTCCTTAGTATCCTCCCACGTGGCATTCTTCTCGTCGTACTGGTCCCATTGCACTTTGCACTGATCAACCTCTCTGTTGCGCAACTGGCACTGGCGCCTCTCCAAGATTCTGAATGGCTCTATCATTATTCCCCCCATTTCTTGGACCTGCAAGGCATCCCAATTCAAAATGTGTTTCTCGTCAGGTACATACTTCTTAAGAAGAGATACATGGAAGACATCATGGATTCGGCTCAATTGGGGAGGCAAGGCCAACCGATAAGCAACTGGATTAATTCTTCCCAATATTTCAAAGGGTCCGACATAACGAGGTGCAAGCTTAGTCTTTTTCCCAAATCTTATAGAACTCTTGTGTGGCCTAACCCTTAGGAAGACTTTCTCTCCTACTTCAAACTCCCTTGGTGTTTTGTTTTTATCTGCATAACTTTTCTGCCTATCCGAGGCTTCCTTCAACCTTTGCCTAATTTCCTTAGTTTTCCTTTCCATTTCTTTCAACATATCTGGCCCAATAATCACTCTATCCTCAAGACTATCCCAACTCAAGGGTGTTCGACATGGTCTACCATACAAAGCTTCAAAAGGTGCCATTCCCAAAGATGTTTGATATGTATTATTGTAGGCAAACTCTACCAAAGGTAGGTACTCTTCCCATTTTCTCTGTTGGTCCATGCAGTACATACGAAGCAGGTCTTCCATAATCTGATTTGTCCTTTCTGTCTGACCGTCGGTTTCCAGATGGTATGCGGTGCTAAAATTTAGTTGAGTCCCTAGAGCTGATTGAAGAGTGGTCCAAAACCTGGAAGTGAATCTTGCATCTCTGTCTGATATGATTTTCTCTGGTACTCCATGCAACCTAACTATCTCCTTAATGAAACGTCTAGCCAAGGTGGGTGCATCATCTGTCAGATTTCCTGGTATAAAGTGTGCCACCTTAGTGAGCTTGTCAATTACCACCATTATTGCATCATGCCTAGAAGGTGACATGGGTAGCCCTTGTACAAAATCCATACTAATAACTTGCCACTTATGTTGGGGTACATCGTGCAATTGTAACAGTCCAGCTGGGTGCCTATGTTCTGCCTTTACTCTTTGACACTCCAAACATTTAGCTACATACTTGACAATATCGCTCTTCAACCCTTGCCAAAAGTATAACTTCTTTAGATCTGCACAAAGTTTGTTAACTCCTGGGTGGCCTGAATAAGGGGCATTGTGAGCCTCCGATAAGACTACTTCCCTTAAATTCCCTGAATTAGGAACATAGATTCTGTTATTGTATCTGAGTAGCCCATCTTCATCAAATGTATACCCTTTGACCTTAGGGTCGGTCGGGTTGTGTCTTATAGTTAATTTGACTTGCTCATACCATGGGTCATGTCCTTGCTCATCCATTACTTGCCTTTTGAAAGAGGTTTTGAAGGTTGCTATAGTCATTAAGTGTCTTCTCCTACTTAAGGCATCTGCCACCCTATTTTCTTTCCCCTTAATATATTCAATCTCAAAGTCATATTCACTTAGAAACTCTAACCACCTTCTTTGTCTGGCGTTTAAGTGAGGTTGGGTAAAGATGTATTTTAGTCCTTGGTTGTCCGACTTAAGCTCAAAGGGCTTCCCTAGTAAGAAGTGTCTCCACTTTTGCAGGGCATGCACAATTGCTGCCAACTCTAAGTCGTGGGGTGCATAATTGACTTCATGAGTCTTTAGCTTCCTAGATTCATAAGCCACTACCCCTTCATCTTGGACAAGTACTCCTCCTAACCCTTCAATAGAAGCATCTGTTACAACTGTGAAGTGTCCATTTGGGTCTGGTACCTTTAGAATGGGTGCTGAAGTTAGTTTTCCCTTCAAGATTTGAAATGCCTTATCACTTTGCTCGGTCCATACAAACCTTTTGCCCTTCCTTTGCAACGAGGTGATGGGATTTTCTATCTTAGAGAATCCTTCCACAAACCTCCTATAGTAACCTGCTAGCCCCATAAAGCTTCTTACCTCTGAAACATTCTTAGGGATTGGCCATTCTACTATCGCCTTTATTTTATCTGGGTCGACTGCTATTCCTTCCTTTGATATTATATGCCCAAGATAGTGAATCTTTTCCTCAAAGAAGGCGCATTTGGACAATTTTCCATATAACTTATGTTCTCTCAATCTTTGCAAAACAATTTGTAGGTGCGCTAAATGTTCCTCTTCATTTCTAGAATAAATCAAAATGTCATCCAAGAATACCAAAACAAACTTATCCAAGTAGTCATGGAATACACTATTCATCAGGTTCATGAATGCAGCTGGGGCATTAGTTACTCCAAAAGGAACTACTGTGAATTCATAGTGTCCATATCTCGTCCTGAAAGCTATCTTCGGAATGTCTTCTTCCTTAATTCTGAGTTGATGATACCCTGACCGAAGATCTATTTTCGAGAAAACTGCCGCTCCTTTCATTTGGTCAAAAAGGTCCTCTATGCGAGGTAAGGGATACCTATTCTTTATGGTAACTTTGTTCAACATCCTATAGTCGATGCATAGCCTTAAGGTTCCATCCTTCTTCTTAACAAATAAAACTGGTGCTCCCCATGGTGATACACTTGGCCTTATTAATCCCTTAGCTAAGAGTTCCTCTAATTGCATTTTGAGCTCCTGTAATTCGGTTGTGTTCATTCGGTAAGGTGCCTTTGATACTGGTTCAGCTCCTGGGAGTACTTCGATAGAAAAGTCAAACTTTCTCTTAGGGGGTAAGCCGGGTAGTTCTTCTGGAAAAACATCCCTAAACTCCTTTAAGAAAGGGGTATTTTCAAATGTTGGTGTATTTTCCTCCTTTCCTTCATCGATTTCGACCATAAAGATTTGTCCTCCTCTTCTCCTTTCCTTCTTTAATTGCATTGCTGAGATAGTTTCTATATTAATGGGTTTAAACTTTCCTTGGATTTTGACCCTTTTCCCCCCATCATCCAAACATTCAACAATTTTGCTATAACAATCTACATTAGCTTGGTGGTCTGCTAACCAACTCATTCCCATAATTACATCATATAGTCCTAAGGGTGCCACATAGAGATTTACCCTTGTTTCGAACTCAGGGAATTGTACCTTTGCCCTTGGTAAACACTTAATTACTTCTCTAGTTGCCTTATCCCCATATTGAACCATCCATGATGACTCCATTTGATTAACTTTTAATGCATATTTGTTCACTAATTCAGGTGAGATGAAACATTCAGATGATCCAGTGTCAATTAAAATTGATATTGGTCGTTCAAATAGTGTACCTGTAGTTTCCACGGGAACATTCTGGTATCTCCTTCTTTGGTTCCTAACTGCTGCATGAATCCTCTATTGGGGCCCTTGTTGGGGTTGATTGGCTCTAATTTGTCCTTGCATCCTGGGGCAATCTCTAGCAAAATGGTTCTCCCCGCACATAAAGCATCCGCCTGGAGGACCTCTCCTACCTTGATTTCTAGGGGGATCATTCCTTGTTTCATTTCCCCTGGGTGGATAAGTTATCCTGTTCTGCTGGTCATTCCTGTTATAGTTGCCCCTGTTATCATTGCCCCTGTTATTATTGCCCCTGTTATTATCATTTCCATTCCTCTGATATTGATTAGGCGGTGGTCTCCTTTCGGAAGAGTTATTCCTTTGACCCTTGTTGAAATTAGTGTTTCCATTGAATTCTTGCTTCCTTTTAAATGAGTGGTTCCCATTAAAGTTTCGTCCTGCTAGTGTTTGAATCTTCCTCTCTTGCCTTAGAGACTTTTCAAGTACTTCATTCATGTTTCTGGGTCCATGCATATCAACCTCTGCCCCTATGTTGGTATTCAGCCCCAAAATGAATTTCCTTGCTTGGCCTTCTTCATCCCTTTGGTACATAGGCACATACTTAAGCAACTTGGCGAATTTATCCCAATATTGTTGAACGGATAGGGGCCCTTGACGTAGGTTATGGAATTCTGTCACTTTCTCATCAAAGAACAATTGAGGAAGCCACCTATCTCGAAAATGGTGAACAAATTGATCCCATGTGATTGTATCCCTGTTATACCCATTTTGTTCCTTGGTGTTGGTCCACCAACTAGCCGCCTCCCCTGTGAGTTGATAGGAGCCCCATAAAGCCTTAGTTGTTTCGCTGAAATCTCTTAGCTCAAAATATTTCTCCATTTCATTTAGCCAATTCTCAGCCCCTTCACCAATCTGCCTCCCATCGAACTTAGGAGGGGTGATTTTCTTCAAATCCTTGGAGAGTTCTAATATGTTATTTTCCTTTCCATTACCCATCACATTTCCTTGATTGCTACCAGGGTTTCCATTCTCGGTACCACTTCTATTCTCATAGTCATTCTGCCTTTCCCTAAGGTCCTGCAGTGATTGTTCCAGGAAGTTGATTTTATCTCTTTGTTCGGTTAGAAGGTCGATTATAGCTTGGACCCCATCTCCATTATTCCCTAGGTTGTGTCGAGCCTCTTCATGGTCTTCCTCATGGTTCCCTTCATGGTTTTCCTCATGGTTTTCCTCATGGTTTTCCTCCCTTTGACTCCTAGTACGTCTTCCATTACCCATTCCTATTCCTCTTCCTCTTCCTCTTCCTCTTCCTCTTGCCATTCTAGGTTTTACCTGAAAGTTAAATTATGTAGTTAGTTTTCTTTTTGTGGAATAAAATTTAATTTCTATTATTGTAAAACATTCCCTTAGTTGAATAAATTGAAGTGAGCACAAGGCCTAGATTTGAACCTTTGCTCTGATACCACATGTAATAACCCACCATGATTCATCCAACAAAAATTGAGTATATTTTTTTTTTCTTTATTATGTTTTATTCAATTGCATACTCTGGGCATCCATCCAATAGGATTGGGCATTCATCCATTCAGGATGAGCTTCTAACCATACGGGTTAGGCAATTGTCCATACGGGACGTAAATTCCATCTATCCAATACGGGATAGGCATCTACCCATACGGGGTAGGCATCCATCCAAACGGGATAGGAGATGCTCTGGCCAGAGACTTAGACTCATCGGGACCATTCGGGTCCTGAGCCACTCACTAAGTACTACATTCTTCTAACAAGAATGCACCGAGGTCGCCGTCCTTAGGAGTAATAAGAAAATAATACAAGCTTGAATTCCGCCTCGGAATTTGGCTTAAAGCCTCGGGAAGTCAAGCGAATCCATACGGGATTCCTTCCGAGTATGCATTGAATTAAATTTGATTAACTTATCTTTCAATTAGGATTCTTACTCAACCAAGCCTAGACCCCACCCACGAATGCCTGAGTATGAGGGACAACTCCGTCCCAAGACTGCCTACATACCCGCTTCAGCGCGGGATCAAGGCGTAAAGTATGTAGTTCTATTTTCTAATCTATGGTTTGATGTAAACTGATTTTGTGGGTACGCAACCCTTTCTAGGGTCAGTGTCCCAGACAGTTTCTCTGCGGTTGCTACCCACGAAGGTAGCACTTAAGCGAAGGCTCAAGATGGCCTATTGCTTGTGGCCTAAAAAAAAACAAGATCCTAGTACTTAACATGAACGTCACCCAATTGCAAATCACCAATATCCCTTCGAGGTGAATAAATAAATAAATAAATAAAGTCAATTTCACGAGAACTCTTAACTAGTCCATCCCTAAGAGGGGTTTACTATGGTTTATCTCGACGGGTGTGAAATTCAATTAAAAGTTATCTTATTAAATTATCAATCCAAGAGGGATTACCTGCCCCTTGGATTTTTATCTTCCAAATGTCCCTTATTACTCCCCGACGATTTATAGGGACGATGCCACAGACGTCATTAATGCAGCTTTATTAGGCGTTAAGTGCAGTAGTTCAACACGACGGCATTACCCGTAAGCGTGACCCAGAGGCACCATATATACCGAACGCTGCTAGTTTTGGTTTTCCAACTTCCTTTATTTAGTTTTCTAACTACGAATAACAAAATGAAGCGTAAACAATGGAAGTAACTACTTGAAGTGAAATTTGCATAACAAATGAAACTTGCATAATAGTAACTGCATGAAAGATATAATAATTCACATGCTATGAACGAAAGCAATTAATCCATGATGTAAGATGACTTAGGGAGTCCAAAATGACGGTCAAATCTAAATATTTGCAATAAGGTAAGTTAATCTCTAAGGACCAAATCAAGCATCCAAATATTTCTTAATTTTTTTGAAGAATATAGTCTACGATTTTAAAGTCTATAAGGATAGTTTAATTACAATCATTAATCCCATTTTTAATTGAAAGTCAATATCCTTAAATGTACACTAAGGAAAACAAAATCATCACTAAATGTCATTATTATCAACCTTAAAAATTAACTAGATGGTAATTAATTATTATAAAAAAAAAACAATTTAAAACTTTCAACTTCGAATTACAAAAAAAATCGAATTTTAAAAAAAAGTTTTTGTTGTAAATACAAAGGGGCTGCGGGGTGGGGACCATGGGTCCCATCACCCCTGCGGCCCTGCAGTCGCAGGTCCGCAGGGATGAGGGGATGTCGTGGGCCCCCCCCCGTACCCTGCGACGGTTTATTGAAACCGTCCATGCAGACTGCGACCGAGTACGTGGAAAGCCGTGCGTTACGGAGTTTTAAGGAGATTTTCCTACGTTTGATGGGGTTTTTTCTTGCCTTTGTTCTTTTTAATTTATATATATATATATATATATATATATATATATATATATATATATATATAAGTACCTAAATGTTATAGTGCATAAATTTATATGTATACATATATATATATATATATATATATATATATATATATATATATATATATATATATATATATATATATATATATATATATATATATATATATATATATATATATATATATATATATGAGTACATAAATGTTATATTATTATTATTATCTTTTTCTTATATCTCATACAGGAGTAATAAATTTAATTTTAATGAGTTATTGAAGATTACTCAAAGCAGGGTAATAAATTTCAGAGGTAAAATGAAGCAGAAACCAGAGGGATTTTTTTCTCATTTCTTTGTTTTTCTACAGGGAAATACATTTACAGATAAACAGAGTTTAATTCTTTTCTCCATTTCTTCTGTTTCCTACACAGGGAAAACTTATTCACAGAGAAAGGAATTCATTTCTCTACACAGGAAAAATTTCATTCACAGAGAGAGTTATCCATTTCTTTGCACAGGGAAAATTCGTTCACAGAGAGAGGAGATTTATTTATACACACAGGGAGATCTAATTTTTATCAAAATAAAATGAATCTAATTTCCATTTACTCTGAAACTAATTTCTTATCAGAATTAAAAAGAAGAATTTCATTCTACAAAATCTGAAACAATTTTCTTATCAAACAATGAAAAATAAATCTAAAACTAATGAATCTTATTTTCAAAAAAATGAATCTCATTCTAAAAAAAATCTGAGACAGATATCTTATCAAAACAATGAATTTTATTCTCTAAAATTGGAAACTAAAAATTTAAACAATGAATCTTATTTCAAAAAAAAAATGAATTTCATTCTACAAAAATCTGAAACAATTTTCTTATCAAAACAATGAATTTTATTTTCTAAAAATCTGAAACTACATTCTTATCAAAAATTTAAACAATGAATCTTATTTAACAATAAATCTCATTATTTACAAAATCTAGAGACTAATTTCATATCAAGAAATTTCAACAATGAATCTTATTTAAATCATGACTCTCATTTTCTACAAAATCTAAACTAATTCTTTAACAAAATACAAATAAATTTCATACTATTAAAATCTAATCTACCATAAAAATGAGATGCATGAACTAAGTTGGAGGAACCTGGATGCTTGAAGATGGTGTGGAGTCTTCCTTGATCCTCCAAGTTGAAGAGAAAATCCTCCCAACAAAACCTTGGCTGCAAATGAAAAAATGGACTACAAAGGAGAAATTGCAGAATTTCTTATGGAATAGCTAACTTTTCTTTTGAAACTTGTACCTATTTTATAAAAGAAATTTCAAATTCCCACTACCTAATTGTTAATTGGAAAAAAAAAGAGATTCTCTCCCAATTTTGCCCTCCATGCAAATTAATTGGGCTTAGTGGGAGGAGTTACATGCAAGGAGGTGGAGAAGCCTCTAGAAGCTTCTTATTCCTCCTACAACATGTGCCTTAAATTGGGTGAGGGAAATTAAATAACTAATTTAAAATATATATGCATTTCCCATGTGTGTGTGGTTTATTAATTTATTCCCTTACAATATTCATTCAATAATTCATCCAAAGAGTATAAATAAAGTTTTGTATTTTAAATCAAAAAAAGTGATAAAGGAGGGTTGTGACAATCACTACCCGTGAACCATATAACCTACTGGTGAACATATATCGGTGACTGTGCATAAGACACTAACCATGCCAGTGAACCATATTGTTGGTTCAATAGTAAACCAATATAACCATAGTGCCAAATCAACAATGTAGACCTCCAAGAAGATAAGTGTTGACATCAATGACAAAACCAATTCAACACATGATGAAGTCATCCATAATACCAACAATATTCATATTTACATGCCTCAATTACTGATACTAGTTCAACTTGTGAAATTAAATATACCTCATTAGTTTCCAGTCTTCTTCTTATCATCACTCCATTTCTCTTATCCCCAATGATCTATTCTTCTGAATGATTCAATCTCACATACCTAGCATTCCTCTGACTCTCTATTCCTCTTCCGTGTTCTTCAATTACTATAGAATTCTCTGATACTATCAGAGTAACTGGTTCAACAATTTGTTCTGGTAATGGTGCTACTAGTTCAAATATAATCATTTCCATTGCTGGTTCCTTCTCATAAACTATGATTTGACTTTTGTTCAGCTCATCTACTTTGACATTATCACTCTGCACAATTCTTTGTAATATCTTGTTATAACATCTATATGTCTTGCTTTCATTAGAGTAACCAAGAAATATGCCTTCATCACATCTAGGATCAAATTTTGCAATGATATCATCTCTCCTATTATAACACTTACTACCAAAGATTTTGAAATACTTAATTGTAGGTGTATTGCCAAACCATAATTCATACATTGTCTTACCGATTTCTCCTTTGATATGTACTCTATTGAATGTATAAACCATTGTGCTCACTGCTTCTCTCCACTAGATATGAGGTAGACTATCTTTCATCATCATTCTAGTAGCATCCAAGATAGTTCTATTCTTCCTTTCCACAACTCCATTCTTCTAAGGTGTCCAGGGAGCAGAAAATTATCTTCTTATACCATGCTTCTCACAAAAGTTATTAAACTCACTGGATGTGAACTCTCCACCATGATCTGACCTCAAACATTAAATCTTCAATCCTATCTCAGTTTTCACTTTAGCCTTAGAGATTTTAATCTTTTCAAATGCTTCACATTTTTCCTTTAGAAAAGTAACCCACATTATTCTAGAATAATCATTAATGATTAGCATAAAATATCTATCACCATGAAAACTTTTAACTCTATCAGGGCCACACAAATCAATATGAATAAGATTACGAACATCATTTGATTTATCTTGTATACTCTTAAAACAATTTCTGACCTGTTTACCCATTTGGCATTCTTTACATACTGGATTATAGGGATTCATAATCTTAGGTATATCCCTAACTACCTTAGTTGAATTGATATTTATAATGCAATCAAAATTCACATGACACAACCTTTTATGCCATACCCAACTCTCATCAATCTGTGTAATCAAACATTTCTTCTCACTAGAATTCAAATAAAATATATTACCTTTTGTTTGTGTACCGGTTACAATCTCCAAACCAGATCTGTTAATGATTTTGCATTTTCCATCCTTGAGCTGTAATTGAAATCCCTTATCCACTAATTGTCCTACAATCAAAAGATTATGCCTCAAACCTTCAACATAATAAATATTGTCAGTATTTTTCTTACCATCCAATAATATAGCTCCTTTTCCTTTGATCATACATGCTTTGTTAGCTCCAAATCTAACTAGACTGCTATCAAATTCTTGCAAAGATAGAAACGTCCATTTATCTCATGTGATCCTTGTCTTCAATTTAGCAGCAAGTGCCTTCTCTTCAAGTACATTCTCTTCTAGTGGCATATTATCTTTCTTCATAGCCAAGAACACCCATTCCTTCCCATTGCCGAAACCACTAGTAGAATCTTCTACCGGTTCATCATCAAAATCAGTAATTCCTTCCTTATCCACTATGTAGCATGATTTATCTCTGTTTTTTTTGTACTTATACTTTTTTTGATATCCAGGGTTAGGCTTAAATGATCTTCTAAATATTTTTTCAAATCTTAAATTCCGTTCAAGACATCTAGATACAAAATGACCAATCTTATTACATGCAAAATATTTAAAAGGTGTTTTTCCTTCATACTTACTTCCTACCGGTCCTTTAGGTACTCTTCTAGAAAATAGTGCTTCAAGTTGCTCAAACTCATCATCTTCTTTCTTCATATCTTCCAATTCCTTTGCATATAAAGCTTTCCAAATCTTACTTACCGGTTGCAGATGTAGATGCATGAAAAGAAGGTTCAATCTTCATAGCTCCAGAAGGTCCACATTCTTCAAGCTCAAAAGAAAATAGTTTCCCAACTAAAGTATCTCTTTTGACAAATGTATTAGCCATTGTTCTAAACTCATTAATAGTAGTAGCCTTCATTTTGTAAGCTAGTGGTAGGGTTCTCAGAACTTTATATACAATTTCATCTTCACTCAGAGTTCCACCACAACATTGTATTCCCATAACAATCTCATTTACCCTTTCCATGAATGCAGTAATCCTTTCATCTTCTTCCATCTTTAGATTTTAATTTATCATTCAGTAACCATCAAGTTTAACAATCTTTATTGTAGGATCACCTTCATTAAGATTCTCCAACTTATCCCATATAGCCTTTCTGGATCATTTGTTGATTAATCCCATTATTTGTTGATCAGAAAGTGCACACAAGAGAGCTTATATTTCTCTACAATCATTCTCAAGATCCTTATTCAGGTTTTTTGAAGGAGGATTGCCAAATCATAGATTATAAGGTGTGACACCATTTTGTGTGATCTCTGAAATCTCATTGCCAAGACATCTCAGATGAGTCTCCATCTGAATCTTCCATACCATGTAATTTGTTCCATCAAACCTAGGAATATATCTCGAATAGATAGCTCTAGATGAACTGGATGGACTTGAACTATTAGACGCCATAGGATCTTCCTAAAGAGGTTAAGCTTTCTGTAGAGAAGATCAAAGCTTTGATACCAATTATTAGACATTTAAAATAACCCGAAGATAACTGAGAGGGGGGGTGAATCAGTTGTCACAGATTACCAGAACCATTAGTAATTAAAACTTTAATACTAGAACCCAAAACATTAATACTGTAATAGAAGTTAAACCAATTAAGCATAAACAATAATCATAGAATAAATACCATTCAAATGACACCCAGATTTATACATGGAAATCCAGTAAAGGGAAAAACCACAGTCAGATAATACTTCTACAGTAAGTATGTGAATTACAATTGAGGGGCCTGCACTTGCAAGAAGGCCAACAGCCTAGAGCACACTGCTCATCACAAAAGGAGCCTCATTGACTACATAGAAATCCAAACTACAATCTAGAAAAGTGTTAAACTATGAAAGATAACATCTCCTATGTGTGAGTACAGTTTTGGTTAAGCTCAATACTGAAGGACTAAATCCTTTGACATAAACTCAATTAGATCTCCAATGATCGACCAAATCTTCTTCTTGAATGATATTACATAATTCACACATTACATATCCATTTCCCATTCCTATGATCTACCATATATGATCTACAATGAGATCTTACATTTATATATATAAGCCCTTGATCATGAACAATTAGGTCGAGCACCAGATAATAAACCAATTACATAATTACAAACCATGTCGGCCTTAGACCAAACAAATAATATCCAACACATAAGACATCCTGAAAAACACATCGAGAGGTTCAATCCACATGTTACATTAAAGTTTGTCCAATACCTAGATCAGTCGAGACCTAGTATAGGTCTACACGCTACAACAATGATCTCCATCTGCCAAGTCTCGAACATGATCACCATCAACATCCTAAAACTCCACCAAAAGTTGCACCAACACCACTTATGCAATTCATCAAAGATCTTCATCAAAAGCTCTACTAGTGAAACCCTCACCAGAACCAAAAACCAAGCTTCTAAGAAAATAGGATAGCATCTTATCACCAGACCAAAACTAAATTACTTAATATGAACATGAGTATCATGATTAAGCCAATTCCATAACCAAATCATACCAGAGCCTACCGAATCATGTTGGATCCAAATCAACCAGAGACCACTCAACCTACTGGGACCAGAAGGGTGTCGGTAAAGCATCCAAACAACTAGTGTTGGTATCAATGATAAAACATCAATGCAACACATAATCAATTCCACCAAATGGCCAACAAGTTCCTTTAAATAGACTTCTTGTGCCATCTTGGACCTTCCTCAAGCAGTTAATCTTATCTCAAAGGAACCTTGCTCTAATACCAATTTTTGAACACACTACATGAGTGAGATTGGGGGGGGGGGGGGGGGGTGAATTAGACTAAACCTTCAAACACTTTATTAATTATCCTATAAACTTCAAACCACAATTAACTTATCACTGCAAACATAAAGCACGAAATCACAAAGAAAAAAACACACAAGAACACCAAATTTATGTGGTAACCTCAAGGAGGGAAATACCATGGTGAGAGTCATACTCACAATGTGAATAATTGATTACAAATTTTTAGGCTCAAGAACAAGGACCTCAATACACCTAAATGGACTTGAAAAAACAAGGCACACAATGTTAGGAAAAGATACAAAGTACTTGCAATATTGAGAAGCACAATCTTAGGGGAAGATACAAAGAGTTGCACATGTTGCCAAAGGATTCACTGTCTTCTTGTAGGTACAAGGAATAAATAACTATAATGAAAAATATCTCCTAATCATGAAACTATACGTGAGCCTTTGTTTCAAGCGAGCAATATCATGGAAAACATCACTAACTTTATTCACTATCTAAACACATTGTCACAGTAAATATATTATCATCAAAGCTCATTACAAACTTAAATTCACATATTTGTTTCTTGCATATAATTCACAAAAATCCACATACATTACATTCCTCAAATCATACATATGCATATCTATTTATACAAGGTAATACTTTGTAACCCTCAACTAAGCTAGCCATAATCAAAGTATACATGAATTACACAAAGTCGACCACCCAAACCAAAAGTACACAATTTGATCCACTCTAGGATATAAAGGGGATCCAAGCACACTACAGTACATCTTCTTAAATAATTTTCAATGAACCACACATACTAGAACATTCACAAAAGTTGACATCAAGTGTAAAGTGTCAAACAACAATGAAACACTTTAACTAGTTGACCTGAACGCATCACATAATGCAAGATACACAATTTTGATCTATGCATGACACCGTGAGACCCATATCAACAATATAACTCAACCTCCAATGCATAGTTGAACTAAAAGAGCATGCTACAACTAATATAAACCACTTGAGTCAACTAGAGACCAACATAGTCGACAACATAACTTCACTTGTTGATCAAACCAACATTAAAAAATTAAATTCGAACATTGCATGAACCAAATAAATATGTCCACTGAACTACAACATTTGAATTCATATAGTGAAGCAATACATAACACTCTCTAGACTAGTCCTGACAGACAACCTCACTGTCTATAAACCACCAAAATCAACTACATCATTTGAGAAACTAAGAACCTGAAAGAATGATAGTGAAACATCTATAGAACATATTCATTATACCTGAAACCATAGGGCATGAACATCAAGAACTGAAGGAAACATTTAAATACTTTTTTCTACATATAAATATTGTTATTTGCATGTTGAAACTTCCACTACACTATCCTTCCAAAAAAACCTCATATTTAACTCAATAACACCACCAAGAAACATTGAAACACTTGAATAATCATTTTTGAACCATCTACAACATCCAAGCCACACATAGTGACATCAATGACAACACTAGATAGGTTGACATCAATGACAGCATAAGCAACACAACTCAAGTTTCTAGCAAAACCTTCAACTAAAGCAGAAGAACAACCCATTCAAAACCAAAATCTCAAGATCCACCTAGGTCTCTACCTCCATAGGAGAAGAATTACGAAGAATAATATTAAACGAATCAATAAAATTAATGCATCTGGCCATAAATATAGAAACAAAAACTATCCAGCTACAGCTTCCAGCCTTTCCCATAATGCTATTCTCTACCTCTATATGATATATCATCATATCCTTAGAATCCATAAAAAAGGAATAAAGAAGTAGAGAGAACCCAATCCTAGCCACACCCACAAGAAGGATCTCTAACTCGACAAGAGTATCACAGTGGAGGACTAGAATAAAAGCAAAAGAAGCTTTCATAAGAAGTTGGAAACCATAAACCATAGAGATCCTTCTAAAATCACAAGGACAATATCTTCTCAAAAATAAAATGGACCCTTAAACAAAAAAAAGGAGCTCAGCAACTCGATCTTGGCAAAGTGAACATGAGTTCCACTAAGAGAAATAGATCTGAGTATGAAAAGAAAAAAACATAAAAATCCATTCCTCACTAAGATAACATGAGGCTAACCCAAAAATTATAAAAGAAAACCTCAACCATGATATCCAAGGACCAAAACCTAGCATATTTACCAAAAGAAACACTAGATCTCCTAAAATAGAGCATACCCACAAAATATCTAGTAGCCAAAGGCATAGAACCTGAAGGAATCACCACTATCATTACACAGAAAGCTTGAGCTATCAACAAATGCCACAATGGCTAGAGTTAAGGATCCATGAGAGGTGGGAGGAAGCCATGTCGTGAACCCCAAGGAGGTGCTAACTGACTAGCTTACAATCTCCCCCTCAGCACCGACTGAGGGTTCCACAAACTCATTTTAAGGAGACGATAGGGTGGCATCCTGAGATTCGAACTTGTGACCTAGCACTTTGATACCACTTGAAGGAATCACAACTACCATTATGTCAAAATATTGAGCTATCAATGAACACACAACGGTCAGAGTTAAGGATCCATGAGATCTGTGGGAGGAAGCCATGTCCCGAACCCCAAGGAGGTGTTGACCGACTGACCAACCAAAAAGAATAGCCACCCTTAAAATCATGAGAAGAAATCTCCATAAAATAGGAAAAGAAGAGGAAAACCACCAAAAAATAGAGAAAGGTACATCAAACCCCCATCGTCTCTTGACCGTACCACAGAAATAGAAAGCAAAGAAAAAATATCCCCATGATGGGATCTCAGACTACTCGAAGCTATTGCTAGAAGAGATTCCTTCAACAATAGAGAAGCCAAAATAATTCAAGAAGGACTAGAAAGAAATAATCCTCCCCTTCTGTGGCCCAAAAAAATAACACTCCAAGAGGCCTCTACAAAAGATAACTCTATGAACTAGGAAGTGAAAGCACAAGGAAAAAGTAGACCCCAGAGAAAAGCCAAAGAAACCCACTGTAGAGAAGAGAGATCTATTGTAAACCAACACATGATCATCTGCATCTTCATCAGACCCACCATCTCATCATTTGTAGCCCCTACTATGGCTCCATAAAAAACCCTAGCTCCTCCCTTTGCACTCCCGCTCACACCCTTCGCTCTTCTGCTCTCCATTTTACCATTGCTCAAATAACATAATAGTGAAGAGTTTTTAATATTAACAATAAGGCTAACATTTAGATTATTATTAATATAAATATTAATGTTTTGATACACAATTTAGAATATATAATTACCAATGTTTATTTTCAAACACAAAATAATATTAACATTAATGTGGGAACCTACGATAATCTTCCTATTATGGTTAATAATATCATTAATAGTAATGATTATAATAATTATATGAAGGTTTTTTGTAGTATAAATATTGTGATCAGTAATGTTAGTTAAGATTGCAATCAATGTAAATTCTATTGAATATTAGTATGGCTAATACCATTGCACTCATGGTATCAATATTAACAATAATGTTGATACAATTATTTTTATATAATTCTTCTCCATGAGTTAGTGACAACAATTTACCCCATATTGGTATGATTAGTATTGAGCCAATGCAACTGGGTGATATGACAAAATTCCTCTAATTGATGGTGTGGATCTTACATAAATATTCTAGATGTGACTAGAGTTGTTAATACCTCTCTTTATTGATATAGGATGTTGTTTAATTTGGAAACAAGATGGACAAATGTAGCTAGTAACTTAACCAAAACCAAGCCCTCTTCCATAAAAATTGGGGCTTCACTGGCTAGGCAATTTTATATCACATGCATTCATATTCGGGGATTAAATATCCCAAAAATGAGGGTACAATGTATTGCCTATTTGTGAAAATAGGGAGGTTTTTTATTCGGGCCATGAAAAAATATAATATTTGGCAAAAATAGGGGGCTTTTAATTTAGGTTGTGTATTGGGAGGGGGTGACAAAAAAGGAGTCCAGAGAAATATTTTTTGAAAAAAGGGGGATTCTTTAGTATTCCATGAATGAACGTGCTATAACCCAAGTTCACTAAGTGAAGCCCCTATGCATAAAACATTGGAATACAACCACAAGGGGAATTATACTTGACTAACTCTTATGAAAGAGATTCAAACAACTTGTGCTCTATTCCTTTGTTGCATAAGATTGATTTGTTGACTTATATGTGAGCTAATTAGGTCCTCAATAATGCATAAATGATTATACAATTGATAAAATAGACTAATGAACATAAAGAAAACATAGAGATCAAAATTATTGGTCAAATATGTTAGGAACCATGGTCTAATAGGTGTCTAACTTCTAAAAAATATTAAGATCTGGTATCAAAAGCTTTCAAATTATTGTTTCTCCCAATTTTAGGTCAAAATACTAGGTCTATGGCACTAATAATCCTAGACTAGGCCTTTTCCCCTAAATTTTATTTAGTAGTCTTTATCTCATATTGGTTAATTCTTCTATACCTACAAACTATCCCGTATTTAAACTTGCACAAGCATAAGAGAAAGGAAAATGGTTTGTGGCTATATACGGGCTTGCCTTAGTCAAGCCCCATTTTGATGTTTCCACCTCCACAAATAGCTAAGCTTGATCTAAGATAAAAATGTGTGTGCTCTAAACCTTTTGTGTGTCTAAGATTGTGGTAAGCAATAAATTATATAAATGTAAACAAGATCCCTAATCAAGTGTATTAGAGTGAACCCTAGATAAGGAAATCAAAAGGTGATACATAAATCAACTCAAGAAAGAATGAATCATATCAATGATAATGAAAAGATGCTAAATATCACGTTTGAAGCTAAAACTTAGAAATGCGAGAGTGACATAAAACCATACTAAAACCTTAAAGAGAGGTACAAGCTAATAATCAGTTAATAATTCCCTATCATCCTCCAATATTTCTTGAAACTTCCATCATTATGAATGACAATTGATGAAAAATTGATGAAGATATGATGTTGTTGATCATTCCTAAAAAATTTCAATCTTGTAGACTCAATTTTGGTAGATTTTCTCTAGTATAAAGATTGTATATCTAAACAAGGAAAGCTACTAGCTTATATATGAGTTACAAGCTTAATGTTGATAAAAATTTAACATAAAATAATCATATAAAAAAATTAGGACCAAATTCTAGAATGTAAGGCTGAGACTTAAACTATCTAGAATTTCAAGATATTTTATCAAGTCATGTATTCAAATCGGCATGGACCCACCAAAATAGACTCTTGAAAAGTGGGATGCAAGATTTTAGGGCTCTAATATTGGATCTAGACCTAATATTTTAATTTGATGATGATTGAATGTGAAATAAAATATTTGAACTTTGAAATAGGATAGGAGCCATATTCTTGAGTTGGGGGTTAAATTCAAGACTATAAATGGTCCTAAAAATGTCTACGGGAGTGGAAACTAAAGTAAGTGCTAAGGAGAGTGTGAAATTGGACTTGCAATTAAGGAGTAAATTTTATAACACTACATTTAGCCCACACTTTAGCAGCTATAGTATAAAAAAAGTAAACATTCTTAAAAATGATATTCATAAGGATGTCAGATGAAGCCCCTAGTGTAGCAATACTTGCAATAAAACATTAGGAGCCACATCCTACAAAACCAATTTGTTAGTGAAAATCAAAATCAATTAGAATGCTTACTAAGATTGATGCAAATAGAGGGTAGTTATATGTCCCCTTATTTTTGCTTGCTCATTATGTAAATAGAAATAGGGTATCATGTATACCATGTCAAATTTTGAATATAGGTAGTGAAAAATTATTTCAATAGGGTCATTAATGAAAAAACAACGTATAAAAGAACATTTGGTCAGGACAAGAGATAAATCATGATTTCAACACAATAAATGACATATAAATTAGATCTTTTTAGCTCAAGCTATAATGAAATGATTGAAGTATGCTAAACTAGTGTTTAGAGAGAATTTCACTTAAATATTGAAAGCTTTTAACTCTTCAATTATTTATTTGTCTTATTAAGTTTTGTCTTTATTGTAGAGGGATCTAGACTAGCAAAGGAGAAAGGATGCCACATAAGTGAGACTACTTGTCACCTATATTAGAGATGATAAGGTGACACATCACAAAGGGCACCTAGACCCGTTGTAGGCCATATTAACTTTACAATGTACTTGATTTTCTTATTTTAGAGAAAGAAAATTTAAAATGACCTAGGTGAGGGATGTGGGGCCTCCTTTTTGTGCATCATAGTCCTCATGAGGTGCCATGGACCAGATTTGGTGTTATAGTCCGATGTGGGTGCCATGCACCAGTCAAGGTGCCACTCCAACAATGCAAGAACATACAAGTGGGCACATATACAATTTCTTGCATGACAAGGTGGGTTCTCTACCACTTGGTGTGGAGATAAAGTTATGAGACATAGGGATATGGTGGGTATACACCATACCTATTATGAGATATAATGACATGATGATTATGGATTTGATGGAGAAATAATACTTTGAAACCTCCACTTTCCATCTTCTGATAGGGGAGATGACACTCACACTATAGGACATGCATCACAATCTACATCTTTCAATGCAATTTGAGATCATGAGATATATAGGGACGTGTACTTCTATCATCATTGAGGAGGATCATAGATATTGTATAGAGAAAGACATACCCAAAGACATGAAGGGTCTCATCTTCATGCATTGGTTGTTTAGATTTTTGTGGACATTACTATTTTATGGAGGATACTCATAATTATAGTTGATCTAGTTGTAGCACCTAATGAATGAGGCGTACACCTAGGCAAGGGTCTCATGCATACTATACATGTGATGGAAGAGAGTACTACCATATATGCATAGGGATTAAGCATAATAACACATATCTATTACAATATTGGGTGGCACACACATTATGATTCATACAACTTGATGACCTACACATTACTCTAAGTGTGGGAATTTGAGCATATCACATGCACAAAGCTAGTAGGTTTTCTATTTAAGATTATATTATATGGATATAACTACAAGTATATGCTTATCCACTTTGGAGACCATGGTAGTGAGGGAAATTTTTACATTGGAGAATTGTGTTCAATAGACTAGATCCTATAGACATCATATGGATGTCATATAGGACTTTAAGATCATGGGTAGTACACCTAAAGAAGATGGTAAGGATGTAGTGAGATTTTCTTCTCATCAATCACCATGAGTACATCATTTTGTCATTCTACTATGATCGAGTGACATGACATCTTGGTCAAATACAAGAAGTTCCACGCCCAGTAATAACATATGTGCACAATCTAATTGTAGTGCAATGAGACCTAGAGATGAGCCCTTAATAAATACACTAAATATTACCCTAAGTGATTTAGATTATGGAGAGTGATATGCATGCTCATTATTTGATGATAATAATATAGTTATATCATGAGGATACACTATATGGTGGGGCATTTCTCATCCTACTTTCATATTCCCTAAAGATTATCATATCGATGATTTGAGGCCATGAGAATATCAAAGACATGATTCATATAAGGATGAGGAGGATGGAGATCAAGATTGAGATTAGGACCCAGAGCAGGATCAAGATCATGATCGACCAATCATAGAAAAATGAGAGGAGAGAGTGGAGGAGAGAGGATGGCGATGCACTACTCAAGAGACCTACCTTTTGATTTTGTATCTCATCATTACTAGACCCTTCTATTGAGGTGTGTAGTCATCATGAGCATCGGGAGTGTATAAGGGTTGCTACTACTAGGCCTCTAGCTACTACACCAAAGGTTCCTACTATTGGAAATATGAAGGAATTGATTATGTGTTGCATTAATGTTTTTTCATTGATGTCAACACTAGCTATTATGATTGGTTACCGACAGACAAAATTTGGTTACTGATAGAAGAACTAGTGTTACTGACAAAAAGGAATTTTAAGTTGGATATTACCGACATGTTTGGATCAATGGAATATGTTTGGTTTGATGTTTCTAGAGTATGTTTTGGTCAGCTGGTTAGATGCTATCATACACTCTAGTAAGCCTATAATGGTAAGGGTTTAAGGTTTTATAGATAGAGCTTATACTAAGAATCTTTGACAGGACGCATAAGTGGTGTCGGTGCACCTTCTAGATGGAATTCAGGATGTAGAAGATGATCTTTGTTTGTGCCTCGACTGATTGGAGACATTGATTTGGCATGGTGAATCTATTTGGGTCTAGGTTATGGACCGATATCATGTTACGTGTTCTCTACATGTTACTAGGATGATTTATGGATTGGTTAATGTTTCTTTGGTCTAAAGCTGACATGGTATATCATTGTAATATGGATGTATGTAATGATCTTATTGTAATATCTTTTAGGTGGCTGACCTAATTGGTTTAGGCCTTAGGTTTTGTATAAATTGATGTAATATCTCATTGTAGATCATGGTCTTGGTCATGGAATGAAATATCATATGCGAAGGAGATTTGGTTGATCATAGGTGATCAAATTGGGTTTATGTAAGAGGTCAAAGGCCTTCGACATTGAGCTTATTCAAGACTGTAATCAAGCATGGTAGATGTTGTCATTAGTAGTTCATTCTTTTAGATTATTGTTCAATTATATTAAGGTGGTTATAACCTCTATGTAGTCAATGAGACTCCTTTTTAATGAGAAGTATGCTCTAGGCAGTGTGCCTCCTTGAATGTGCAAGCCCCTTATTGTATCACACACTTTTTGCAGAAGTATCATCTGACTGTGGGTAGGCTTCCCACCGTGGTTTTTCTCTTTATCAAGTTTTCCATGTATAAATCATGGTGTTATGTGGTATGGTTGCATTGTGTTGATTCTTAGTTTCATTCTTAAGTTTTATTGCTTACCAGTATCTGTTTATGTTATTTCAGTATTTAATGTTTATGTGCTCCGGTTAAAGGTTATAAAGTGGTTTGATTAATATAATCTGTTTACAACTGATTCACCCCCCCTCCCCCCCCCTCTCAGTTGTCCACCAATTCTAACAATTGGTATCAGAGCTTTGGTCCTCTTTTGCAGAAGCTTAACCGCTTGAGGTAGATCCTATGGCAACTAATAATTTAAATCCACTGCCAACTATTTTTTAGAAGAGAAATCCCTAAGCTTGATGGAACAAACTATGGGATATCAAAAATCTGAATGGAGACTCATCTTAGGTGTCTTGGCAAGGATATTTAGGAGATCAATAAGAAAGGATATACACCTTATGATCCAGTATTTGGCAATCCTACTCCAGTAGACTTGGACAAAAATATTGAAAATGATTGCAGAGCTAGAGAAGCCCTCTTGTGTGCACTCACTGATTAGTAAATCATGGGATTGACTGATAAATCATCTACAAAGGTTATGTGGGATAAATTGCAAACTTTGAATGAAGGTGACCCTACTGTAAAAATAACTAATCTTGATGGTTACCAAGTAAGATATGAGAACTTGTAGATGGAAGATAATGAAAGAATTGCTACACTTATGGAAAGAGTAAATGAGATTGTCATGGGAATTCAATGTTGTGGAGGATCTCTAAGTGAAGATGAAATAGGTTTTAAAGTTTTGAGAGCCCTACCACTGGCTTACAAGATGAAGGCTACTGCAATTAATGAATTAAGAACAATGGCGAACACTTCAGTTAACAAAGACATTCTGATTGGGAAATTATTTTCTTTTGAGCTTGAAGATTTTGGACCCTCTAGAGCTGCAAAATCTGAACCTGCTTTTCATGCATCATCATCTACCAGCAAAAGTGATTGGAAAGACCTATATGCAAAAGAATTGGAAGATATTAGGAAAGAGGATGAAGAATTTGAGAAACATGAAACCATATTTTCTAGAAGAGTACCTAAAGGACTGACATGAAGTAAGTATGAAGGAAAAGAACCTTTAAAATGTTTTGCATGTAATAAGATTGGTCATTTTGCATCTAGATGTCTTGTAAGGAATGCAAGATTTGAAGAAAGAGTTAAGAAATCATTTAAGCCTAATCAGAACAAATATAGATTCAAGAAAAACAAACTATGCTACATAGCGGATGAGGAAGGAGTAAGTGATGACTCAAAGGATGAACCAGTAGGAGACTCTAGTGGATCCGACAGTGGAAAGGAATGGGTGTTCTATGCTTTAAAGGAAGATGAACCAGAACCAGTTATCAAGAATGAAGAAAAGGCCCTGGTAGAAAAAAATGAAGACAAGGATGAATGGGTAATTAATAGTGGATGCTCACATCATCTGACTGGAGATAAAAGAAAATTTTTGTCCCTACAAGAATGTAATGGCGGTCAAGATAGATTTGGGGATGACAAATCATGTATGTGTTTGAAATTGACACTCATTGGATTCATATGTTGTCATTCATGGCAACAAGATTCTATAGAAGGCATAAAGTGATAGATACCAACATTTGGAGGCATACACTGATAGATACCAATATTGGATTAACTAGGGTCATCACCGACACTAGCACTGACATCAAGCACTTCAATGAAGCCGACATTAGTCTAGATCTGAAAAGTTTTATTTGTAAAATCATTTTGTAATTATTGTATAGGGCCGACATTGAATATCTTTTGTATTGTAAGCCGAGATAAGACATATTGTTTATAGATGGTATATAAGTCAATCTGTTAGGTCATTTTGACATATGACAAGGTAGTAGAATAAAGTGATGTGAAGGATATGTATGTAGATCATTTATATGCTAAAGTTATATCATGCAATGATCAGTAGATGGTTTGTAGAGAATTCTTGGAGGAAAGGAGATGTTGATAGAAGGGTTCAGGGTTTATGAACTGATACAGAACAAAGCTTTAACCAAAACTCTTTTTGGCATTGCAGATGTATTTTGTGAGTTCACCATTACTATTTTATCTCAACATAAGCTTGTAGTTAGTGAGACTCTTTTGTGTTGAGCAATGTGCTTTAGGCAGTGTGACTTCCTACATGTGCAGGCCCCCATGCTATGTAATATCTTTCATATGGCTAGTGAATTGATATTGTGGGTCACAAATCCCACTGTGGTTTTTCCTCTTTCAAGTTTTCCACGTATAAAATTTTGTGTGTTATGGTGTTCATTCATGTGGCTGGTTTATTTACTTCATGTTATATGTTTCTTCATTTATCGGTTTATATGTGTATGTTATAATAAGATAAAATCTTATATTACTAGCAGAACACTGATTCAGCCCCCCCTCTCAGTGTTCTTGGATTCCAGTAGTATGATCAAAGGTAGAGATATTATTTCTTTGGATGAAAAGCATAATATTGATAATGTCTTCTATGTAGAAGGTTTAAAGCATAATCTTTTAAGTGTTGGTCAATTGGTGGATAAGGGATTCCAACTTCAGTTCAAAGACGGAAAATGCAAATTCATTAACAGAACTGGTTTAGAGATTGCAACCAGTGCTCAAACTAGAGGTAATATCTTTCACTTGAACACTAGTGATACGACATGTTTGATTGCTTATATTGATGAGAGTTGGTTATGGCATAAGAGGTTGTGTCATGTTAATTTTGATTGTATTGTTAAGATCAGTTCAACAAAGACAGTTAAAGATATACCTAAGATTATAAAGCCTCATAATCTAGTATGTAAGGAATGTCAATTGGGAAAGCAAGTTATAACTTCTTTTAAGAGCATAAATGATAAATATAATGATGTGCTTGATTTGATTCATATTGACTTATGTGGTCCAGCAAGGACCAAAATATTTCAAGGTGATAGGTACTTCATGCTAATAATTGATGATTATTCTAGAATGATGTGGGTGACTTTTCTAAGGGAGAAATCTGAAGCTTTTGAGAAATTCAAGATCTTTAAAGAAAAGGTGGAAACAAAAATTGGATTGAAAATCAAATGTCTCAGATCAGATCAAGGCGGTGAGTTCACATCTCATGAATTTAATAGTTTTTGTGAGATAAATGGAATTTGGAGACAGTTATCTACACCCCAGACTCCTCAGCAGAATGAAGTAGTGGAAAGGAAGAATAGAACCATTTTGGATGCAGCAAGAACCATGATGATGGAAGCCAAATTGACTCACATCTACTAGAGAGAAGTAGTGAGTACAACAATCTACACATTCAGTAGAGTTCATATAAAAGGTGAAACCGGTAAGACTCCTTATGAATTATGGTTTGGACATACACCTACTCTTAAATATTTCAGAATTTTTCAAAGTAAATGTTATATCAAAAGGGATGATTCAATTGGGAACTTTGACCCTAGATGTGATGAAGGGATATTTCTTGGATATTCAATTCAGAGCAAAGCATATATATGTTATAACAAAAGATTGTAGAAAATTGTGGAAAGCACAAATGTGAAAGTGGATGAGCAATACAAAGATCAATCTATATCATATGACAAAGAACTGATAGTGGAAGTGATCATAATTGATCTGACAATTCCTCAACTAGTACAAGACACTGAGACACTTACACCGATACAATCAGAAAATTGAACTGTGACTGATGATCAGAACAAAGAACTTGAAGTTCAGTAGACACCAAGGTATGTAAGATTAAATCATTCTAAAGATCAAATCATTGGAGACACGAACAAGGGAGTTATGAGAAGAAGAAAAATGAAGAGGTATGTCTTATTTCTCAAATTGAACCGGCATTTGTTATTGAAGCTTGTAAAGATAAACATTGGTTAAAGGCTATGGAAGATGAATTAGATCAGATAGAGAAGAATAAGACTTGGACTTTAGTTCCCCAACCTAAAACTAAGAATGTTATTGGAACTAAATGGGTTATTAGAAATAAGATAAATAAGGATGGTCAAGTTATAAGAAATAAGGCTAGACTAGTTTGTAAAGGATATTCTCAAATGGAAGGAATTGATTATGATGAGATATTTACACCAGTAGCTAGAATTGAAGCTGTTAGACTATTTCTTGCCTATGCAGCATACAAGAACTATAACATCTATCAAATGGATGTTAAATGTGCATTTTTGAATGGTGAACTTGAGGATGAAGTATACATTGAGCATCCTGATGGATTCTCACTGGCATATGACAAATATATGGTTTGCAGGTTAAGGAAAGCATTATATGGATTGAAACAAGCTCCTAGAGCTTGGTATGAAAGGTTGGATAAATATATTTTGAAGCTTGGTTTTACTTAAGGTAGTGCTAATAGTAATTTATATTAAAAGATCACTGATGATGATATTTTGATTATTGAATTATTTGTTGATGATATCATTTTTGGAGGTGAAGATAAATTGTGCATGGAATTCTCTAATAATATGAAGAATGAATTTGAAATGTCTATGATTGGTGAGATGAGATTTTTCTTAGGTTTGCAAATTACTCAAATTGACAAAGGCATTTTTATCTCTCAAACTAAGTATCTAAGGGAATATTTCAAGAAATTTGGTATGGATAATTCCAAACCGGTAAGTACTCCTATGGTGACAAGTGAGGAATTATCTATCAAAGACACATCTACACTGGTAAATTCGACAAGGTATACGTCTATGATTGGTGGCTTGTTATATCTAACTCACACTAGACCAGATGTTATGAATGTAGTAAGTATTGTTTCAACATATCAAAGTAATCCTAAAGAAAATCATGAATGTGCAGTAAAGAGGATATTTCGATATTTGCAAGGAACAACAAAATATGGCTCATGGTACTCTAGAGATGATAACTTCACTTTATGTGCATATACAGATGCAGATTGGGAAAGAGATACTAATGATAGGAAGAGAACTTCTGGTGGAGATTTCTTTCTTGGAAGAAATTGGTTTCATGGATTTGAAAAAAATAGTCATGCATTTCTTTATCTACTGCAGAAGCTAAATATGTTGTAGCGGTAACTAATTGTACATAGGTCTTGTCGATGAAGCAAATGTTGAAGGATATCAAGGTAAATTGCATTGAACTGGTAGTTATCTATTGTGATAACTCTGCAGCTATTAACATATCTAAGAATCTGGTTTTCACTCTAAGACTAAGCACAATTCAATAAAATATAACTTTCTGAAGGAAAAGGTGGAGGAAAAGGTGTTGGCATATGGACACTCCAATGAGACATTGTGTGTGATTGAAGGTTTTTTCATTAATGGCAACCTTGCAATCCTATGGCACTGGCAAGACATTCTACCGACAACGCATTATTCAAGCAAGACAGTGCACTGGCACAGAAGAAAAGATGTATATCGGCATAGAGGCCGACAGGATTTTTGATATGTAATATTTTGTTTATTATTGTTTGTGGAAGATTTGGACATTTATCAAATCAATGCAGAACACAAACCGACATAGGTTATGGGAAAGCTATTCAAAAAAATAATGTAACTTGTTATGCATGTAACAAGATTGGTCATATTGCTAAATTTTGTAGAAGTAAAGGTACACTGGTATAACTACAAACTCTACTAACATCTTGACAACCTTTGTCATTGATGCCAAAGGGGGAGTAGTAGGATGAGAAAATTCAAAACACAAGGATAATATGCTCAGGGGGAGTCCCTCATTTTTTTGGTAAATTTTTGGTCTACACATTTTTGGACATCTTTTTGGAATTTCTCATGAGTGTTGCCATCAATGCCAAAGGGGGAGATTGTTGGCATATGGACACTCCAATGAGACATTGTGTGTGATTGAAGGTTTTTTCATTGATGGCAACCTTGCAATCCTATGGCACCGGCAAGACGTTCTACCGGCAAAGCATTATTCAAGCAAGACAATGCACCGACACAGAAGAAAAGATGTATACTGGCACAAAGGCCGACAGGATTTTTGATATGTAATATTTTGTTTATTATTGTAAGCCGACTTGGAAAATTGTAAAATGACTCTTGTATATAAAGGAGATCATTATAGACATTTGTAAGGATAGGTAAGCGAGCATAAAGAAAATTATTAGACAGACCTAATGTACGAATTATAGATCAAGGGTATATGTAAAGAACAGAGCAAGAACCAGTACTGAATCTGGCATTGAAGATGCTATTATAAAGTAGTACAGAATATAGGATTAGCATAATCCTCATTGTAAGTCAGCGTGACTTCTCACTGAGCAGTGTGCTCTAGGCAATTGGCCTTCCTGCATGTGCAGGCCCCTATTGTAAGTGATATTCTCTTATTGGCCAATAAGTGAATATTGTGGGTCACAAATCCCACCGAGGTTTTTCCCACACCGGGTTTCCTCATTAAACATCTTGTGTTATGGTGTTCTTTTCATGTGGATGTTTTTGATTCTATTTATTACATTAATTCTTGCATACCGATACACTGTTACTTTATGTTCTGCATGTTTTGTCTTAAAGAAATTTTTAATACCGGTCAGATACTGATTCACCCCCCCCCTCTCAGTATCTATGGGAACCCTAACAAAAGGAAGTCAAATTTGTTGATATGAACACTAAAGAGAAGATTGCAGATATATTCACTAAACCTTTGTCTAAGAAATTATTTGAATATTTGAGAGATAGGTTAGGGATATATACCCCTCCGATAGAAACTTAACTGATGGAGCAAAGCATCAGTTCAGTATGCATCATCAACTTTATCCTTTGCTCTAGATTGATATAGTGGTGCTACTACCTAAGGGGAGTAGTCAGCTTTGAGATTCAAAAGATTTTGATATCTATGTCATATCTTTGGCATTGATGTCAAAGGGGGAGAGAGTTATATGTGAAAAATAATGTCATAATATGTCACATGGGAGAGAGATTTAGACTAGTTTTAGGTTGGACTGCACTCCTCAGGGGGAGTTGCTGGGATTTTTTAGTTTTTCATTGTTATATCTTCTATGAGAAATATTTGGCATTTCTTGGCACTTAGATGTTTTCTTTTTCACATCTAGTGTTTTCATCAATGCCAAAGGGGGAGATTGTTGGCAATATGAAGGAATTGGCTATGTGTTACATTAATGTTTTTTCATTGATGTCAACACTAGCTATTATGATTGGTTATCGACAGATAGATTTTGGTTACCAGTAGAAGAACTAGTGTTACCGACAGAAGGGACTATCAGTTGGATACTACCGACATGTTTGGATCAATGAAATATGTTTGGTTTGATGTTTCTGGAGTATTTTTTGGTTAGTTGGTATTGACTTGAAGATTGGATGCTATCATTCACTCTAGTAAGCCTATATCGGTAAGGGTTTAAGGTTTTACCAATAGAGATTTTACTGAGAATCTTTGACAAGATGCATAAGTGGTGTTGGTGCGGCTTCTAGATGGAATTCAAGATGCAGAAGATGATCTTTGTTTGTGCCTTCACTGATTGGAGACATCGCTTTGGCGTGGTGAATCTATTTGGGTTTAGGTTATGGACCGGTATCATGTTACGTGTTCTCTACACGTTACCGTGATGATTTATGGATTGGTTAATGTTGTTTTGGTCTAAAGCCGACATGGTATATCATTGTAATATGTATGTATGTAATGATCTTATTGTAATATCTTTTAGGTGGCCAACCTAATTGGTTTAGGCTGTAGGGTTTGTATAAATTGATGTAAAATCTCATTGTAGATCATGGTTGTGGTCATGGAATGAAATATCATATGCGAAGGAGATTTGGTCGATCATAGGTGATCGAATTGGGTTTATGTAAGAGGTCAAAGGCCTTTGGCATGAGGCTTAACCGAGACTATAATTAGGCATGGTAGATGCTCTCATTGGCAGTTCATTCTTCTAGATTGTTGTCCAATTATATTGAGGTTGTTATAACCTCTCTATAGTCAGTGAGACTCCTTTGTAATGAGCAATATGCTCTAGGTAATGTTCCCCCCTGCATGTGGAGGCCCCTTATTGTATCACATACTTTCCACAGAAGTATCATGTGACTATGGGTAGGATTCCCATCGTGGTTTTCCCTTTTACTGGGTTTTCCACATACAAATCATGGTGTTATGTGGTATGGTTGCATTGTGTTGATTCTATGTTTCATTCTTAAGTTTTATTGCTTATCGGTATCTGTTTCTGCTATTCTGGTATTTAATGTTTATGTGCTCCAGTTAAAGGTTATAAAGTGGTTTGATTAATATAATCTATTGACAAAATATTCACCCCCCCTCTCAGTTGTCCATCGATTATTCTAACACCTACCACTTCACTTAATGTCAATTGGTGAGAGGGAGACCCAAGTGAGATATTATATATATGTTCGTTGATTTGTTGTATGAATAGTTTTGATTTCAATATACATGATGAAATGTATGATTTCACACTTGTCTACTTTCATGCACTTGGAACATAGGGATGGTGTGACTTTGTGAGCCTCATCATAACTGAGATGGTATCTTCCATAGGCACCCAATGATCAATGCAAACTCATAATGGGCCACAACATAGTGTCGGGAGACATGAAGACATCTTTGAGCCTGTGGTACATTTGGAATCAAATTATGAGGAGAGGTTAGATTCCCTATGGGATGAGGTGGAGTGTTCATGATCTTAGATGTCATGCCCAGACTTTTGGGCCAAAAACACAAACAACAATTTATTTTTTTTGAACACATAATTAAATGTGTCATATGCTTAATCAGTTGTGACAACTTAACAAGTTGTTCCAAACGAATTCTTAAATGAAATTAAAATGGGTTCCTAAAGTGAGCGATGAAATAAAAATTAACTAGGAACCTTATGGTTCCAATAAAACCCATAGGGATAGAATAAGAATATTACTTACGTAACAAATATGATAACACCTATTATCAAACGGAACAATTAATTTAAAAATCAATAATAAATTCACTCAAATGCCCCTCCACTTTTAGTTGTGAAATATAATACTTAATTAGATCAACTTTTACTACTTAAATATTAATATATTTACTTGATTCAATAATTATTCATCTAGGTAGAGGTATATCAGGCATTCCCCATTACATTGGTATTGTAACCTCTTCATTTATAACTTAATTAATTTCTTAAATCTATTAATTCAATATTAACACGATTTGCAAGGTATAAATATTAATTATTAGAGCAGATAAATTCTAAAGTGCCAAATGTTAATGCGTTAATTATTTTATTCGATGCAAGGATCCATCACCATCAAATAAGTTTGCAAGGTCAAGTTCATTGACAACAAAGAATAATATTTTACACCACTACAATATCCTCTTAAAATACATATTTATTATCTTGTATTAAATTATTCCATTTGATTATAAATACCATTAAAATCTCCAAAATGTAAATTATATAACTTACCTCAAGATGTTGTATATTACTCCTCCAAGCATTGATATTAATATTTAATACTCGATATTTTCATTACCCCTTAGTTTAAATTTAATCATTCGATTAAATACATTTCCAATAATAATATTCTTTAATGAAACTTCCCAACTATGACGATAATAATGCTAAACAATAATTAATTCCCACACAAAACTACCCCAATAAAAATAATAACTTAAATAAATGGGAAATTCCCCATTTCAAAATTTAAAGAGGAGTCCTTTCCCCCCTCCCACATTTATTATAATTAAAATCTCAATTCCTTCCTCAATATTTTACTCTTTTTATAAAAAGCACATGTGGGTATAACCCTATTTAGGGTTTCCCTTGGTTATTGAAAAAGAAAACAAATCTATTCTAAACTATTTTTCTTTTCTTTTACCAATTCCCCAAACCCTAAGTCGAATTTAGGGTTCCATCATGAAATTTCATGGTGGATGGTTTGTTGCAGGCATGAATCAAGGCATGGTGGCAGAGAGGAACGATTGAGGAGGTGGAGGGGACTTCATGTTGAGAAGGAGGTGGTGGTGATGGTGGGTCGCAGTGCCACCGGTGGGTCGCCTCACTACGTGGGTTGCGACCCACTGTGTGAGTCACGGCCCACACAGTGTGCGGCCCACTGTGTGAGTCATGGCCCACACAAGTGGTGCAACCCACTGTGAGGGTCGCGACCTGCACAGAGGCTACGGCCACTATGCAGTCACAGCCCATAGTGGCCCCCTTTTTTTTATTTAAAAAAAAATACAATTTTTTTCGTTTATTTAAATTTTATTATTAAATTATTTTTTTTCTATGTTTTTTTTTAAAAACAGAAATCTATATATATATATATACTCTCTATTTTTATATATATTCAAATACTCGGTATTAAGAATATTTTGATAGAAAAATGCATGAGGGTAAGTTTATTAAATGACCAGAATACTAAGAATATATATATATATATTATTTCCAGCATATTAACATTAAAGTATATATGCGTATATATTTTAGCAACAACCTGTTCATTCCTTAATATCTAGATTAGTCTTTTATCATTAAATTTACATGTTTATACATTAATATAGCTAAGTAGTCATTCTTTCTCTTAGCCTTAAATAATGTACATACTTCATTGTTTATATCTATTTAGCTACCCTTTGTTTTAAATAATTTTACCTGGATTTATTTATTTCCTGCCATCATGTATTTCAACTGCAACTTAATTTTATTTTTTTTAAATCTACAACTTCAAGTAAAATGCAAGATTAAAACCATTTCTTAGATGACTATTATTTCGAGAGCATAACTAAAGGTATAAAGGGATATCTTCATTTCTTTTCTTAATTATAAGACATTAAGACAAATGGATGTTTGCTTGCATCTAAAACCAACTACATTTCTTTTTGAAATAGATAAATGACAGCAATAATTAAAATTACGATAGCATCTAAATAGTCTAGAAAACACTTAAATACATTTCATTTTGTACAATGCAAAACTGATAATCATCTAAACTCTATTTAACCATATTAGCTTTTGTCATAATTAAATAACTAGGACTAAGTGGTTATTTTTATTTTACTATCTTTTCTGCTTTCCTACTCCCTAAATACTTCCATGATACTTTCTTTTTTTTTTGAATAAATGACAAAGATAAATAAAAGACAACAATATAATACACCCTAGATAACACTTAGAAGTATTAAAAGAAAATGCAGAAACTTTTAGTCCCCTAATACACATTTGTCCATTACTTTGCAAATTTCAACTTAAGGAGATACATTGCTTCAAGTAAAATCTGATTTTAATATGTCAACTATTACAAATGGGTAAATACCCAACTAGTCTCTCATTTCTAATAAATGAGGACTTAAATAAAATAAATACATATCTTTTTTTTGAAATAAATACAATATATAACTTTCCTTTTTACATTGTTGCCATTAAAATACAATATTCCCCCTCCCAACTTTTCTGCAAGTCAAATAAAACTAGCAACTCCTAGCTTCTTTTTTTTTTTTTTCTTTCTCCCAAGTAACCTGCAATTAAAACATAAGGCTTGATCATGGAGTGCTCATCTCCTAGCGTAGGCTCACTAGAAGCCACCCCCGACCTTGGAGACCAAGCACTAGACAGGTTACAGACATGCAAACACAACAAGCAAGGGATATACACACCACAAACAATTTTCCCAACCAAGGCCACACTTCACCACTAATTGTGATGATTTTCGATGGGTGAAAGTGGACCAAATACCATTGGGGAGACTGCAAGCATGGAACATCTCAAGCCACCTCATGGCAACCAAATACAACACAAGTCCTTCCGCACATCCTTATGCCCCCCAAAGGCATATAAGCCATATCATCTCTCCTTATGACCCCCAAATGCATAAACAAGGCTATGCAGCAAGGGTCACAAAAGAACACCCTTGAGATCACTCTCTTTAATGAGAGCCTCTCACCCAAGGCTGTCAAACTTCTTCCACCCCAAGACCATCCTACTCTCCCAAGAGTAGAAGGCCTTGGATACTCCCAATACAAGATAATGCATAAAAGAAATGAAGGGGAAACCACATATTCTTTCACAAAGTAAAATACAAATAATCAACTCTTTCATCCAAGCATTTCTCCAAACATACATATGCAACGTAACAAAAAGAGAGTAAGAACCAACCTTAATTTGCCCAAAGGTTTTGCTAGATCTACTTGGGGATGAGCAGCCCAAATCCAAACAATCTTTGCACCAACACTTAGCCAAAATTCTATCCTACCACTATTCTTCTCAAAATTGCATAATCTCCAACAATGGAGAGTGGGTGATTAACTCACTAAGTCCCTAATCCTTGCCTAAGAAGGCCTCTCTCACTCTTCCCAACCCCTTGGATAGAGTGAGAGTTCCCATTGGTTGGTCTTCCCAACCTCTTACATGTTGCTAAAATTGGAAAGAGAAAAGGTAAGAGAGGACGGGGAAGAGAGACTGACATCAAAAGGGAATTGTTTATCCTAGGAGGAACCTTCTAAGTTGAATTTTCGCTCACCTTGGGAAAACCACTTTTTGAGGTGACTAAACAGTCACATGTGAGTAGTCACATGCTTAAAAATATCCCTAAGCCATAGGTATACCCTTTGGACCTTTGGAAAAGCCCTAAAACTAACCCTAGGAGTCCATTTGACCCCTTAGAAACCCAGCTGAAGTTAACCTACGGGTCAAACCTGAGTTGACCACTCCCAAGACTCCCTACCTAAGGCAAATTTTGGACCACACTCAAATGTTTGGAATGGGCTTTGGTAGAAACAAACTCCCTCCAAGAGACAATTTAAAATCAATGACACTAATCAGCACATGTGTCAAGTGACACAATAAAATACATTATAAAAATTACACATGGAATTTGTCTCTTGTTGGGTTTACACAAATTAATAAAATCAATTTAACACACATGCATCATTTACTTTCACAAATAAAATACGATACAAACGGGTTGTTGTCTCTCCAAATAGACAACCCTTGGCCTTACAAACGTACATAGGTCTAGGTTTGGTTCTCCATAATATTTCCATGGTCACATGGATAGTTTTCCTACGCATCTTAATTTACACATTAGTAATTCCAAATAACCACATATATTACTAAACACATGAATTTGAATACACATCAAACATTTTGCATACAATTGACATTAATAAAACAATATCTCATATATCCCAATTAATCCACATAAGCAATTAGCATGATCCTCATAATTTTGATCCATTCATAACACACGCATCCTATTTCTACCATCATAATAAAAGTCCTGTAAATTTAGATATAGCTATCATATGTCCGATCAAGATTATCCAATCAGTGGATTATATAGGATTTCAAATCTATAACACATCAAAATGTACACTGCAAGGTGAAAAGATTCTGTAACTTGGTTCAATTGCTATTCTCACCAATCTATCCGTCTAACATATCCCATCCTATTGAATTATAACATTTATTAATAGGGTCAACCATGGTCAACTAAGTTAATCAAAGCTTGATTGGGGAGAGGTCCTACATCCTCCTCCCCTAGAGTTCGACTTACTCCTAGAAGTCACATGAGTATAATTACGAAGTAGGGACATAACATTTCCCACAATTCCAATAAGTTACTCAAAATCCTATCTTGCCTACTAAAAGGATGAAATACCAAAACCAACTTATTATTGTAATTAGCTTACTATCTTCATAAGGTTAAATTCTTAGTATATTTATTACATTTCCCCTTCAATCTCAGGTAGGTGTTTACAAAGTTCTATCTTTCAACAACTTACATTAACACACCATCCAAATCATATCAATATCACACATCAACTCCTACAATCAAGGTTCCACATTTTGAATCTCTAGGAGTCATACTTTGTTTAGGATTCATTTTTAAACATTTTTATCCTACTGCAATTCTCATCCATGCATGTCACTTAAGAAAATTGATGCCACACTTAATCCAAAATGAATCTACTTATTCTTCATCAAGGCGCCTCATTAGGGTGTTAATAAAATATTTGCTAAGCCATCCTAGGTGCATGATTTCTTCCCACATCATCGGGCAACAAGGGATAATCAAGTTTAAGTTCTTCATATCCGCCCCTATATAGGGTAGTTTTCTACCACTAGGGCTTACAATGTTTATATTCCTAGGCTCCAAGGTTTAAGTTTCATAGGGTACATTATTCGCAACCCTGCACATTAAGATATATAACCATCCCATTTTAAGGGAGTGATGAGAAGTTATAATACTTTACTTGGATATCATCTAAGCAATCATCTCCATACACATGCTAAATTAACAAGTCTGCAATATCATCACTTTCGCAATTCATTAGGTCTAGATCACATATTTTTTGTTATGCATTTTCTCTCTTAGATTACTCTCAATTAATATTATCTAGGAGGGTATCCCTTCCTTTATCTAATTTTGATATAATACTCTTTGTTAATTCTTTGTGCCTAGTTCCACTCCTTGCGGTATTCTCCCTTGGCACACTATCAGTGGTTCAGCGAACATGATAGACATTACACAAATCACATCACTAGGGCTAGCTATATCAACCATCAAAATGACCACTTGACACTTTATAAGATCAAAAATACAAGTTACTTCTGCCAAGTCCAATCAAAGAAGAAAAATGTCGGCAATTGAAAGATAAAAACTAGCAACACGGCAAGTGCCATAGCTCCTAATCAAAGAAACATAACTTTAGTGGTCCTTTCATCATAAAATAAAATATATATATAAAAGAAAGTACTAGCCCCTAGGTCACCATATACTTTTCAAAGAAAGTTGAAAACACTGACGAATCATAACTTGAAACAAGATGACCATATTAGTCATACTATAGGGAGTAACCGCAACACATCACCCAAGATCACACATCCTGAGTGTGTTAGGAAGTGTTTATTAGACTCTTAAGGCTCTTAGATTATCTATATTCCTTTATTATTTACGAAATATCTTATACACAAAAGGTTGCAATCATTTTTATAGATCATGTTCCATTTTAACCTTCACGTGCTTACTATTACAAGCAACACTTTCCAATAAAATCCACTATCTATTTAGGGTTATTAACATCCATAATTATATTCTAACCGGTGATTGCACTAACTCTATCATTCTCCGTTCATTCTTCTTGGACTTCCATTAATTATCTTAGTATGCTAAACCTTGGTTCAATGTTACGTGGTAGCTCAAGCATCGACACGTTCATGTCTTACTTACACACGCGGTTGATAGTTTGGTACAAAATTGCCACTTGTTTACTTAGAACCACTTAGGATTCATATAATGTAATCATATAATTTTACTAGGGACCTCATTTGTCTTCTTAGCACCTTATGCTAGCTCCTAGAATTTTCACCTCTAATCGTCCATTTGTTCTCGTCAATAAGGAGCATGTTGCCAAATTACTAACACATTATGGTTAAGAACCATTTGGGGTGGAATATTTGTCAAGTAAGATCAATAACGCTTGACAACTAATTCCTTCCCACACATTTCATGACATATTTCAGATAGCATAGAGAATTGGCTTATTCTCTCCTACTTAACTTATGCAACTTATGAATACAAGGGGGTGCGCACTCATGAAGTGACCAACATCCACCTTTTTTGTTAAAATAGGGTAAAAAGGAAGTTATCTTTTTCCATATTATTTATTTATATTTACTTACTAGTCAATTCCGACACACCACAACTTGTGTTTTCCTTCAATCTACATAAACCACCTTATCAACATAATATTAATTTACCCAATTACGGTATAACATAAAGGTGTTCAATAATTACCAATGTCTTAAGACTCCCACAATTTACAAGTTCTCCCTTAGCTAACCACATGGCTTGGCTCCTTATCATTGTTCTCATATAAAAAAAAATTATGCTGCCAACTAATTCTCATTAAAACCTTGGTATTATAATACTACTATACTATCTTTCCATAAGCCTTTTCCAACTGCATGTTGTTTCATCCATACTTAATGTTTTGCATACTCTCACACTTGAGTGCCATAATCTACAAACCTACCTCAGTTGAACCAAGTAGTTAAATTGTGTTCCCTACTGCCTTGTACCTAGCGACTAGCCATGATTGGGTTACACTCTCCTCCTTAGGTTCTGAACGGATATAAGTTAATCATTCCTACATTATTAGACCATGATTTTTCTACACTCTTTGAACTTCAATAGGGATTTTTGTATGATTCCCAAATCGACTCTACTTTCTTTGCCATTATATTAATTTCTCCAAGATTATCTTCCCATAAGGGAACTAGTTGTGGCTTTACTTTGCTTGTTTCCCCAATTATATAACTACGGATGAAATTAGGGTTTATTGCAATTATGTGTTTTAACCCAAGAAGTTCATGTCTCCTTCTTCATTTAATTCATCTATAATATTACTAGGGTCCACTTATCAAGGATATTGTCATTCATCATTTTAGTCCTTATCTTCAGGGTTATACAACTCCAACTTCCCTGCATTGTTATGAGAATTGTCTAACAAATGCTCTTGATAAGCAACCTAGCATGACCACATGCTTAAGGTACCTATTCACTAGGATAGGTTAATGCTTCTTTATGATATTCACAAGAGTACCTATTAACTCTTCCTCATCGGTGCCTCAAATGGCAGCCCTGGTTCTCAAACCACCATAATTTCACGTAGCTTAAAAGTTAACTTGAACTGTCTCGATCTTAATTACCTTGTTTATTGCGCCTTCATCTCATGTCTAACTAGCTTGCTTGACTTTCTATGTCAATAACATACTTTGATGGATGATATTCTCTTAGCTACCATCAAAGGTATTTTATTGCAGGATTAGCTCCTCATGCTTGATTTGACTAGGGCAATTATTGCGTTTAGGTTCCAATTGAATGGTAACCTCATAAGTACTAATGAACTAAATTCCGTTATTAAACACCAAAAATACTTCATATCAATGAATACTTGAAAATTTCGCAGCCTTTGGGGTCTTATTATGACATAAATATTATGACTAATAAGTTTCAAATTTCAGGGCTTTTAGTGACCCTTGGAACCCCTTGAATTGATATATGATGATCTGTTGGTTTAAAAGAATTTTCACTTTGTTATTTTCACAAGTTTCCAACTTGGTGTTATACTTCAAAACCATAGTTTGGTTCAACTAAGTTATGAATGTAGCCCATGTTCACCAGTGTATGAACCTAGGGCTCTGATACCAAAATGTCATGCCCAAACTTTTGGGCCAAAAACACAAACAACAAATTTTTTTTTTTGAACACATAATTAAATTTATCATATGCTTAATCAGTTGTGACAACTTAACAAGTTGTTCCAAACAAATTCTTAAATGAAATTAAAATGGGTTCCTAAAGTGAGTGATGAAATAAAGATTAACTAGGAACCTTATGGCTCCAATAAAACCCATAGGTGATAGAATAAGAATATTACTTATGTAACAAATACGATAACACCTATTATCAAGCGGAACAATTAATTTAAAAATCAATAATAAATTCACTCAAATTCCCTTCCACTTTTAGTTGCGAAATATAATACTTAATTAGATCAACTTTTACTACTTAAATATTAATATATTCACTTGATTCAATAATTATTCATCTAGGTAGAGGTATATTAGGCATTCCCCATTACATTGGTATTGTAACCTTTTCATTTATAACTTAATTAATTTCTTAAATCTATTAATTCAATATTAACACGATTTGCAAGGTATTAATATTAATTATTAGAGCAGATAAATTTTAAAGTGCCAAACGTTAATGTGTTAATTATTTTATTCGATGCAAGGATCCATCAGTGTCAAATAAGTTCGCAAGGTCAAGTTCATTGACAACAAAGAATAATATTTTACACCACTACAATATCCTCTTAAAATACATATTTATTATCTTGTATTAAATTATTCCATTTGATTATAAATACCATTAAAATCTCCAAAATGTAAATTATATAACTTACCTCAAGATGTTGTATATTACTCCTCCAGGCATTAATATTAATATTTAATACTCGATATTTTCATTACCCCTTGGTTTAAATTTAATCATTCGATTAAATACATTTCCAATAATAATCTTCTTTAATGAAACTTCCCAACTATGAGGATAATAATGCTAAACAATAATTAATTCCCACACAAAACTACCCCAACAAAAATAATAACTTAAATAAATGGGAAATTCCCCATTTCAAAATTTAAAGAGGAGTCCTTTCCCCCCTCCCACTTTTATTATAATTAAAATCTCAATTCCTCCCTCAATATTTTATTCTTTTTATAAAAAGCACATGTGGGTATAACCCTATTTAGGGTTTCCCTTGGTTATTGAAAAAGAAAACAAATCTATTCTAAACCATTTTTCTTTTCTTTTACCAATTCCCCAAACCCTAAGTCGAATTTAGGGTTCCACCATGAAATTTCATGGTAGATGGTTTGTTGCAGGCATGAATTGAGGCATGGTGGCGGAGAGGAACGATTGAGGAGGCAGAGGGGCCTTCGTGTCGAGAAGGGGGCAAAGGTGATGGTGGGTCGTAGCGCCACCGGTGGGTCACCCCACTACGTGGGTCGTGACCCACAGAGTGGTACGGCCCACACAATGGTGCGGCCCACTGTGTGAGTCGCGGCCCACATAGTGGTGCAGCCCACTGTGTGAGTCACAGCCCGCATAGTGGTGCGGCCCACTGTGTGAGTCATGGCCCACTGTGTGATTCACGGCCCGCATAGGGGGTGCAACCCACTGTGAGGGTCACGGCCCACACAGAGGCTACGGCCACTGTGCGGTCGCGGCCCGTAGTGGCCCCCTTTTTTTTATTTTAAAAAAAAATACAATTTTTTTTTGTTTATTTAAATTTTATTATTAATGCAAAACTGATAATCATCTAAACTCTATTTAACCATATTAGCTTTTGTCATAATTAAATAACTAGGACTAAGTGGTTATTTTTATTTTTACTATCTTTTCTGCTTTCCTACTCCCTAAATACTTCCATGATGCTTTCTTTTTTTTTTGAATAAATGACAAAGATAAATAAAAGACAGCAGTTTAATACACCCTAGATAACACTTAGAAATATTAAAAGAAAATGCATAAACTTTTAGTCCCCTAATACACATTTATCCATTACTTTGCAAATTTCAACTTAAGGAGATACATTGCTTCAAGTAAAATCTGATTTTAATATGTCAACTATTACAAATGGGTAAATACCCAACTAGTCTCTCATTTCTAATAAATGAGGACTTAAATAAAATAAATACATATCTTTTTTTTGAAATAAATACAATATATAACTTTCCTTTTTACATTGCTACCATTAAAATACAATATTCCCTCTCCCAACTTTTCTGCAAGTCAAATAAAACCAACAACTCCTAGCTTCTTTTTTTTTTTTTCTTTCTCCCAAGTAACCTGCAATTAAAACATAAGGCTTGACCATGGAGTGCTCACCTCCCAGCCTAGGCTTACTAGAAGCCACCCCCGACCTTGGAGACCAAGCACTAGACAAGTTACACACATGCAAACACAATAAGCAAGGGATATACACACCACAAACAATTTTCCCAACCAAGGCTACACTTCACCACTAATTGTGATGATTTTCCATGGGTGGAAGTGGACCAAATACCATTGGGGAGACTGTAAGCATGGAACTTCTCAAGCCACCTCATGGCAACCAAATACAACACAAGTCCTTCCGCACATCCTTATGCCCCCCAAAGGCATATAAGCCATATCATCTCTCCTTATGACCCCCAAATGCATAAACAAGGCTATGCAGCAAGGGTCACAAAAGAACACCCTTGAGATCACTCTCTTTAATGAGAGCCTCTCACCCAAGGCTGTCAAACTTCTTCCACCCCAGGACCATCCTACTCTCCCAAGAGTAGAAGGCCTTGGATACTCCCAATACAAGATAATGCATAAAATAAATGAAGGGGAAACTGCATATTCTTTCACAAAGTAAAATACAAATATTCAACTCTTTCATCCAAGCATTTCTCCGAACATACATATGCAACATAACAAAAAGAGAGTAAGAACCAACCTTAATCTGCCCTAAGGTTTTGCTAGATCTAGTTGGGGATGAGCAACCCAAATCCACACAATATTTGCACCAACACTTAGCCAAAATTCTATCCTACCACTATTATTCTCAAAATTGCATAATCTCTAACAATGGAGAGTGGGTGATTAACTCACTAAGTCCCTAATCCTTGCCTAAGAAGGCCTCTCTCACTCTTCCCAACCCCTTGGATAGAGTGAGAGTTCCCATTGGTTGGTCTTCCCAACCTCTTACATGTTGCTAAAATTGGAAAGAGAAAGGGTAAGAGAGGATGGGGAAGAGAGTCTGACATCAAAAGGGAAAGTTGTCTATCCTAGGAGGAACCTTCTAAGTTGAATTTTCGCTCACCTTGGGAAAACCACTTTTTGAGGTGACTAAACAGTCACATGTGAGTAGTCACATGCTTAAAAATACCCCTAACCCATAGGTATAGCCTTTGGACCTTTGGAAAAGCCCTAAAATTAACCCTAGGAGTCCATTTGACCCCTTAGAAACCCAGCTGAAGTTAACCTACGGGTCAAACCTGAGTTGACCACTCCCAAGACTCCCTACCCAAGGCAAATTTTGGACCACACTCAAATGTTTGGAATGGGCTTTGGTAGAAACAAACTCCCTCCAAGAGACAAATCAAAATCAATGACACTAATCAGCACGTGTCAAGTGACACAATAAAATGCATTATAAAAATTACACATGGAATTTGTCTCTTGTTGGGTTTACACAAATTAATAAAATCAATTTAACACACATGCATCATTTACTTTCACAAATAAAATACGATACAAACGTGGTGTTGTCTCTCCAAATAGACAACCCCTGGCCTTAAAAACGTACATAGGCCTATGTTTGGTTCTCCATAATATTTCCATGGGCACATGGATAGTTTTCCTGCGCATCTCAATTTACACATTAGTAATTCCAAATAACCACATATATTACTAAACACACGAATTTGAATACACATCAAACATTCTGCATACAATTGACATTAATAAAACAATATCTCATATATCCCAATTAATCCACATAAGCAATTATCATGATCCTCATAATTTTGATCCATTCATAACACACGCATCCTATTTCTACCATCATAATAAAAGTCCTGCAAATTCAAATATAGCTGTCATACATCCGATCAAGATTATCTAATCAGTGGATTATATAGGATTTCAAATCTATAACATATCAAAATGTACACTGTGAGGTGAAAAGATTCTGTAACTTGGTTCAATTGCTATTCTCACCAATCTATCCATCTAACATAGCCCATCCTATTGAATTATAACATTTATTAATAGGGTCAACCATGGTGAACTAAGTTAATCAAAGCTTGATTGGGAAGGGGCCCTACATTAGAGATAGTTGTTGTACTACAAGAACATTCAACTTAGGATAAAGGCAAAGAAGCTCATAGGTGTTTTTTGAGGGATAGAGATATAGAGTCACTCATGATCTATGACATCACATAGATTTTCCTCTATCCCACAACCATCACCACCAAACTTGATGGTTATACTAGCCATCATCAATAGGGTGATTCCATGATTGTACACCATATTTTGTTGCAATGGTGAATTTGTTTTATATCTTGTATTGAAATCCACTATATATATATGTATAATAATGATTTTCTTGTTCATGAGATGATTTAGATAGATGTCATATATGATTTAATGCAAAACAACTTTAATTAAATGCAACAAAGATATAAGTAAAATATAATAATGAACATGTATATCTATGTTAATATAGTTGTAATTGATTAAAGCACCCCCATATATTGTTTATTGAATGCTACAATGATTAAATTGATACATGTGTGATCTAATTAAACAACTCATCATAGGTGTTTAAATAAATTCAACAAGTGATGATGTAAAGTATGCATGCTAATTTAAATATCAATGTGATATAACTAATGGTTTTCTAGTTAAATACAATAGGATCTAACTAACATGGCATATGGAATACTAAATTATATTCTAATATAAAGAATATAATTTTTTAATCTATAAAAAAAAATTAAAAAATGAATCCAGGGAAATCAAAATTTGTCATGAAAGAAGCAATGTACACTAAATACAAAGATTATCTAACTATCGAGCATAGCATTTTTTAAAGATGAACATGATAGAATACTATTCAATAGAGAAGGAATAAATACTATTAAACATATTATCTACATTAGTGCATAAAATTAATGGGATGCTTGAGAGGTGTACCATCAATTTCTACTAATTTCTAAGAACCTAAGCCATAGACTTGAGCAATGATGTATGGTGCTAACCAATTTGGGTTGACCTTTCTTTCTTCAATTAGAAGAGCATTCACATAGCATTGATTCTCATAGAGGAATAAGTCACCAGCTAAAAAGGAATGTTGAATAAATTAGTTGTTATAGCTTTGTTGCATGGTCTTTTGATAAGGTTAAATATGTTCGAGAGTGTTTATATGTTTTTCTTCAAGCTTTCAAGTTGTTGAAGGTGTTGTTCTATATAAAATTTATCATCATGGACATCCTTGAGACAAATTTGAAATGAAATAATCTCTAAAGTTGTAAAGACACAATTGCATCAATGCCATAAATGAGGTTAAAAGGAGTAGTACCTATAGCTATATGAATAATAGTTTGATATGCTCACAAAGCATAGGACAATTGAGTATGCTAAACCTAATCATTTTTATTAACAATTTTACAAGGCTTTTCTCAATTGTCTTATTATAAGCCTCAATTTGACCATTTGATTGAGGATAATATGGAGTATAAAAGAGATGTTTAATGTGGAATTTATTGATGAAACTCTTCACATATTTGTTCTTAAGGGATGTACCATTATCAAAGACAAAGTGGAAGGTAAACCAAATTGAGAAATAATATTATTGAGAATAAATTGACAAATTACTCTAGCAGTCATAGATCAAAGTAGAATAGATTCAATCTATTTGATAGAGTAATTTGTAATTGTGGTGATGAATATATGTCCTTGAGAATAAGGAGGAGGTATTTTACCAGTAAGATCCTAACCCCATAAGGAAAATGGCCAAGAAGAAAATTAGGATCTAAGTTATTGGCCATGAGCATGAATCAAATTGTTGCATTGTTGACATTGACGACACTTTTTGACAAAGGAAAAGGAATCTTTTTCCATAGATTGCAAATAGTAACCCATATAGAGTAATTTTAAACTAGAGATTTACCACCAAAATGCTCCCCACAAGTACCTAAATATGCTTCTTCAAGGGCAATAGGGCTCTGATTTGTTTAGATGATGAAGGAGGACCATTATAGAAAAATTAATAGAGGGAATCTGATAGAATGAAGGAGTATTCTTAGTTGTAGATGTACCATCATGAAAATATCAAATAATGTGAGAGTAAAACTTATCTAAATCCTATTGGAATCAAGGAACATTGAGAGCGGGGGGGTGAATCAATGTTCTACAATTTTTAACCTTATTAACTTGTTCTTTTAGCCACTTAATGAAAATGAACAAAAGAAAGATGCGGAAACACAAAGTAATAAGCAATAACACCATAACACCATAACACAACATTTTATAATGGAAAAATCAGTCAAGGGAAAAACCACGGTGGTGATGAGACACACAATATAAATATACTCTACAAAAGTATAGAAATATTACATAGGGGAATGCACATTCATTTAGGCACACTGCTAGAGCTCACTGTTCAAAATATCAAGGCCTACAACCCTAGGAAGAATCACTATCTTACAATATCTTTTACAAAAGATAATTGGAATGTCTAAACTGAAAAATAGCATCTATGAATGCCAAGGTACAGTTCTAGTTAAGCACAAAACTCTTGATCTCTCTTTGCTCTTCTACATTGCTTTGTTCCACTATTCTAGTTTATTCTGGAGTACAAATCCTTCACTTGCACATGTGAAACTACGCACAATCGATCACAAATACTTTCCACACATATACCAATATAAAAAATGATCACATCCATTGGTCTTTTATATCTGCAACATGAAATTAGGTTTTCTACATGTTGGCTTCAAGAAAATTATAAATAATGAAACATATATATCAAGTCAGCTCAATTTGAACTCCAATGCATATGCGGACCAAAAAGAATTGTCCACATGCTACCAAAATTGTCTAACAATATGCCACGATCACATAAATGAGAACCAAAATTAATCCAAATAATCCGTATAGTGATTATTTACATAATTATGCTAAACTCTCTTGTGAAATTGAGAACCAACAGACCAGATCATCTTCAAACTTAACAAAGAGTCAACACTGGATGCCACAAACCTAGAATATGGTAGATACCACATCCATAATGATTTCTTAAGATCCACAACACAAGATATAAACATGTATTGAAGTATAGATTGATCAACCCATTCTATGTCAAATACTCTATTTTTTATTCTGCCAGAGTTAACCAAAAATAATCACTCTTCTAGTATGAACAAAATGAGCTATGCAGATGGATGCATTAGAATTAGTTGCCATCAATGAAAATATTGGTTCATCTATGTAGTGGAACAACTTCCTACACTAATATTGAGAGGAAAATAATGCAAAAAAAATTACAGATCATCTACATAAACTTAATAGAAATAAACACATTAACATGCATAACATAACACAGTGATTTACATGGGGAAAACCCTTTTGGGAGAAAAACCCTACACTCCAAAAGCAACTCAATATATTATTTAGCAATCAATAATAAATTACAATATACTTGCAGAGAAAGCTCTTCGCAGGAGTACCACTAATCAGAGACTCAAAGGTAACTCAATTGCCATAAGACTCTTACACACAACCTCTATCTCACACACCTCATATATAGGAGATACAATACAAGAAACCGTCAAACGGTATTAAAAAACCATGCGCTAAAACCACCCAATAAGGTGTAGCCAACCTTATCTCCCTTATAGATGCCATATGATGTGTTAAAACACAATTCAACACATGTCCCTCCCTTTACAACTCATTTGTGTGTCTGATACATTTTATATTTCCTATTTCAAGAGTACAAACTTCCAAAAACCATAACTTTAGAACCGTGTGTTCTATTGACAAAATGTTTGAAGTGCCAAAAATCTCGTGCAGTTCTCTATTGCATTGTAAGCCGCTACGTCACTTACGAATACTTTTCAAGGCATTTCGGGGCCTCTAAAGTCCTCAAAATCAAATTTAAACCTTTCATTGCATCCCTCCAAAATGAAAACTTTAATATCTTACAAAATAGTTGTGATATTGCAACGTAACTTTATTGAAATGCATATCTAGCCAACCAAAAGCTTCAGGAAGAATTTCATACCATTTCATGCTCAAACAAAAACTTACTATAAATAGTAACCTCGTGTAAATGCAAGGTTGAGACACCATTTTTTCCAACATTACCAACAATCTCCCCCTTTGGAATTGATGGAAACATAGTGAAAAATGACTGTGTCAGAACCAAAACCAAAACACTATAAACTGCAACCAAAAATCTAACAACTAGACTCCAAAAGTCAAAAGATTCCCCTAAGATCAAAAAATTTCACTGTCCTTCACTCCCCCTTTGACATCAATGGCAAAGATGGGGCTCTAGAAACTAAAAGTCTCATAAAAAGCATATGTACAATCCTAGATATATACACACAGACTATGCATATTTATATGAACTTATACAAATCAATAAAAATATTCTTCAACAAGGTATAGTCATTGTCCCAATTCTTCTTCATGCATTCCAAAATGGATATGTGACCACTAAATAATAAAGCTTGTATCTCAGTTGTTTGCATATTTATCAGATTAGATATGATTGTTGCATCATTAGCTTCACTCAAGACACTCATCATTGTCTCCATTTTAGGTGTAATAAGACACCTAAGTTCACTTAATCTTCTAATCATCCTATCCTTCTTATGCATCAAATTCTTGATTTTATCAAGTATTGGAATCACTTGACTCTCCTGAGTTCTCATTGATGTTGCTGACAGAGGATAAAAGGACTGTGATATGGATGCCAATTTGTTTTCATTGTCCTTGATCTCCTTATCAAAATTACCAACAAACTTAGATAATGATAAGCATGACTTATATACATTTTTGGCTTAAGTCAAAATTTCATCAATAGTCAATGCATGTAATCAACAACTTTCTATCACTTACAATTACATTTTTCATCATATCAAACCTTTTGATGTCAAACTCCTTTTGGAGTAAGCCTTCTACTGACTTTTCAAGTGTTTCAAAATGTGTATTTACAACACTAATCAAGGATTTCAATTAGTTGGATGCAGACTTAGATGGATCCTTTAAAAAGGAGGGCACCAGTTTCTCCAAAATTTTGGATGCCTATCTCAATAGCTCACTATCTTCAAAGTGAGATTTCAAAATCTCCTCTCTTGCCTTAGCTTGTGCAAAACATGCAAACTTCATCTTTTGGATCAGAGAGAGAGAGAGGCCAAATTTACCAGACCGTGTGATATTTCAAGATCATCCAACATCTCTTCATCCTTCTCTAATAACTCCTTTACTACACCAATAGTGTCTCTTGCCTTAGTGACTTTAGTATCTTTAGCATCATCACCCTTAGCTGGAATGCTGGTCACTGGAGGCTGTTCGAGAGGATATTATGTATCCTTAATAACTACCTCATCTTCTTCCTTATCATTCTCATACTACATCCTTTTATCTAACCTTTCTCTTCTAGAATAGAGGAATCATTTACATCAGCCTGTGCACTTTGTGCTTGATCTTTTTGCACTTCAAATGACACAACATCATATTGATTTTTTTACAAAATTGGTGTAAGGATTTTCTTTGTATGCTTCATTACTTCATTAGTTAGACCTATCATAAGCTTATTGACTCTAGTTTTGCTTCTAAAGTGTGTCTTAGCTTCTTGAAGTATTCTGTTCATTTATGCAACTGCTATTACCGAACATAAATTCATAATTAGATACTCTCTCAACCTTTCATCTTTCTTATTTGCATTTTTCCTTCTCATCTCCAAAATATCATACAAGCCCTTAGGTATATTAGACATTATTTTTACTAGAGCTCTATTGTACACATTCAAATACTTAACAACAACTTCTTCTAAAGTCATTTTTTCATTATCATCAAAATTATCATACCATTGAGACATTGGCTTCAAATTTCCATGCTTTACAATATCATCCACAATTTCATCTAATGACATAGGAGGTTTAACTATGAATCTTACTTCCTTAACTACCTTGTCTATTCTGGATTCTTTTGGTTTCTTTCTAGGATTGACTCCGTCAGATGGATTCTCCTTAACTTTAGTGGCCTTAGCTACTTTGGTCTTTACCTCCTTAACTACATCATTGGATTTTGTCTCCTCATTGTCCTCCATAATGATTTTCTCCTTATCCACTTGTACTTTCTTACTTGTGACTGGCTTGCCAGATGACTCCCCTATTGGCTTCTTTATGCTCAATAGTTTTGGACTAGATGGAGGTGTTGATCTTTTGGGTTGCATTGGCTTGGAAGAAGTTCCCATACCACTTTTCTTGGTTTCTTTAGCATGTGCAGTCCTTTCCCTTGCCTTATGGACCTCTTCTTTGGTGATCCCAATGATTTTTGCATATGCCTCTACTTCTTTCCGAACCTTCCTCACAATCTCTGGCTTCTTGAATTATGAATGGACCTGTAGGTCTTTCTCCACAAAGGTTTCAAACCTTTCTTCAGATGGATCTATTGGTCTTCTTAGATTATTTTGATCATATAGCTCATGGATGTCACCTTATACCTTATACCCCATCGATATTATCCATATAGTTTGTGGTTCCATCGCTTCTATTTGACATTGGTCAATATAAATCATAAAGCATATTGTATCCTTATATTTATCAACAATCTCCTTAGGGATCCTTTCCCTTGATTACATAATACCTTGGAAGTTCTTGAAATATCCCCATAATACTATCTTCTGGATTTTCTAGTCTCCCAGACTCATAATATAGTTTCGGAATTGGACAACTACTAGAGCATTTGATGACCATTGTACATTGCTAATCCTTAAAACTTCATTCATGAAGTAGAAAAATAGGCATAGAATGAGTGTATTATATTTGAAGTAATTCTTATTGTCCTTCTTAATCTTCGCTAATTTCTCCATCAACTATAACCAGAGCAACTTGCATAGGTCAAATTCCCTGCTCTCCTTGACCATTTGGTAGGCAGCATAGATGATCGGTTTGGATACAAAATTGTCCTTATGGAGTGATATATTTTATATCCAATCACCATAAATGCAAATATTAAATCATGATCCAATATGTCACTAGTAGTCATTGCTCTTTTGTTAAACTTCAAACCAGTTGCATCTATCACCATTTGGTTCTTAACCTCCTTCAACATGGGTAATCCATTGGTTGAGTTGAATCTTGTCACAACCTGGATAGATTCTTTGGTAATCTTATGTGGGAGGCTCATCCACATAAATTCATAATGGATTCTTCTTAGCATGTACTGAACCCAATCATTTTCATCAAATATTGGAATCCTAACCACCTAAATGAACTCCTTAAGCACTATGAATTCAGGTTTTAGTTTGAAATTCCCATCAAGCAATTGGTTGTTATATAGATTCAGGATTTGTGATCCACTGATTTCATCAATGTTCAAGTGGATGTATGCTCTAACATCCTCTACATGCAATACATTGTATGAAATAGATGAAAAAGCACCAAGAGGATCTGTTTCTACTAATTTAAAAGGGCACCTCTTAAAATTTGGGCAGGATCTCTCTATAATATCCACAACCAAAGGTTTAGCCTTTGTTCACAAATTTTAGGGTTTCAAGCTTCTCAGATAGATACCTTGTTCACCAGACTAGGGTTCAATTCTGAATCGCTCTCTCACTTTGAGCTCACTAAAATATTCTCTTAGAGCTTTCTCAAACACTATTGCTTCAAATGGAAAGTGATAAATGACTAAATAGAATTGCCTTATATCATTCATAAACCTAACTTTTTAGTGTAATTAATGCAGATGTCCTTAGATTCTCTAGATACTCTGTATCACAAACTTGCACCACAAAAAACTTCTGCAGACCTTCAACATTACTCAAGCACTTTTGGATATCCTTTCACTAGATCAATAATAATCAAATACAACTTCTACATCTTGCAGAAATCAAGCACGGGGTTTATAAGAATTTCGTGAAAACTCCCCCAAGGCCAGATGCCTTAGTTTAGTTATCAGATGAAGTTCCAACACCAAAATTAGGTGCGGACCCACTCCCTGCACCATTATCACTCTTCTTCACCCATGTCTTCTTCATTATCTCTAATCTATTCAACTTTCACTTTGCCCTTATCATCTGCCTTCACATTCTTATTCTTGTCTATCAAACCATTCCTATTCATATTTTTCTTCTGCAGGATCTTGCAATATGACCGAATTTGTTGCAATTGTATCATACAACATTTCTTTGTCTAGGCCTAAAGCTCCCTTGATTTTCTCTTGATCTGCACTAGTTAGCAACATGTCCCAACCTACCACATGCATAATATTTGATATTCCTTCTGTTTGGAAATTTATTCATCATGCTTCTGCATTCATTTGCCTTATGCCCATACTTTTTGCATTTAAAACATTGATTGGAGAAAGATGAACCATTATGATTCACTCTATTTCTACATTGACTAGCCATATGACCAAATTTATTGCAAACAAAATAGTTACCATCAAACCTATGAGCATTATTTTTCCTTACCGAAGACCTTTTAGATTTGTTCTTCTGATGTTGCGACTTAGGATTGCCTTGACCGAATCCAAGGCTTTCTCCTTTCTCAAATCCAAGTCCTCGCTTGTCATCTTCACTCTTTTGACTTTCAATAATCTCATTAAGTTTGGCTGAGATGATTCTGAACTTCTCCTTGTACAAATTTATAGCTTCAAGATCATATCTAAGAAGAAGGCCTTCTTTGCAAGATCTTCCTCATGTTGTCTAGATTCTTGCAGGTCTAGATTTAGTTAGTCATTCTCGCAATCAAGTCTACAACATTCATCGGATTTATATTTCAATAAAGGAGAAAGATTCTCCTCATTCTTCTTCCTTTTCTCAATCTTCTTTGTCAATTTCATCACAATAGATTCCATCTCATTCTTTTGGACTACATTAACTCTAGCAAGTTTCTCACATTCTTCTATCTTCTCCTTCAAGGCTTGGACACCAATCGTTTGTCTTTCTTTCCCCTTTATCTTATCAAGAAGTTTCTTTCTCTTCTCTCTTGACTTGTTCAACTGGTCTTTCAACGATTGGTTGAATTTCTCAGCATCCTTAAGATTTGCTTTCATTTGCTGGACCTCTACTTAGGATTGATCAAGATCCTCAAGTGCCACAATAAGTTGATGTTGAAGACTACTGGAATCCATTGATTCACCTTCCCGAATCCTCCTCAAGTTGTTAGGATTCTTCTGAGGAACTAGGATCTGATACCAATTGTTGGAATCAAGGAACACTGAGAGGGGGGTGAATTAGTGTTCTACAATTTTTAACCTTATTAACTTATTATTTTAGCCACTTAATACAAATGAATAAAAGAAAGATACATAAACACAAAGTAATCAATAATCACTCCATAACACTAGAATTTATATGTGGAAAAGCTGGTCAAGGGAAGAACCATGATGGGGATAAGACCCACAATATAAATATACTTTGTTGAAGTATATAAATATTACATAGGGGAATGCACATACATTCAGGCACACTGCTCAAAATATCAAGGGCTACAACCCTAGGAAGACTCACTGTCTTGAAATATCTTTTACAAAATATAATTAAAATGTCTGAACTAAAAAATAACATCTGAAAATGCCAAGGTACAGTTTCGGTTAAGCACAAAACTCTTAATCTCTCACTGTTATGTTCCACTATTCTACTTTATTCCGAAGCACAAATCCTTCACTTGCACAAGTGAAACTATGCACAATCAATCACAAATACTTTCCACACATATATTGATATAAAAAATGATCATATCCATTAGTCTTTTATATTCGCAACATGAAATTAGGTCTTCTACATGTCAGCTTCAAGAACACTATAAATAATGAAATGTGTATACCAAGTCGGATCAATTCCAGCTCCAATGGATATGCACACCAAAAATAATTGTCCACATGCTAAAAAAATTGTCTAACAACATGCCACAATCACATGAATAAGCACCAAAATCAATCCACATAATCTGCACAATGATTATTTACATAATACTGCTAAACTACCCTATCAAACTGAGAACCAACACATCAGATCATCTAACTCAACCATGAGTCAACACTAGATGTCACAAACTTAGAATATGGTAGATAAAGAATCCATAATGCTTCTTTAAGATCCACAACACAAGACATAAACCTTTATTGAAGTATGGATCGATCAACCTATTTTCTGTCAAATACTCTATTTTCCAGTCTACCAGACTTAACCAAAATCAATCACTCTTTCGATATGAACAAACTGAGCTATGTGGATGGGTGTATTAGCATTAGTTTCCATCAATCACAACATTGGTTTATATATGCAGTGTCTCTTTCCAATAAATCCATGTTAAAATAATCATCAATATCAAGGTGAGGCAAGGTTATGAATGATTCACGGATGGGTTATCGAGGGGTATAAGGATAGTAGTGCTTTCCATTGCATCCACATGCTAATTATATTTTTGAAAAAATTTACTTTATTTTTCTTGATAAGTTCTCTCTACTCATATTATGATCAACCATGAATCACCAAAGATACACAAGTATTGATTTTTTAAAAGATAAAATTGCACACAAACTAGCAATAAGGGCTTCATACTCAACAATGTTGTTTGTACATAAGAAATTCAGCTGATTGCATAAAAGAATTGGCTTTCCTAAAGGAGATACTAATATTCCACCAACATCGACAGAACTAGTTTGATATCTAGAATCATCAAAGAATAAATCCCATCTCTTATCTTCATCCAAAGGGAGAACAAGATCATTATGAAATATATCTTGATTAGGAAGAGAAAAAGGTGAAGGAGCATCAACCAAGTGGTCAGTTAAAGCTTGGCCTTTAATCACTTTTTGAGAAACAAACTTAAGGTCAAATTTTGTTAACAACATAACCCATTTAGCCAAGCATCCCAAAAGATTGGTTTTAGAGAAAAGATTCCTCAAAAGATTAAATTTAATGATAACATGTGTTTTATCATTAAGAAGATAATATATCAACTTTTGAGTTGCAAAAAAAAGAGCAAGACATCCTTTGTCAATTGCAGTGTATCAAATCTCATAATCAAGTAAAGTGTGGCTTATTTAATACATAACACGTTGTTTTCCATTGTTATCAAGTTGTGCCAACAAGGCTACAAGATAATTAGAAGAAGCAACAATTTTAAGAAGAAAAGGATGATTAGTAACTACAATTGTAAGATAAGATGATTTGCTTAGTGATGTTTTAAATCATCAAAGGCTTTTTGACAATCCACATTCCATTTAAAAGCATTATCCTTTTCAAGAAATTGAGTGAAAGGAAGGGTTTGATTCATAAGTTGTGAAACAAATTGATGAATAGCTTGAATCTTTCATTGTAAGCTATGAAGTTGAGAAATGTTTCTAGGAGGTGGCATGTTAACTATAACATCAAATTTCTTTATGTCTACTTCAATACCACGATGCAAAATAATGAATCATAATGGTTTTCCACTATCAACACTGAAAACACATTTTAGAGATTCAAGTGCATGTTATATGTAAGAATACATTCAAATGTTTGATGAATGAGTTGGACATGATCATGGCATGAAATAATATTTTCCAAGATGTCATCAACATAGTCCTCCAAGAGTTTATGCATATAGTCATGAAATATAAGAGTCATAACACATTGATACATTGCACCAACATTCTTTAACCCATTAGGCATGACAACCCAAAAAGTGGCCCCCATGGTGTTATAAAAGTTTTTTTATATTGATATCAAGGATTAAAATATATTTGGTTGTATCAAGAGAATCCATCCATGAAGGACAATAGGGTATGGCTGATAGTGGAATCAACAATCATATCAATATTTGGAAGGTGAAATTCATCTTTTAAGGAAGCCTTATTAAGGTCTCTAAATTCAATGAAAATTCTACTATGGTTGTTTGGTTTAGTATCAAAAACTATGTTTGAGATCCAAGGTGAATAGTCTATAGGGCAGATAAATCTAGCAAACTAGGAGCTTCTCAATCTTAACCTTAACCAACATTATAAACTCGGGGTTTTTTTTCCAAATTATTTATTTAATGGGCTAGTATTAGGATGCAACACAATATTCTAAGTAACAATCTGAGAATCAATGCAAGGCATATCCAAATAATTTCAAGCAAAATTTTCAAGAAACTCAAGTAAGAGAGAAGAATGATCATTTATTTCATCAACATCTAGACATTTTCTAATTTAAATCACCTTTTTAGCATTATTTGGATCCATCAATACATCTATGATATCTCTAATAATAAGATTTTTATGTTCAAGAACATCCAATAGATGAGGGATTTATTGAGGCATTTCCAAGGTATCATTTAGTAATTCAACTTCTTTCTCAAAGTATGCTTCAACATATAAACAATATGGAAATCCATGATTATGATTATTATAAACTCTTGTAAACTCAACTAAGGAATCGTCCACTTAAAATATGTCAAATGAAGGTATGCTAGAAGCATAAATAATGTTAATTAATTGAGGATTAACTAGAGGAAGACATTTAGAAGTGTTGGAATCAATGAACACTGGGGGGGTGGGTGAATCAATGTTTTACAATTTTCGAACTTGTTAATCTGATTCTTAAACCACCAGATTCATAAGAAAGAAAGTAAAGTGTAGAAACATAAAACAATCAACCACACAACCATAACACCGATATTTTTTATGTGGAAACCCGAAAAGGGAGAAACCACGCTGGGATTCGAACCCACAATATTATTATACTATGACCAAAAGTATGATAATATTACATAGAGGGAATGCACTTGCATTCAGGCACACTGCCTAGATCTCACTACTCAATTACATAAAAGGGAAACAACCTCAAAGGACTCACTATCGTACAGATGAGATATTGTAGTAATTGCAATGTTTGAAATGGAATATAGTATCTACAAATGCCAAAGATCAGTTCTAGTTAATCATAGTATGACTATCAAATGCTACTTTTTGTTTTTACCGTGTTCTGCTACACAGTCATCTACCAGAGCACCAATTTTGCATTCTGATGCTCATTCACATACCACACATCCACATTCCAAAAAAAAAACCAAAAATGATTATCTGGATTGACAATATATATCCACATAACCTATTAAGATCTCAAATATGTCGGCTTCACAAAAACTGCATAACATGCAACATAAGATGTATATCACCAAGTCGGCTCAATCCATCTACAAATCCATATGAAAACCTAAACCAAATGATAACAAGCTTCATATGAGTTGGCCCAATTACCTCGAGCACGAAACCAATCACCAAAATCAACCCAATAATTCCACATCACATGTTACATGAAAATAGCCCCGTTCTAACTAAATTACCGGATATCGAACCTTTAATCTTGCTCATGAATCAACACCAGATACTGGAATCATCAAATAATCTTCCTTAATCACCATAACCAAAATTACATCACCAATATCAAGATATGCACAATGTTCTCATATTCCATCGATTGTTGTGTTCCACCTTCTAGACTTATGCCTTATAATCAATATGACTTTTGGTAAATCAAATCTATGTACACTGGATGTGATTTCCAAATTGGGTTGCCATCAATGACAACTCATAAACATCAATCATGCACCAATATTCACTAGAACAGTGTCTCTTGCCAACAATCTCTCCCTTTGGCATTGATGGCAACACTGTGAAAAATGTATTGTACACTCAAGACTACAAAACTTCAAAATTCCAAAATCTCCAAGAATCTACAAGCTCCCCATGAGAATTTACACCATTTTTCACTCTTCTCTCTCCCCCTTTGATGATAAAAGCCAACCAAAACTTATATACAAGGATATGTATAGTTTGTCACAAAAAAATGAAAATATCAGCAAAAATTTTCCTTAGGGACAATAAATGGTTATCGAGCATGGTTTCTTCAAGCTCTCCAAAATGTTGATCATTCCATTGAAAAGATAAGCATGCATCTCTGCTCCTATTGTGTCTACCATAACAATCTTATCCACAACATCCTTAGAATCTTGCATGCTACTTATTAGAGAATCTATATGAGGAGTGATAAGATTCCCTACTTTTCCTACTCTACCCAAAATTCTATCCTTCTCTTGATTTAGGCTCTTAATCTTATTTAATACACTCAAAACTTGTGGTTTAAAACTGCTAGCCATGACTGATTGAGGTGTATATGACTATGATATGCTAGAAAGTTGGCCTTCACATTCTTTTATTTTCTTGTCAATGTATATAGTAAACTTAGGCAAAAATAGACATGGCTTGTATATATGGCCACCTTCATCAAGCGCATCCTGAATACCCTTCATAACAATTACTAAACTGACTCTATCATCCTCCATCATCTTCAAACAAAAATTTCAATTGCATGGCATTGAATTGATTCAAAACTCTAACATATGCTACCTTCTCTAAAGACTCAAAATGAGAACCTACAACATTTAGCATACTGTTAAGCTTACTAGAGGGATCAGAGGTGTCTGGTTTGAAAGATTGCAAAATTTTCTCCAGGACATCTCCTACCAATGTTATCAACTCTTTGTCTACTAAATGGGACTTAAGTAAGTCCTCACTTGCTTTAGCTTGGGTGAGAGTTCCTAACTTTAGTACTTAAATTGGAGATAAGGAACTCATATCAATAGGCCCTTGACCAAAATCATCTAAATCAATAGCAATCTATTTACCTTTATTAGTTACACTGTCTCTTGCCATTATTATTGGAGCTTGATCATCCTTGTTCTTTCCTTTCTCCTCTCCTACTACTTCTGCACTAGCATCAATTAATTCTTTCAAGTTCATTGGGGGCACAACTTTATAAGTACCTTCAATTATACCAAACTTCAGAGCTTCATCTATTTCATACTTCTATTTCTTGCTTGCCTTGGCTCTACTGGATGGCTTAGCTTTAGCTCCTGGTTTCTTGGATGGATAGGCTCTAATGGATTGAGGCTTCTTTACCAGTCTGGCATAAGTGGTTGTCTTCTTCACCTCTTTCACTACTTCATCATATTCAATCTCTATATCCTCAACAGTGGCTGTAACATATTCCCTTTGTGACTTCTTAGTGCAGGAGCACCTAGGCCAACCTACAAAACCATGAAGACAATGAAGATACCAGGAATGTTTTATGAAGAAAATCAAGTTGATTGGAGAGTTTTAGAACCAATAATGGCTTTTGAAAGCAATAAATCATATGTAATGTGTAAAAGTCCTAAGGGTCCTGATAAAGGCCTAAGGACCAAAATGCAATGTAATTGGGCAAATGATGCCTAGGAGTCTAGATAGGTTGAATAAGGGTCTAATATGCTTTGAATGATCATATCATGATTAAAACCCATTGATTTGATAGGATTTAGTTGGTTAGGAGCATTAAAAATGAAGTTTAAATTCAAAAATTGGACTTCCAACGGCTAGTTCCAGTTTTGGTGGGAATTAAGTTTTGGAGTGGTTTAAACACTCTAATCATTCTAATTAGTTGGGGATTGGTTGGAGTTGGTTGGGGAAGGACTTATAAAGTCTCTTATGTCATTTTTGTGTGGTTGGATGATGCTGGTACGGACTTGTACGGACTGTTCCAGAAAATCAATAAAAACTTCTTTGTTTGTGGTCAAAATCTTGTGTTTTCATGTTTTTCTTGCATTGCTAACTGAAGGGGCTGATATTATTATGTTTTAGGGACTCCATAGACTGTTATTTACATTAATAACATGTTTTGAAGTTCTGAAAAGATATCATTTTTGTTTTATTGCTGACTGTCCCAGAAAAACCAGTGATTTCTCACTAATTTTGTGAGTTTCCAAGCATATATGGATCCATCCTATGAATGTAAAGGTCTGATTCTCATAGGGTAGATGACTAATGACATGTACAATAATTTAATAACCTTTTATTGATAGGAAGGAGTGAAGAGTGCAGGTGTACACCATGGAAAGTGACTGAAAATACAAGAAAGTGACTAAAAATTGAGTGAAAATGGAGGCTAGAGTGTAGCAGTAGAGAATCTAATTGAACAAGGGGGGTATTTTATGCATTGAAGTGTCTAGACACACCATTTTTAAGGTTTTTGAACTTTGGTTGAGCCTCAGAAGTGACTGGAGGTGGGATTTTGAGAAAGCCCTAGTTGTAAGGTTGATTTAGTGAGGTTTTTGGAGTTTGGGTATCTAGGAGAGCAAACAAAACTTAATACCTTGAAAATACTTGGATTGAGACCATAATAAGTGACTGTATAGAAGGGTTAATCCTGGAAGTGAGTTTGGAGGGTACTTCCTTCACAAAAGTGACCTAATTAGCCCTCACGGTGACTAGGGACAATAATTTTTTGAATGATTTGTTCCAAAACAACCATAGGCAATATTTTGGGTGTTGATAGGGGTTGATATTTTGTATCTAAATCAGTCATAACATTGGTCCATGTTTTGGTAAATGTGTGTGAAAAGAGCCAAAAACAGTCCAACAAGCTACTAGGAGACTAGGCTTAGTGAAGGGCTAAAACTAGGTTTTTGTATCAGTTGATGAGTTGAGGGTTTGAAAACCTTAGAGACATGTTTTTTGAGGTTATTTGATGTATGTGGAGGTGGAGGAAACACCTGATTAAGGTGAAGACAAGTTTTGAGCCTATTGAGGCACTTTGAGCCTTTGAAACACCATATGAGTGTTGGGGTTTGGGTCCATATTCCACTTAGTTTACAAGTTTGCAACTAGATCCTCCATCCTCTACATCACTTCTCCTTCTTCCTTTTCTCTTCTCCACCAATTTACTTGGCTTGAGACTTAGGTGGAGGGATAATATTCTGAACATCGGAGGTAGGTGCAGACTAAGACTATATAAGATTTGATTTCTTGGGATTTTCCATCTCCTCCTCCTTTAGTATGTTTTTCTCCCTATCCATCTACATAATTTCCTTAGATATACCCATTTACTCTACTAGATCCTCAACCTTTTTTCTGACTTTCCTATTTCTTGTCGGTTCAGTGAATTTCTTGTGCAAATCAAGATCGTTCTCTTTATATGTATCGAAACTTTCTTCTTTCTCATCTACTGACTGACTCAATAGGTGTTGAGCATATGCATCAAGTGTATTTTCATCCACCTCATACCCCATGGGCATGATCCAAATAGTCCTAGACTCAATTGCCTCCATATGACATTGGTCCCTGTCAACCATGAATCAAACTGTTTTCTCATATTTTTCTACAATCTCTTTAGGGATCCTCTCTCTACTTTGCATCATTGCCTGAAATGATTTGAAATATCCCCACAAAGCATATTTATGTGTTATAGTATCACCCAATCCCTTTAGACCTTCCTTGATTTCGATTGCCACTGGTTTATCATAAGCTCATTGAATCTTTCCAATATCGGGGATTTAATTCATGAAATACATTGCTAAATAAACAACCAGAGAACCAAACTTAAAAACATGTTTCTTATCTTGCTTTATCCTCTTTGGATTACTCAATAGCTCATTGAGAATCACTCCATAGAGATCATACTTCTTGTCCTCCTTAAGTATTTGATAAGTGGGAAATATAGTAGTACCAAATATTGAGTTATGTCTGCTAGACTGATATACTTTATATCCAGTTACCATTGAAGCAAATCTCACATCAATCTCTATGATATCATTTTTTGTCATCAACTGGTTGTCATATTGGGATCCGATAACAACCATCACTATTGTGTTCTGAACTTTCCTTGGACCAGGGATCTCACCAGTTGCATTCAAATAGGTTACCACTTGAATGAATTTCTTCATGATCTTATGAGGTTTGTCCAGCCATACAAACTGATCATGGATTCGACTCAAAATATATCTCACCCATTTAGGTTCATCAAATACCAAAAAATGAACAAATTGGAAAAAACCCTTGTCCTGTAATGACTTGAAATATGGTTTCAGATTTCCCATTCTATCCATCATATGCTTGGTGTAAAGTGATAGCATGTCCACATTTCCAAGCTCCTTGATGTTACAGTGGATGTATGCCCTAATGTCTTTGTTATGTAGTACACCATACGGGATAGAGGAAAAAACACCTTCTGAATAATCTTCAACAGATTTGAATGGATGCCGCTTGAATACGAGCCTTGCTCTCTTAGTAATCTCAACTACCAAGGGAGTCGTAACATTAGATGCAGATGCCATGCAGAATTAGGGTATGAAAAATATTTTGAGAATGAATAAATACCTTCTTAAATTCAATTGACTGCTAGGAATCACTGATTGATCACTTCAAGCTCGGTTATCACTGCTCAATCTCATTCACCTTCCTCTTTTTCTCTCTCTCTTCACTCGCAATATAAATAATGAATGATTGTAATGCCTTTTTAGCCACTGAAAACCTAACTTTAAGTTGTAGTAAATGCACAACCCTAAAAAAATTTTGGATGTCCGGCATCTTCAAGAGTTCATCACTAGATACTCAGATAGGCATGAAATCTTCCAGATATCAACTGCACAACTGATTTCCATCATCTGCAACCATCCTCGACCAGTTATAGATCTCCGAAAAGGGGTTCTAAAGATCAGCATGAAAAGTTTCCCCCTAAGGCATTAGGCCTTAGTTACTGGATGAGGTTCAAACACCAGAATCAGGTGTGGAGCCAGTCTAAACATTTTAATCTTCCTTCTTAACCCGCATCTTCTTATGCTGCTCTCTAACTTCTTCAACCTTTGCTTTGCCTTTTTCATTTGACTTTTTCTTGTCTACTAGAGCATTCTTGCTTACATTTTTGCTTATGTAATATTTTGCAATGTGACCGGATCTGTTGCATGCATAGCAAACAACATTTCTTTGCATAGGCCTGGAATTCATCTATTTTGGTCTCATCCTGCATTGGTTAGAAATGTTTCCAAACATTCCAAAAGCATAAAATCTCTTATTCTGGAAATTATTCATCAGTGTTTTGCACATGTTTGACCTATGACCAAAGTTGTTGCATATAAAACATTGACCGGTAAAGGTTGGACCATTATTCATCACATTATTTATCATCCCAATATTCATCTTATTTGTTCATTGACTTGCCATATGACTAAATTTTCCACATACAAATCATTTACAATTGAATTTATAGGCATCAAGTTGTCTTACCGAAGGTCTCTTGTTCTCCTGCTGATGTTTGCTTTGTCCAAAATAAGAGGATTCTCCTTTCTCATATCCAAGTCCTCACATGTCTCTCCCATGTCTCTGAATTTCCAACATCTCATCCAACTGGTTTGAGATGGCTTTGAATTTTTCTTTATACTCATTAGCAGTGGAAAACTCATCTCTCAAGATTATGATCCACCTTTCAAGTTCTTGTCCATCATTGTTTCTTTGGGTCAATTCAAGCTTCAACTGATCATTCTCATAGTTAAACCTACAACATTCATCAGATCTATCCTTCAATGACTGAGTCATATTTTCTTCATTCTTCTTCCGCTCTTCAATCTCCTTTGTTAGCTACATCACAATAGATTGCATCTCATTCTTTAGGACTACATTCTCTCTAGTAAGCTTCTCACATTCATTTGTCTTGTCTTGTAGGGCTTGATTGTCAATTCTTTGGTCTTCTTTCTCCTTGAGTTTATGGACATTAGTTCCTTTCTCTTTTCTCTTGATGTGTTGACTTGTTCTTTTAGAGATTCAATGAAAATTTTAGCTTCTTCCAAGCTTCTCCTCAAGCTACTCTTCTCTGTCATAGCTGCATCAAGATCTTCAAGTGCCACAACAAGCTGCTTCTACAAACCATAGTCCATTGATTCAATCTTCCAGATCTTCCTCAACTTGTTAGGCTTATTCCAAGGAACTAGGCTTTGATACCAATTATTGGAATCAATGAACACTAAGAGGGGGGAAGAATCATTTTTTTACAATTTTCAAACTTGTTAATCTAATTCTTAAACCACTAGATGCATAAGAAAGAAAGTAAAGCATAGAAACATAAAGAAATCAACCACACAACCATAACACCAATATTTTTACGTGGAAACCCGAAAAGAGAAAAACCACAGTGAGATCTGAACCCATAATATTATTATACTATTTCCAGAAGAATGATAATATTACATAGAGGGAATGCACTTGAATTCAAACACACTGCCTAGAACTCACTGCTCAATTACATAAAAGGAAAACAACCCCAGAGGACTCATTGTCCTACAAATGAGATACATGAGTAATTATAATATTTGAACTGGAATATAACATCTACAAATGCCAAAGATCAATTTTGGTTAAGCACAATATGACTGTCAAATGTTGCTCTGCCTTTCTGTCCTATTTTGGTGTAGAATCATCTACTAGAGCACCAATTCTGCATTTTGATGCTCATTCAGATACCACACATCCACATTCTCAAAAAAAATACCAAAAATGATCATCTGGATCAACAATATATATTCGCACAACCTAATAAGATCTCAAAAAATTGACTTCACAAAAATCGTATAACATGCAACATAAGACGTGTATCACCAAGTCGGCTCAATCTGTCCACAAATCCATATGTGGACCTAAACCAAATGATAAAAAGCTTCATATGAATCGGCCCAATCACCTAGAACAAGAAACCATTAACCGAAATCAACCCAATTCCACATCACACGTTACACCAAAATAGCTTTGTTCTAACCGAATTACTAGATACCAAACCTTTAATCTTTCTCATGAATCAACACTGGATACTAGAATCATGAAATAAGCTACCTCAAACCTTGAATCATCTGTCTTAATCACCGCAACCAAAATTACATCACCAATATCAAGATATGCACAATGATCTCATATTCCACTGGTTACTATGGTCCACCTTCTAGACTAATGCCTTATAAACAATATGACTTTTGGTAAATCAAATCTATGTACACTGGATATGATTTACAAACTGGGTTTCCTTTAATGATGACTCCTAAACATCAATCATGCACCAATATTCACCGGAGAAAAGTCTCTTGCCAACAAGAAGAAGTAGAGATAATATTCACATCAAGAGATTGTCAATGGGATGCTTTGATGGTCTTTGAAGGATCATAACCAAGACCAAATGGAGCTTCACATATGTAAGGTTCTAACGGTACTTTGATTCCTTGTTCATGTATGCCACAACAATTCCCTCTATATCCACTCTTAGATAAGATATGGAAACCATGACCTTAAAGGGATCCCATTTTTGAAAGAGATGGTGGGGCCTCATAAGTCTTAGTGTCAATGAAGAAGAATAAGAAGACTTTGTTGAAGTAGAAGTAGCCTTAAAATTAATCTTAGGTTTCTTATAAGAAGTTGAATACTTTGTGGATTCCACCACATGATCTTCCTTTTTAGTCCTAGATTCTAATGGAGAGATTTTATACTTTCTTACATACAAGGATGTAAATTCTAATGGCCCTTAATTAGGACCTCTTCGGGTGAAGGACTATCTTCAGAAGGAGATGGTGTGTCCATTTGGATTGGAGAAGAAATTATAAAATGTAAAGGAGATTAAGATCATGCTTCTATTTGTAAATAACTCTATTAGTTTTTATCTTCTAATGTGTATATCTTGTTTTTGTGAATGATGTCAAACATAAAATGATTAGTGGATCAGTATTCAATATAAAAACAAATCATTTTAAATATGATATCAAGAAAGATCAAATAAAGAGCATAATGAGAAATAAACAAATGAAGTATACTCAAGAAACTTCCATTGCTAGTAACTCTTTCTTGTCCTCCTCATCTCCATGTTCCTTGAGTACTCTGAAGTTGACTAATGGAGAGTGTGAAGATAGATGGGGTGAAATGTGGAATGCTCTCAAACTATCATAATGACATAGTGTGGATGTGTGGATGTGGTGGATGGAAACAAAGATCATAAGCTTGCTTTGGAGTGGCTTTGGAATCAAAATGACATTATGATAGTGCAATGATAAGTGGATAAATGGCCATCATAATGATGTAATAAAAGTGGATGATTTGATAAGAGTTAAGACTTAAATTTATAGATTTTGGGGCTTAGAAATAGATGGTCAAGATTAAAAGTTAATCAATGGCCAAGATTCAAGGAGAGAGAAAGGTGTGCTAACACATGTGATCACATCTTGGGAAGAATAACTGTCATAGGGAAAAGAAGAAGGTGTGCTCACACAAGTGTGAGAAAACTTTGGGAAGCCCACTTGTCCTAGGGGAAAGGGGAAGGTGTGTTCACACGTGTGAGAAACCTTGGGAAGTTCATGAAGTTGACAAGTGGAAACACTTGTGGAAAAGGTGTAAGGGATATGAAAAGGGAGGATATGACATACATGCCAAAAGAGGAAAGTGTAGGGTGGCTCCATGAGGAAGATAAATTCTCACACATGTGTGAGAACCCCTTGCTGAAAGATGACGTGGATGGGTGAGATGACTTGGGTAGGTGTGAAGTATTTTAAATTTGAATAAATACTAATAGGGATTAGCATTTAGGTTAATTAGTTTAATGGGTGGTTTAAGATGAGGGTTTGTAGGAATCACTAAATTAGCCTAATAAATCATGGATTAATTTAGCTAATTAAGATTAGGGATAAAATTGGAATATTCTTAGGGTTGAGTTTGATTGATTAAAATAAATTAAACTTTAGGATAAATGAGACATGTATAATTAATTAATAAATTAATTATATATGTGGAAGGGGATAATCAATTAAATATAATTTAATTAATTTAGGGTAATAATAGGATAAAATGATTAATTAAATTAATCAAGGGATACAGAAAATAATTAATTAAATATTAATTTAATAAATTTTATGTGTCTACAAATGAAATTAAGATTGCTATGAAGAGTAGAAGAGACTTCTTGCATAGCATGGATCTAATCTACTTAGAAGAAGGTTATATGTGAGAGTATCAAACATAACATGGATAGGGATGAGTAAAATTAAAGACACAAATAGAGAGAGAACTGGTTTAAATAAGAGAGGTATCCACCTCAATTTGATGTAACAAGTTTATGCTACACACATCAAAACCTGATCTATTATCTTGACTATGGTACATCTTATTGAATTACCATTGATAACCACAACAATCATAAGAAAATCATATTGATTTTGAACTTCCATAAATGGTAACTCATGTTGTGAAAACATAATATCCAAAATTTTCACATGCATATAGTTTGATGGTGTAGGAGCACTTAGGGAAGCTGCCAATTAACACTGCCTAAAAAGATTCTCGATTTTGTTTTGGTTCTCTTTGTTGGACTTTTATCATTGGTGTATTTTGTTAAAGGAGAATGTTGTATAGGCTATCAGTTGTCATTGATTTCCACATAATTTTGTTGACTTATATTCGATATACCTATTATCCAATTTGTACATGTTATGGATCTTTGGAAGGTAAGATGCATGGTTCAGTAGTTCAACATGTCAATTGCTTTGTTCCTCCAGAATAGAATAGTGTGTCTAGACATCCACATTCATCAGTTGATTATTTTTGGTCCTATGGTTTTGGGACATGATAAAGCATTGTGGATTACTTGTGTATTCCAGTTGGCATTAACTTTTGTTATCTCTTGGCTAACCTATGTGGGTGAAATGTATGAACTATATTATTGTAGTGTGTAAGGAATGTGTGGCTAACTTGAGGTATAGATCAATATATATATATGTGATATATTCTTTTGATGATGGTATGGATAGATAGAGAGATACATACATAGATGCATGACATGGTGATTGGATGTGATATGTGATTGAAGTAGATGTGAATGACTGAAGAGAAAACAAAGTATGTGAAGTTTGTATGCTGATCCTAATTAGAACTATACTCCATGCATACGTAAGATGCAACTATAGTAGTTCATTTTGTCTACTTGTTCTTCTTTGTGTAGTGAGCCCTCTAGCAATGAGCATTTTGTAATATTTTATAACTAGTTATATTATATTGAGAGTTAATCCTCTCTGTGGTTTCTCCCTAACGGGTTTCCACACAAAAATATGGTGTTTTATTGTACATGTTGTTGTGGATGGTATCTCTACTTTTGTTGCTTATTTGATCATTCATTTCTTATTGTTACATGTTTATTGATATGAATCTGCAAAGTGATAATTGAGTTGATTTTAAAGTATCAAAAGGGAATACTGAATCACCCCCCATCCCCCCTCTTAGTATTCTAGTTGTTCAACACTCTTTGTTTAACTTTGCAAAGTTTTGAGCTTAAAACTAGGGGCTCAGACAAGAAACTTGAGTATTGAAATTATCAACCCTACCTTTGTTGTTTTTCTTTGCAATGAATGTTCGAATTTAATAATAATGGTTATATAATTATCTCCTCCCGACCTATTAAAAAATGGGAGCTTTGGAAATTGGTATGAACATTCAATAGAATACAAATGATGTTAAATTTTGTCAAATGTTGAAGTTGCGACTATCTTGGTAGTCATTTATGCAAAATGTGGAGCCATTAATAGGGTTAACATACTCCCAACCCATGCTAGAATGAAGAGTTTGGGAATCCATCAAGAATATGGCTCTTGTTTCAAGTAATTTATTGTACATGTATACAAAATGTGGAAGCACAGATTGGACATGTGAAATATTTGATAGAATGCCTCATCAACCACATGGGCCGCACTCATATGCATAAAACAAATAATTTGGAAGGCTTTAGCAACTTTCAAATAAATGTAACCATATAGTTCCCAAAAGGACATGATGGAAAGCACATGGAAGATAAAACCAAATGCATCAAATAGAAAGCAATTCATTGGAAAACAGATGAAAAGTCACCAGGTAAAATAAAGAGACACTCAATAACCTTTTTGGGATGACCATGCCAGGAAATTGAAGAGTTGTTTCCTTATAACAAGAATATAGATGGCTGTAGATTTTAAAAGGGAAGTTGAAATCAAGTAAGGAGTTGTCACAAGTGGGGTTGGAAGAAAAGAAATTTGTGCTTCAGGAAATAAAGGAGGGAACATAGAGGAAGGTACAAGAGGAAGTAATTACTGAGCCTACACATTAATATTACACAATACAAATAATAAGGAGATAGCTTGAGGAAATAGTAGTGCAGACCTTGAGAAAGGAGTGGTAAGAAAGCATAAGAAAATCAAGAAATAATGAAAGTGTGTGGCAATCGATGAAGATATGCAGATGATGGAGAAATCCTTACATAATCGAGGAAGATATTAAGAGAAGATGTGTGTGGGAAGTTGTGTTAAGATCAAGAAAGAGGTGTAAGGATAGAGGGAGAGCTATCGTGTGGGTTGCATAGTGTGAATAAATTGGCTAAGAAGAGAGGTGTGGGTTGTGACCATAAAGAGGAGACTGAGTTAATGTGAAGAAGAGAATTCAAAGAGTTGAGTGGACAATGAATGGTCATTTTGTAAATGTTGTGTGGGATGTATTTTGCAATTTTGATAAATACAATTTATTCTTTGTTGCAATTTGAAAATTTGAAGTTAAGAACAAAGAGCCTCCATTCTATTTTTTGTTTTGTATTTCTGAGTTAGTAGGAAGAGATGAGTGTCTTTATTTCTACATCACATGGTATCAAATCTAGTGATCTTGAGTGTGCAGATAGATCGTTCAATGGGAGATGATATACACCAAGGATGATGGTTATAGAAGAGGATTTGGCTGTCGAAAGATTAAAATGATTGTTGCAGGTAGGAATCCCTAAGCAATTTAGAGCTAGGAAGATGTGAAAGAAAGTGTTATGTTGTTTGTAGAGCATGAGAAGTGATGGCGATTGCAATACATGAGAGGATGAGTACAAAGAAGAGGACAATGAGGGTCATGAGGAGGCCCATGTTAATTTCATTTTTGGAGGGATATTGGGAAGAGTTATGGGATGCCGAGAATCTCGTTGATGAAGGGTAGTTACAATTGGAAATATAAATATGTAAGAGAAGAATGAAAAGAAAAGAGAGGAGGAAATGGTCATGGTGGAGCATCAGTTCGGGAGTGAATGCAAAGAATGTGATGGAGGAGAAAGTACCTTATAGGTTGAGGTAGTGGAAGAGGATAGAGTTTAGAAGGTGCACACAGAAGTTGTAGAAGAGGTTGATCAAGAACCCGATGAAGAGGGAATGATTCTTGGAGAGGAGATCATGAAGGTTGAAGAGTTATTCATTTCAAGTGAAGAAGATAAGCTACTTGAAGAATTTGCAATTGTAGTGAAAAGTGATGAAGAAGACGTTGCAAAAGTGGAGGTTGAAGAGGATGAGAATGAAGTGGATGCTAGAGTGGTTGAAGAGCATGAGGTAAATTTTGATGAGTTTTATGATATTAAGTTTAGTTTACCTTTGTTAAAGGTAGGAGAAGACATATTTGTAGATTTTCCTATGGGAGTTGGTTGGTTGCATATAGGGAATGTGGATAATGCTGCAAAAAATTAGTGGTGGTCAGTCTATGGTGGGTTGGATCCCATGAAGGAGGAGAGGAGAAGAGAGTGCCTTTGGTAGAGGAGGATGGTATATGGTGGATGTGAGTCTGTTGGGACCTATAAATTCTTGAGGGTTTAGGGTTTTTTCTTTTTCATGAAAACATTTAGAAAAAATAAACCTTTGTAGCCCATTATTGTAATTCATACTAAACTTTAACCCTTGAACCTTTTTGGTTCAAGGTTCAAGGTTCAACCATTTCTCTTGCGTAAGTTGTGGCTTTGTAATGTTTTTTAATAAGTAAGTGAGAATGTGTTATGTTAGTTTTGAACTTTTTGCAAATCAGTTCAAGGTTCAAGGTTCAAAATGTCCCTTTCTTTTGATTAAAGGCCTTTTCTCGTTACTTTTTGCACTTAAGTGGAAGGGTCTGTGCGTCGTCGAGAGGTTCCCCCTTTTAAAGTCTAGGCCTAGGCGGATTCTGATAAGTTTTTAATTTTTCCTAAGTCCTATGTCTTTTCCTATGTCTCTGTTGGGTTTTCCTAAAGATCAAGCAAGTTTCTTTAGATCTCGTGTATGTCTCTATACCACAACATAAAAGTGTTTGATGGTTATCACCTATGACTTGGTGAGAAACCACTAGCGGTGAACCATGGCTGATAGTTAATGCAAGCAATTCAGGCAAATAAAGATCCGCAGGCATTTGGGGAGGCATCAAAGTTTTATAAACAATACAATGGCAGGTGTATAGTCTGGGCCCAAACCAGAACCATCCTCTCTGCATAGTCCAAGGAAGAAATTTTAGTTGCTAGTGCCATTGGGTATCGGTAGAGGATTTTTCATGCTATACCGATGACTCGATAAGAGGTGCGGAGCGCAGAAAGATGCCATCGACCATCAGGTTAGCATGTTTGGAGAGGTCTCGATGATCTGATGGAAAGGCCTAGGCATGGTCCATTTATCCCACATTGGCCATGGGGAGGTGAATTTCAGTATTTAAAGTCAAAGCCCCATACATATTAAGTGTCAAAGCTTACGGGATTTTGGCAAGTAGCAGCTCAGAAGTGGGCCCCTCGCACACATCTCAAAGTGCCCAAATTTTCCAGCGAAAAGGAAAAACAACTAGCGAGCAAGTCATGAAAATAAATGGTGATCACAAAAGATCCAATGACTTTCACTTTGTCATGACATAAAGATGCTCACCAGATATCATTGCGACTTGGCGATAAAGCATGTGCCGAAAAGGGGTGAGCAGTTCAGGATAACAATCGAGAAGGTTTGAGTTGATCAAACGACTATCACTATATCTCCATGTGAAAGTACTCGACTGTTAATAGCCACGACTTGGCAACTGATGAGGTGGTAGATAAGTGACAGATACATGGTGACATTGTGGCATAAGAGAGAGCCGCTTAGGAGAGGCTAATGATTGAGAATATTGCTGAAATCCAATGGTGGATCCGAGACAGATCAACGGTGGGGTGAAATTTTGGGGCTAACCATGACTATCATTGTACCGCGGTTGTGAAGTGCCTGAATGAATACCCTCATGACAGGTGGCGCCGAGGTGGACTCTAAGAAAATCATGAGTTGCCACGTGGTGACACACAGCTGATGAGGTGGAAGGTCCAATGGTAACACGAGGAGATAGGTGGTGTGTCATCAAAATGAACATCAAGCAGACCTTGGCTTTGATGGACCTCTAAATGGACTCATTGAAGGCATCAGTTTCATTGACATGAAAGGTGTCGATGAAACTAGGGTTTTGATAAGACATGAAAACAGTTGGTCGAAGAGGAAGTTTGGTCGAAAGAATGATGTCGAACAAACCAAACCAAGTCATGGGTTCAGTGGCCCTGAAGTGGTGGATGAGGCTGCGCTTAGATGGATCAGGTGGTGAACTAGAGGTTGAGGTGAGGCAAACCCAATAGATAGGTGGTGCCCATGTAGATCTCAAAATGAATTAGGGGGTGCCAAGTGGTGACATGCAGCAAAAAAGGGAGCATATTAGCTAAGGTAAAGTCCTAGTAGGTTGAGAAGATCTGACAAATGGGTGAGATGATCAAACGGTTGTCGCCATGTCATGAAGGGAAGATGATCGCCAAATATCCCCTGCGAGTTGGTGACAAAGAATGTGCAGAAAAGGAAAGTGGCCAGGTGTTAAGGATCGAGTAGGTTGAGGGAAGATCTACGGTTGTTGTTATACCATAATGTGAAAGTGACCATTGGTTATCACCTGCAACATAGCAACTAGTGTGGTGGCAATTGAGGTGGCTGTCTAGATGGATCCAAAGGCAAATCAGGATGTGCCACATGTTAGGCCCATCAGAAGAGAAAGTGATAGAGGGAGCTTCTCAAGTGAGGTAAAGGTCGAGCAAGTCAATAAAGATCATCAGGGATCTGAGGGAGATCAACAACTATCACCAAGTCGCAACAAAGAGTTGCTCGATGGCTAATAGTTGCAACTTGGTGACCAAGCGGTGGGGCCTGATGGAAAAGAAGAGCAGTTCGGAAGAAACAAAGAGCTTCATAACAAGGGTGAGTCTAGGTGGTGCTGAGGTGGAATGATAAGGACCCCAGAGCCAATCAAGGGGTGCCATGTGAAGGTGATGTGTGGCAAAGATCTACGTGGCAAGATTCAAAGGTTTAAAATATAATTTCAGACTATGGTGAAAAGGCAAAAAATTAAATGACCGACTTGCAGAGGGATTGATGGTTGAAGTATTATTTTTTTGCCCAAATATGGATTTATCATATATCATTGGAAAGCTCTCAATCTGAGGAATCTGATTCTGTAGTCAAGTGTAGCCCATGACAAGTATTTTTGGGGCAGTGACCTTGGGATCTCAGAAGTTATTTCTTAGTCAAGAAGATTAGATTTTCTGCAAGCCAAGTTGTGTGAAACAGTTAATGCTGAAAGATAGGTTAGTTGCCATTGTCAGAGAATGAAATCTGATTTTTTCCTCCCTTCCTTCTTATTTAAGAGTCTTCTCATTTTGTAGAGGTTCCAAATTTTTTTTTTGAGCAAAGGCTCCATAATCTTGGTTTCTATTCTTCTAAGTTTTTTCAAGTTTGTACAGTGTAATGTCTTCTTTCAAGTAATAGAGTATCTTATTGTTGTAGATATTTTCTATTGCAGGTCACATATATGTAAGGCATATATACAGTTTATTGGATTGTCTTTAGGCCTTCTCTTATTCTCAATAAATCTAGTCTTCAAGGGAGTTTGGGTTTGTCCTCTCAAAGTGAGAGTGTAATGGTTGTTCTTAGGTACTCTTCAAGGAAGAGTTTAAATTCTATGAATAATCATTTTGGATTGAGGATAATGTCTGGATATGTATGATCCTCTATTTGACTTTAGAATCTATTAATCATAGGTATTAATACAGGGACATCTTTCTCAATAAATTGGATTTGCAATAGAGGTTTTCATTTGCAGATTGATGTATGACTCCATGCCCTTGGATAAGGCACTGATCTTGCAGATTTTGGTGATTCTCAGAGATTTTTAATAATCAAATATCCTTTTACTTTTATGTTTGTAGATTTGGTTGTTCCACCTATCTCATGCTCCAATCTTGTTGAGATGTCAATGTAGATCTAGCCCATCTGCAATAACCTCCTTGTTGTTGAGCCTTTTTGAGATTCATCTTCTTTTACTGATGTCATATGTCTGTACTTGGTTCTATTTTATGCATCAAAAGGGTGTCCCCCCCTAGGTCTAGCAGAACCTAAAGTGTAGGAGGATCATCAAGATCTCATTTTATGTTGTCCAAGCCCTGAAGATTTTCATTGATTGAGATTGGCTATTTCATAGATAGTTTGCAGGTGAACTTGGGTTTCTCTTTTTTGAGAACAATAGAGTCCATGAGGGTGAACAAGATAATGATGCACACTTGGTGGATGAGGATAGCAAATATCCCAACTAAGTGTTGGAAGATGTAGAGGAACAAGCTATCTCTATCTACTTGAATGATGATTTTCATTGCAAGTTGTTTATAACCTGAAAGGATAGTACAACAATACTCACAAAAATTTTCTTACTCAGCATGTCTAATGTAGAGCACTTAAGGAAGTCAATAATTGGCATTGCCAAAAATTTTGTGGTTCTCTCCATTCAACTTTGCAAAGTTTTGACCTTAAATTTGGAAGTTGGGATAAGAAACTTAAGTATTGAAATTCTTAACCCTACATTTGTTATTTACTTATATAATGAATGTTAACCTTTAATAATAATGGTTATTCAATTATCTCCTCTTAACCTATACAAAAATGGGAGCTTTGGAAATCGGTACATGAACATCCATTAGAATATAAACTATGTGAAATTTTGTTGAATGTTGAAGTCGCGACTACCTTGATAGTCATGTATGCAAAAGAGGCATAAAAAGGGTGCCAAAATCCTCCCAGCCCATTGCCAAAATGAGAAATATAGTTTGTAAATCCATCAAGCATATGGTTCTTGTTTTAAGTGTCTTACTAGATGCGTGGGCCATGACTATTCTTGCTCCAAAATTGACCTTTCATACAACGTGATAGCGATGTGTTAGTCAATCACAGTCATTTATTGCAAAATCGACGGTGTAAAACACATGACTAATACGCGTGTTAGTCAATCCATATTGTCATTTTGGAGCCAGAATAGATGCGTCCAGACGTGTGAACTATTTGATAGAATGCCTCATAGACCACATGAGCTGCACTCATATGCACAAAATGGATTAATTTGAAGACTTTAAAAAATTTCAAACAAATGCAATTGCCATACAATGTAACTGTATAACTCCTAAAAGGACATCATGGAAAACACACAGAAGACAAAACCAAATGCATTGAATGACAAGCAATTCTTTGGGAATATTTGTTGGCTAAGAGATGAAAAATCACAGAGTAAAATAAAGAGGCACCCATCAATAATTTTGGGAAGGCCACGATAGACAATTGTCAAAGAATCATTTCCTTACAATAAGAATATACATGGTTGTAGATTTTAAAAGGGGAGTTATGTTCAATTAAGGGGGTATCCCAAGTGGGGTTGGAAGAAAAGAAACTTGTGCTTGAGGAAATAGAGGAGACCACCCATCAAAATGCACAAGAGGAAGTAATTATTGAGCCTACAAATTAGTATTACAATAAAAATAATGAGACAACTTGAGGAAAGAGTAGTAAAGACCACGAGAAAGGAGCGGTAAGAGAACTTAGGAAAATTAAGAAACAATGAAAGTGCATGGAAATGGATGAAGATACACAGATGATGGAGAAGTCCTTGCACAAGAGTGGAATATATTAGAGCATATGTGAGTGGGGAGATTTGTAAAGAGCAGGGAGGAGGTGTAAGAACAAAGGCATTGTTGGGATAGATTTAAAGTTGCATGGTGTGAACAAATCAGCCAAGAAGAGAGGTGTGGGTTGTTTGCATAGAGAGGAGATAGAGTTTGTGTGAAGGAGACAATTTGCAGAGTTGAGTGGCCAATGTATGGTCATTTTGTAAATGAATTGCAGGATGTATATTTGTAGTTTTGATAAATAAAATTTATTTGTTTGTTGCAATCTAATTTTTGAAGTTAAGAACAAAGAGTCTTTGTTCTATTTTATGTTTTGTGTTTTTTATTTACGAGTTAGTAGGAAGAGGGATGTCTTTCTTTATACATCATCTAACAAGGTTGCTACATCATTCAATTTCATAGAAGGTGGAACCACTATCTTCCGCAATGCCTCTTGAAGCATCCCATGGTATGTAGGAAAATTTCAAATTAATTTCCAAATAGATACTTAGATGGAGTAGCATGAAGATGCTCAACAAGATCATACTCCTTTTCAAGTTGTTGATTAAGACAAGGTGTTGGAGGAAGCACATATTGAGAAGTAGGAAGAGAAGAAGAACACAAAAATTGCAATGGACTAGGTTGTTTATTGTCTCTTGTGTTATATGTGTAAGCATCTACATTGCAATTATATTGTTATGATATTTGTTGATTCATCTTATCTCTTTGGGTGATTTCTTTTGGGAAGTTTAAGATGTAGTTAGGAGGTCTAGTTGGATTCTTACCACCTTTAACAACAATAACTAGTTTGTTTTGAGGTGGAGGGATATTAAGATGAAGATGCACAAAAACCTAAGGCTTCTTAGGTTCACTCTTATAGTAGTCATGTTTATCATGTTGATTAATATTTGGCAAAGGGCTGGGTAAGGAGACATAGAGGATAGTGTTAGACAATTCAGATAACCGGAAGACAATTGAGAGAGGGGGGTGAATTAGTTGTCACACATTACAGGAACATTCAACAATTAAAAATTTAATACCCAAACCCAAAACAATAATACCAGAATAGAAGTTAATCTAATTAAGCATAAAAAATAATCATAGAATAAAATCCATCCACACAACACCAAGATTTGTATGTGGAAAACCTGGTAAAGGGAAAAAACATGGTGGGAAGCCTACCCACAGTTTGATAATACTTCTACAATAAGTATGTGAATTACAATGAAGGGGCATGCACTTGCAGGAAGGCCAACAACCTAGAGCACACTGCTCATCACAAAAGGAGCCTCACTGATTACATATAAATCCAGACTACAATCTGAAGAAGTGTTGAACTACAAAATATAGCATCTCCTATGCCAGAGTACAGTTCCAGTTAAGCTCAATACCAGAGGACTAAATCCTCTTACATAAACCTAATTCGATATTCAATAATCAACCAACTCCTCTACCCGAATGATATTACATTATTCACACATTATATTACTTGACCACATGACCTTTTACATTAACCATGATGATCTACAATGAGATCATACATCTATTTATACAAACCCTCGACCATAAACAATCAAGTCGACCACCAGACAATAAATGGATTACATAATTACAAATCATGTTTCCCTTAGACCAAACAAGTAATATCAACACATAAGACATCCCAGAAATACATCATTAGGTCCTATCCATACGTTACATCACTCGGTCCATAACCTAGATCAACCAGGACCCAATATAGGTCCACACACTTCAGCAATGATCTCCAACCTCCAAGTCTCGAACATGATCACCAACAACATCCTGAAACTCCATCAAAAGATGCACCAACATCACTTATGCAATTCATCAAAGATCTCCATCAAAATCTCTGTCGATGAAACCCTCGCCGGAACCAGAAACCAATCTTCTAAGAAAGAAGGATAGCATCCAATAACTTGGCCAAAATTAACTGACCAAATATGAGTATAAGTATTATGAACAAGCCAATTCCATCACCAAATTATACTAGAGTCTACCAGAACATGTCAGATCTAAGTTAACCTAAAACCACTCATCCTACCGAGACCAGAAGGGTGCCAGTAAAGAATCCAAATAGCTAGTGTTGACATCAATGCAACACATAATCAATTCCACCAAATGGCCAACAATCTCCCCCTTTGGCATTGATGGAAACACTAGATGTGCAAAACATCTAAGCAGCAATAAATTCCAAACAAGTCTCCCTTATGGAAGACAACCAGCAAATTCCCACAAATAGATTTGAATATCAATATCTCTCCCCCTTTGAATAATATCTCTGTAAAGCTCTGAATTTATTTTTCTTATCAATATCTCTTCCCCTTTGAATAATATCTCTGTAAAGCTCTAAATTTCTTTTTCCTTTTTTTGCACATCGATATCACTTCCCCTTTGACATCAATGCCAGAAATCTGATAGAAATATCAAAGCAAAAACATAAGCCTCTGAATCACAAAGCTGACTACTCCCCCTGAGTAGTAGCATCCCACATCAGTGCCAAAATGAATAGTATCTCATATAATGCATGCCAGACTGATGCCAAACCACATCAATTAAGTCTTTATCGGAGGGGCAAAAACTCCCAATCTATCTCTCAGGTACACAAATGATTCCTTGGATAAAGGTTTAGTGAAAATATCTACAATTTGTTCTTTAGTGTTCACATAAACCATTCTAACTTCATTTGATTCCACCTTCAACTTCAAAAAGTTATACTTGATAGATATGTGCTTTTTCTTAGAATGAAATACTGAATTCTTTGATATATCAATAGAAACAAAGTTATCATAGTGAATAATTGTCGGTGCATCACAACCCACCTTTATATACTTCAACATTTGCTTCATCCATAAAAATTGTGTACAGTTAGTAGCAGCAACAACATACTTAGCTTCAACAGGAGATAAAGAAGTACATGATTTTTTCTTGCTAATCCATGAAACCAGCTTCTTTCCAAGAAAGAAAGCTCCATCGGAAGTACTTTTTCGGTCATCAACATCTCCATCCCAATCAACATATGTATATGCACATAAAGTAAAGTTATCATCCTTAGGGTACCATAAGCCATATTTTGATGTACCTTGCAAGTATCTAAAAATCCTTTTCACCGCCATCTCATTATTTTCTCTAGGATCACTCTGAAATATTGAAACAATACAAACAACATTCATAATGTCAGGCCTAGTTTGAGTCAAATAGAGAAAACCTCCAATCATAGATTTGTATCTTGTAGGATTTACCTATGTAGAAACATCTTTTCTTATCAATTTCTCACTTGTAACCATAGGTGTACTTACTAGTTTAGAATCTCCCATACCAAATTTCTTCTAGAATTCCTTAGCATATTTAGTTTGATAGATGAAAATACCTTTGTCAATCTAAGTAATTTGCAAACCTAAGAAAAATTCCATCTCATCAATCATAGACATCTCAAATTATTTCTCCATATTCTTAGAAAATTCTATGCATAATTTATCTTCACCTCCAAAAATAATGTCATCAAAAAATACTTCAACAATTAGTATATAATCATCAATGATTTTATAATATAAATTACTGTCAGCACTGCCTTTAGTAAAACCAAGCTTCAAAATATATTTATCCAACCTTGCATACCAAGCTCTAGGTGCTTGTTTTAATCCATATAAAGCTTTTCTTAACCTATGAACCATATCTATATCATTTGATAGTAAAAAACCATCAGGTTGCTCAATATAAAGTTCCTCATCAAGATCCCTATTAAAAAAATGCACATTTAACATCCATTTGATAAACCTTGTAGTTTTTATAAGCAACATAGGCAAGAAATAATCTTATAGCTTCAATCCTAGCTACAGGTGCAAAAGTCTCTCCATAATCAATTCCTTCCTTCTGAGAATATCCTTTACAAACCAATCTAGCCTTATTCCTTTTAACTTTACCATCCTCATTCAATTTATTCCTAAAAACCCATTTATTTCCAATAACATTTTTATTTTTAGGTAAGGGAACCAAAGTTCATGTGCTATTTTTCTCAATCTAATTTAGTTCTTCTTCCATAGCTTTTAACCAATGTTCATCTTTACATGCCTCAATTACTGATACCGGTTCAACTTGTGAAATTAAACATACCTCATTAGTTTCTAGTCTTCTTCTTGTCATCACTCCATTTCTCTTATCCCCAATGATTTGATCTTCAGAATGATTCAATCTCACATACCTAGGAGTCATCTGACTCTTTGTTCCTCTTCCCTATTCTTCGGTTACTGTAGAATTCTCTGATGTTGTCGGAGTAATTGGTTCAACTCTCTGTTCTAGTAAAGGTGCTACCAGTTCAGATATAATCATTTCCACTGCCGGTTCCTTCTCATAAACTCTAATTTGACTTATGTTCAACTCATCTACTTTGACATTAGCACTCTCCATAATTCTTTGTAATCTTTTGTTATAATATTTTTATGCTTTAATTTCATTAGAATAACCAATAAATATGCCTTCATCACATCTAGGATCAAATTTCCCAATAGTATCATCTCTCCTGATATAACATTTACTACCAAAAAATCTAAAATACTTAACTATAGGTGTATTTCCAAAGCATAATTCATAAGGTGTCTTATCGGTTTCTCCTTTGATATGTACTTTGTTCAATGTATAAACCATTGTACTCACTGCTTCTGTCTAGTAGATATGAGGTAGATTAGCTTCTATCATCATCATTCTAGTAGCATCCAAGATAGTTCTATTTTTCCTTTCTACAACTCCATTCTGCTGAGGTGTTCGGGGAGCATAAAATTGTCTTCTTATACCATACTTGTCACAAAAGTTATTAAACTGACTGGATGTGAATTCTCCACCATGATCTGATCTCAAACATTTAATCTTCAATCTTGTCTTAGTTTCCACTTTAGCCTTAAACATTTTAAACTTTTCAAATGTTTCAGATTTTTCTCTCAAAAAAGTAACCCACATCATTCTAGAATAATCATCAATGATTAGCATGAAATATCTATCACCATGAAAACTTTTAACTCTAGCAAGACCACACAAATCAATATGAATAAGATCAAGAACATCATTTGATTTATCTTGTATACTCCTAAAAGAGGTTCTGACCTATTTACCCATTTGACATTCCTTGCATACCGGATTATAGGGCTTCATAGTCTTAGGTATATCCCTAACTGCCTTAGTTGAATTGATCTTTACAATGTAACCAAAATTCACATGAAACAACCTTTTATGCCATAGTCAACTCTCATCAATCTATGTAATCAAACATGGCTTCTCACCGGAGTTCAAATGAAGTATATTACCTTTTTTTCCATGTATCAGTTGAAATCTCCAAGCCAGATCTGTTAATGATTTTGCATTTTCCATCCTTGAATTGTAATTGAAATCCCTTATCTAGGAATTTTTCTACACTCAAAATATTATCCTTCAAACCTTCAACATATTAAGCATTGTCAGTGTTGTTCTTACTATTGGCAGTGTGCCAACGTTCCTCGCAGGGATTTACGACATGGTTTAACAACCTCTTGTGGATTATATAAGTTGAGTGGTTGTATTGAGCATTGACAGGTCAATCTTTTGGTGCAATGACAACCCTAGCTTGTAACAAGTATCAAAGCTTGGTCATAGGTTTGAATCACGTAGGCCGTGACGAGTGATGTTAGGAGGGGAATTGCTGGTAGTGGTCTAGCATCCCTCGCAGGGATTCGTGACATGGTTTAAGAACCTCTTGTGGATTCTATAAGTCTAGTGGTTGTATCGGACATTGACATTGATCTTTTGGTAAAATGACAACCCTGTCTTGTAACACTTATCGTCCAATTATATAGTTCCTTTTCCTTTGATTATACATGCCTTGTCATCTCCAAATCTAACTAGTCCACCATCAAATTCTTGAAAAGAGAGAAACTTCCCTTTATCTCTATTCATATGATGTGAACAACCACTGTCAATTACCCATTCATCCTTGTCCTCAATTTTAGCAACAACTGCCTTCTCTTCAGGTACATTCTCTTCCAGTGCCAGATCATCTTCCTTGATAGCCAGGAACACCCGTTCCTTCCAATTTTCAGATCCACTAGCAGAGTCTTATGTCGGTTCATCATCTGGATTAGTAATGCCTTCCTCATCTGCTATGTCGCGTGATTTGTCTCTATTTTTCTTGTATTTATACTTGTTCTGATAGACATGGTTAGGCTTAAATGATCTTTTAACTCTTTCTTCAAATCTTGAATTTCTTTCAGGACATCTAGTTGCAAAATGACCAATCTTATTACATGCAAAACATTTAAAAGGTGTTTTTCCTTCATACTTACTTCCTACCAGTCCTTTTGGTACTCTTCTAGAAAATAGTGCTTCAAGTTTCTCAAACTCATCATATTCTCTCTTCATATCTTCCAACTCCTTTGCATATAAAGCTTTCCAGTCTTGCTTACTCGTTGCAGATGTAGATGCATGAAAAGAAGGTTCAGTTTTTACAACTCTAGAAGGTCCAAATTCCTCAAGCTCAAAAGAAGATAGTTTCCCAACCAAAGTATCTCTATTGACAGATGTATTAGCCATTTTTCTCAACTCATTAATAGTAGTAGCCTTCATTTTGTAAGTCGGTGGTAGGGCTCTTAGGAATTTAGAAACAATTTCATCTTCGCTCACAGTTCCACCACAACATTGAATTCCCATAACAATCTCATTTACCCTTTCCATGAATGCAATAATCCTTTCATATTCTTTCATCTTCGGGTTTTCATATCTCACCTAGTAACCATCAAGTTTAGCAATCTTTATTGGCAAATGCACACTCCAATGAAACATTGTAGGTGATTGAAGGTTTTGTCATTGATGGCAACCTTACAATACTATGACATCGGCAAGGTAATCCACCGACACTAGCAAGATCAGACTCTACACCAACACATAGACCACCGACATCGACAGTGAAAGGAAGCATACCGGCACAGAAGCTGACAGGAATTTTATTGATAATGTATTTTGTTTATTATTGTAAAAACATTGTAAGCCGACTTGGCAAGTTGTAAAATGACACTTATATAAGAGAGTTCATTGTAGAACATTGTATGATGTAGTATGTAATTATGGAGGAATGTAATTAGGCGAAATAAGGTAGACCTATTATGCAAATTATAGGTTAAGGGTCTATGTAAGAAGTAGAGCTATAAACCGATACTAGATATGGCATAGTAGATGCTATTTTGAAGCAGTACAAGACATTGGATTTATATAATCCATTTTGTAAGTCAGTGAGACTTCCATTTTGAGCAGTGAACTGTAGGAACTTAGCCTTCCTACATGTGTAGGCCCCTCTTGTAGCAGTAATATTCTCTTATTGGCCAGTAAGTGAATATTGTGGGTCACAAATCCCACTGAGGTTTTTCCCACACTAGGTTTCCTTGTTAAACTATTGTGTTATGGTGTATTTTTCATTTGGTTGTTTCTATCTCTGCTTATTGCATTACTTTCTGTTTACCGGTACATAGTTTTAATCTGTTCTACATGTTTTAAGTTAATAAATTCATTATACCAGTTAGATAATGATTCACCCCCCCCTCTCAATATCTGTGGGAATCCTAACAATTGGTATCAGAGCCTGGTCCTCTATTTTCAGAAGCCTAACAGCTTGAGGAAGATCTTATCACCGGTAGAGATGGAAAATTTGATGAAGCAATTGGAAGCAGCTCTCTCAGAATATGATACAAAAAAGTTGAAAAATATAAAACTTGAAGATGATTTAAAGGCAGCTCAGGACATTATTCAAGCACTTCAAGAAAATCTTACCATTGCAAGAAACAAGAGAAGAGAACTCTCTGAAAAGATGCAAATGAGAATGATGAAAAAGAAACTCTTAATGATCAGATAAGCAAGCTGAAATAAGAGAACATGACAACTAGGAATGAGATGTAGGATATGACTATGACATTTTGTAAGGAAATTGAAGATAGAAAGAAGAATGAAGAAGATTTGACTAGAAGACTAAGTGATGCAGCAAGTGAGAACACTAGACTTAGCTATGAAAATGATTTGTTGAAGACAAATTTGATGCATACACGGAATGACTCCAATGAACTAATGAGGCAGAAAGAAATCTTAGAAAGAGAACTGGATACTGCAAATCAGTACAAAGAGAAATTCAAGAAAAGCTCAGAAGAACTTGATGACTTGTTGAAGAATCAGAAACCTAATGGTGACACTTGTGGACTTGGCTTCGAAGCTGGAGATAGCTTTAGTACTGCAAACACACAGGATCATAGCAAACAGGTAAGACAACCTATTGCTTATAAATTCAATGGCAAATGCTTTAACTGTAACAAGTATGGTCATAGAGAAAATCAATGTAGATCTAGAAATTATCAGAATACCAATACACCCATCGGTCAATGTTCAAAATGAAACAAAATTGGTCATAACTCTGAAAAATTGCAGAATGAATGTGAGTTGTTATGTTTGTGAAAGATTTGGACACTTATCTAATCAATGAAGAACACAAACTGGCATAGGATATGGAAAGGCTATTCAGAAAAATAATGTGACTTGTTATGCATGTAACAAAATTGGACATATTGCTAAGTTTTGTAGAAGCAAGTCCTCACCGACAAACAACAAAGGTCCTAGCTTGAAGGGAAAAGAAAAAGTTGAAGAAGTTAAGCATGAATTTTCAAAACAATGGATCATGAAATCAGAATTGAATGTGGACAGGAATACTCCTCCACCAGTAAAACAAAGTAGCACTCCACCAGTAGGAGTCTCTTCATCTAATTGAAGAAATTTCTTTGAGGGTTTGGCAATCAAATGTGAAAATTGCTATTATTCCCTCGGTTGATGGTGAGAAGTAGAAATTACTTCTATACCGGCATATAAAGTTAAGTGATTACTTAACCGACATGCATTAATTGTGGTAGTTGGCAAATTAACATTATAAATTAGTGTTTTTGACTCCATTTTACTTCACCGAGCATTCAAACATTCGAAGAGCATGAAATTTCCAGAGCTAAGGCATTTCGAGCAAAGAAGCAAAGCATTTCAGCAATCAATCTTTCCAAAGGTAGAAAAAGGTATTTATAATAATGGCATCCTCTTCTGTACCTGAAATCATAGTGAACCCTACTGTAGTGGAAGTAATCAAGCACCCTAGGCCCATATTTCAGTTAGTTCCTGAGATAGCAAAGAAGGATGATAATGTTGGTGCATTCTCCCAAATTCCCAAAGGAGTAGTTTTTGCAGAAGACCCTAGAATGTATATCCATTGCCATATAGAAGAATTAGGAGATAAAGAAATTAAGAACATGTACAAAACTATCATTTGTGATGATTCCGGTAATGTGAAACCTGAACACAAAACTATTGAAGCCCTAGGATTCACTGAAATCCTCAGTATTTTGGATTTCCCCAAGGAAGTTATAAGGATAGTATTGAGCAGGGTACATGGTGCATTCTTTTGGCTAGATTTGGTTCACGAAATTACCAAAGAAGTTGTGAAAGCTGTAATAGGGTTACCCTCCACCGGTAATAGACTTGACAAGACAAAGAAGGTCTTAGATGACCTGGTAATGAGCTTAATAGGTGCAACATCTGACAAAAGGTCTTTAAGGGTGAATGATGTAACTGGCATAAATGTGAGATTTATTAGCATGACTGTAGGATACAAAACAACACATGCAAATGGACTTAACTTAGTTTCCAGCTTATGCATAAAGAGTGCTCATGACATGGTTAAGGATAATGTGAAAATTGATGTAAGTGAATGGTTAAAGGATGAACTTATTGACAAACTGGGAAAGATCAAGTAGGATAAGAAAGGGACATTTAGATTTGGCAATTTACTTGTTTGCTTAATGCTACATATAACCAAATAGGTTCCCGGTATAGGTAAAGAACCTTGGATTTGACATACCGGTAGGGAAACAATTATCTGACTTATTAAACAACATGAGTGGAAACAAAGAAAAGAATATCAATGAGTATTTTCTAGCATTAAAGGCTTGGATGAACACTAGAGTCAAACTGTCATAGGAAATTGTAAATAAATACAAGGATGAAATATGTTTTGTCATCAAGAAGGATGAGATCTGGATGGAAGCAGTTATCCCAAGAACAATTTGGGTTACTAAAATGGGTTATGTGATAGATGATCACATCATTGAAACATATGCAAAAGCCCTTCTGGAAGCACCCAAGGAACCTAAGGAAGAGGTATTTGGCAGTGCAAAAACCATTGAAAATCAAATCCAATCCAAGAAGAGAGTGAAGAAAGTAGAAGCAACAATGAGGAGAGGTTCAAGGCAGACTAAGGCTATCAAAGAAGATGTACTAAAACAAACCGGTATCATTGAAGATGAGTTGGAGGCACTACAGCCTGAAACTAACCTTTCACCGGCAGCTACTTCTTCAGAGAGTGATATGCCTGCAACATTTAAAAGAGTTGTAAGGAAAAGGTAACCTTCACTAGTATCCACACCTTCACCTAGAAGAACCAGGCAAAAACAACAAGCAGTAAGGCCCCCAATCAAGAAGACAACCCCCAAGAAGAAAAAGTTGACACCAAAGAAAATGACTCGATAAAATATTGCTCCGATTGACAGACTGCTAGATTAAATAACAAAGGAAGGAAAACTTAAAAACATCAACAAACAATATGATTCACTATCAATTGATGATAAAGAAAAGGTTGAAAATAATGTAATTTTACACTTCGATATCTACAAGAAATTCTTGATGCAAATTGTAGATAAATTACCAACTGAACTATTCAAGAGACTAGAAGCAAGAAGGCAAGCTGTTGTAGAGCTTGACAAGAAAATAAAAGTTGAAAAATTACTTGTTGTCTACCCAGTTAACTCACCGAAGGAAATAGATGATCTAATTGCAAAGGCTAACCGGTCAGTATTCTCTACTGCACACTGACATATTGCACTAATGGTCGGAAGAGTAAATGAGGTTGTAGAGGAAACTGCAAATGAATGAGATATATTCCTTGTTGAGAAGGAAAAGCAGGAAGAGTATAGAAACCCCAAGCCAATCAAAGTTTATCAAAAGGACAAAGATAAAGGAAAAGGAAAGGTTGGTGGATGTCCAAGCTTAAATATAACTGATAATCTACCCCCACCATCTCAAGATACTCCACCGGTAGCAACAACTGAAGATCAATCGGCTGATGAAAGTATGAATATATCACAAGAGGATACAAATCCTAATTTTGAGGTATTATACACAGTTGATGTTGATACTCAAAAAGTCAACATTGTGGTAGACAAGGACACAACTGGTAAGACAAATATGGCTAGCGAGCCACCGGTAACTGGTAACACAAAGCAATAGGTAGAGACACAAACAGAAACACAAATAGAGCAACAAACAAAATAACAAATAGAGCAACAAGCTCCAAAACAACAATAGGTTAGTGTAGAATTAGTGCCACCGGCAACAAGTGAACAAGACAAACCATTGCTTAAGGAAATGGAAACACAGTCTGACCTACCAGAGGTCACTACAAGAAAGGATATTGCTCCCACCGATGGAATTCAGAATGTTGGTTCCTCTTCTATAGGATTTAAATCAACAAATGTAACTAAAGTTCTTTTAGATTCTATAAAGAAAATAACATATTGTAGTTCATAGGCATATAAATCTATAGATGATACGATTCCAATTTTGAAGATGATAGCTCCAAAATGCAATGTAAATAATAAGGATTCTTTGAGTCAACTTGACTCTGTCTAAGTATATTACTGACAACACAGTGACAGTTGAACAAATAAAAGAAGAAGCATTCAAAGAGAGGTTAGAAAAAGAAAAACAGAAATTCTTTGAGGAACAAATAAAGAAGTGTACAAGGCAGTTTGACACACTTCTACCAGAACTATGCAGCACATTAAAGGAATTCAAAACTTTGTACAGAGACACTTGTAAGACAAACTTTTTGGCAGTTGACATAGACAAGAAAATGAGCAAGATACAGGAAGAAATTAATAATCTAGTTGACAATTTTATTAATTCATCTGATTCATTATCAGTTTTTGAGCAAAAGATAACAGGTTTTGAGGAAGAATTATTAAAACTGGAAAGAGAAAAGGAGAAAATAAAAAGCAAGGCTAAGGATCTGAAATGGAGATTAAGTCCAAAGTTGGACTACCTAGCTGTAGCGTCCTAAAATTGCGACACTTGCAATTTCGACCACATTTGGGTCTTCACGATGGCGACGTAACACTAAACCTGAATGGAGACCCCGAAACTTGCTCATGACACCAAAAACTGCATTTTTCCAGCACCCTGGCCTGATCCTCCTTGCACCCTGTTGTCCCGGGAGGTGGGACCAGAGCGCCCAGCGCCCTGGTCCTTCAGGACCAGGGTGCCCAGCACCCTGGTCCCCCAGGACCATGGCGCCCAGTGCCCTGGTCCCTGGCCCTATTTTGGGCCCGGTCTCCTATGGGACTTTGGGCCTTTTTGTTTGCAAATTGGAAAATAACATTTCCTGGTCGGCCTAAGGTCGGAAAAATCAGTCTTTTAACCCTAATTGGAAAGTATATAAACTACTTTTCCTCTCTCATTTGAGGGGGGAGGAAGAAAAAAAGGTGAAAATGATATTCAAACATTCAAGCATTCAAGCATTCCTTCAAGCAATTGATCATTCTAAGTCTCCATTCAAGGCTAAGTGTTGCATTCAAGACAAGGATTCAACCATTGAAGAGGAGATCACTTACAACACATTACATGCTACAACATACAACATACAACAAACAACAACATCTATACCTTCGCATATAAGGATACAAACATCCTTACAACAAGGTATTAGTACTTGTTTTACATTACATTTACAGCATTTCTCATTTCTTGGTTAATTCCAAAACCGGGGTTTGACCTAAGGGCAAACCCCTAATCCCTAACCCCCCAATCATCTTTTCTTTTCTGTGTGTAGGTTGCAGGTACGCGGCTAAAATTGAAGATCTCGAATCCTTGTGCAGAGACGAACAGATCCCCCTTCGTTTCGCGGATTTTTCGGAGGACCGTGTGCACGCCGGGCGCCATCGTCCCGTCAACTTTTGCTCAAATTTGCAGGACAGCGCCGTCTCGACATTTTACTGCTAATTCCAAGTCTGTAGCTTCATCCTATATCCCTTACTCAGTTTATAAGCGAATCTTTCTCACTTTCTATGCATTCCTAGTTCAATCTTTCCATCTACATTCTTTACAAAAGAGGGTATCCTTGCTATCACAACCCTTGAAACTCATATAGAATCCAATCTTGCATTGTGTGGGATTGGATCTTGTGGGTTTCAACCCCTCTTTTGAATGTAAAGTCTCTCCTAAGTGAAAACCATCAACCCTAGTGACCTCCCTTCTCTCTCCTTGGAGTTGGAAGAGGGGAGAGCAACTAGGGTTCGATTTTTCTGCTTTACATTTTGGTGAACCCGACGTGAACATCCTTTCTCGTTATTCATAGTTAGATCTGAAAATTGGATTCCTTGATTACATTTCCATGTTTGATCTTTTACAAAATTTTAGAGGTTAATTGCATAAAAACTCTAAATTTTCTTTTTAAGTAATTAAACTTGTGAAATGTTTAATTGTTAATGTTTGTTTCAGATCTGCCCTTCTATTACAAATTGTCAATTCATATTTGTGCTTTAATTTTGAAAATTAAGTGGTTAAGTGTCAAAACCCTAATTTTTGAAACCTTCTTGATTCAACCTTTGTCCGACAATTTCACTGATCAAAACATCTCCAAATCAGCTGTAACTTTGGATTCCGCAATAAAATCACAATATCTTTCATCCCTGAAAATTTGGAAAAAAGTTGTGAGGACCATGTGCACCCCGAGCGCCATCGTCCCCGACATCTTTTTCAAAATTTCGGGAGCTAGATCTTACTGTATTTTTCTGCTAAAATCCAGAATTTTGGCTGATTTTATCAATTCTAACACCTTCAAAATTACAGTCAAAGTTGGTCTAGCGATTGCTTGGATTGAGGCTTCTAATCATTCAAAAATTGTTGAAACTGAAATTTGTGTCAAAATTGTGTTTCTTACAGTCCTAAATCTGAAAAGTGTGTTATCATTCATTCGAAATTTCAGTGATTTATTCAAATTTTTGCAATTTGTGACTTTTGAAATTAAGTGCTTAAATACAACAACTTTGATTTCCGCTTTCAAAATTGAATTTTGCGTGAAATTGAGTCAACTTTCAAATTTCAAAACTTGCATTGCTTTTGGTATTCCCTCTAAAATCATAAAATTCAAAATTTCAGTTTCCCTCTCTTTTTCAAAATTCAAATTTTGCATTTTTCGACAATCTTGGTAGGGTTCAATTTTGAGATTGCAACTTTAATTTGGCCTATCTACAGATCGTAAAATCACTCAATTTTTTCAGGTTAGCTGTAAAATCATCATAACTTTCATCCCTGCAAATTTCGAAAAAAGTTGCGAGGACCGTGTGCACCCCGAGCGCCACGGTCCCAGACATTTTTTCTGAAATTTCGGGAGATTGTCCTGATTGTATTTAACAGCTTAAATCTAGAAGATTGGCTGATTTTACTGAAATTTTCTACCTCTAAAATTCAAAATCTTCTCTCTCTCTCTAGTGCATGAGTTTTACAACAATAAGCCCTACCTACACTATTCCCGTTAGATGAAGCCTTAGAATTAAGTCCTTCCAAGGTTTAATTACTGAGGAGATGGAACCTAATTTGAATGGCCTTTTTAACGAGGACATGGGTAATTCCTCTAATCCTCTTAATGATGAAGAAGCTCTCCATGAGGTTTCCGTAGAACAACTTTCAAAATTGGATAACCAATTTGACGATTTTCGACAATGGATGTCTCAAGAATACCCTGATAGTCAAGCTCTTCCTTTAATTGAGGGTCTAAAACGTATGCTTCAAAGTGATAAGAATGGAATTGATATTTTGTGTGGTATTGCACACATTGTGGATTCAAATGTGATGCCTATGAAGAGTTGTGCCAAAACCTTAGGGTATACACAACCTCCTATTCAAGTTAATCATTCTATTCCTTTGACGACTCCTATTGCTAGTATACCTACTTTTACATCAAACATAATGACTACTTCAATACAGGACATTCCTCCTATGATCACTAATAATGGGGGCAATCCTTCTTCTTCAATCAACCCTCTTCCTTCATTCAATCCAACTTCTTCATTCATTCCTTCAATGAGTGTTCCTATTATATCTCCACAAATGAACATGACGCAAGGGGGCAAACCCTTCCATTCCTCCTTGTAGTGTTCCTCCTGTCCAATCATCTCCTATGACTAACTATCATAGTGTCCCACCACCTTACTCTCTACCTTCTTTCAATTACATAACACCTCCATCACAATCTAACACGTCTAATATGAACTCTTCGACTGAAGCGACCATTAACAATCTTGCACAAACTGTCTCTTCTTTACAGCAACAAATTGCCTCTATGAACCAATCTAAGTTTAGTGTGCCCACATTTGATGTTGCGAGCCCACTTTCTCTTGACATTGGTCGAGCTATCCCCCCTAAACATGTTGAAATTCCGCACTTGGAACTTTATAATGGTAAGGGTGATCCTCTAACACATGTTAAGACCTTTCAAACAATATGTACTGATTTTGCTTATGACCAAAGGTTGCTTGCAAAACTGTTTACTAGAACATTAAGAGACAAAGCCCTACAATGGTATTTCTCGTTGCCTTCCTATTCTATTACTTCTTTCGAACAACTTGCAAATGCTTTCATTCAACAATTTCAAAACAATATAAGTCCTAAAGTTACTTTGATTGATTTAGTGCATTGTAAACAAGGTGTTAAAGAAAAAGTGACTGATTTCATTGGTAGATATAAGCATTTGTATGCTCAAATTTCCTTTCCAGTGCCTAACAATGATATTCAATGAATCTTTATTTCTAATTTACAAAAAGACATTAGAGAAAAACTCCTGTTTTCTGAGTTTACTTCTTTCCAACAGTTGTGCGCAACTCTTCACAATTATCAACTGACTGTGAGTCAAATGGAACAATCACATCCTATGGCTCCGAGTGATAAGGGTGATAGTAGTCAACAACCATTTGGGAAGTTTAAACCGAATAGAGAGTCCATTAAATTCAATGAAAACATCATCAACAACAATGTGAATGCAGCATCAGGTGTGTCTCCTATTTCTAAGTTTTTCAAGAAAGAAAGAAAGTTTACTCCTTTGAATGAATCATTGCATAGTATTATGAATAAGTTATTGGAACAAAATGTGCTTACTCTTCCTCCTATAAGGCAAATTGATCCTACAAAGATTAATTCACCCTATTTTGATAACAAATCTTTTTGTCAATTTCATCGTCAACCTGGGCATGATACTAAAAAATGTTTTGCTTTAAAGGGGAAAATTCAAGATTTGATTGATAATAATACTATCTTTGTTTCTGGAGTGAATGATAAAGGCAATACATCTGTAGCTCCTCCTAACCAAAATCTTCAGATTTTCACTGATCCATTGCCTTCTCATACCTCTAATGCGATTGATTCTACTGATTCCTCTGTCTCACCTGATGATCTTGTGTCTATGACTCCGAATGTGATTAACTTTGTAGAGCAGCAGAAAATCCCTAAAGAACTTTCCATCACCTTTGATTCTAGTGAAACTATCAGGGCACCTGATGGTCCTTTATATATAGTTGCAAAAGTCAAAAATACACCTTGCTGTGGAGTGCTTATTGATCCTTCTTGTATGGTTAATATCATTACTGAAGAATTTCTTTTTACTTTGCAATTGAATCAAGTAATCTATGATGAAACAGATGTGGTTGTGAAATTATTTGATGCATTTTCTTCTCCTACAATTGGTTCTATTACATTACCTATTGAAGTTCATAACAAATCCCTTGATGTGAACTTTGCTATTATTCCATCTTCCGAACAATTTTGTGTGAAGCTTGGCTATCCTTGGCTATCTTCCATGAAAGCTATTGCTTCTCCTATTCACAAGTGTTTAAAATTTCCCCATAATGGTGAAGTTGTTACTGTCAATCATAGTCTCTTTAAACCAGCTGAAAGAACTTCTAGCGTTCCTATTGATTACTTTTGGCCTAAACAATTCCAATCTCTTCCTCCGCGAAGTGATCATCTTTTCAAATCTTATCAAAGGTGGAAAAAGGATATGATCCTTTCTCTAAGTGAACCTAGAACACCCAAACTCGATATTCCTATCATTCTTGAGAAGGAAGTTCTTCCTTTGAAAGATAAAACTAATGTCTTTCCTCAAGAAGATTCCTCACCCATTCCTATGGATGTGACTATGCCTATATCTACTAAACTTCCTAAAAGTAGACCTATCCCTCCTCGTCATGATGGACTTGGTCTCCTTCCAAAACCAAATATTCCTCCCTTATATGGAGCAGTTCCTCCTCCTTCCTCTTATGGAGAGAAGAGACCTTCCTCTTCTCCTATTGTTCAGCCTAAGAGACCACAACCTAAACACCCAAGTGATAAGGATGAGAACATTCCTCCTCCTCAATCTTTGCAACTTCCTACTAAGACTAGACGAAATTGTTCTGCACGTGAACGCCGACGAAAGCGTCGTCTTAGAGCTCAGGCAGCTGCTTCTCAAAATTTGCAATCCCCGAAAACACCTTCAACAAGCATTATTCCATTTTCTCCTCAGCCGGAAATTGAGCCAAAATCTCCTAAACATAAGATGCATGATGGTCTTGATCCTATGTGAGTTAAAGATCCTATTTTTATAAATCTTGATGATGATATAGATGAAAATGTTATTCATGATGCAAATGTTACTCCTGTTCATTCTGATAGTGAATATGAATATGTTGATGTTGATAACCATTTATCTAACGCATTTTCTAAAGCACTTATCCTAGCTCCTAGACAAGAACAACATGGCTTGGAACATGAACATAGCCCTTGTTTGGATCTTGTGATAGCTCCATCTGCTGTGTTGAATGTTCCTCCTCTAGCATGTTCCCTGCCTTCCCAAAACATTGATCAGCAAGATCGGGGGCTAGATGACGTGCTAGACTAGTTTCATTAGCATAGCAGATTCTCTCCTCCTCTCTTTTCTTATTTCTTCTATATGTTATTCTCATTCTTCTATTTGTTGTCCTTAGTGTTGTCTACTTGAGGACGATGCAAAACATTGAGATCTCTTTTGGTCTCTCTCATGTTGACTCAAAAGACACATGTGTTCCCTTCTTCTAGGTGACCTTCCTTGATTGGGGAATGAAGAACAATTATTCATACATACATATGATATACATGAATTATCATACAGCATACTGACCCCGAGGAAAGCGAAGTCACCTCATGCTTTGTGTTTTGTGTCTATTATCCTTGGGCTTATCTCACACTTGGGGGCTAAATCCTTGTGATAACGTGCTCCTTTCCCTTTTTCATTTTCTTATATGTATCACTACCTTAAAGCAATCACCCCCGGTGAGGCGTGTGCGATTGCTTTAACGTAGGGGGGCATACATCCCGTTCATATCTTTTCAAAATACTTGAAAATTTCTTGACAAATTTAGCTTTGCCTTGAAAATTTTTGATATCTTTCTTGCATGACTCATAGTGAGGGAACCTTGCTACTGACAGTCATGGTTCTCCCTCATGATCTTCCCTTTTACCTTGTCAATCGAAGTCATAAGATCCTTAGTCCACTGGGGGCTTGGTGTATCTTGTCTCCTTGACGTGGTGAAAGTTTTTCAATGTTGTTTCCTTGTACTTTACCGGAAGTATGAGCGTACGCTTATACTCCCGCTAAAGTGGGGGCTAAATGTAGCGTCCTAAAATTGCGACACTTGCAATTTCGACCGCATTTGGGTCTTCACGATGGCAACGTAACACTAAACCTGAATGGAGACCCCGAAACTTGCTCATGACACCAAAAACTGCATTTTTCCAGCACCCTGGCCTGATCCTCCTTGCACCCTGCTGTCCCGGGAGGTGGGACCAGAGTGCCCAACGCCCTGGTCCTTCAGGACCAGGGCGCCCAGCGCCCTAGTCCCTGGCCCTATTTTGGGCCCGATCTCCTATGGGACTTCGGGCCTTTTTGTTTGCAAATTGGAAAATAACATTTCCTGGTCGGCCTAAGGTCGGGAAAATCAGTCTTTTAACCCTAATTGGAAAGTATATAAACTACTTTTCCTCTCTCATTTGAGGGGGGAGGAAGAAAAAAAGGTGAAAACGATATTCAAACATTCAAGCATTCAAGCATTCAAGCATTCCTTCAAGCAATTGATCATTCTAAGTCTCCATTCAAGGCTAAGTGTTGCATTCAAGACAAGGATTCAACCATTGAAGAGGAGATCACTTACAACACATTACATGCTACAACATACAACATACAACAAACAACAACATCTATACCTTCGCATATAAGGATACAAACATCCTTACAACAAGGTATTAGTACTTGTTTTACATTACATTTACAACATTTCTCATTTCTTGGTTAATTCCAAAACCGGGGTTTGACCTAAGGGCAAACCCCTAATCCCTAACCCCCCAATCATCTTTGCTTTTCTGTGTGTAGGTTGCATGTACGCGGCTGAAATTGAAGATCTCGAATCCTTGTGCAGAGACAAACAGATCCCCCTTCGTTTCGCGGATTTTTTGGAGGACCGTGTGCACGCTGGGCGCCATCGTCCCGTCAACTTTTGCTCAAATTTGCAGGACAGTGCCGTCTTGACATTTTACTGCTAATTCCAGGTCCGCAGCTTCATCCTATATCCCTAACTCAGTTTATAAGCGAATATTTCTCACTTTCTATGCATTCCTAGTTCAATCTTTCCATCTACATTCTTTACAAAAGAGGGTATCCTTGCTATCACAACCCTTGAAACTCATATAGAATCCAATCTTGCATTGCGTGGGATTGGATCTTGTGGGTTTCAACCCCTCTTTTGAATGTAAAGTCTCTCCTATGTGAAAACCATCAACCCTAGTGACCTCCCTTCTCTCTCCTTGGAGTTGGAAGAGGGGAGAGCAACTAGGGTTCGATTTTTCCGCTTTACACTAGCATGTTTAAGGAAAGAAATATTTGAAGCATTAGTACAAGGACATAAAACACCGATAGAGAAAATGCAACACCTCACCGGTATAGTTCAAAGAACAGAGGCAGAAATAAAAGATCGCAAAAAGTTTCTTGAAAGTCTAAACTTATTTTTGGCGGATCTTTTTCAAATTGTAACCACCTGGTTGCAAGGTTGAGACAGAAAACCACACTCTATTGACACTTTGACAACCTTTGTCATTGATGCCAAAGGGGGAGTAGTGAAATGAGAAAATAATTAGCAAAAGACTCATCTTCTCAGGGGGAGTTCACACATTTTTGGTACACACATTTTTGGTAACATGTTGGACTTCAATTTTTGGATACACTTTTGAATTTTCTCATGAGTGTTGCCATCAATGCCAAAGGGGGAGATTGTTGGCAAATGCACACTCCAATGAGACATTGTAGGTGATTGAAGGTTTTGTCATTGATGGCAACCTTACAATCCTATGACACCAACAAGGCAATCCACTGGCACTAGCAAGATCAAACTCTACACTGGCACATAGACCACTGACACTGGTAGTGAAAGCATACCGGCACAGAAGCCGATAGGAATTTTATTGATAATGTATTTTGTTTATTATTGTAAAAACATTGTAAGCCAACTTGGAAAGTTGTAAAATGACTCTTATATAAGAGAGTTCATTGTAGAACATTGTATGATGTACTATGTAATTATGAAGGAATGTAATTAGGCGAAATAAGGCAGACCTATTATGCAAATTATAGGTTAAGGGTTTATGTAAGAAGTAGAGCTATAAATCGGTACTGGATCTGGCATAGTAGATGCTATTTTGAAGTAGTACAAGACATTGGATTTATATAATCCATTTTGTAAGTCAGTGAGACTTCCATTTTGAGCAGTGAGCTCTAGGCACGTGGCCTTCCTACATGTGCAGGCCCCTCTTGTAGCAGTAATATTCTCTTATTGGCTAGTAAGTGAATATTGTGGGTCACAAATCCCACCAAGGTTTTTCCCACTCTAGGTTTCCTCGTTAAACTATTGTGTTATGGTGTATTTTTCATGTGGTTGTTTCTATCTCTTCTTATTGCATTACTTTTTGTTTACCAGTACACAGTTTTAATATGTTCTACATGTTTTAGGTTAATAAATTCATTATACCAGTTAGATATTGATTCACCCCCCCTCTTAGTATCTGTGGGAATCCTAACAATACTCATTGTAGGGTCACCTTCATTAAGAGTCTCCAACTTATCCCATATAGCCTTTCCAGATGATTTGTCGGTTAATCCCATTATTTGCTAATCAAAAAGAGCACACAAGAGAGCTTCTCTTTCTCTACAATCATTCTCAAGCTCCTTGTCTAGGTTTGCCGGAGGAGGATTTCCAGATCCTGGATTAAAGGGTGTGACACCATTCTATGTGATCTCCCAAATATCCTTGCCAAGAAATCTCAGATGAGTCTCCATCTGAACCTTCCATACTGTGTAATTTGTTTCATCAAGCCTCAAAATATCTCTTCGAAAGATAGCACCAAAAGAACTAGATGAACTTGAACTGTTAGTCGCCATAGGATATTCCTCAAACAGTTAAGCTTTTTGTAGAGAGGACCAAAGCTCTAATACCAATTGTTAGACAATTTAGGTAACTGGAAGACAACTGAGGGGCGGGGGGGGGGGTGAATCAGTTGTCACAAATTATAGGAACATTCAGCAGTTAAAACTTTAATACCAGAACACAAAAAAATAATACCAGAATAGCAGTTAATCCAATTAAGCATAAACAATAATCACATAATAAAATCCATCAACACAACACCAAGATTTGTATGTGGAAAACCTAGTAAAGGGAAAAACCATAGTGGGAAGCCTACCCACAACTGGATAATACTTCTGCAGTAAGTATGTGAATTACAATTAAGGGGTTTGCACTTGTAGGAAGGCCAATAGCCTAGAGCACACTACTCATCACAAAAGGATCCTCACTGACTACATATAAATTCTGACTACAATCCAGAGAAGTGTTGAACTGCAAAAGATAGCATCTCCTATGCCAGAGTACAGTTCTGATTAAGCTCAATACCGGAGGACTAAATCCTCTTACATTAACCTAATTCAATCTCCAATGATCGACCAACTCCTCTCCCTGAATGATATTACATTATTCGCACATTACATTGCTTGACCATGACCTTTTACATTAACCATGATGATCTATAATGAGATCTTACATATATTTATACAAAACCTCGACCATAAACAATCAGGTCAACCACCAGAACATAAATAGATTACATAATTATAAATCATGTCGGCCTTAGACCAAACAAGTAATATGAACATATAAGACATCCTAAAAATACATCAATAGGTCCTATCCACACGTTACATCAACCAGTCCATAACCTAGATCAACCGGGACCCAATATAGGTCCACATGCTTCAAAAATGATCTCCAACCTCCAAGTCTCGAACATGATCACCAACAACATCTTGAAACTCTATCAAAAGCTACACCAACACCACTTATGAAATTCATGAAAGATCTCCATCGAAAGCTCTGCCGATGAAACCCTCACCACTACTAAAAACCAATTTTGTAAGCAAGCAGGATAGCATCCAATCACCAGACCAAAACCAACTGACCAAATATGAGTATAAGTATCATGAACAAGCCAATTCCATCACCAGATTATATCAGAGCCCATTGTAACATGCCAGATCCAATTTAACCAGAAACCACTCATCCTACTGAGATCAGAAGGGTGCCGGTAAAGAATCCAAACAACTAGTGTTGACATCAATAACAAAATAGAAATGCAACACATAATCAATTCCACCAAATGGCCAATAGATAGCTCAATAGAGATGAAGTCATCAAGGGCTTCATATAACATATCCAAGTCATCACTACTAAATGGCTCATCAAAGGTATGCAAATCTTGTAAAAAGAGATCCAAAATGATTGGATAACTTACTTTCTCCAAGACATGGATTGGTTTTTTTTAAAGTTGACCTAAATGTTTGATATAAAAAGGGATGGAAAAATCTAGCTAGTAACCTAATCATAACCAATCCCTTTCATTAAAAAAAAAATGGAATACAAAGCACAAGAGGTGTTATGCTTGATTAAATCTTATCAAATAGAGTCAAGAAACTCGGGCTCTATTCCTTTGTTAAATATAATATTGAATGATTGACTTAAATGTGAGCTAATTAAGACCTGGGTAAAAGTACAAAGTTTTGTCACATTTTTATAAAAGAAATGGATAATGCTAATTCAATTTTTTAAATTGAATCAATAGAAACTAAAATATATGTTTTGAATTTTGAAATGATGTAAACTAATAAAATGTATTTTTTTTGTGTATTTTTATGTTTGTAATTTAAAAAAAAATTAAAAAATTATTTGAATATAGTTTTTTATAAAGTAACCACTATAATTTAGTTGCTGATAAAATGCTGAAATTGAAGTTACACAAGGCGCCACACCTTATTTAGTAAATTTTACTTTTATTTCTTCATTTTTTTTTGTGTATATTGATAACTTGAAACTTTAGTGCATGGATATTTTTTTACTATCTTTTAATAAATTTTAAAAGTTGTGTGTACTAAATTATAACTCTTTCCATTTATTGCCATTTTTTTCTTGATTATTTATCTAGATTAGAAAATAATTATATCATCTTCCCATAGATTCTTCTCTCTAGTGCATCATATTTAAAAAAAAAAAAATTAATATTTTTTCTTGACAAGAGAATCAGTCTTGTATTTTAGTGCTGATGACCTGCTTTCAATAAAAATAAAATATAATTAAAATATTAAAAGATGAATATTTTGGAATATTCATTTGTAGATCTATAAAAGGGTATTTTACCATTTAAAAAATAATTATTTATGAGAGTAGGAGTTGTTGAAACATTGAGATTTAAAAAAAAAAACATGTTTTTGGTAATTAGAACCAAAGTGATATAATTATACATGTTTAGTAGACACTTTCATTTGAAAAAAGTTGTGGCCCATATATAACTTAGCTACAATGAATATAGATCGACCATATTGATGATATGATGAAAGAAATAAGCATATAGTAGAATACTGAGAGAGGGGGGGGTGAATAAGTATACTCAAAAATTGAAACAAACTCCCAAACTCAAAATAAACTTATTAACATCAACCAATATCAATATTAACATCAACTGGTTTGACTGTTATACCAACTTAACAGTAAACAACTTCAAACTTGTAAACATCAACAATGCTTAATCAAATAAAATCATAACCATAAAAAGAATTCACCACTTAACACAATTATTTATACGTGGAAAACTCAAATAGGTAAAAACCACGGTGAGATGAGACTCACAAAGATATCTATCTGAACTCTTCTGAAGGTTGCCCTGTTAGGAGCCAAGTATTAAAACTTTACAATAAAAACTGTTAGGAATCACTCGGTTAGAGGAATTTACAAATATGCCTCGATGAAAATAACAATACCCTGTTAAGAGTAACCTTGCTGAAGGATTTGAGAATCCAAACTAATGGATCACCTTGTGAGAGGATTTAGAAAGTAACCAAGCTTGTTAAAGCTTACCCGGTTAGGGGATTTCAATTTCTGTTGTGATTGTTAGAAAACAATAGGTTTTTCAGATCTATCTGAATAGCACTACATCTGCTTGATCAGATCCTTCTTAAGCTTAAAATCTGCCTTCACTCAAATTATTGATCCATCCTCTAGTTAGGCAACCTTACACTCAACTAACTTCTACCAACTTTGCCAACATCGAAATGAAACAATATCATAGACCTTAAATACAAATCAAATAGGTTGGTAACACAACAAAAACCTAATTATCATTGTCGAGAATATAAATAATTTGGTACAATCTTGACAATCTCTTCACATTTAACAAGAAAACTCCAACCGCTCCATAATAACTGCTTCATCGAACTTGTAACTCATCACGCACTATGCATTTGATGCAATCCACTTTTCTCTTTTTAAAGACAATCAAATGCACCAAAATAACATGAACTCATTTTCATACAATGACCACACATGTCACCATCATTACCGCTCGATCATCAGATCACAAAACAACAAACTTGATTGGTTAGGGTTTAACAAAAACAACTGGTAGGGTTTACCGGTTACAAAACATAGAAAGGTTCAACCTTATACACCAGTTCAACTTACAAACTACCACATACTGGTTTACAACATCTTCAATGTTTATCACACCGGTTTACAATACAAAAGAAAATAACAACAATAACATCAACAATATCATGAATACCATTCACCGGTTCAATTGACATCAATGACAACATATCATTAATGCAATCTATATGCAAAATGCCAACAATCTTCCCCTTTGGCATTGATGGCAATACATATATCAATGCCTCTAATTTGTTGTTGTTGTGATTAGTGAATAGGAATCCTGGTTTACATACCAAATATTCACCAAGCTCTGTCTGTCATCATCCTGTCACTGGTTCATCTAATCAAACACAAAATTCTTCTCACTAGTTACATAATTCTTCTCCCCCTTTGACAACAATGCCAAAATGAAAGTAAAAATATGTAATATCAAAATTCTCAATGTGCATCAATAAATTGAAACTTGATGCCCCCCCTGTGGAATACATCCACTCCAAAAAACATCAATCCATGTAAAATTATTCAAGTAGTTTAGGGACTAATGCAATCAACATCATATTCAACTGACCTCATGAAGGGGTACAACCCCTAGTTGTCTTCTAAGACACTCAAATGTTGTCTTAGGCAGAGGCTTGGTAAAGATATCTGCAAGCTGCTCCTTGGTTGAAACATGCTCTAAGATAACATCTTTACTTTGAACTTTCTCCCTCAAGAAATGATACTTCGGTTCAATGTGCTTAGTCCTTGTGTACAAAACATGATTCTTAGAAATATTAATTGCACTAGTGTTATCAAACAAAATCTTGATAGGTTCTAAGATCTTCATCTTAAAACCTTCCAAAATGTGCCTCATCCAAATATCTTGTGTGCAATTCATATAAGTTGTTACATACACAACTTCAACAGTAGATTGTGAAGTACAACTCTGCTTTTTACTACTCCATGAAACTAGTCTTCCTCCTAGAAAGAATTCTCCACCGATAGTACTCTTCTAGTCATCAACATTTCCTACCTAATCAACATCTGTGTACACCTTTAGATCAAAATTTCCTCCATATGGATACCATAACCCATAATCAACTGTACCTTTCAGATATCTAAAAATTCTCTTGGTTGCTATTAGATGTGCTTCCTTTGGATTTTTTTGAAATCTAGCAACTCTACCAACTGCATGGGCAGTATTTGGTTGACTATGAACAACATAGTCTTACTTGCCAATCATTGACATGTATTCTTTCTCATCTATAGACTTAGATGCATCATCCTTGGACAATTTATAACATGTAACCATTGGTGTTCCAACTAGTTTACAGTCACTCATTCTAAAAGTTTTCAAAACTTCTTTCACATACTTAGACTGAGTAATGAAAATACCATTCTTCATCTATTGTATCTATAAGCCTATGAAATTTTTTATTTCCCCTACTAATGACATTTCAAACTCATTCTTCATTTCATCTACAAAACTGTTACTCAAGACATCATTACTCCAAATATAATGTCATCAACAAATACTTCACTAACTAGTATTTTATCTCCTTCAAACTTGAGATAAATGTTGTTGTCATCACTGGTTCTTGCAGAGCCTATCTCCATCAGATGTGTATGAAGCCTTTCATACCATGCTTTGGGTGCCTTCTTTAATCCATACAAAGATTTATGCAATCTACATACCATGTCTTCTTTATCTGTCAATGCATAACCATCAGGCTGCTCTATATTTGACCTCTTCTTCCAATATCCCATTCAAAAATGTAGACTTAACATCCATCTGGTATACCTTGAACTTCTTGTGAGCTACAAATGCAAGTAATGTTCTGACTCCTTCTAGTCTTGCTATTGGTGCAAAATTTTCTCCATAATCCTCTCCTTCTTCTTGTGCATAACCTTTGCAAACTAATCTTGCCTTATTATGAACTACAACACCATCTTCATTTAACTTGTTTCTGAACACCCATTTAGTACCTATGACATTCTTGTTTACCGATCGGAGTACTAGGGTCCAAGTGTTGTTTTTCTCAATCTGATCCAATTCCTCTTCCATTTCCTTAACCCAATGATCATCACTAAAAGATTCCTTAGCACTTCTTGGTTCAATGGTGGATATCATGCAAGAGTTCTCTCTAACTCTTCTTCTAGTAAGTACTCCAGCATCCTTATCCCCAATAATCTACTCAGGACTGTGATTCAGTCTCACACATGACCATTCTCCTCAGGTTCAACTTCTTCTTTTGAAATCATTTATTCCAATTGAACAAGTACATCGGGATTTTCCTTACCGGTTTTAGATTTAACTGTTTCAGGTTCCAAAAGAAAAATGCAAGGATCTTCATCCTTTTTCTTAGAACTGGATCCTTCTGAAACTTCAGGACATTCATCTACATGAACATCAGTACTCTCAACAATTCTCTAAGTTTGGTTGTTGAAACATCTGTAGGCATTACTCTTGGTGGAATAGCCAAGAAATATGCCTTTATCACTCTTCGCTTCAAACTTGCTTAAGTAATCACCTCTTTTAATAAAGCATTTACTACTAAATATCTTAAAATAACTAACATCAGGTGATCTTCCATACCAATACTCATAAGGTGTCTTTTCCTTACCTTTTTTCTCCAGAACCCGGTTCATTGTGTAGACCAATTTTCTTACAACTTCTCTCCAAAATGTTTTCACCACATCTCCTTGTATCAACATAGTCCTAGCAGCTTCAACCATCGATCGGTTGTTTCTCTCTACTATACCATTCTTTTGTGGCATCCTTGGTGCAGAAAGATGTCATTTGATAATATTTTCATCACAATACTTAGTGAACTCTTGAGAAGTGAATTCACCACCTTGATTTGTTCTAAGACATTTAATCTTTTTGCCGCTCTCTTTCTCTGCTAAGGCCCTGAATGCCTTGAATTTCCTAAATGTTTAATTCTTATCTTTCAAGAATGTGACCCACATCATCCTTGAATAGTCATCAGTGAAGATCATGAAGTATCTATCACCTGAAATGCTTCTGGTTCTTATTTGTCCACATAGGTCAGTATGAACCAAATCTTACAAGTGCTCCACTGAGAAAGACTTTCTCTTGAAAGTAGAAGAAGTCATCTTCCCTAACTGACATTCTTTACAAAGAGAATTAACTGATTTGTCTATTTGAGGAAGACCTCTTACTGTCTTAGACTTACTCACTTTAACAATATTGTCAAAATTTATATGATAAATCTTCTATGCCAAAGCAAGTGGTCATATATCTTTGAAATCAAACAGTTGCTAACTTCAGGATTAAGATCGAATATGTTACCTCTATTCTGTTTACCAATTGTGGTCAATTCACCTTTGTTGTCAAAGATTTTGCACATGCCATTTCTAAATTCCAGTGGGTATCCTTTGTCATTCAGTTGTGCCACACTCAGAAGATTGTGCTTAAGACCTTCAACCCAATGGACTTTGCTAGCACTACTCTTCCCATTAAGAGAAATAACTCCCTTACCTTTGACCATACAGGGTGAGTCATTGCCAAATATAACAACACCGCCATCAAACTCTTTCAAGGAAAGAAATTTTCTCCGATCACGAGTCATGTGATGTGAACAACCACTATCAATGATCCAATCATCAAAGTTATCCATCCTAGACACTAAAGCCTTCTTGTCCGATTTCTCTTCCTTAATAGCCACAAACACAATATCTTCACTAGCATCATCATCAGATTCATCATTAGTAATACCACTATCAATAGCTGCAAGACAATCTCTCTTTCCTTTACACTTATACTTCTTAAATTTGTCTCTCTTGTGTTCATTTTCACTATTAGGGCAATTAGTTGCTATATGACCAATCTTATTGCAAGAAAAACATTTCAACGGTAGCTTACCTCTATATTTACCAGTGTAGGTAGTCATTTTGACAACAATGCTTCAAGCTCCACTAAATTGTCTTTATCATCAACATCTCTACTGGATATAGATTCATAGCTATGGTCGGTATCTCTACTTCTTCTAATAGATGGGTTAGAGACAAAAGCTCTGAATGCAGATTCTAACTTTTGTACACTACCATCATAGCTATTTAACTCAAAATCAGTAAGTTTGCCAATGATAGAGTCAAGAGTTACCTTTGTCTTGTCAATGGATTTCAGCTCCTGAATATCTACAACATGAATAGCATAGATCGGTAGTAGGGTTCTCAGTACCTTACTGATCACTGTGGAATCTTCCACTTTCCCTGTTGCACTCTTTATTTCACCAACTATTTCTTTTATCCTTTGACCATAGTGTTGGATATTCTTGCCTTTAGACTTTCTCATGTCATCAAACTTTCCTCTTAAACTCTCCTCTTTAGCAATCTTAACATGTTCATCACCGCTATAAATCTCTTCAAGTTTTTTCCACACTTCATATGCAGTTTCAAGACCATGAACATCTACATATTCAAATAGGGAACTTATGATAGCCTCTAATGCTTGATGATTCTCTTTCTTTTATTTCTTCTGATCATCAGTCAGAGTACCAGTAGGTGCAACATATAGAGTTTCTACATGCTCGCAATAATGACTACCAAGACTTTTGATATAAATCTTCATTCTACCACTCCAGATTCTATAGTTCTCTCTATTGAACTTAGGACCTTCTTTCTTCATTATGATCTACAGGGTCTTTTCCTCAACCTGTTAGACTTAGAGATCAAAGAGGACATGAGATGCTTTGATACCAATTGATGATATGATGAAAGAAATAAGCATCCGATAGAATACTGAGAAGGGTGGGGGTGAATCAGTATACTCAAAAACTGATACAAACTCCCAAACTCAAAATAAACTTATTAACATCAACCAATATCATTATTAACACCAACCTATTTGGTTGTTATACCAGCTTAACAGTAAACAACTTCAAACTTGTAAACATCAAAAATGCTTAATCAAATAAGATCATAACCATAAAAATAATTCACCACTTGACACTAATATTTATACATGGAAAACCCAAATAGGTAAAAACCACAGTGAGATGAGACTCACAAAGATAACTATCTGAACTCTTCTAAAGTTCGACTTGTTAGGAGCCAAGCCTATTAAAGCTTTACAATAAGTTCTGTTAAGAATTGATTATGTTAGGAATCACCTGGTTAGAGGATTTTACAAATATGCCTTGATGAAAAGAACAATACCCTATTAAGAGTAACCTTGCTCAACGATTTGAGAATCCAAATGAATGGATCACCTTGTGAGAGGATTTAGAAAGTAACCAAGATTGTTAGAGCTTACCCAGTTAGGGGATTTCAATTTTTTTTGTGATTGTTAGAAAATAACAAGTTTTTATGATCTGTTTGAATAACACTACATCTGCTTGATCAGATCATTCTTAAGCTTCAAATCTGCCTTCACTCAAATTGCAGATCCATCCTCCTGTTAGGCAACCTTATACTCAACTGACTTCTACCAACTTTGCCAACATCGAAATGAAACAATAACATCGACCTTAAATACAAATCAAATAGGTCAGTAAAACAACAAAAACCTAATTCTCATCATCAAGATTACAAATAACTCGGTACAATCTTGACCGTTAGAAATCATAACAATCTCTTCACATTCAAGAAGAAAATTCCAACTACTCCATAATCACTGCTTCATCGAACTTGTAACTCATCACGTGTTATGAATTTGATGCAATCCACTTTTCTCTTTTCCAAGACAATAAAACGCACCAAAATAACATGAACTCATCTCCATACAATGACCACATGTGTCTCCATCATTACCGCTCGATCATTAGATCACAAACCAACAAACTTGATTAGCTAGGGTTTAACAAAAATAACTGGTAGGGTTTAATGGTTAAAAAACATAGAAAGGTTCAACCTTATACACCGGTTCAACTTACAAACTGCCACATACCAGTTTACAACATCTTCAAAGTTTATCACACCGGTTTACAATACAAAAGAAAATAACAACAATAACATCAGCAATATCATGAATACCATTCACCAGTTCAATTGACATCAATGACAACATATCTTAATGCAATCTATATGTGAAATGCCAACGATCTAAAAATACCAACACATATGTTTAATGAAAATTGATTTTTAGTTAGAAACGCTTAAATTCATTTGTGCTGATAAGTTGGCCTAAAACGTGACATAATTTTGTACTTTTACCCTCCTAAATCATGCATAAATGATCATACAAATTGATAAAATGGACTGATAAAAAAATAGAAAGATAAAAAAAGTATACAAATGAAATTGGGATACAAAGGTACACACGTGACATCAAACAAATCTCAAAACTATTGGTCAAGTGTTCTAGGTTCCATGGTCCAATAGGTGTCCAACTTCTAAGAACTGCCTAGGTCTAGTATGAAAAGGTTCCAAACTATTGTTCCTCCAAGTCTTAGGTCAAATTGCCAGGTCTATGGCACTAGGTGCCTTAGACGAACCCTTTTTCCTTTAATTTTCTCTACTAATCTCTATCCCAAACTAAATTCTTTTGTACCTACAAAGTAGGGTTGAATCATGTATCTAAACTTACACAAGCATAAAAGAAGGGAAAATGGGTTGTTGCTATATAGGGGCTTACCTTATTTAAGCCCCCATTTTTGTATTTCCACCTCCATGAATAGCTAAGTCTGATATGAGATAAAAGTGTTTGTGCTTTAAACTTCAATTGGTCTATGATTGTGGCAAGCAATAAAGTGCATAAATGTAAATAAGATCCCTACTTAAGTGTATCAGTGTGCACCCTATATGAGGCAATCAAAAGGTAATGCATAAATCAACTAAAGAATGAATTAATCACATAAATGATGATGCAAATATGCTAAATATAAAATCTGAAGCTAAAACTAAAAAAATGCAAGAATGATATGAAACCATACCAAACCCTTAAGGAGAGATACAATATAATTATTAGTTAGTAATTCCCTATCATTCTCCAACATTCCTTTAGACTTCCATCTTGATGAATGAAAATTTATGAAGATTTAACGTTGTTGATTAACCCTTAGATTTTGCAAACTTGTAGACTTAAATTTAGGCAAAGTTAACCTAGCATAAAGATTGTATATCTAAATGAGAAACGCTACTAGCTTATATATGAGTTACAAGCTTAATGTTGATAAAAAGTCAACAAAATGGATCACATTAAAAAATCGAGACTAGATTCTAATATGTCAAGACTAATATTCAAAATATCTAAAATTTTGGGAGATTTTATTAGGTCATGCATTCAAATTGGCATGGACCCTACAAAATAGGCTCCTAAAAGTGAGATGCAATATATTGGGGCCTTGATATTAGATCTAGACCTAATTTTTTAAACTGATGATTGAATGAAAAATATGATACTTGAATTTTGTAATAGGATCGACCTCATCTTCCTAAGTTGGGGGTTAAATTCGAGGCTAGAAATGGTCCTTAAAACATCTAGGGGAGTGAAAAATAAAGTGCTAAGGAGAGTATGAAATAGGAATCACAATTAAGGAGTACAATTTATGACACAATAGGTGTGTGCAAGGGACTCCACACTCCTATTTGTAAACTACGTTCTCATTACATTTCTCTTGGGAAACATGTTGTGATGACGCTACATGGGCAACATCATCTGATGCATGTAGTTCATACTGTGTGCAGGAAATGAGGGTGACATAAATATGAAAGTCAAGTTTCAAAGTGTCCACACACCAATGAGACTCTTGGTGCAAGTTATAGGAGCTATATTGAATAGCTCAACTTCCCAAGGGACACCCATTGTTCTCTATCTCACAAGATCCCTGAAGTCAATGTCTTTGGTCTCAGATCATTGAGCAAAGTGACTTAGGAATGACAACTCCAAGAATGAGTGATGTTTTCTTATAAGTATGAATGCATTCCTACAACATGTATAATATTGAAACTAGAATGATTTAAACTAGTATGAATATGATGCTATGATAAAGATTAGTAATCCTATCCTAACAAGATATACTAGTCTAACATGGACATGCTATGATATTAAACATGTTTCTAAATGTTTAATGTGTTTTGACAAAGAGAGGCTAGATGCTTAGTGTTGGGACTCATTAAATTTGAGTAATTTGAGAGGCCCATTTCAAAATTTTGCTCTGCATTTCCAAATGATCATAAAATGAGTCAGTTTGAATGACCTAGTTAGAGAGAGGGTAAAATGGAGCCAGTTGATTTTCAAAGGGTAAGGCTTGGTAAATGTGTCCTACACCTTTCATTTGGCCTATGCAGTGTGTTGCCACTTTTAGATTTCAGTTTGGATCAGTTTATCAGGTACCCATTTCAGGGGGTGAGCTAAAAGTGCATTTTAGGTGCAAATGCAGATTTTATTGAGTAGCCTACTTTAAGCTCCTATATCTTTTGCCCAGTTGGTCATCGTGAAGAATTTAAAAGTGCATTAAATTCTATGCATAAATGTGAGTCAGCATGCAAAATTTTCAAGTCTTTATGAATCCATTTGCTTAGTTTTCAAATCTCAATCCGTTTGCAGTTGGTGATGTTTGACAAGTCCCTGTTTCGACAGCTAGTTGGAGCCTTGCTTTGCACATTTGTAAAAGTTGCCCTGGTGAATTTCATGCCAGAATGTTTGTTTTGGGCTATTGTTGGTATAAATGACAAGCTATGTTTCTAGTTTCAAGCTCTTACCAATCCGTTTGATCGGTTTTCAAAAGGGTTTCTTGAGCCACCTTATTCAGTGTTCCGTACTTTCATTGCTATATGAGTTAAAGTTGCTATTTTCATGAGCGCACCCTTTGCACCCAATCAGCCTTTTGGTCAAACTGAGCATTCTAAGATTTGATATGTGCTTCAAGGTACCTATGCCTCAGATTTGAGGGTCTGCGAAGATCATTTGATATTTTTAAGAAAGGCATCATGAGTTGCCTATGCATTGACTTCATCAGGTCCGCAGTGCCGACAAAGTCAATTGGTCATCTTTGACCATTAATATCTCTTCACTCGGGATTTGTCTTGATAAACCGCTTGGTAGAGCTCATGTTTGTATATCAAAGTACACGCTTGTGAATTTGTAAAGTCTAGAAAGATGTTTTGACCAATTTGAAAATTACGTCTTTGCGATTAAATGCGAAAATGTGGTGCAAGCGCCTGAAAGTTGCAAAACTCAGTTTGATGATCCGAAAACGGTGTTGATCATTTCTAGAGGCATGTTTAAGGTTCCTGAGGCATTTCAAAGGTTAGTTGAATGAAAACAAAAAAAAATTAGTCAGACCCACTTTGGGGCCCGACCTAACTTGTAGCTTCACGATGTTTTTTGAATCAAGGTTTAAATTGATATCTTAAACCATATGTTTATATGATTTAAGTATAAAGTGAAAGCCAGATAAGAGAAGATTATGGACCCTAGCTTCTTAGTGGACCATAAGTGGTGGTTTGATTTTTATCCTGATGTTTATATAAATAATTTCATTCTTGAACATATGGATAGTAAAAAAAATCAAATGCAATTGAAGTGAATTTGCTATTTGTTAGAGAAAGGTATTTTTAAAGGTTGGCTGACAAATACAAGTTTAGAGCATGAAACAAGGAGGCAAAGGACAATTAATGAGTGTTTAGGGAATATATGATCATTCATTAGGCATAAAACTTGGTGCAATGACAATAGTTGAGATAATTGATGCACATCAAGGATTCAAGTTGGTGACTGATAATATCACTACTCAGAACCCTCATTTACTTCTTTGGGTGATTGGCATAATTACCTTTTTTCTTAGTTCCATGCTGAATATTTTGAACTTCTATGATTGTGATGGTGTCTCTTTTGAGAAAACTATTTCCAGATCCTGATTATGGAAGATTTGTGGGAGCAGTTGTTGTTATTGTAGCTAATCCTAGAGTGTGGCGTGGACAAGAGCCAGAGACCCTTTCAAACTTTTATGCAAATGCAATTAGTAGTATAGTCCTCTGTGTGGTATGTTGTTTGGAAGGCTGAAGTTAAATCTTCTTAGCAAATGACATTGGCGGGCGTAAAGCCCAAGCTAGCCCCTGTACAATGTTTGGAGAAGAGGGAACATTAAATGTTTTCAACAAATGCAAATGGGCATCCCACACTCCATGTGACTTTGCTAGAAAAATGGAGCAAGCAAATGCAAAGGGCAATATGAAGGTAATTAAAAGCTTTCAATACAAATGCAACAATAGGTATATTTCAATGTTGAACCTCTTGCATGGTTTTTGAAAGGAGGGGTTTTCAGTCCCTTAAGCAAAATGCAATCAGCAGCCAATGCCTCCTCCCTATACAACACATGGTGGTGAAGGTAATTTTGAATTCAAACAAATGCAAACCGGGTGCCATTAAAACTCAAACAAAATTTAAAAAATGCAGTTCTAGGCTAAAATGTATTATCCCACATTGGCTAGGCGGGGGTCATTTTTTATGTTTAAATATAAGAACACACTCATTCATAGTGTCAAAGCCTCAAGGGCTTTTGACCCCACATGGGCACCTAAGCGGACCCCATGTGGGGGTGCATTTCCTGAGGTGACCAAGGAGGTCGAGTGGCGACCAAATGGACCCCACGCGGGCATGGATCCCGAGGTAGGGAAGTTATGCAGAGAAAGAGTGGATTAACTGGTGAGAAGGTTGTAGGAGATCTGACAGTGCACGTGATTTCATGAGGCAAAGATTCTCAAAGAATAACCATCGCGAAATTGCAAAAAGCACATGCGGAAAAGCAGATGTTAAAGATCGCGCAGGTTCAGCAAGATCCAACAATGTGCATGGTTTCATGAGCCGAAGATGCACACCTATTACCCTTTGTGAAATGGCAAAAAGTGATGTGGTAGTTCCAAATGGCGGTCCAACTCATGGGTCTTGCTAACATGGTAGACAGGTGGTAGTGACGGAGTCTCATGGGTCCTACTGACATGGTAGACAGGTGGTGGTGACGGAGTAGATGATGTGGTGAATTAGTGAGGTAGCGCCTAGTGGACCCCATCAGCAAATCGCAGGCTGACACATGGCAGGGCGTCAAGCCAAAGATCAGGCGAAAAATTAAAATTAAATATATAGTTCCAACTATATAATAAATTCAAAAATTTAAATGACAGAGGTGCATTAAGAGATTAATTCGCCCAGAGGTTAATTTTTGGCCAAATATGCAAGTATTATATATCACCGGAAAGCTCTTGGAATAAGGAATTGAACCATGTAGTTAGTTTTAACAAATATGTGATATTTTGAGAGCAGTTTCCATGAGAAGGAGAAATTAAAATATTCAGTTGGAGAAAGGGGACACTTGGCAGTGTGTTGTGCAAATCTAATCTTTTCCCTCCTCTTATTATTCCCATTTCTTCTCAATTGTAAGGGTTCTAGAATTTTGGAGAAAGTTGCTCCAGATTTTCATGGTTTCTAGTTTTGAGCTTTTTCCCAAGTTTTTATCAGCATAATGTCTTCTTCCAAGTAATAGAGTATCTTCTTGTTGTAAATGTTTTCTGTTGCAGGTTACGTATATGTAAGGCATATATATAGTTTATTGGATTGTCTCTAGGCATTCTCTGTTTTCAATAAATCCAGTCTTCAAGGGAATTTGGGTTTGTCCTCTCAAAGTGGGAGTGTAAGGGTTGTTTTCAGGTACTATTCAAGGAAGAGTTTAAATTCTATGAGCAATCATTTTAGATTCAGGATGATGTTTGGATATGTATAATCCTCTATCTGAGTTTAGAATGTACTAATGTTAGGCATTAATATTGGGATATCTTTCTTAATAAATTGGATTTGCAATAGAGTTTTCCCTTTTCAGTTTGATGTATACTCTGTTGCCCTTGGATAATGCACTGATCTTGCAGATTTTGGGGTTTTATTAGAAATTAAAAATCAAATCAGAATATTTACCTTTATTTTATGTTCTGTAGGAATGTTTCATCCATCTCATGATTCAAACATTGTTGAGTTGTAAGTGTAGATCTATCCCATCTACAGTACCCTCTTTGTTTTGAAACTTTTGAGATTCATCTGCTTTTGTTGATGTAGTCTTGTGTGTAATGGGTCTGATTAAATGCATCAAAGGTACACCCACCTAGGTTTTGCAGAGCCTGAAGAGTAGAAGGATTCATATCCTTGTTATGTTGTCCAAGCCCTGAGGTTCTTCATAAATTGAAATTGGCTATTTCATAGATCAATTATAGGTATACTTGGGTTAATCAGATTTGGTGAACAACACTTAGTAAAATGAATATAAGTTAGATGCATGAAACTTGGATATATGTGAATGAAAGAATGAGAGCTCTATTTATAGGAAAAATAGGGAAATGGATAGTCAAGATTGGATAATCTTAACAAGGGCCAGGATTGAAAGTTATCATTCCATGTTTACAATTCTCACCAATGAAATGGTGGCAATTGTCAACAAGAGGTTGCTTGAGAGGAGATGAAAGAAGCATTAAATGCTTGAGAAGACATGAAGGTTACCTTAGGGAGTAAGGGTTAAAGTTAGACTAGGGTTATCCATTAGATAAAGCTTTTACCCAAGGGGTAAACTCTTGTGCAAGGGTTAAAGGGATAACCAAGGTTAAAGCCATGAATACTTGATGAGACACTTGGGTTAGATGAGGGTTGAGTTAGAGAGAAAGTCTCTAATCATGCAAGAAGGTTGAGTTAACCATTAATGGTTATGTAAGAGCCTTTAATGGTTTGGAAGACTTTGAGGGTTAACTTGTTGAGGACATAAAGGCTTTAATGGTTTTGAAAGACTTTGGAGACAAAGAGAAGTGACTTCCCTTTGCTTAGAGATGTGACAATATTTAGGAGATGGATTAGGCTAAATTAGAATTGATTTGAAGAATCTAGAAGGGGGTTTAGGAGGCAAGTGGGAGATGTAGGTAAATTCTATGTTGGCATTTTGCATAGAGATTGCATTAATGATATGTTGTCATTGATGTCAATTGAATCGGTAATGGTATTCATGTTATTATTGATATTGTTGTTTTTGATATTGGCTAGTAATTGGTAAGAAGAGCTTTGTGGAAGATGTTGTAAACCGGTATGTAAAGTTTGTGAGTTGAACCGGTGAACCGGTGTAAAGGGTTAAACCTTTCTATATAATGTAACCATTAAACCCTATCAGCTATTAAACCCTAACCGATCAAGTTTGTTGGTTTATTATCTGATAAGTGGTAATGATGGAGACACATGTGATCATTGTATGAGGATATGTTCAAATTGTTTTGGTGCATTTGTTTTTTTGTCTAGGGAAGGAGCAAAGTGGATTGCATCTATTTCACAATGCGTGATGAGTTACAAAGTCTGATGAAGTGGTTGGAATTTTCTTGAAGAATGTGAAGAGATTCTCATGATTTATAATGGTCAAGATTGTACTAACTTGTTTATAATCTCGATGATGAGAATTAGGTTTTTGTTGTGTTACCGACCTAATTGATTTGTATTTAAGGTCGATGAAGTTATTTGTAAAATATGTTGGCGAGATTGATAGAAACCTATTGAGTGTGTAGTTTCCTAACCGGTGAATGGATCTGCACTTTGAGTGAAGGTAGATTGAAGCTTAGAAGGATCTGATCAAGCAAATGTAGTGCTACTCAGACAGATCCAAAAAACCTGTTGTTTTCTAACAATTACAGCATAAGTGAAATCCCTTAACCGAGTAAGCTCGAACAAGTTTGGTTACTCATTAAATCCTCTAACAAGGTGGTCCATTAGCTTGGATTCTTAAATCCTCCAGTGAGGTTAATCCTAATAGGGTATTGTGCTTTTCATCAAGGCATATTTGTAAATACCTTAACCGGGTGATTCCTAACCGGAATTAGTTCTTAATAGGACTTATTGTAAAGCTTTAACAAGCTTGGCTCCTAACAGGGTGAACTTCAAAAGAGTTTAGATAGCTATCCTTGTGAGTCTCATCTCACTATGGTTTTTACCTATTTGGGTTTTCCACGTATAAAAATTTGTGTCAAGTGGTGAATTCTTTGTGGTTGTGATCTTATTTGTTGATTTGGTTAACTTCTGATAAGGCATTCTATGATTAAGCATTGTTGATGTTTACAAGATTGAAGTTGTTTACTGTTAAAGTTGTCATAATAGTTAAACTGGTTGATGTCAAGTATTCTTATGAATATTGATCTTGACTGAGATATGTTTACTTTGTTTGACTGAGTTTGAGTTTGGGAACTTTGTATTAGTTTTTCAATATACTGATTCACCCCCCCTCTCAGTATTCTACCAGATACTTATTCTTTCATCATACCATCATGCTAGTGGATGGAGGAGAATTTTAATTAAAATAAATTACTTTATTTCAAAAAAAATAGAAGCAACTTGTATAAATACAATTGGGGGATTTAAATAAATAAATTAGATTTATTTACTTGCAAGGATCAATTTAATTAAATGTAAATTTAATTAAAAGGGGAATTAATTAAATAAAGTGATTTATTTAATTAAAGGTTAGAAAAGGCTTAGGTGAACTTAATTAAATAAATTAAGTAACTTATTTAATCAAATAGATGAACGCGAAGAAATTAATTAAATAGAATTTAATTAAATAGAGGAATGAGGTTAAAATGAATATCAAATATTCTTAGGATTCAAGTGGTCAGATTTATATGCCTACATTTTGCCCCTCTTTGAAGTGACGTGTGTGCACATGTTGATTCAAAGAAAAATTGTCGGATATGCTGTCAAAATTTTATCTATATGATGTCGTGTGTCAAGATGTCGATATGATGCCCCATATTTGATAAATGATATCGATGATGCCCCCTCGAGAAATGAATCAGGGATTTGAAAAATTTATTGATTTGATGAGTATTTTTAAATTAATTGTATTTTAAATATTTTTACTATGTTGAATACATTTTGATTGATTCATCTCCCGAAAATGATGTTGATAAGGCTAAAAAATGAAAAACTGAGGAAAATGCATGCCCCACTTATTAACCTTGTTGACTTTTACCCTATAAAAAGGTAAAAAGTGATTTGATTCTTATCATTTGCACATCTATCTCCTTGTGATTGTGACATTTTAGCTCTGACAAAGATGCCAGTTCCATATGCTTCACACCGATTTGAGCGCGTTCATCGATACCGAAGGCCTACCGCATATGGCCCACGTGTAAGTGATCCAAAACTTTCCATGTTTTTGATTGATTTTGCCTGTTTTGATCACGTTTTTTATTTTTTGTTTAAATTTTGTCATTTTAGCGCATAGGTGTTTTTGCATAGAGAATACAATAGACAAGATTGTGCATAGGGTAAACCTAGGTAGGTTAGCATCCAAGTAGCTTTCTACAGTGCGTCAGTAGGTTAGGTTAGCGCATAGACTATTTTAGTGCATAGGGTTGACAAGTTAGCACATGGGGTAGATAGAGTAGTGCATCAAATAGATTAGTGCATGTGATTAGTAGGGTAGCGCAGTGGTAGAACCAGTTAGCATGTCGAGGGATTTAGAGTGTAGGGTAAAGTTTCTAGTGCGTTGGAGGAAAAGGATAGTGCATAAGTAGCAGCTTAGCGTGTAGGAGCCCTGGTTTAGTGCGTAGGGTCCAAAATGGGTGAAAAAGGCTTGGAAGAATTCTTCGCAGGTCGAATAGATTAGGTAGATGGCTTAGGGGTTGATAGGTGCTTGCTGAGTGTTTGGAGATGGGTCTTGAGCCAATGTTTTGCCTATTGTGATGATGTCTGATTTCGCATATGATGATTTGGAGTCTATTGAAATTGCTTTTAATATGGAGTGTCAAGCTAATTGATTGTTTTGATGAGGATCCTAATTTTCTTTTGATGTAGATCTGTAATTTTTGCCTTGCGATATGAATTTGATGTCCGATATGAGTTCCGATTCTTGATTTCCGATATGATTCCTAATTTGATCCTTGTGATATGGGTCTTTTGATTTTTAATATGGGTCTTTGATATTGCTTTCGATATGAGTCCTGATTTGATGCTTGCGATATGGATCTTTGATTTTTGATATGGGTCCTGATTTGATGCTTGTGATATGGATCTTTGATTTTTGATATGGGTCCTTATTTGATGCTTGCGATATGCATCTTTGATTTGCGATATGGTTCCTGATTTGATGCTTGCGTTATGGGTCTTTGATTTCTTGCATTATGGATCTTTGATTTTTGATATGGGTCCTGATTTTATGCTTGTGATATGGGTCTTTAATTTGCAATATGGTTCTTTAATTGCTTGCATTATGGATCTTTGATTTTTGATATGGGTCCTGATCTAATGCTTGCAATACTGGTCTTTGATTTTTGATATGGGTCCTGATTTGATGATTGCATTATGGGTCTTTGATTTTCGATATGGTTCTTTGATTGCTTGTGTTATATTGCTTGCGATATGGGTCTTTGATTGATGTTTGTGTGCTTGAGATGTTTCGTTGTTTCAAGTTGATTTTCTTTTGGTTGGATATATCAGATAGATGTGGGAACTAATGATGGACATTTGTTGTTTTGTAGGCACAACTTGGCGTACTTCAGTCGCGAGAGTGATTTCTGAGACCGTGGTCATTGATTCCACATTTATCATAGGTTGATAGAGATGTGATTGAGAGATGCAGTTTATCATCCTTACTAGACATGCCTTGGTATATCATTAACCGGGGTTTGTTGACAACTTTGGTAGAGAGGTGGCACAGTGACATGAACACCTTCCACTTGGCTATGGGCAAGATAATAGTCACACCAGAGGATTGTTATTGCATTGTGTGGATTCCTATCATTGGGGCCTTGTTTCCATACAAGCAGACTGAGGAGGGTGGGACAGAGGATCTTTGTCACATCTTCCAAGATGATCAGATTAGTGGATATGATATCCCCTGGCAAGAGTTCATGGATTTTGATTATGCTCTATTACCCTCGGTACTAGTAGGTTTCATTGGTGGATTTTTGTGTCCCGACTGTAGTTCGAACGGACTAGCCATGGGATGGGGATTGGTGTTGGAGGATATGGTCACTCAGGGACACAGGTACACATGGGGGTCCTATATGTTAGCTCACCTTTACAGAGAGCTTCACTAGGTGGTTTATCTAGGATACAACAGTTTATCAGCGAGGGTGACATTACTACAGGTGTGGGCATGGGAGCACATTCCTGTAGTGAGGCTACTTGCAGACAAGGATAGACAAGTTGGGCAAGTGTATGCTTATGGTTATACAGGTATATTTGTCCAATGGAAGGTAGGAAAACTAGAGCATTGGTGGAGGGTATTGGATGACATCGATACAAACATTTGGAGACCGTATATGGATTGTGAGGTGTGGGTTGAGGATGGGCTAGAGATGCCCTATGTTTATATGTCAAGATATCTTATCGGGCAAACACCCTTTATCATTGAGATATTTTTGAACGGCCGTGTTCAGCAGAAGTATGGGAGACAACATGGGATGCCATAGGGAGCATGTTTGTATGCTCATCAGAGATAGGATCTCCCTAAGTGGGGACCCACTATAGATAGTGTAGCAGTGGTAGAGGAGTATATGAAACTAGTAGGACAAATCTAAGATTATGGAGCTGGGGTCGTTGATGCTAGGATGACAAAGGAGTTCACAGTGTACTTCGTGGCACATGTAGTGGTGTGGATATCTGATCCAGTAGAGATGTTACCTTCCTTTAATGATGATGCGAATGAGCAGCTAGAGAGGTGAGGGGGAGTCAGACAGAGAGATGGGGAGGGAGAGGAGGTAGGAGATGGAGTGGAGATGATGAAGGAGGTGGTGGAGGAGGTGGTGGAGGAGGTGGTGGAGTAGGTGATAGAGGGAGAGGGAGAGGAGGAGATAGAGGAGGTGGTGGATTATATAGAGGACAAGGGGGAGATGGAGGGAGAGGAGGAGGGATCATTCTCGATGCTAGTGGGGCTAGTAGGGTAGGTGCAGTGCTAGCGGCGGTGGGTGGTATAGAGGATGTTAGGCGACCCACCCAGAGGAGGAGATCTGATGTTTTATCTCCACCAGCACCTCAGACAGGGATAGGTATGGGTGGGACCATGACATAGGTACCCGTTCAAATTAGGGTACCCACCCATTGATAGGATTCACATATTAGAGCCCTACAGGTCATAGTGTGGGAGCTACAAGAATAGGTGCTAGCACAACAGTGCCAGATTACAAATTATGGCAGAGCGGGATATGGAGAGAGAGTGTCAGGGTTGGGCAGAGGATCTTGCTGAGAGATTGGAGAGAGTGACAGGTGGTGCCCTGATGTGAGACACGCTGAGGGATATACGGTACATAGAAAAGGAGGCCAAGTACTTTAGGCATTTTTATGAGGAGGTGGTCCCTAGAAATCATAGAGCTTCTAGCTATGCAGCTAGTTGATCTACTCAACTCATATGGGGACAGAAAGTAGAGGTGTTACAGGGCCTGCCCGATGTGATCCACCTAGTGGAGATCCAAGGGTTGGGACATCTACTGTGAGACCGCCAACCTTAGAAGATAGTCACACCTAAGAGACTTGTCTCTGTTGTATTTTGATCATTTTGTTGTATTTTGATAGCCATGATATCCCTTGTACATTCCGACCATTTTTGAGATATATAATATATATGGCACTGATTTTCTTTGATCCACATGTGTTATTGATGATGATTGATGAGATGCATTGATATGATGATTCGATGATGATAATGTATGATTTATGATGAGAATGTGATGATGTATGATTGTTGTGATTTATGAGATGTATCTTGAAAATGAGATGTATGATAATGATGCGATACTAATGCAAGATTTTTTTAAAATGATATGCAGCTTAATGCAAACTTAAGAATGATATGTAGCTAAATGCAAGCTTAATAATGATGTGCAGCTAAATGCAAGCTTAAAAATGATATGTAGCTAAATGCAAGCTTAAGAATGATATGCAACTAAATGCAAGCTTAAAAATGATATGCAGCTAAATGCAATCTTAAGAATGATATGCAGCTAAATACAAGCTTAAAAATGATATGTAGCTAAATGCAAGCTTAAGAATGATATGCAGCTAAATGATCACTCTAATTTTGGCGTTGTCATTCTTGTTAGTCACTTTTTTGTCATCATTGAGCTTTTGATATGTCAGAAGTTTATACAAGCATAATGGTATAATTGAAACTGCAAGACGATGCAAGCATCAAGGTACAATTAAACCAAGATGACCTGAGTGTTGCTTGTGTAAAACAAACAAGAGTTAACCATTTGTATGTGCAAATTGGAACAATGTCCTTATTGATATGTTTCCAATCATGTCTCGAGACAATATTTGTACCATATGAATGATTGCCTCACAGACAAAAAACTAAAAAAATATCAGATTCCTTCATTGCTTTTTCTAGCCTGATGCATCCTCAAGTAGCTCAGGAGATCTAGTGATTCAAATATACAAAATAGTAAAAAATGCATGCTATATGTAAATAAACTTTTATTCATAAAATCATCCATCATGTGTGTGTCATAGTTTTGATTGGATAATGGTCTTCTTTTCTAGCCCGATGAGCAATTGTTGATAGTGTTTCCTTAACATGCTGCGATCCTTGTTGTTTGTTGTCGAAAATACTGAAAGTGAGAGGAATGTTGCCCCTAGTCATAGCTATATATCGATGTGGATATACATGTTGATCACCAAGCCATGGTGGAATATGATATGGATAAGCGTATTTGAATAATCAAGAATAGTGACTACGCTAAGTATGTCTAGGATAATGCTACATGAATAAGTGCTGGGTGATGATCATTAGATTTGACTTTGGATGGATGTAAAAGATATGAGTATTGATAGATAGAGGAGTCGGTCTCTCACAAATAGCACTTGTTGCCAGGTTTTCACTACTTGGTTTTATTGCACTTTTTTGTTTTGTTTTTGAATTTTTATTTATTTTATTTATTTTTGGCCTTTCTGTGCATTGGACGACTCAAGTGTAGAATTTCTTCAGATGGATTCTCTTGGTTGGTTCGTCAAGTACATCCCCTTCAGAGGTTGTTAACTAATAGGTGCATAATCCATAGGCTTAATGGATGACAAAAGGACCCAACCAGTTAGGTTCAAACTTCTCCTTCTTTTCTTGATCCTGTTGATTTCTGGGATTTTCCTTTAGTACAAGATCACCGACTTTGAAAGCCCTAGGGATGATTGTCATTGTAACTTTGGCACATTCACTACTGGTATGGCTTGAGATGATCGTAGGAATGTTGTTGTTTTTCATCTAGAAGCTCTACTTCATGCAATCTGTTGACTCGATACTCCTCATCCGGTATGAGGCCCTTCAAAGATACTCTGAGAGATGTGATTTATACCTCAAGAGGTAGAATTGCTTATGATCCATACACCAATGAATATGTCGTAGCCCTTGTAGGTGTCTGAATGCTAGTCATGTATGCCCAAAGTGTCGGATTGAGTTGTACATGCCAGTCCTTACCCGCATCATTTACTGTTTTCTTGAGGATTTTCAAGATTTTTTTATTTGATGCTTCTGCTTGACCGTTCCCATGTGGGTAGTAAGGTGTAGAGAAGTGATGTTGGAATTTTAATCTTTCACATATCTCTTGTACATCTTGATTTTTGAAAGGACGCCCATTGTCTGTGATGATGGAACTTGGAATGTCGTATCTACAAATGAGATAATTAAGAATAAATGAGGCGATCTGTTTTCCAATTAATGTGGTCATAGGGACTACTTCAATCCACTTTGTGAAATACTCTATTGCAGTGATAATGAATTTGTGTCCATTTGAAGAGGAAGGATGGATTTTTCCTACTAAATCAAGTCCCCACTGACAAAAAGGCCAAGATGTTGTAAACGGTTGTAGCTCTTGTGCTAGTGCATGGATAAGATTTCCATGAATTTGGCACTTAGGACAATTCTTTGCAAATTGATATGATTCTTTCTCCATTGTTGGCAAGTAATATCCCATTCTTAGAAGTTTCTTGGCGAGAGTAGGACCACTTGAATGCGTACCATAGATACCCCCGTGAAGCTCGTGTAAGGCAGAGTCAGATTCATTACAATCAAGGCAACAATGAAGAGTATCATCTAGACCTTGACGGTAAAGGGAATCAATGGTTCAGGTATAACAGGCAGCTTGCCAGATGAAGCTACGTTTTTGGTTACAAGATAGATCAAGTGGAAGGGTATTGTTCTTAAGATATTCATAGATTATCCCGTATAGAGGGGAGTCTGAACCGTTTAAGGCATAGATGAATTGGGATGTAGAATTGTCACAGGCTGGAGAAAACAATTGCTCTGCCAGGAACTCATAACGACTCTGTTTCTTTAGAATTTGTAGCAGTGAAGCGATAGCGGCCATTGCATCGGTTTCTCAGTTGTCCAACCTTGGTATTTGGTCAAAGGTGATGTGTACAAAGTACTATTTGAAATCATCTATTATTCTCTTATAGGGTATTAGTTTATCATCCTTTGTCTAATATTCATCATTGATTTGATTGATGACTAATTGAGAATCCCCATAGACTCAATTTTGTGATTCTCCATTCCACAACCATTTTGATTATTGTGACTAGGGCTTCATATTTAGCAATGTTGTTGGTGCATGGAAATATCAATCTATAAGATCATGGGACAGTGTGCCCTTGTGGAGTGACGAACAAGGTGCCGACACCTGATCCATGTTGGGTATATGTTCCATCAAAGTATAGGGTCCATTGCTTGGGTATGACAGTAAGGACATCCATGTCTAGAAATTCCACCTACATTGGTTGTTTATCTAGTAGTGGTGCTTCAGCTAGTTGATCTGCAATTACCTATCCTTTGATATCTTGATGCTTTATATACTGGATATCAAACTCACTGAGAATCCTGACCCATTTAGCCAGTCATCTTGTAAGAGTTTCTTTGTTGAGCTAATGCTTGAGAGGATAAATTTTTGCTACTAGCTTGATTGTATGGGCTAGCATGTAGTGACTGAACTTTTGAGAGGCAAATACCACAACTAAGAAAGCCTTCTCAATGAATGTATAGTTTAGTTCATACCCACTTAATGTTTTGTTAATGTAATATATAGCTCTTTCTTTGCCTTCTTGATCTTCTTGTGCTAGTAGTGCCCCCAATGATACTTCAGTTGTTGATATGTAGAGAATGGGTGGCTTCCCTACTATCGGTGGTACTAGAACTGGCAGATTCATTAGATATTGCTTGAGTTGGTAGAATGATTCTGCACACTTGGCTTCCCCTCTGAAAGGTATGTTCTTATGCAATAGATGATTGAATGGTAGACTTTTATCTGCTAGTTGGGCTATGAATTGCCTGATAGACTACAACCGTCCTTGTATAAATCTGAGTTGGCTAATGTTCCTGGAAGGTGGCATCTCCATGATGGCCTATACCTTCACTAGATCTACTTCAATTCCCTTTGCAAACATAACGTAGCCTAATAGTTTGCTTGATGTGACCATGAAGACACACTTCTTAGGGTTTAGTTTGACCTTGAACTGTTCCAATCTTTGAAAGATTTTATCTAATATGCCTAGATGTTCTGCTCGAGTGAATAATCTAGCCAATAAATCATTCACATAGTCCTCCATGAAGGTATGCATCATATCATGGAAGATTGTTGTCATGTCTCTTTGATAAGTTGCCCCAACATTCTTTAAGCCAAAAGGCATGATGTTCCAACAATACGTTCCCCATGGGCAGGTGAATGTAGTTTTATCTTGATCCTCTAGGGAAATTTTGATTTGATTATAGCCAGAGAAACCATTCATTAATGATAACATTGTGTGACCTATTGTTAGATCCACAATTATGTCGATGATGGGAAAAGGAAAGTCATCCTTTGGACAAGCTTTGTTGACATCTCTAAAATATGTGCATATTTTGATGCTTCCGTTAGGTTTTGAAACTGGGACAATGTTTGAAATCCACTCAACATAGTCTATAGGTTGAATGAATCCGTCATCTAATAACTTCTTTAGTTCATCTTTGACCAACAATGCCACATGTAGACTCATCTTTCTTAATTTTTGTTTGACCGACTTAGCTCCTAGAGTGATGGACAAATGATGCATGATTAGGTTTGGATCTATCCCCAACATATCCACATAGGACCAACCAAAATTGATTTTCCTTTCTTTAAAGAATTTGATTAAATCTGGTTGCTCTTCTTCTATCAGTGATTCTGCTAGGTGTATGGATTTGACTGTTGTTTCTGTATTGATGTTTACTGATTGAGTGGGCTCAATCAATATGGGTGACCTCTCTTGATAGTGTTTAGGAAGAGTTTCAAGTCTCCCATCCAGAGGTTCCTCAAAAAGGTTTTTACCTATAGATGCGTCCTTTATTTTTACTTTTTTTGTAATCTAACACTGCCATTGACTGGTTTTCAGCATTAGACCTTTTATTTCTTTCATTATTATGACTAAGAGACTTGGCACTCCCCTAATTGTAGATATCATTATTTTGTTCACTAGTAGAGCATGTTTCTCGATTGGCTATATATAGATATTGGAAAATGGATTCAACATCTGGGAAAATAGGTATATCATGGTGTTCAGGTTCTTCCGAATCTATGAGATTAGGAAATACGAGCGGTAAGGAGCCATTTGGTGGGTTGAGATCGACTGCGGTAAGTGTCATGATAGAGGTAGCATTATAGCTATTTGGGATGTTGGTCGGGTTAATGATATTTTCAAGGTCTTCAATGGTATCATCTTTGATGTGGACTTGTTCATATTGCTACTTCTCATCCTCCTTAGCCTCGTAGATATGTTGTGGTCCAAATTCAAGTGATCAAGACTCTGTGCCT